>NC_139678.1:38970290-39642790 GCF_964106915.1 Podarcis gaigeae | reverse complement strand
TTTTTCCAACACTATTCGAGCCATCAGTGATGGGGCAAAATCCACCTCAGGGGAAAGATGAAGAACAACTTCAGCTGTCTTTGAAATGTGGTTCCATGTTATCACTTATATCAACAAAGGGGTGTTAGGGATTTGTTCTATATCACTCCATTTATCCTTTCGGAAACATACACTTACCTGACCTAGGATATAAATCAGGTTACATCACAATTACCAAGACTTTTTAAAGTTATGATCTCATTCACATTTGTTACATGCTTTCTTAGCCACATTTGTTTTTGTTATTTGTGGTGTTACGTTGCAGGATATTTACTTGTGCAAGAAACTTAAACTACAGTACTCTGTTCTGTGACTACCATCATGTTTGAAGAACACTGCAAGTGGGATCTATAATCAAGTGTCGAGGTGGCGTACTCTTGTCCACTGTTAAACCCAATCATACCTTATTTCTGGATTCTCCATTCCATTACTCCTCCATCGTTTCATGTTCACCACCACAACAAACACTGTGTGGCCACTGAGCACGCTCAACCCTTACTGGGCTGTTTTATGGTGGCCTGCTTGAGTCCCCCCTCTCAATATTTTTTTTCTTCTGCAGCAAATCTTGGGGTTCATCCAAGCATTTTGATACCTCCCTCTTTTTCAGGAGCAGTGTCATATCTGTCATAACTCAGGACCAGTTTTAGTATATATGATTTACCGGGAACCTGAATGGCATTGTGGCAAGGATTATGAATGAAGCTCTAAGTGGCCTTTATCTCTCAACTATTTTCAACCTAAAGCACACAGTTTAATGTACACTGCATGAAGCAAAAACCAACTGACATGCAACAATAGCTTCCACTTATCAACAAAATGTGCACATGGAATGCAAAATACACATACACAAAAATGCACATACATTTTACCTAAACAGACCATTTCCACATTATTTTTAACAACAATGTAGAATGAAGGATGGATTTTTAAAAATCTTAAATAAAAATAGACCCAGCAATATACTGCATTTTCATTTAGATGATACAAACCTATAGGTTCTGATTCTTCAGGCAGGCAATTAACAGCATTGTAACACATTTTTTAAAGGTTAATAACAAATACCCAAATCTAAATTACTTCCCTCCAAACCCAAATCTAGTATATTTCAGACAATTTGTTAAAAAGAAACAGATAGGCTGTTGTTTAACAATCACTTATTGATAATCACCAAATGTAATAAATCACTAACGCTAATTCAAGATCAACCAGTGTGCTTTCTAGAAGAATATTAAGGTTATGAGAAAAAATGAATCTTATGTACCTCAGAAAGGAGGTTTTCTAAAATATATTTAAGATATACGGATATTTTCTGAGATAGACCCTGTTCCATTTAAAGGCATGTATTTATTTAAAAAATGAGCTGCAGTATCCTCTGAATATCAGCATTTTTTTAAAAAAAATGCAAATTACAATACTCTAGTGAATAAAGCACTTTTTACTTCACAATAGATGACTAAACCTCACTCGCATTTTGACAATCATTATTTTCTTGATGTTTTCATGTGTATTAATATACATTTTCATTTCATACAAAATTAGAAACTAGAAAACCCTAAAAGGTGCCCTTATTTGTACATATTTTTTCCAAATAAATATATGTACTTGGATGCCCTTAAATTCCCCAAGTAGAAAGGAATGCTTTCTACAGAACTGCTTATTTCCAGTAACCCACATCAGAGCTGACATATGAAAAATGGTGAAATTACTGAAGGTAGTCCAGCCTGAATAAGGACTACCTTATTAGTTCAGGTACTTGCATCTGCCTAATTTTCATATTAATCATGCACCCATCTTTCTCTGAAATAGGGCCATCATGCTTCATGTCAGAATTTAGCATGTAAGTAAAATTCATAGTGCTTCAAATCCCACTAGAAAATATTTGCCTGGTGTGAACTAATTTTATTATTCTTAACACACATCAGAGTTTTGAGGGTTGTTGTTTTTTAAATTAACCTTCTGGATGCAGAAAATTAACATATCTAATACCTGAAATTTTACAATAACTTGGACACTGAAAAAAACAAAACAACAGAGGCCTATTCTTATTTAAGAAGGATGCTACGCATTGTAATGCATCTATGTTATATATTTCTCATCAATTTTTACAGTTTCTACTGATTAAATATATATTGACTCATAAAGTATTACCATTATACCAATTGTCAGCAGATGCAAGAGTATGCCGTTTAAATATTAACTATCATATAAAAATGGCAGCTTGATTGTGTAGAAGCAGTGATCTCGTGCTTGTTACTGCCACATTTCCCTAATGCACCAGAAGCAGTCACAAAAAACATTACCTTTCAATATACCTGCTACTTTGCTAGCAGTAAATTAAGTTACTGAAAATAACTTTTTCTTTAACCATAATTTTATTTATCTCCAAGTTTCTTTTAAAACCAAATGAAACCTAACAATATGAATTGTTAGGTTGCACATATATAGTATATGGTTAAACAAGTGCTTCCGGTATTAGAAATTAAGTGTATTATCTGCATGTGAATAGAAACTGCATGTACAAAGGGAAAATGCAACGGAAAATATATGCAAAGAAGCCTACTAACATTATATTTCTTTGCACCCACGAGGTACTCTGCTATGACAATCTCCATGCAATGCATGTTATTTACTAAGGATCTATTCCATTACATTATTTCTTTGTTTAAAAGGAAAAAAGAGAACGGTGTAACTTGAAACATTATGTCAGAAAGCTCAAGAAGCATCCTTTGGCACTAATACAAAGCAATCCCTTTCGTATGTTCACTCTATTATTACAATGTATAGACACTTCATAGACCATTAGAAACATCTAGTAACTGATAGGTAATTGCTCATTTGCAGACTACAGTAATGTAAATCAGACAGAAGCTTACAGAAAAGACATACTTCCTTCCTAATGTAACATGTAGGACTAGCTGCTACTGTTCCGCTTATATTCCAAGTACATAATTTTAAATGTAATTTCCCACCTTTTACTATTTAAAAAGCAACACAATATTGTGCATTTCAGGATATTCTTCTAAGGCTTGTATAAGAATTTCAAAGCCTATCAATTAAGATCGTTATTGCTGCAAATCAATATATTAAGAGATTAAAGTTACATCTCTCCCTAGATAGACATCTGTCATAATTATAAACATTTTGTGCTGTAGCAGAAAAGCTGCTTCTGGAAATCTTCGCCATAAATAAACTAGGGGTAGATGGAGCTGTCTTCACTCTGGTCCACCCCTAAAAGCACTGATCATGGTCCAATCTTCCTCAAGCTCATTGGATGGGTGATGCAGCCAGTGTTTAAGCAAGCCCATCAGGGACCTCAGTGCCTACAATCTAAGCTCCTGTCCATCACTGTCCACCTACACTGGACATAAATCTGTCACCACCAAACTGCAAAAACTTATTGCACCTCTAAATTTGGGTAACTATAACACAAATGTCAGATTATCAGTTCTTTGAACTATGGTGTACATGAAGAACAGAAATTAATATTAAACTGTTTCCTTTTGCTATAATTTACATGCTAAAAGGAAGATTTAAAAAATGCAATTGTTTTGACACTTATTGTAAAATCTTACATTTTGTTTATCTTTATGAAAAGAAAACTTAACACGAAATTAAATTCATTAATTATTAAAATGCCGAAGTAGATGAAAGTAAATGAGCATTTTAAAATCAGCATTTTTCTTCTCTTTCTAGATTTCTTTTAAAAAGGGAAGAGGAAGGAATCTTTCAATAAAAAAATAAATGTGCTATTTGCACATTCACCTTGAAGGTAAAATATTAATTACATTAACTGATTAACTAATAAATGTATTTTGTTTAATTACTGTAAGTACTGACAGACAACAGAACAATTTTAAATGTGTGATGCATCTTGAAACCAATTATAGTTTTAAGTAAAAGTCACTAAAGATAAGCCTCTTATGTTTACCAGAGAAAGATGATTTTAAAAAATGTTTTACCTCATTGGCCAGGTCCAATAATACAGGAGAAGCTGCATTTTTTATCACTCCATTAAGGTACCTAGACAATACAAAAATAAAAATAATATTGCAGATTTAAAGAAAAGGTCATCGCTTAAGTCTTAAGTCTCTCTTTCTCTTTCTCCCTCTCTGGAAAATTCCAGGAAGAAACTGATTGAAGAAAGTAAAGTTAGCTTAAAATATTATTTTTTGCAAAACAGTTCCTGGTGACCAAACTCTACTATTGCTTCTCCTTCATGAGCAAATCAGAAATATCTATGCCACTTCATTATTAAAGTCCTACATTTGAGGTGCTGACTGTGGCTTGTGGATGGAGTAGTCTGAAAGCTGGTCTCAGTGGGCAAAGTCAGGCATGAACCTATAATGTGAGCTCACTTGAACTGCTCTTCAGGCAGGCTTTGAGACTTCAAACTCTCTGAATTTCTACTCAGAGATGAGTTCCATTGAGTTCAATGGTGTTTTCCTGGTTAAGTGTGTACAGGAAAATCCTGACTGTTATTATTTACCTCCTCCCGTGAGCCACACCAGGCAGTATGGCTTTTACAGGCAGTGACTATTTTATGTGTGTCCAACTGACACGCGATCACACATACGCCCGTTGCTGCTGACCCAGAAGTGGCCCCAAAATGGGACGGTATTGGTCAGGAGCGGAACAGGGTGGCCTTATGCACGCTCCAGTGATGTGCGGGGGTGGTATGTGCGCTGAAATGGCCCTGCGCAAAATGGTTGCTGCCTGTATTTTCTTGATCATACTTTGTACACATTCAGCTCCAACAAATATTGCCACAGGAGGGACAACATTAAAGAAGGCAGTTGTGATGTCCAATGCAAAAGAGCAGTGTATTTTGATATCCTGCAAGTCAGTAAAAGCCATTAACTTGAAGTGTGGGTATACAAGCAACTCCGTTTGCACGAGGGTTGCATTCCGGGTCGTTACGTGCATCACTGGAGTGCATGTTAAGCCCATCCTGCCCCCACAAGGGCCAAAAACGGCACGCACGGCCGTGTGCCAATCAAATGTGTGCAAAATGGTCGCCACCTTTAGTTCATAAGCATGTTCTTGCAGGTTTGTCTTCTCAGATGGGACCCCATGACCCTACTTCACAAATATTTGAAAGCAATCTTTTGCTTTCTATAAAATAGGTATCTGTACCCAAGTATGCTTTTTTTTAAATAACTAGGTCAAAGTTCATAATTATAGTTTAAGATATATTGACTTTGGTTCATGACATGATAGGCCAAACTATGGTCTGTTCTTGACTACAGTTCATGGTTAGTGAGGAAAGCACTTAACCATGAGTCCCAGTTCAGACAACACGTCAAGCCAGATTTAGCTCAGGGAAGTGCAGAAGCTAAAAGGACAGGGAAGAGTGAAATAGCTGTGAGCTCCTTTCCAAGAGCCCACATGTTCATGTGATCCTGGTAAGCAATAGTTTGGCTTACCATGTCAGGTGAACCAGGACATGTGAATGGTAAATATCCAAATTTTGGTGAACACCAACCATCTCAGGTCAATTCTGTGAATGGTTCCAAGTGTGTATATATATATTTCAGGCATGAAGAAGTAAATGCTGACAGTCACAATGAGGGGGACTCACAACATTCACTGGGATATGAATTTCCATACATTTATAAAATTAGTCAGAATTGCCAATATTCATTTTGCAAATGACACACCTAGAGAACTGTACTTTAATGGCTAAGATGATGATTAGCCCTTGGATAGTTGATGCAATGGAACCAGAGGTTGCACTTGTTGGTGGAAGAATCCCTTGAATGCAGTTCTACTCAGGATGCTCCCACTGGCAGAAAGGAGAAGATGTTTAAGCTCAGAGCCATCTCCCATGCTGTTCCAGAGGATCTCCACAACCTTCCAGAGAAAGGTTTCTGGGTACATAAGTACTTTCAAGGGGAGGGAAGAGTCAACAAATATTGCCTCTTTCCTCTCGTTCAATCAGGGGGATTTATCCATTGGAAAGGAGTCCCTCTGTTTGCAGGAGGCAAATTCTGACAAGAGCTTTCTTTTCCATTCAAGTAGCAGGTGCATTGGTGTTTAGGTCTGCAGTATCACCATTTCACCACCAAGAAGACCATTCACAGTTTGTATGAAATGGTTGCTTTAAAAAAGCGCTGTCACATCACTGGTAGCTGCCATGGAAGCCAGCATGTGGGTGCAATGGAACATAGAAATGAAAGGTCAACCTCCAACAGAACCCACCAAACAGAACCCACTAAAATGGTGACTGAAGTTGACTGCACTCACACAGGTGATACCCATCCTCTGCTTTCTTGAGAATCACAGGTAGGAAGAGTGCCGTTGTGTTCAGGTTCTGTTTGCAAGCTTGCCAGGGGCACCTGTTTGGGCACTGTGAGAACAGAGTGCTGGATTAGATGGGCCTTTGGCTGATCCAGCAGGGCTCTTTTAGCAAGTAGTATGTGGACTAAGCTGCAGAACGCTGTACCATGCTAGTCATACGTTCTCTGGGATGCAGGTGGCTCAGTGGTCTAAACCAGTGTTTCCCAACCTTGTGCCTCCAGATGTTTTTGGCCTACAACTCCCATCATCCCTAGCTAGCAAGACCAGTGGTCAGGGATGATGGGAGTTGTAGGCCAAAAACATCTGGAGGCACAAGGTTGGGAAACACTGGTCTAAACCACCAAGCCTCTTGTGCTCGCCGATTGTAAAGTTGGCAGTTTGACAGCATACCATCACGAGTAGATCAATAGGTACCGCTGCAGCAGGAAGGTAAATGGTGTTTCTGTGTGTTCTGGCTTCCATCACAGTGTCCCGTTGAGCCAGAAGGGATTTAGTCATGCTGGCTACATGACCCGGAAAAGCTTTCTGTGGACAAACGCTGGCTCCCTTGGCCTGAAAGTGGAGATGAGTGCCGCACCCCATGGTCGAATTTGACTGGACTTAAATGTTCATGGGTCCTTTACCATACATTCTCTCATGCAGTATTTTGCAACATCAGTTTCAAGTAGCTAAACAAGCAAGGCTATTGTTGTCATTATTATCAGAATGAAAAAGTGGTATATTTATTGGATTATTATTATTATTATTAGTTGTTGTTGTTAACATACCACCCTTTGGCCAAATATCACAATGTGGTTTACAGTATAATAATAAATACACAATTAAGTTGTCAAGCTACCCTAGAGGCTCTTTATCAACTGAAATGTAGGGGAGAAATTGAAAACAAAATAAGAACTACAGGAAGAAGGATGCATATGCTGCAACATTAAGAGAAATTGGCACATATCCCCTTACTGTGAAATCTCTCTCTCTCTGTCTGTCTGTCTCTCTCTCTCTCTCATATGAAATATAAACCACAGCACTTAAGGGTATGCTCGATGAGAATATTCAGAATCCGCATGTAGTCAAATGGGTGGCTATCGAGTTAATTATTCCATTGTTGGAAATAGTTACCATTAAACTCACTAGGGACCAAACATATCTCCACCATGTTATGCATTTTACCCTGAACCTACTGACCTGTTATTCTCAGTCCATGCACCACATTCATGCTGACCCTGATATTTGCAGCACAGGTCAGAAAATGACCTAAGCAGCTTGCTTTTGGAATTTACATAATGAATGAAAAGAGAAAAGACAACTTAGATTTTTTCTCTCCTAGAGCTCTAAAATTACAGTTGGTCTTGGGGGACAAAGAGGCAGAGTATTTTAATAATAAATAAAGAAGACAGACTCCCAAATTAATATTTTATTGAATGAGGATTCTGCTTATTTTTATTTATCACTTACACAGCCACCTAAATAAATGAATTGAAGGATCATTGTTTATTAGCATAGTGCAAACATTAACATATTTTACCTAATAAGTAGCTTGTACCTTCCTTATTTAAAACTTTATTTAAATAAACATTAACAGTGCAATATATATTTACTCAGAAGTAAATTCAACTATGTCCAGTGAAGCTTACTCTCAGGTAAGAGTACACAGGATTGCAGCCTAAATATAATAAGGTTTCTTGGTGAAGTGATGCTTTGTAATGACCCCTGAGATACAAATTATCGTGTTAAGGAAACAGTCAACAGACCATTGGATAATCTAGACAGAGGTCATTAAACAATGATGTAGCCAGCGTAATAATCCTCGGCTATGGTTTGTTTTCTGTAACCATGTTTTAATGTTAAGGACAAAGACTAGCCAGAAACCAGGATGCAAAACCGTGATTTGAAATAGGTTTCCTTAAACCATTCTTAAAACACTGTGGATTCACTTAATAAGCGCCATCAGTGGAAGCCCTAGGTAAGCAACAAGATCCCTACCACCACCACATTGCATGTGTGGGAATTGGCTCTGGGGGTCAGAACAGCATGTGTGGGAAGATTAGGGGGATCATTCCACAATGCTTGCTTGCACAGACAGAATGATTGGCAAAGTGCAGTGTTGAACTCCACCGTATACTGTATATGAACTGAACAAACACCCGCCCTTAAATTTCTCTGCTTCCAAGATGGCGAGCAGGTCTTGGCGGTGTCCCCCTACCCACCCACCCACCCACAAAGTTCAGTAATTAACCCATTATTCAATGTACATTCAGAAACTTATCCAGGGAACCCCAACAGATCTATGGAAGTAATCGCTGTATTTAATGTTAGCAAAGAATATGCAAACTTCAATACTCAAAACTGTAGTATGGAAGCTGGTTTGTCAGTGGATTGGAATAAGCTAATTTTTCACATGTGGCTCAGTGGTCAACAATAGAAGAACAACTATTAAGGTTGGAACCCACAAGTAAGAAATGAGGCTCTCAAATGACCTAGGGGGTTGGGAGTGACTTTTACCAGCTCCAGATGGTTCACAGACTATGGACCCTTTGGGACAACAATTACTTGGCCATTGTACTCCATGTTCTGATAACTTCCAGACTGGATTATTGCAGTGTGTGGTACATGAGCCTGCGCTTGATGTATTCAGGAACTCCAACTGGTTTAAAATACAGTGCTAGGTTACTGGCAGGGGTTCCATTTAGATCTCAGTTAACCTCTATTTTAAAGCAGCTACGCTGGTTGCCACTTCATT
Source organism: Podarcis gaigeae (assembly GCF_964106915.1). Taxonomy (NCBI): domain Eukaryota; kingdom Metazoa; phylum Chordata; class Lepidosauria; order Squamata; family Lacertidae; genus Podarcis; species Podarcis gaigeae. The sequence goes on along the minus strand of NC_139678.1, from coordinate 39,633,720 downwards.
TCCAGAGCCAATTCTAGGTGCTCACATTGGTGTGTAAAGTCCTAAATGGTGGCAAATACCTAACAAACCACCACCTTCCCTACAGACTTCTGTGTGTGTTAAGATTGACAGAGGGGGCCCTACTTGTTGTTCCATCTCCCTGAGAAGTGGTTCCCAGGGTGGTTTAACAATCCTCCTCCACAGAGAATTCCAGGAATTTAAATTTTGTGAGAATAGGGGTCTCCTACCTAACAACTCTCAGCACCCTTAATGAACTACAGGTTATTAAAACTAACGGTAAGAGATTAAAACACATGTTGTCAGCATTCTTACAACAGCTTATCTTAGAGGACTGTTTTAATGTTTTAATATTTAATAATTGTGTTTTTAATATTCTATTGGGAGCCGCCCAGAGTGGCTGGGGAAACCCAGCTAGATGGGAAGGGTATTAATTTAAATAATAATAATAATAATAATAATAATAATAATAATAATAATAAATTTGTAATAATATAGGGTTTTTTATATATTCCACAATATTTATACACACTGCTTCATTGTGATGGAGTCACAATTTATTTATCAATAAAAGCAATTAAAAACGGGTATGTTTCTGTGGGATGAGGGTTATTAGTTTGCTTTGTTTCTGTTTTTATTGTGTATTTTGTGTTTTCACTTTGTAAATTTATGCCCTGTGATCTCTGGATGAAGGGCGGTATCTAAATATAATAAATAAATACAGCACCCAGAATTCTTTGGGAGCAGCCATTACTGTTTAAAGTGGTATCATCATGCTTTAAATGTATGGTGTGGACGTCGTCTGAGAGTAGCTGTTTTATCCCATACTCTTATTGGCTCTGTTGGGTGGAACAGCAGACGTTAGCCCTAGCACATCACTCCTCTCCTTAGCTGCACTTCCACTGCAAGCTGAACTGACAATATTTGCTGCAAGAGTTTTGTAGGTTGATATGAGTCACAGGTCTAATGGGGGTGAGGGGATGGGTGGCTGTAATTATGCCTGCTATTAAAACAAACATAAAAATATAACTGCTAGCTTAAGTTAATGGATTTCATGATGTTAGGCTGGCAGTACCAATTTTTATGTTTGTTTCATGGATGCTCTGTTAGTTTTAGAGTGGCTTTCCCCCCAATTTGTTTGTGATGCTTAGTGACAGGATTTTGATAAAATTTACTGCATTCTTTGTACATAACCTTCCAATTATGATTGGGAGGACATTTGGTTTTGAAAAACGAGTATACAAAATAATAATAACAAAGAAAAACTGAGAATTTGGATAATAAGGAGTATTAAATTCACAGATCTCGGTGAGAATTATCCCTGCGATTGATACACAAGATGAGATTGGCTACAACAGTTAACAGAGTGACTTGGGTGTTTTTAATAACATCTCTCGTGACATGTTTAAAAACAAACATTCTCACAGTTCTGGGATTAAGTAAAATCAACATTACAAACCACGTTTTATGCATAACATTTTAAAAACAAAAAAGTTACACTACATAATATTGTTCCCATTTGATTCATACATTATACATCATTTTACATAGTTTATGTAACAAGGACATCATAACACACAAGTCTATATAGTAACTAGACCCAGCTGATTTACTCTGGCTGATCTACTCACTATGTAATTTTTTTTTCCTAATCTGGAAGCAACGAAATATAGCAGCTATAAGGAAGACATTAGAACCACTGTAGCTACTTTAATATGAGGCAACAGATTGTAAATGGAAGAGAGTATAGTACACTTTTGCTGGTTTTTACATTGGTGAATATCTATTACATAATAGATTCATACGTGTACTATGTAGTCAGCTTGGGCCAAGTTCTAAAATGCTTTTGTTTATTAGGATACTGTTAAATCATAAATATCAGACATCTATAATCATAGGTACAATCTCACTGTACAGACTTTACACATGTCGGTCTATATAGTAAAATTTTAATTGCACATCTCTACGAGATATCAATACGCCCCAATTATGTGGCTGAGAGGTCTATGTCAATAGAGCTACAGACAACATATAACAAGTGTCAATTACAATTTATTAACTCCAGGTGCACATAATCACGTAACAGTTTTATGAAATGACATATTAAAGGTTTATGCCTCCTTTAAAAGTAGTATTTGACATCATTGTTTCTAAAACAGGCACAGTCCCAAGTTGTAAATCCTTATATCTGGATGCCATTTTTATTTAATAACAGAATAGCTAAAATTATAAATGTTTCTTACAATGTAGGCACACTTAACGTGGTAAATATATGTGTCACCAGTACTATTCATTAGACTAAGGAAAGCATGAAACTTGGGGGGGAATTCAGCGTAGTGGTAAGGAGATCGTTGCATCAACACAAGCATTTGTGTTTACTCAAAACAACAACCTTCCCTTTCCTCCTCCACCCACAGTTTTGGGGGTTCTTAACAGCAGATCTGGGAAAGGCATGGGAGGGCACACAGGAGGAGGGAAGCCTCATTGTGGTGGCAGGGGTCTTTGTGCTAGCTTTCACTAACAGAACCTGGTAGTTAAATCTGCCCCATAACATGTAAAATAAAGAATACTGCCACAGATCAAGGTTAAAATCCAGCAGCAAATCATATGCACTTAAGCCTCATGGAAGTCAGTGGGACTTCCATATGCATAGCGGTGCACTGAATTGTGGTCTAGAAGTATTCTCATGAAGTTGGCTAAGTGCCACTTATCCTGGAAAGCTTACTGGTAGACCTAAAACGGTAAGTCTCCTAACACAAGGATGCATGTTCTTTAAGAAATCACAGACAATGAAATTATGATCTGTAACATATTTTGGATCACAAATTAGCAAGTACTCCTGTTAATGGTCTTAATTCATACCTTTGATAGTAAGCCTCGGTTGCCTCCGGAGTGTGATGCTTGGCATATGTTCTTTTGATTAATTTCTTTAAAAGAAAAACAACAGAGCTTTATGCTATGTCAAAAAGAAAGCCAGCACCAAACATGAATGCCCAAGAAAGCCCTGAAATCCTAGATTAATGCCTGGAAATTATTTTTCATTTATTCATTGAATGAAACATCTTTTGACTGTACTGCAATACAGCATATATGTAAAAGGCAGTAAGGTCATAGTAATTGAATCTAAATAAGTTTGCTAAGGGTTGCAGAGGGCAGAGAAAAACTTGTTCTCTCTTTCAACCTTTATATTAATTTCCCTTCAAATCAATTCCACCCAAGTCCTCTGCACTCTGGTTTTACAATTCAATTGGCATTTTTAACCAGGAAGAACATTGCTTAAAAACAACTTATTTGAAAACTACAAAAAGTAATTCCATTGAGACTTGCCACTTGACTGACACCTGTCATCTCATGATAAATGACTCCATTTTCTGCCTCTCTTGCCTTCTGCCACTCCGGCAATGGTCATTTATCATCATCTCTGTCAGCCATGGAAAGCGGCACTGACAGTGCAAGTCAGCAAACATTTAGCACATGGAACCACGCAACACAGGGAAATTATTATTGTCAGAATAATAATGGTTTAGCATAATTTATTACAGGTCCACCAAATAAGCAAAGGCTAGATGTTATTAGACAGATGGATGGGTAGCCTTGGCAGCCATCCACTGAGACTCAGGCGGTGCTTGAAGTGGAAAGGGGAACATCCTCCAAACCAATCAGAAAGCTGGCAGTTCAATTACAAAGAAATAAAGGGACATTCATCATTCAATTAGGCACCTGTCAACCCTCACAAAGGAGAAAACTTCTAACCTGGTACTCCTGGGAGAAGATGCTCAGCAGAGTGGACTGCGATTGACTGGAACAAATAAAAGAAGGACAAAGTTAATTACTGGAGTGCACTGCAAAGAAACAAAAGAGAAAGGAGCTTCAAAGGTAGGCCTGCTGCCCTGTAATCTAACAGAACATGAAAACAAGTGTGGAAAAGTTGTTCCAGATGAACACCTCAGACAAAGGCTTCCTACTGCTAGGTCAAGGAGAGAGTGAGAAAAAGAGTTTATGAGGAAGGGGCAAGGGGGGCAAAATGTAGCATGAGTTTCAAAGCAAATGGGCATCTTGCTTTGGTGATTCCTATCCACCTTTAGAACCCACAAAGTGGGGTATCCGTAGCATGTACTGAAGACAGGAAGGAAAACAAAGCAAATTCCCATTAGTAAGAGAGGGAGCTAAAATTCCATTAACGGTTGGAAACGTACTGATTGTTCATTGGCAACATATTGAAATTCATTTTGTTAGCAGAAAGGAAACCTCTTCAGTAGCTGTCTCATATTCAGGGAAGAAACTTAGCTCTCTGTCAGAAGAAGCATATGGGACCACTGTAACATTCCTACTAAAACTGATGTGCTTTGAAAATAGAAACTTTCACAGCAGGAAGCTGAGATTCCCTGGAGTCGGTCATTTCCAAAGGCTGCCATAAGCTTCATTCATTTAAAGCTCCACTCAATGTCAAACACCTGGCAATGAAGCAACCTGGAAAACATTCTCCCCAAGAGAGAATTTTTCTCTCTGAATAGCTAACATTTAAAAACGGGACAAGATTTCCCCCCTTCTCTCAAAAAAGACAATCAATACCACACGGCTACTGTTTTCAATTGTCCTTTATGGATATATCTACCTCATCACATCCTGAACACAATTAATTACTTCTGATATATTTTACATCCAGATGCAACTTAAACAAATTAGTTTCAATAAATTGACCCTGTAGTACAGAATGCACAATGAATAATTAACATTTTTTTCCTTTTACAAATGCGGTTTCTGAGTCTTATTACAATCAGCTCTAATATTCAGAAACTGCACACAGACGGCAGTCTTACATTATAGTACAAAAAATGTTGAATTTAATTTGGCTTTCATGTTCCAATGTGCTGAATGGAAAGATATTATCCCAAATGCTTTTTGAACAGTGATATAACGTTCTTGAATATTATCCTTATTCTATTAGTAATTAAAAACAGAATGTATTTGGAGATTTTAACAAAAGTCGAGCTGGAAATAAACCTAGATACACAAATGGATTTAGCCCTGCTCAGCCTGCCCATTTAGAGTAGCAGGTGGATTCACTCAGTAGCAATTGGGAGAATCTTTCCTTCTCTGCCAGGTGGCTCCATTCTGCAACACCAGATTGCTCTACTGAACGTGTAGCATCAAAACCATGCCACACAGTCCTAAACAAGCTCTTTGGTGACTCCTCGGCAATCACCCATCCTACTGCTCTTCATAAGGCCTCAATTCACAGTTCTATTCCTGCTTTTCTTTGGAGTAGATTGTACATGGTTTTGCATCTCAAATTTGTAGACTGCATCTTTATTCAGTCCAACCGAGACTCCATTTTCTCAGGGTCTTGCGAAAGAACAATGTTAAACAACAATTGATGACCTCCTTCTACCGGTCCACAATAGAAAGTGTCCTCTCATATTGTATCACAGTGTGGTACTTTGGCTTGACAGCCACGGACAGAAAGTCTTTACAGAGGGTGGTGAACATGATATCATGGGCTGTCCCCTGAACCTGCTAGATGACACTGCAAGGGATTGTTGCCTTAGGAGAACGAGAAAAATTCTCAGGGACGATTCACACCCTGGCCAGCACCTCTTTAATCTTCTATCCTTGGGCAGGAGATATAGAAGTATATTCAGTCGTACCAACAGGCTAAAAAACAGTTTCTATCTAAAATGGATGATTACCAGAGAAGCTGAAGGAAGACCAACATTTGAACATTGTTAAAATTAGGCAAAATTTGGATAAAATTGTATGACTGTATTAAAAATTAATAAAAATTATTTTTTTAAAAAACAGTTTCTATCAGTGGGCTGTTAGGCTGCTGAACAGAAAACAATATAGTGCAACTGACTTTCGGGTTTGGTGTGTTGTGCGACAAGCACACAGAGTGCAATGAGATTGAGTGTTTGTGGGGGGGAGGGAAGGCTCAGTTAATTTCATTGTAAACAGGTTGTACATTGACAATAAAGGTATTATTATTATAATTACTAACTGTGTTCAAGTATTATTGCTCAAACAAAACGATTCCCCTTCTTATGGAATAAGAGAAATATTCCATATTTTAAGTATTTCTGTAAATGTACAGGATAGCATTCACTGATTGATTTGGCTGCCTTTCAACACTGTGTACAATTCTGGTTGCCCCAGCTCAAAAAAGATATTGTGGAGTTGGAGAAGATTCAGAAAATTGTAACCAACATGACCAAGGGGTTGGAGAAACTACCATATGAGGAAAAGGTTACAGCACCTAGGGCTTTTCAGTTTAGAGAAAAGGTAAAGAGGTGGCATGATAAAAGTGTCTAAATTATGTATGGTGTGGGGACAGTGGGCTGTGGTCCTTCCCAATAGGGTCCATTCCATCATCAAGAAAACCTGCAACTGACCAGCTATGTTCCATAGGCTGCAAAGTCTGTCTGTGAGTTCCCCAGCACTCCAGTTACTTTTAACCTGCTGTGTCCATTCTTATAATTTGTTCAGTGGGGTTTGGCATGTGTGTTTGCCAAACTCAAGGATTAAAACAAAAAAAATTCCTTCCAGTAGCACCTTAAAGACCAACTAAGTTAGTTCTTGGTATGAGTGTATCTGAAGAAGTGTGCATGCACACGAAAGCTCATACCAAGAACTAACTTAGTTGGTCTTTAAGGTGCTACTGGAAGGAATTTTTTTTGTTTTGACTATGACAGACCAACACGGCTACCTATCTGTAACTGAAACTCAAGGATTATTTGCCAAACTCAAGGATTATTGTAATCTACGCCATTCCTAAACCTCTTGGGTTCATGTTATCGGAGAATAAGATTCAGGGTAATAAAGAACTGCAAGGGCTTTGATCTCTGGAGAGGCAGGGAGATGTGGGCTGGTCTACCCTTCGTTAATCTTAGAGGGATCTGGCAGGAAACACTGGGAGTGTTGTCTCAGAAATCCCCCTTTTTTAGTATTTCCTTGAGCTGAGTGGGGAAGTGGTAGCAGCAATTATCAGGTAGTTAAAACACAACTGGCCTATGCTACAATGCAGTTGTGCAATGTAGGGTGTATACAGACTCTCTTAGCCTCCCCCTTCCATCAAAGTTTTGATGTTTGGTCATGATTTTTCACATCTTTCTGCCATTAAATCATTTAATAAAAATAGTTAACAGTGTTAACATTTTAAACATCAGTAACTAATTATGATGTATACAGGAAAACAGAAAATTCTTTCTTTGGGCATAAGCATAAATATATTTACAGTTATTCACAGAGTCTGCTTAATTCTTTAACTGTCATTTAGGTTGCAATCGCATGCCCACTGAAGTACTGGCTTCTGAGTAGACCTGTATAGGATTGCTCTGTTAACTAGCTTGTCAGCCAGACTGAACTAATGCTAGCAGGCGACATTTGTTTCTTCCTTTGCAGGAAGAAATGAATTGGTAAAAAAAAAAAATGCAGTACAGAATTAAGAGAAGCATTTATTCATATAAACATTATGAAACCATTAATTTTTTTCAAAATTGCTCAATGATATGAAAAAAAACCCATAAAATGCCTGCTAGTAGTTTGCTCTGGCTTCACCCTGAATGAGCTTGTCTCTTTAAAGAAACTGTTTTTCCAGAGGTTTCTGCAGAATGAAACCTTCAGATCCTTTGTACAGCCCAAGTGAAGCAACTGCAAACTGGTTCCTTCTAGAGGCTGGGGGGAAACAGCTGGTGCAGGCAAGCTGTATAAACTCATAGGCAATTTAGTCAGCAGCGGCAGTGAAATAAGAATCCCCCACAGAAGGAAAGAACTTGACAGCCCTACCAAAAGAAAAGCATGCAGTAACAAACTGTAAAGTGTTTGGTGCTAATTATAGAGTAGAATCAATTAGACACGTTGAAGCTGATTTTATACTGCCGTTTCAGCTGATGAAAGCAGACCCAAACTGCTCTCCCTGCATTTACTGTTTAAACTTCTAGAATCTCTATGCACCTCTTTATTAGAAGATATGCTTGTTCAGCCTAGTACTAGACTATCAGGGCTTCTCTGGCAGCCCTTTAGATGCTGTGCTGACACTCTTTGCCCCTTGCAATTTCCTTTTCACCCTGCTCCATCGTGCAAGAGTCCCTAACCCAATCCTGTTGAGCTCTGCATGGGTTCAGAAGGAGAATTTATATAGCAACGCCACTGGCTAATGATGAACCCAAACTGAAAGAAAGGCTTAATGCCCAACACCGTCTTATGATCAGCTGTTTTAGAAGAGAAGAACACAGCATTAGTTGGACAGTGTAGGTTTAAGAAAGTTTAGCTTTAAAGGCCCCAAGTTGTCATTTAGAAAGAAAGTTACACGAGGATGAGGAAAAATAAGCATATTTATTCAGAAGCATTCAGTAGGTTTAAGATCACAACAGACCAGAGCAGATACAGTGGTATCTCGGGTTAAGAACTTTGCTTCAGGATGAGAACAGAAATCGTGTGGAGGTGGTGCGGCGGCAGCAGCGGGAGGCCCCATTAGCTAAAGTGGTACCCCAGGTTAAGAACAGTTTCAGGTTAAGAACAGACCTCCAGAACAAATTAAGTTCTTAACCCGAGGTACCACTGTAAATATAACTTAAAATATTTCAATATTTATCTTCCCTGGTCTGTTGTGATCTTAAACCTTCTGAATAAATATGCTTATTTTTTCCATCGTCTCTCTGTGTGTACATATATATGTATGTATATATGTATATGTATATATGTGTTAAATAATCTAGATGTAAGTGTGGGAGAACTAGTCTCATGAGCCAACATGCTTAGATCTAATTAATGCATAAAGGGGTTAACACCACAGATTAAGGTGTTCTGACAGGCTTAGCGAGGTCACTTCCCTCTCATCTTCAGAGGAAATGGGTAATAAGGCCTACTGTCCAGTACTCAGTCTACCTGAGAAGCTGAGCATGTGAAGAGACTAAGTTGGATGCTTCAGCTTAGTCATATGGCTTTCACAAGCCACTTCTGAGTTGCTATACCAAACGTTAAGAACTTCCACTTCTGTACCCGAGCTAAATTTTACTGCCTGCGCAACTTTTTCTGAAGCACAAGAATCTGACACTTATAAAGTTTGTAAGTAAAGCATTTTAAATTTGTGAAATGCGTGGTTTTTTTCTATGTAAGAGAGAAACTTTGAAAGGAGCTTGGAAGGGCTTATTTTAAAGGTCCCTACCTGGAAGGCCTTTTCTATCTGGCCTGGGAGAGCAGGCCTTGGACTCATTCCAGCTACAAAATGCTGGAACAAACTCTTGGGTTGGGGCTCCCGTTGAAGGTTCTTTTATTGGTTTTATTGCCCCAACTATTTAACATGTCTTACATTTGTTTTTAAAATGGCTCTTAATCTGTGGGCTTTTAAATTTTGGTTTTCTTTTCTTTTTGTTTAAAGTAAAAGGGCATAGGATGTGCCTGGGGAGGAGTGGGGTGGAAGTGTGAGTGGTTCAGGGTAGGGGAAGGTAAGGGGTACATGGAACAGGGGTTGGTTACTGTGCTACATGCCACATCCTCTTCTAACATAGGGAATTGGGGTTGTGCCAGCCCTTGGTCTACAGCTGTTGGTCCTGAATGCCAGGCTGGCATGGAATAAGACCTTGCTCATCTACAATTTGATTATGGATGTGGAGGCCGATCTGGTCTGTATCACGGAGACATGGCAATTGGCATAATCGCTCCTGAGCGCCCTCTCCCACTTCATGAAAGTGAAAGTCCTTATGCAGGGCTTCTCATGATTGGGTACATTAGGTAAATCCTGCCCAATTACCTAGTTGAGAAATGGTACTTCTGTATTACAGCAACCCCAAACAGACCAAATCAAAAGGATCTCATAACATCAAAACTACTGAGAGAATGTGAACAACTATCAGGGCCACACTCCCTCTGTAGAAGATAATTTATTATGACAATTAAAGAATGACCAACTATAGTATGAATGAAGGTTGAGATACTTCTAAAAAACCCAAGGAGTGCCTGGATATAAACAGTCATGATATTTTCCTTTGCATAGTCAACATGGAAGCCAAGCTGTATATGCAGCGCTCTTGATTGTACAACACTACAACAAACACTGTAAGTTAAAATACTTGTAATGATGTATTTAGAATACTTTTTTGTGTAAGTTAAAAGAATGAAATCCAAGGCAAGAAAACAAAAGTTGTAACGCATCCTCTCTCTCTAGCTTGTGTTCAATAAAAACTAGAAAAATGTATGTGACAACCTGATGCTTATCTCATGTAGTACAAGGACAGCTTTATGATAAAACTCAGGCGGGGGGACTACTTGAGAAGAGTCATCATTCCTATGACCTTGACACTCAAGTTGGTCTAACAACTTATATACAATTTAGTGACGTGTGAGAACAGATGATGGTGCAATGCATAGAAATGGCAACATTTAAAATTCATAGTAGCACAAGGCCATTACTTTTCCCACGGGGCCACTTGAACTTTAATACTGTCTGACCTGGTTGGCCAATACTTTCTAACAGTAGACAGAGGGAAATTGCCAGCAGAAGATAAGGCTCAAATGATTTTTCATTTAAAAACATTAACAAGATACTGTAAAATTGAGGGATCTGTTCTTCCTGAAGAAACTTCATTCTCCCATCGCCCATGTCTTTTCTTATGATTGAGTGCATTTTAAATCTGAAGCTTTTAAAAATTACATTTAAATATGAAGAAAAAAACAATGCTATGGATCCACAAGGCTGTGCTAATGACTTGAAGCAGTTATTTGTCTGAAAATATACGAAAGCATTTGCACTTTTTTTAAAAAATGTTCTCAACCACTTTGGAAGATTTGATGGCATTCCATATGAGAATTCTATTCATTCATGTGATAGTGAATATTTGGACACTATACTAAATATGTAGTTTTTAGAGAGAGGAAAGAACCAGACTTATTTGTCCCTTCATTGCACACTTCCCAGGAACGTCTTTAGAGGGGTGTATGGCCTTTCTGGTCATGGATACGTAACCTTATACAACTGAATCAGGTGCGAAGTTTGTATTCCAAGCTATAAAGATTCATAAGCAAATTTCACACATTTTGTTTTAATTCTGGCATAATCTTGTGTAAATTTGTCACAATTGTGAATGTATCATTATTGGGCTCTCTTGTTTGTTTGTTTAGTTTCTTTCCTCCTCATCATATGGAATCAAATATTTGTTTGGGGGATTTGTGTACTGTTAATATATGTGAGCTTGAGAACAAAAACAATGTTGACTTCACAAAGCTTTAAGTAGGAGCGAACATGTAAGAAAGGTGTTTTCATGTCCAATTAATATGCAGCAACTGAAACCTGAACCAAACATCCAGCCACGATAGCAGTGTAACTGTTAACTAAAATATAAGGGTTCTACCTGCAGTGATTAAAAAAAAAAGTCCCCTCGTTCTGCTGAGAGGCATGAACTTTGAGTTAAGGGGGGGTTGCTTAGAAAGAGGAAGAGTAATGTGGCACATCAACATTATTAAGCATTATTTGATTTCTTACCTGCCCTTTACCAATGTGGCTGTTCCAGATACAACTTTTCTCATACTGTATCACTGGGAGGAGAATGCTTCTAAAAATGGGCAGGACTTATTCAATAGCTGGAGGTTTATCTGCTTCTCAATGGATGATACATGGCACCACTACATAATGTAACCAGTAAATAACATCTGCCATGCATAGCCATATCAACAATACATTCAGTCATATCATAATTTCAAACAGCTAGTCAACTAAATCATGCGATAAAAAGCTGCTCTTAGCTATCAATAATAATAGGATTGGCATCATTGTTACAAAAGGCTTCAGAGGCTGTATGTTGTGTATCAGTTATGGCAGTGGTTTCCAACCAGTGTGCCATGGCACCCTAGGGTGCCTTGAATGATGGTCAGGGGTGCCGTGGGCAACACTGGCCTCTGTCCTTTTTGTTCTCTTCCACCTCTGATGCCCTCTTGCGTCTCTGCCTCCCAAAGCCTTGCATGACTTGTTTCTTGCAGCAGCCATGTCTACAAGCTCCCCAGGCGAATGGTGGCTGTGGGGCTGGCTGCGGGGTGCTGGTTGCCAGAAGCTGAGGCAGCCTTTGAATAAGCAATCAAGCATTTGAAGGAGCCCAGCCTGCCAGCCCTTGCTGTTGGGAATGGACAGACAAGTGGGAGACCGGGCAGGCAGGCACTACGCTGGCCTTTCTTGTGCTTGCTGTGTGCAAGGCCTGCCTGGGAGCTGAGCACCCAGTACTGAAGGGAAGCCTTTCCATCATGCAGGCCTGGCAGCACCCACTGATTCCTCCCCAAGTAAGGTGCTGGCCTCATGTTCACCTTTGGCCAGTCTGTTGGGCCACTAAGGCTGGGAGCATCCTCTTCTCCCAGGTCCCTGTGGGCAGTGTGAGGAGGTACCTCTCTTTGGGGTGAGGAAGGGCAGCTCAGAGACCTGGGGTAGCAGCAGTGGCTGTCCAGAGAACTCCCAAGGAGAGGGGAGAGGAGGCTGAGGGAAAACGACACAAGGGAGGGTGTTTGAAAAAGGTGGAGAGGCTGCCAGCTCTGCAAGCAAGGGGTGACATAATTGGGCTCCTGAGCCCCACCGGGTGCCGCAGAAAGAACGTAGTTGGTCAAGAGACCTGTGGACTCAAAAAGGTTGAAAACCACTGAGTTATGGCATTTCTCTGGCGCTTTCCTAAATGTAACATGGCCATGTGGTATTTCCCCCCATATTGTTTAACATAATAGGAAAGTACATCCTTGTAATAATATATGCGAAATTCTTATACCAGTATCAGGTGCTTTAATTTGAGTTTGGTTCATTTTCCTGTAACACCCCAACTTTTTAAAAAGCTGGGGGGAGGGAATCTCCCACACATGGTGATACCACTTGGTTATAGGTAATATAATCAAATTTAGAAAGTGGTAAATTAAGTGTGTTATTTACAAGCAATTAATTACAAAAAAACAGGCAGGTAGCTTTCATTATGTTGATTACTGTTAATGACATTGGCCTCATGCAGCTACTGTCTTTAGCATTTACATAAACCACGTGTTAAGTGCATGTGGTACTTGACAGCTGTATTCAGGTCATAAATCACACAAAGACCCAAAGTTTTTAATGGTATAATTATACACAGTTTATTCTATAACACTTAGCATTTTACTTGTTACCTGTGGAAAATGACAGGTTTTGCTGCACAGCCTCAACAAAACTCAAAACAAGTATTTCATTTGCTATATACAGTCTTGTATTTAACAACTTGGCTGGCAGTCATACATAAATGGCCAGGAATTACATGCAGGTGAGTGAGTGAACTGGTGACTAAGGTGTAGATTGCCTCATCTCTCCTCTGCCAGCCTATTTGGTTTCCATACTAGCAGCTCAGGAAGGAAAGACTCTTATTCCACAGTCAGTATGGAAATAAGTGGGGCTAAGTGGGGTGGGGGCATAGATCACCCTCTCTTTCTTATTCCAGACTATTGGGTAGAATTGATTAAGGTATTTCTATACCACCCTTCACCCAAAATGGTCACAGGCTTGTTTACAACAAAATAACACACACAATACACAAGAACAATAACCACAGCTTAACTTAGAAATGGCTTCACCTACCAGTTTCTAAAAACTTGACAAAAAAGTGAATTTTTGCCTGGTGTATAAGTGAATACAAAGTGGTGCCAAAACACACTTTGGTGAGGTCACAATTTACTAGCCTTGTGTCATTACCCCTGCATTAAGCAGTGATCTGGATAAAGTCAGAGATAGGTCTGGGTCATGGCACAGAGCCATAGCTGTCAACGTTTCCCCCTTTCTAAGGGAAATTCCCTTATTCCGAATAGGATTCCTTGCAAGAAAAGGGAAAAGTTGACAGCTATGCACAGAGCTGATTGTGGAAGGCAGGGAGACCACTGCACCTGAGGCAGATGGAGAACTCACAGAGGAACCTCCCAGACCACCAGGGCCTACAGGGCCAGAGCCTGGATCGTCACACGCACCCTCCCGTGACCAGATGCCTTCCACCACATATTACCAGTCCAGCAGCACTAGGAGTGCAACAGCAGGGAGGCTAGGACCTGCCTTCAGGTTGGAGAGAGGGTCTGCTCCCAACATTTGCTGGAGCAAGTTGCTCACTTGGAGCTGTCCGTGGTCTAGCAACCTTCGACCACCATCCTTGCTGCTTTCTCCAGGAGTTTCTTATTAGCAGTAGTAGCTCTTGCCAGCCAATTTAGAAAGCTTCGTGAGCCTGTCAGGTGATAATCCAGCAGGAATGGGAAAAGCTAACTTTGCAAAAATTGCCTAGCCTAGACAAATGTTAAAGGTATAAAAGCCATACCCGCTCTAAAAATTCAGGAAGCCTTGTACTTCTTGTACAGCACACCCAGTCCTTGCTATAACTATAGCTGGGAAAAACTTTTGCTCAAGTTTAATTGGATATGATATGTTGACAGAATGCAGGGAACTAGTCTGACATATCTATGATCAATAAATGAATGGACATGAGCCTAAATCTTTTCAACATAGCAGTTTTTTGTTGAGACGTGGCTATCTATGAAATTCCCAGTATGACTGGGTATCATGGCTAAGATCACCACGGATAAGATCACTGCTACAGTACATAGTCGAGCTGGGAATGCACATGCTATTGATTATTTTATTAAATTTATTCCTTATTAAAATAATGAATTCAAACAAGAAAGGAAGATAGAGCACCAACGTTAAAATTTAATTTGAAATGAACCCATTGGCAGTTTAAATTTTATTTTTAAGCTTCCTCACATTTATATGAATATACCTGTTGGCTTTCTCTTCCGTAAGTTGATTTAAATTTGTAATTTCTTAAAGTGTGCCACTTGTGGGTTGGTCTATGCATGAAAATTGTAACTTCAGAAAAAGAATTTATGTTTTAAATGAAACTGATGGCTATGTCATGTTAATGTTAGGTCATAACTAGCTAAAGAAAGTGGGAGTAGGGACAACAATAAACCATCAATGGAAAATAAGGATAGTACTGTCCACGGACTTCTTTTTTAAAATTTAAAGTCATGGTCTGCAAGATTTTTCTCAGACTTTAAAAATGAGCAGTCAAACATTTTGCACAAGCAGAACAGCCTAGTGGAGGAACAGGTGCAACATATACTTCGTTGATAATAAATTTATCACCAAGAAACACTCCATTTCTCTCACTCTCAAGTTGAGAGTTTGTCAACATTGTGACATGGTGACTTTTTATTAGGAGTAAATGCCACTGTTGGGTATGTGAGTCTGCAAAACTATCAACATTTTGGGGTGCAATAAGCCATTTTAAATTTTGTTAACACACCTTATTCCACTAAATAACTATGAATAAATGTATATAATCTGTTACCTGGAGAGAGGGAGAAAAAAAAGCAGGAGGTCTCTCTAGCCACCTAATCACCATATCAATGACACATGCCACAACAGAGAGGCACTAGTTTATTTGATTGATCATGGTAGATAAACTCCAAATAACAGAGAAATTAACAAATGCTTGACATTTGCTCAACATCCATTATTCTGACACTGCTTTCAGAATTTCAAAGCCTGGGAGTATGCTTAATCAACATTCATATTCCCAAGTGAGCTACAGGCATCATATTGCGCCCCGCCTTAGTACTGATGAAAACTGCATATTGGCCATTTCCAAAGTGTTCTGGGACTCCACACGGGGCCCCTTCTCTCTTGTTCCTGTTCTGCAGTTTTTCTTTTAAACACTTCCAAGACAAAAGCATCTGCCAGTTTTTCTCTCTGGGGATGTATGCAAAATGAATTTAACAGTTTTAAGGCCAGAGAAACCCTCACATCTAAATTCATTCATAGGACAGAAAAGGGCCTAAGAGGCCTCTCCAGGGACAAAACCCTGCTGAAATTTTCCCCGACAACAGTGGGAGCTTTATAAAATCTAAGTCCAGACAATTTCCAATTCAAATGCCCAGCATAGCATGACCTTTGTCAGATCTAAGAGCCCTGGATGCACCCACTTTTTCTTCTTCTAACTAGCACAGACATTAGACAGGGCACTACAGCTAAGCAAGAGGCTCAATATTTGCATGCTCTTCCATTGTGAAAATTTAACAGTGACAGCACTGTGTCGAATTCTTTTCCCTTTAGAACTTTAACTCCATAGGAGGGGCATAGCTGACAGATGACTCTCCAACATATGTGTTATGTACACTGCACAGCTGAGGAACCTTGAATCAATGTCATAGCATCTCAGAGATGACCTACACCTTTCTGCCCATTGTGTGTGTGTGTGTGTGTGTGTGTGTTGGGGGGCACAATAGAAATCACCCTACCTAAGAAAAAGACAACAAAATATTAACAATTTATAGTCATTAGCCTGCATACACAGCAGTTCCACATAAATTGTATAAATGTTCAACACAAAGTAATTTATCAGATATGACACATTGCACATCACATTGTATTATTTAATATGCTTACTAAAATTTCATGGATCAAACGCTACTCTTGAAAGAACACAAAAGGCACTGAAAAATATTTCTTCATCATCCATGATTTATTTTGATTACCTTTTACAGCTACATGATAAAGTGGAACTTGAAAAATTACAAGGTTACGGTTTACACAGCTTTGCTTCATATACTAAACATAACAAACGACTCCATGTCTGGTAGTATTTTACCTGCACTTAGTATTCAGCAATACACAAGAAAACCTCTTAGTTTGGCACTAAATATTTAAATAGTGTGTAACAACAAATATCCTGACTCTTTAAAGACGAGTGAGAGTTTCAGTCTGATTCTATGCATTTATAAACAAGTCCCAGTCAATTCAATAGGATTTACTTCCTAGTCAATTGCATATCATAGAATTGTATGATTGGAAGGGACCTCAAGAGTCATCTAGTCCATGCTATGATGGCTACCGATTAAAGCTACAGACTAGATCTCCAGTTCACCCATTTTCTTGCAATGTTACATCCAATTAGGCTTAAAAGATTACTTAATAGTATTTCTATCTAGCTTAAAAATGGTGCAGACAAGGTACAAACAGCATATCACTTCAGTACTTTCCTGCCCCCTGCTGTTGTTTCTCATGTGCCCATTATTAAACAAAATGGCTTAGATCCAGAGAAGTGCCAGTGGAAGGAGGCTGCCAAAAGTTAAATTGCCTGTCCTCTCCTCTCTCCACCATCCCCTGCCCCCTGCAAAGTCTCCTGAGGGTTGAGGACCACTTTTGAATGGTGTGGATTGGACTGTGGAGCCTGGCACTGAGGGGGGAAATATATGGTCCTCATTCAGTATTGTTATATGCTACTGTGCAGTACATCTTTTATGTACCAGGAAAGGTCCTTGAACAGATAATTAAACTTGATTTCAGTAAGGTGTTTGACAAAGTCCTCCATAATGTTCTTTCAGAGAAGCTGGGAAAATGTGAACTGGATGAAATCTGTAACTTGGTTTACTGACCAAACCCAAAAAGTGCTCACTTGTGGTTCCTCACCATCCTGGAAAAAAGTGGCAAGTGGGATGCCACAGGTTCCTGTCCAGTGTACTGTGCTGTCCTTCCTCTGTCTTAGGTGCACAAAGTTGGGCACTCCAGCCACAGTTCACCACTGAGAAAGCTGAAAGGCGGTATGTACTACACAGAGACCCTATCTTTTTCAATAGCTCCCTCGTATTAGGGGTGTTCTCACGCACCGGACATACTGAAACACCATACAGGTGTGGCACCACAAAAAAATTCCCATGTGACCAATGAAAGAACACCTTTTGATAATGCTATTCAAGTTTTTGAAAGTAAGAGCACCAAGGAAGTTTTGTATAGTGGTGTTTTTTTAAAAAAAATATTAAATTTATATACTCTTCT
This sequence comes from Podarcis gaigeae, assembly GCF_964106915.1. NCBI lineage: Eukaryota > Metazoa > Chordata > Lepidosauria > Squamata > Lacertidae > Podarcis > Podarcis gaigeae. The sequence continues at coordinate 39,615,920 of NC_139678.1, read as the reverse complement.
TCATCCGAAGATCTCAGGGTGGTCTGCATCAGAAGAGTTAACAGCTTAACTGTAAAGTACCATTTAGTCCAGATATATATTGAATCTTAATACTGCATTAAGACAGCTAGTGAGCCAAATATCCTCTAGATACAGTATCTAGCTCATGTAGCGCTCTCTAGATGCTGTTGGTTTCCAACTACCATCAGCTCCAAGCCAGCAAGGCAAATGGTCAGGGATAATGGGAATTGATATTTTTAATATATTAAGCAGTAGAGAAATTAAATTAAATTAAATTATTAGTTATTAACAACAACAACAATGAAGTCCAACAACATCTGAAGGGCCGCACATTGGTTACCCCTGCTATACAGAAATAAGATGGACCATGGCTCAGTGGTGGAGCATCTGCTCTGCATGCAGAATATTCAAAGTAGGGAGGAAAGAGCACTGTCTGAAACCCTGGAGAATCACTGTCAGCAAGTGTAGACAAGTGTTTAGCCAGATGGACCAGTTGTCTGACTCTGTATAAGGCAGCTTTATTATTCATGTTGATCATGGCATTCTCACAGGTGACATATAATAGTGGTGGTCTCCCTTATTATTTGTTTTCTAGAGGTAAACTGCTACTGAATACAGATATTTCATGTTAAGCTATTATAATAGATATGATAGATGTAGAAAAGGGATGAGAAACATGTGGCCCTCCAGATACTGATGGGCTAGAACACCTATTATCCCTGACTGCTGCCCATGCTGGCTGGGGCTATTTCCACTGTTCCCGAGCCCTGGAAGCAGGAAGCTCCCAGCCCATGGGTAGGCAAACTAAGGCCCAGGGGCCAGATCTGGCCCATCACCTTCTAAATCTGGCCCATGGACGGTCCAGGAATCAGTGTGTTTTTACATGAGTCCTTTTAATTAAAATGCATCTCTGGGTTATTTGTGGGGCATAGGAATTTGTTCATTTTCTCTCTCCAAAATATAGTCCAGCCTCCCACAAGGTCTGAGGGACAGTAGACTGGCCCCCTGCTGAAAAGGTTTGATGACCCGTGTCCCAGCCTGTCCCTTTTAGAACTCCCTCTTGAGCCCAGCTGAAGCCACATCATAGTAGGGGTCCTGATCCCCCACTCCATAGCAATGATGAAGCAACACATTTGGCTCTTTTACTCTCCCTCCTAAAGTGAAAGAGCTACTGACTCTTTAAAGCTAGAAAGTTTTCAGAGAGAACAAAATGCTGAATGCTACATAATCACCTTGAGACGATTATGTAGAAGGCAATCAATAATAATGATGGTGATGATGATGATTATAATAACAAATTAATACATTTAAACCAGCTTAACTGTTTCCAAAATATAATAAGCAATGAAACAGACATATTTATTTGGTAGACATATTTATCTGGCAGATAGATACAAATTTAAAAATTATATTAGCATTTCAAATAAAACGTCATAATAAGAACAGGTTTCCCATAAAAAGGTAGTTTTGTGTCTAGATAATAACGAAGTTCCTGGGCTATGCAAGCCTCCATTAAAGTGCCTCCTCAACTCTGGTTAGCCCATAACTGAATTACAGTATATGTTGAACTACCCACCAAGCAGTTCCAAATGGTTCAGACTTTTGGGGGGATGCAGTGAGCTGCAGAGAGAAGAAATCAAGGGGGGGGGGGGAACAGACGGATGACATCTTCCACCCAAAAGGCTGTAGTTAATGTTAAACCTACTCAGAGTAGACCACTTAAATTTAAATTAAATTAAATTTCTATATATTACCCACCCTTCACATAAGGGCCCAGGGCATGTTACAAACATTTTAAATACACTATTAAAAACAGTTTAAAACAAATTACAGTCACAAGAATAGGGTGGATCCTAAGATATATCTACGTCAGGTGTCAAATACCTGGATAAACAGCTATGTCTTGAGCATATGATGGAAACTGCATAATGAAGATGCCAGAAGTGCCTTTGTAGGGAGGCAGGGAATTCTATAACTTAGGGGCTGTCACAGGGAGTGCCCTCTCTAAGGCTGCTAAGCCCGTCACTTCTGAGGGTGGTGGAACTACCTTTGCTGATCTTAACACCTAAGAGGCTATGTAGGGAAGGAAATGGCATTTCAGATATTTGGGACTTAAGGAGTTTAAAGTTTAAACACTAATAGGAGCTTCTTGAATTAGGCCCAGAAACAAAATGCAACCAGTACAGTTGTTTTAACAGAGCAGTTTTATGTATTCTAAATGGACACCAGCCAGCAATCTGGCTGCTGCATTTTGAACCAGTCAGAGCTTCTGAATTGTCTTCAAGAACAGCCCCACATACAGTCCATTGCAAAAATCCAATCTGCAAGTTTCCAGAGCATGCATTTTTGTGGCCAAGTCACCTCTGTCCCAAGGGTAAACACACCATAGCTGGAAATAAGCACTGCCGGCCACCAACACCACCTGAGTCTCCAGTGAACAGATCCAGGAATATCCCCAAGTTGCATACCTGCTCCTACCAGTCCCATGCAGAACAGACTCTCTTTCCATCTCCTGGATTTGAAAACTTGGAACACATAACACAGCTGTCTTTTCAGGATTCAGCTTTAGTTTATTGGGCCACATACAGCATATCACTGCCTTCAAGCACTAGTCTACTAACTCATCCACCTCTCCTGATTTAGATGGAACAGAGAGATGGAAATGGGTATCACCCACATATTGGTGACACATCACTCAAACTATCCATATGGCTCCCGAAGCTCACAGTGGCTTCAGATAGATGTTACATAGAATGGGGGATAAGATGGAAACTTGTGAGACACCACAGGATATCTCCTATAGCACCAGACAGTGGTCCCCATAACTACTTTATGGAAACAGTCCTGCAAATAGGAGCAGAATCCCAACCTCACTAACCTGAGGCACTCCAGAAAGATACCATGGTCAATGGTATCAAACATCAAAAGGTCAAGAAGAATGAGTAGCGTTGCATTCCCCTCACCTTTCTCCCGGCAAATGTCAAGAACCAGAGCAATTTAGCATGCTTGAGATTGGACACTTCTGGGTCCAGGAAGGTTCTCCACCTGCTCTGCTCAAATGAAGCATTAAACACTCCCCAGTCCCACCCAGTTAATCCCCTAGAGCTAGCTTTAAGAAGGCCAAGGTAGGTAGGTGGTTTAACTTAAGTACGTTAATTTCAGTAATTATAAAACTCAGAATAAAACTTAGGTGGCCCTAATCCTTACATTCACAGAAGCCTGTGCAAGATAAACAGATAGACAAGGTCAGATACAATATAATCTTTTTACTGGTTGAGAGGGGAAAATAATAATACAGTGGTACCTCGGGTTGTGAACTTAATTCATTAAGGAGGTCCGTTCTTAACCCAAAACCGTTTAGCCTGAGGCGTGCCTTCGCTAATCGGGCCTCCTGCTGCTGCCAGCATAAGATTTCCGTTATCATCCTGGGGCAAAGTTTGTAACCCGAGGTATTACTTCCAGGTTAGAGAAGTTTGTAACCCAAAGCGTTTGTAACCCAAAGGGTTTGTAACCTGAGGTACCATTGTAGATCAATGGTAACCACCAACCATAGTCAAAGGCCATCTAGATGAGGACACTATTCCTAGTTAACATTGGTTGCCTGTGACATCTGAATAAAATTGCCATTAACTATGGTTCATCCCTAGTTAGCAGGAACCATAGAATCAAAGATTCATAAATCAATGTAAAGAATAGTTAGTTGTAAGCAGGAGGGAATGCAAAAGAACATGTAAACCTAGGAAAGGAGGATAGAAGAAGCAGGTGAGTCCATGGGATGCTCCCAGCTACCAAACTATAGTTATAGTAGTAAGTAGGCAAATATTTGTTTCTCTTGTATCTGCAGAAACTATTGCCCAGTGCAGAGACAATATTTTAACATATTTATAATGGCTTTTCCATTCCGTAACTCTAATATTTTAAATAAAGATTATCAATTAACAATAAACATAGAGCTTCAAGTCTCAATATGGCTACAAAGAAAAGATAACAGATTGAACCCAGATTAGACTATCTGAAATTTAATGAGACTTTAGTAATGACAAACCAAAGCCCCACTGATTTCAGTATTTCTACTCCAAGTACATTATATTTTTTTGAATCTAGTCTAACCATGATAACATCTAGATTCAACCCATTGAATTAAATTGAAAACCCAGTTTTGATTTGATTATCTAGTGGAATGCCATTCAAGTGGTAACAAGAATGGTTTTCTAATTTAACACTGCTATTGTTTTCTTGCTTTAAAAGTAGCCACTTCATTCACTAAATACATCCTTAAAAAACAAACAATTACAAAAAAGAAAATCAATGCCAAAATAGAAGAGCATATATAACTTTCATTTTATTTAGTGATGTAATAAGCTTGGGGACGTATATCAGGACCAAGAGAGTCATGGTCATTAATTTAGGCAATAAATCATAGGCCTTGCCAACAATGACAGCAAACAGATGCTAACAAGGAAATGTATTATTTAATATTGCCATGTATTATAAAAATGTAAGCATGTTTAAGACATGTCTTAATTTTTTATAATAATATGCATTTAATACATTACTGTTTTGACATGTCCAAGAATCAAATTTATAAGGTTCATTCTGCAAATGCATCCTGTTTTATAAGTATGGAGGGTATTCCAAGTTTCTTTTTTAAAATAGAAGCATGAGTAAAAGCCTTTAAAATTATAACTTGGAATGTCGTCTGATTTATCGCTCGCATTTTGTAATAAATATTGTTGGGGGCAACATAAACTTTGAAAAGTAATGCTTTCCGAGAACAAGGAGAACTCAATATTCTCAGTATCTAATTCAGGTTGCAATATTTAAACAGTCCAAATATCAACGTTCCTGCCAGACTAAGAATTTTGCTACATTGAAAAAGGTTAATACAGAGAAGGTTTGTAGTTGATTAACTTGCTTATATTTAATCCAAGCAATCAGTTTGTTTCCATATTTATTTTTGCTTTTCCATGCATGCAATGGTAATCTCATTGATTTCAACAGAACTTACTTACGCATATAAGTTAATATGCTTAAGCTTACCACCCAAATTCTCTTGCTGATATTCTTTGGGGGGAAATGGATAAATATAAAACCTGTCCAAACTTACTCACCTTCCCAAATATGAAAACGGGTAAGATTGGGTTTCTTAGTTTGACAAACTGTACTAGTTTTGTACATGAGATGACTAACTGCAGAATGGCATCAAGATTTGCCTTTTCTGTATTCATCTTTGAAATCTCCTTGCAGGTTATCTCTATACAAAATGATCTAGCAGGCAGAGCATATTGTATTATGGAGCACACATTATTATTTTTAGTTACTGCTGTTTAACAAGGTAACACGCTAATCCAATGAACAGTGTTTTTGTTTATACATGGTTTTATTTAACTTTACCTTTCAATCAACTCTTATATGTCCCAGCTGTCTTTCTTGGAAGTGCTACAGTCAACGCTTTAGAACACTTGAGGAAGCACTGATCAGAGTATGGAAACGAAATTTTCTTCATTAAATCTACTGAAGCAGATATTAAAAATGCATTTAATATACTGGGGATGGTTGGTGGGCATCAGAGAGTGTGACAGGCCAGTTACTGATGAGCTGCCGTCAGACGGCCTTCTCAGCAGGAATCTGTGTCTAAGGCTGCTGAAGGACAGCAATATCTTCCCTTGTGTGTAAGCTCTATTCATCTCCCAAGTATTTACTAAATCACAGGCCTCTGCACACAAACCCAGCGTTTCAGCGCATGCTAACAAATGATGGATGGTCCAGTCAATTCGTTATGTCCTGAAAGCGTGATTTCCTGCCATTCCAAATCATCAAACCTCTAGAGCTTTCAGAGCTGATCAGTCCTAGAGAATATATTTTGCAGGCTCTATTAAAGGAGTAGAGGTTGTTACCATTAAAGTCTCTAACTTTTTCCTGCTGGCTGGAAAGAATGAATGAAAGAAAAAAAAATAGCCTTGGCATTCTAGGTAAAGAAGCCAGTGTTCCATTTAACGCCAACAGTTGTTAAAATAGGAATGCGGGAGAACTATATACATTAAAAGTAGATTCAGTTATGAAGAAATTGTATATATTCTTTTGTTATGCTAAACATTTAGATAATATTTGATCAACAAAACATGAAATCCTTACTGTGAAACCAAGGAGTCACCTACAGGCTTTTTTTTTTTTTTAAATGATATAATGAGTATTGCTTTCTTAACAAATATTTATGAAGACATCCATTTTGTAATTATAAATATGTCTTAAACTATACAGTGGTACCTTGGGTTACATACGCTTCAGGTTACAGACTCCGCTAACCCAGAAATAGTACCTCGGGTTAAGAACTTTGCTTCAGGATGAGAACAGAAATCGTGCGGCGGCAGCGGGAGGCCCCATTAGCTAAAGTGGTGCTTCAGGTTAAGTACGGACCTCTGGAACGAATTAAGTACGTAACCAGAGGTACCACTGTATTGCATTGCTTGTAACATCTGCAATAAATAATGCTCTTCCGGTAGAACAGTATGTACTACATAAGTGCAAGAGGCTACACGCTCTAAACTGGTAGGTTTACATACAAACACACACCTGTGTGTCTACTCCACTAATTTTTAATTTTAAGCAAACGAAAGCAGCACACACACATTGACTTATACAATACTTTGCCACCATTTTCTATCGTAAATAGATTTGTCTGCTACTTTGCTATCAGTTTATGTAGATGTACATTTGGTACAGCAGCAGACAAGCCCATTCCAGATAAACAAAGCAACAGCATCCAGGAACCTAACATTTCTATTTCTTTGCTAACTTACTAGGTAGGTCCCAGCCAGATCTACTAAAACCCTCCCTATTTTGCCCTGCCATTCACCTCAACCTTGACCCAAAGATTAAACTCACTTTTATTGCACACAAAGGTCATCTGTATTAGGTCAACATTCAAAGTCCCTTGTCAACTAAGGTTGATATATTCCAACCTTTCCTACTCTAATGCATCAAATTTTTCATGGTGAGGTCATATGCAGCAGACAGTATATTCAGCAATTTATTGTGCCATTGTAATTTAGCACAGAGTATGATTGTCCAAAAAGCTGTCACATGAATAAAATTTTTGCCACAATATGCTGAATCCCATAACCCTGCAAAGCTAACAAATCTGGAGCTGCATGCAGACTCCATAAAGAGCTGTCCCTGAAGTGTAATGCAAAAATTACAACTGTTATATTGAAGTCTGCAGGTATGGTAAAGTACGTATAATAGTATTTAAAAAAATATGGCAGCCAAATACCCATAATCACATACGGACAGTGTTAAATCCCAACCTCCTAGTGTTCTTGGCCTTTTAAATCAGAAGGCATCTATCTCGGTTATGACACCAAGGTTGCTTAGGGTTGAATTATTTGTAATAATAATTAGTAGAATGGGTTATGTCTATCCAAAACAATATATGTGCAGGGGAAATGCTATGCACAAAGGAAGGTAAATAAATCATATTTGTTTGTAGATTTATATACCACCAACTCATACAATATAAAATGATGGTGTATAAGAGGATATACAATACGGCATATAAACTATAAAACCAGTACAAAATTATTAAAATTACTGGCAAATAAAAAAACAGGCCTGTCCACATAAAAAGGTCTTCAAAGAGATGCCTGAAAAAGAAATGTAGTATGACAACAGGCCTGTGACCCTTACCCAGGGTGAGAGTCTGAAAGAAGGAATGTTGTTTAGGTGGTGTTCACCTTGAGTGAGACAGGGGAAGGAGTGTTACAATGGTATTGCAATCTTCCACCTGACAGTGTGGGATGCACCTACAACTGGGCTTTAGTCTATTTTCTCTGGCCATAATTTACCAGCTGCATTTAGTAAAATCAGTTGATGGTGCTAGGATGTGTCAGGTGGGCAGGGAGGAGGGAGTTACAAAGATGCTGCCCCAATTTTAGTGGTGGTGGTTGCGGAAGGGATAGTCAAGAGTGGAGGGGCTGACCACGATCTGGAGTGGAGACCTGGATACTTGGCCTAGACTGAGGCTCCTAATCCTCCAGAAGTTACTGGTAGCTTATCTGTTGAGCCCTCTGGTTTGGCGGTGCTGTTATCTGGAAAACAGACTAAAGAGTTTCAAGTCACCCAACTTCATTCAAAAAAACCTAGAAATGAATAGCCACCAGGAAACTGTAATGGCTAGTTGGTTTTAAATTTGTATATTGTTTTTATTGTAAGGCTTTTTGTATGACTGTTGTAAACTGCTCCAATAAATTTTTATGAATGGGGGTATAGAAATATTTTAATTAATTCATTAACCAAACACAACAAATGCAAATTGAAGATGACATAAAACTACTCAAATTAAAGGGACAAAGGATGGGCTTCTTCAAGAATGGTCTAATCAACTCCTCTTTTAATTAAAATATACTCAAACATAAAAATTGCCTTGATGAATGCCCATTTAGTCCAGTATTCTGTTTTCACCATCTCCTACCAAAAACCAATGTGAAGCCTACAAGCAAAAGGTAAGCAGTGGTACCTTGGTTCTAATGCCTTCGTACTCAACCAACTTGGAACCCAAACACTGTAAACCCGGAAGTAAGTGTTCCGGTTCACGAACTTTTTTTGGAAGTTGAATATGCTCAGTTTTGAGTGTTACGCTTCTGATTTGAGTGCCACACTTCCGTTTGAAGTGTTAAACTGAGGTCTGTCTGCTTTTGCTATTTATTTTGCGTTTTTGCGGCTCTTTTTTGTTTTATTTTTGTGACTGTGTGGAACCCAGTTCAGCTACTAATAGATGATTGTGTGACTGCAGTACATTGTTTATTGCTTTCATTTTATGGATCAATGGTCTCGTTAGTAAAATCCATGTAAAATTGCTGTTTTAGGGGTTGTTTTTAAAAGTGTGGAACGAATTAATCCATTTTGCATTACTTTCTATGGGAAAGCGCGCCTTGGTTTTGGAACGCTTTGGTTTTCAAACAGACTTCCAGAATGGATTAAGTTTGAGGAACAAGGTAGTACTGTACAAGAGAACTCTCCTGCTTGCAATCTACAGCAACTAGTATTCAGCGGCATACTTGCCTCTAAGAGAGGAGGTAGTATTTAGTCATTATGAATTGCAGTCATTGATAGGCTTATCATCCATTAATTTGTCTAATTGCATTTTAAATCTATCTAAATTGGTGGCCATCATTACAATTTATGGAAGTAAATTCCAGTTTCGCTATGCACTGTGTGTAAAGAGGAATTAACCACTATGACTTCATCAGGAGCATGATGGAGTCCAGACAGCTCCCTCTGGAAGCCCATGTACGGAGCCCTATTTCCTTCTCAATTACCTGGCAAAACACGCCTGGAGCCTGGCTAATTTCTAATGCTGCCCAGCAAACTTAGGTTTACCAGTATCCTTGGTACCTTATATGTTGCTGCTGCAGCATACAAGGTCCCACTGGAGATGAAAACCTCCAGTGAGATCTTCCACTGCCTATTGCTGCCACTGCGAGGCCAATTGGAATTGGAAAAAGTGTGTGTGTGTGTGTGTGTGTGTGTGAACATGGCAACTAGCAGTATATTCCTAGAATATAGTTTACATGGTCTATAGTCCTACATTGCCAAGACTTTTAGAATTATTTAAAAATGTATTCTCACTGAAATAATTTAAAATGAGTTGCTATTGCAATTCACATTATAACCATACTGTAACTTTTTCAGGCTTTTAGTGATTAGGATCATGTTCCACGGTCACAGTTCATTTGCCAGCTTAGTTCAATGTACCTTGAAGAGCAAGTAACATTTTACTTATAAGCTTTTCCTATAAATGTTATTGGCAAAACAAACTATATAATATAGCTTTCATAAATGATGGCATTCAGCAGAAGGACTGTAAGTAGGACAGTGCCTTTTTAAAATAGTTTGCTCAAGCAGCCACATATAATCACAATGATTTCAACTGATGCACTGCCACTAAGTGGTGTTCAGAATCTTGGTAAGATTTACAAGCAACTTCAGACAAATAAATGCCAAGTTTAAGGAGAGCTATTAAACTGCATCAAAAATACTGTGATAAGTGGTGACATTGTATAAGGCAGCTTTTGTGGCTGTGTGACTGGGAAGCCATGGGTTGCTTCCTTGCTGGAGTCTAGCCTGATGGAAATCTTGTAAGCCACTGTAATATAGTAGATAGAATGTTGGCCTTGGAGACCAACATTCAAATCCACTCAGCCATGGCACTCACTGGTTGGCCTTGAACAAATCTTCATCTCTGAGCCCAACATATATCACATGCTTGTTTTACAATAAAATAGAATACCATTGTAAGCTGCTCTGGCATGCTGTTGCAAAACATGCTGTTGTTTACAGAAGACACTCTGATCCAGCTCAGATGGGGTGGCAGAGTAGGCTGCCATTTCCTTCCTCTCCCCTTCACTGCCACCACCCATGCTATTTCAGAGAGTTATCCAACACTTGAGGCATTTTTTCAGAAAACATAGGTAGTTGAAGGTGGAAAAAAGATCACCTCCTATTCACCACTGCTTGCAGGAGTGTGCAGCTGGCAGAGATAACCACACATTGTGATTATGTCTGGGTCCAACCCCATGTATATATTCTTGCACAATTAATGTACTCAAAGAGATGCTTTTTGGGTTGTTATTCTGTGAAGATAGGTTCTAAGCAGTTTACAAGTATAAAACCAATTACAAAACACACATAATTAAAATAAATTATAAAGCAATTCCATCAAAACATTAAAATAAGCATTCACAATTAAAATGTGCAACACAAAAGAGTGTGTTAAAACAACACAATTAGAAGAGTAAAAACAGCAATTAAAACAAGGAAAGCATAAAGTTCAAATCAGAAAATCAGGCAAAAGCTTGTCTAAACAGGTCCAATAAACAGAAATACCAATGAGGTCTCTCATGTTTTAGCAGGGAGAGCACCCCAAAACACTGGTGCCATCAGTGAAAAAGACCACCTCTGTGTTACCACAAGCCCAAACTCATTAGGCTGTGGCAAAACTAACTGGGTTCCGTTTGATGTACTTAATGTCCTTACCAGGCAATTGAGGGGAGAAAGTCTTTGAGATAACCTGGCCCAGGGTTATTTAGGGCTTCATATTTAAGTAACAGAACCTCAAAACTGTCCCAGTGGTTAATAGGCAGCCAAGGCAGATCCCTTAGCACTAGTGTGCTATGTGCCCAATAAAGAACTACTACTGTACTCACTGCCTGGACCGTGGCAGCCTGCACCAGCCGCAGCCTTCAGATCAGCCAGAAGGGAAACCCCATGCTTTAATGTAACTACAGGGCTTATTGTCTATTAGACTATTGTCTATTAGATTAACTATGACTATTGAGGTTTTTAGTATGTCTAACAAAATGAAGTATTAAATATTATCTGGTAAAGGCAATAGTTCAACAAATGAAGATGAAGGCTTAATTATATACATTATAACAGTTCTAGCTTGGATTTATTTTCCTGTGACATGCTAACCCCGAGTGACTCTCCAGAGTTTTAGGTAGTCATACCTGAAGGGGCCAGGTCCAGGGATTGAACCTAGAGCCTTTTGCATAAAAGGCATGCGCTCTACTACCAAGTTTAACTTCTTCCCCTGATATATGGCACAATCAATTATGAACAGCTCCTTTGCAATTCCTATTCATGTCAATGAGCTTACACAGGAACACTTATTATTGAATTCTACGCATAATGATTATATATGGCACAATTATACAGAGGGCAGAATAAAAGGCTATCGGTTTTTAGTAGAAATATTCTGCTTATTCTTGCATCTCTTTCTTCTATTATCATTTCAGTATGGGCCAATGGAACAGTTCCATACAGCAAAGATTTACTGCAAACCTTGTTTCTAGGACAAACCAAGACTGACTGCAACTCACAACACATTCTTCTACACTACTCCAGAATAATTTGTTTAGAAATGGAAGCCTGTTTACTCTATTTAAAGACACATATAAGTATTGAAATGCATCTTTTTAATGCAGCATATACTATCATGGGTTAATGCTTGACACTGCAGCTATCTGTTACATTCTGCTAGTATCATTTTTGTTTTCTTTTTTCTTTGAGAAAGGCTCTTTACTTGGCACGTTCCACGAAGTTGTACTTTGTCTGACAGTTTAAATATCAGCATCAGTTTCATCTCATCAGAAGCTCTAGATGGAAAAGTTCTGCCTATGCTGAATTGTCCCAAGAAGCTTCAAGATTAATTTGATTTAAAAGGCTTCAGGAGCTTTCAAAGGAGAGTTGGTGGTTTCAGACCATTTCCTAATGGACAGCTGCATCTATCATAAAACCATCAGGATTTCTACCATTATTGGCAATTTCTCATCCACATACAGATACAATATTTTCATTTTAGAGTCTAGGCATATTGGAGGAGAGATATATTCAAGATAGAACTGTATATTTCCACACAGTTCCAGCTTCGTGAATGGATGCATGTTCCCAAGAAAATGCACAGAACGTTTCTTAAACCATTCATTATTTCTTCCCCTTTAAGTTATATCATAATTTGAAAACACAGTTTGTCTATCAACTGAAGATTTCATTAATTATATGAATTTAGTAACATATTTTAATAAATTTGCTAATTATCAAAATATCAATAGCTGAGAATTTTTCAGGCCAAACACTGGCAATTTCTGTGACATATGGGATAGTTCACAACTCTGAACAAGAAAAACAATATTTAATTTTTGGCACAGGTCGTATTTTAATCTTTTTCCAGTTTTAATCTAGAATATAGATGACTTCAAAGATAATACATTCAGATCAGTATACGGTACTGCAAGATCCAGGGTTTGAAGACAGATTGCCATGACTTAAGCTGAGCACTTTCAGCTTCAGTTACCTGTTCCGTTGCTAAAAGAAAAACCATATTGCTTCTGTTTGGAAATACAGAACAGATGCTAGTATTAGTTACTACTACAAACTGGGAGGGAAATACAGTAAGCCCACAACTTACATTTAACTTGTGCACATTCAGCTTTATGCGTGTGGGAAAAAAATGTTAAATATTAAGGAAGCTGCAAGGCTTGACTTTGGTAATTCCACCCACCATTGAACCCAATGTGTTTGGGTTTAGGTAGGCCCACATAAATTGTAGGCTTACTGTACCTATTTAATTTTTACTTATGTCTGACACAGGGATGAGGCATCCAGTATATTCAGTATTGTGATTTAATGCAATCAGAATTATGATGAGATATCTGCTTTTAGGATGAGACTATTTGGAACAACAACAAAATACCACTGCATTTTGAAGACTAGCAAAATTTATTGTGATAGAAGCTTTTGTTTGACAGAGCTCACTTCATCAAGTACATGGTCACCTGAATGGAGCTATACTTCACAGAGAGAAGAATTTTTTTAAAAAAAAACAAACTTTGCAAAGCAAGGTCTAAAGTTCAAGCAAGGCAAGAGGAAACAGTTACATCTTTTATACTACTAAGCTGAACTTTCCCAGTTTGTTCTGACTGCCTCAGAACTGGGACTATTTGTTCTCTTCATATCAACAGTACAGTGGTACCTCGGGTTAAGTACTTAATTCGTTCCGGGTCTGTTCTTAACCTGAAGCACCACTTTAGCTAATGGGGCCTCCTGCTGCTGCCATGCTGCTGCTGCGTGATTTCTATTCTCATCCTGAAGCAAAGTTCTTAACCTGAAGCACTATTTCTGGGTTAGCGGAGTCTGTAACCTGAAGCATCTGTAACCTGAAGCGTATGTAACCCGGGGTACCACTGTACACCTATGTGTGACCCACATGTGCACTTCAACCTAATTATGATTGACTCATGTTTCTTCAGCTTCAGTTACCTAACACTATTCCTATATGGGAGGAAAAAGCGATGATATCATTATCTAAGTCCATCTTGAGTCCATCAGAACATCAGCAATTTCCACTGCACCATTAACCTGAGTCCTAAACAGTCCATACAAGTCCAATTTCTGGACACCACAGTACAACAATATGAAAAGCATATAAACCTTACATTAGAAACAAACTTTTGTGCACTTCCCAACTACCCTCCGGAGCTCACATCACTATCTACTGCCTACAGCAAGTCCTTTAATATGCATCTAATTCAGGGATCAACACCTGCATCTTAAAACTACAGGACTCATCAGGTGAAGTAAATATTCAAATCAACAGTGCCAAACAAGTACCTTGTGGTCACCAAATACAGGACAGGTGCAACAGAGAAAGCAGTAGGCCATAATTTGTTGTCAACTACAGCTCTCAGCTAAAAGCTCTCTAGCTGCACATCAGCAAGGTTCTAAACTGCATTCTAGATTAACCAGCTCTCTCACAGGACTTGGTGGGAGGGTCACAGCTCAGTGGCCTTGTGCCAATCCCTGGCATCTTCAGCTATGACTGGGAATGTCCCTTCTGAAACCCACGAGAGCTGCTGTCAGTCAGCATCCACAATAATGCATGGATCAATGGCCTGACTTGGTGTTAGGCAACTTTCCTATGTCCCTATGTACCTGTCCTTGGTTATAAGCGCAAGGACCAGTGCCGAGGGCCTTCTGGCAGTTCCCTCATTGCAAGAAGTGAGGTTACAGGGAACCAGGCAGAGGGCCTTCTTGGTGGTGGTGCCCGCCCTGTGGAACGCCCTCCCATCAGATGTCAAGGAAATAACTATCTAACTTTTCATAGAATCATAGAATCAGAGTTGGAAGAGACCACAAGGGCCATCGAGTCCAACCCCCTGCCAAGCAGGAAACACCATCAGAGCACTCCTGACATATGGTTGTCAAGTCTCTGCTTAAAGACCTCCAAAGAAAGAGACCCATCAGATGTCAAGGAAATAACTACCTGACTTTTAGAAGATATCTGAAGGCAGCCCTGTTTAGGGAAGTTTTTAATGTTTGTTTCTATTTTTAATATTCTGTTGGGAGCCGCCCAGAGTGGCTGGGGAAACCCAACCAGATGGGCGGGGTGTAATAAATTATTATTATTTATTAAGAGCCCCACAGAAGCAAATAATCGTCAACAATGGGCCAGCCAACCAAGGTATAAGCCCTAGTGCCAATTCTGTTATTTTATTTTATTGTTTAAAGACATAATATAAACTCAGCTTACCGAAATTCATCAAATTATATAAAACAGCTCAAGTAACAGTGAAAACAGTTCTGATTATTAAAACTGATTCTTGTAAACTGTTTAGGTGTTTATTGCTGTGTCCAATACTCTAACCTCTGCAGGTGATCTACTCCTTTTTTCCACTTTGCAGTGTATTATTTGAATTGGAGAGAAGCAACAGGTAGGAAACAGGCAAAAAGGAAATAACCTGTGGAAAGCAGCTACTTTAGGTTGCCCACTCTAGGTTACATAATGCGACAGGGACCACGCTTGTACCCAGCAATCAATTAAACACCATTAATTACTATTCACTTCAGGTCTCTGAGACGCAGGCATTACATGCAAAAAAAGAAAGAAAATATCAGGAGTTTTGCAGCCAAGGAACGCTCAGCTCGAACAGAAACTCCACGACATCCAGCGAGATGGTTAAGAGCGCGATCCTGATCACATCTACTCAGAAGTGAGTTCTACGGAAATCAATAGGGGGGGGGGGAGGCTTACTTACTCCCAAGTAAATGGGATTACGCTCGCAGTATATCAAGCGATACTTGTATGGCGCCCCTTGAGACCCTGCTGCTACTCGCAGTGCTTCCTCACGAACCAAAACAGCTTCCCAGGCCGAAGAAAAGGCAGAGAGCGCCTTTATTTACATTGCTGCAAATCTGAACTGCCTCCCGCCATCACCCCCCCCCCCATTTTTTAAAAAGCAAATAAAACCCCGGGCCTGCTGCCGCTTCCTTCCCTCGAGGGGGCGGAGCTCGCCCTTGACGAGGGAGGCGGAGCTCTGCGGGCGCCCCGCGCAGACTTACCTGGGGAAGCGCTCCCTCAGTTTCCTCAGGCTCTGCCTGGTCGGAGGCACCTGGGCCAGGAACCGGGCGACCTCTTCGTACTGGGCTTTGGTCAGCTTCGTCGCCATCCTCCCGCCTCACACGCCCTCAGGACAGACGGGTGGCTGGGAGGGGGCGAAGCGCGGCGGCAGTTTCAAACGCAGAGCGCGGGAACGGCGGTTTTACAGGAAAGCCTTCCGCTCGCCGCCGCCAAGAGCAGGGGTGGCGCGTCTGGGTGAAGCGCCCTCACCAAAATAAAGCCTCTGCCCCGACCCCTGCGGTTCGCGCCTTACAGCCGGGGAATGAGGGACGCTCATGCGCGGTTCCGCAGCTCCGCCCTTCGCTCGCTGCCGCTGCGGGCGCAGCCGAGGTGGAAGTCGGCCTCTGGTGTGGGGCTGAGCGGGGAGAAGGCGGCCTCGACGGTGCTCGCTCCCTCTCGCCTGCCCTCTTCTCATTCAGAGCCAGCTGCCCGGGAGCCCAGCCCCTTTTTCTGCAGAGTTTCATTTTCGTGACTTCGGTTTGTGTGTGAGAAGGAGCGCCGAGGTGTAGGAAAGGGGCACCAGCTGTTAAAGCCGTCGAGCCCCCCGTCGCTGGGATTTTCGGAGTTGGGGTCGGGGGGGGGGGTGCCTTGCCTTGAACTGCGATCTGTGTACGCATCAGAAAAGTTTCAGGTGTTGGGAGCGTTTTGTGGAGGCGGGTGGAATACCCCCCGCCCAGCCCAGCCCAGGAAAAAGATAAACGAGGTTAATATATCTGTTTCATTTCAAGATTTATGAAACTATGTTCAGAAAATGCCCAGAAGTGGAATAGGAAACAGAATACCGATCATGAAAGGGAATTGCAGCATAAAAACCCAACAGGGAATTTGAAATGCAGAAATAGACTCACGTGGGGAGATATGGGAGAAAAAGGGTTTCAACAAGGGTCAGAAACTCATGAGAGTGATTGGGCTTGTTGCACTTTTAAGGGGAATGAGTTCGAAAGATCTGGTGCCACAATGTTAAAACCATGTTCTTGATTCCCAGCATACTTTATTGCAGTGGTGTGCAGCACAACTAACTGGTTCATTATTAGGGCCAATTCGAGTGCCCCAAAGATGGTAACAAGTTTTAGGATATTTTGGGTACACTTAACTGAGAATTGGGCTAACATTTGAATAATGTTTGATTTATTTATAAAACATCACATCATAAGAAGAGCCCAGAAGGATAAGGCCAAATGCACATCTAATCCAGATTCCTGTTCTCAAAGTGGCCAACTGCTTATGGGAAGCCTGCAACCTGGACCTGAGTACAACAGGAGTCTCACGTGATTCCCAGCAACTGGGTTCAGAGGTATAGTGCCTCCAACAGAGAAGGCAGAACACAACCATTGTGGCTAGTACAGTCGACTCAGAATTTGTCTCCTAAAGCCATCCATGCTGGCAGTCATCAATGTGAATAATTTGTTGGGTGGATAAGAACATAAGAGTTCTGGGTCATACCCATCTAGTCTAGGTAAAGGACCCCTGGATGAGTTAGTCCAGTTAAAGGCGACTATAAATCATTTCTGGCTCAACAGAACATTGTGATGGAAGCCAGAGTGCACAAGAAGCACCATTTACCTTCCTGCTGCAGTGGTACCTCTTTATCTGCTTGCACTGGTGTGCTTTTGAACTGCTAGGTTGGCAGATGCTGGGACACAGCAATGGGAGCTCACCACCACTGAGGAGATTTGAACCGCCAACCTTCCTATCGGCAAGCCCAAGAGGTTCCGTGGTTTAGGCCACAGTGCCACCCGCATCCCTAGGGAGGGCATGAGGGCAATAGCATTATTTTGCATGTGTTCCCCAGCAACTGGTATGCAGGTGCATTGTGCCTCTGATACTGGAGATGGTGCAAATAGTCTAATCCCTCTTTAAAGCCATCCTAGCTGGAAACTATTATGACATCTTATGGTAAAGGTAAAGGACCCTGAAACGGTTAAGACCAGTCAAAGGTGTGGTGCTCATCTCGCTTTGCAGGCCAAGGGAGCTGGCATTTGTCCAGACAGCTTTCCGGGTCATGTGGCCAGCATGACTGAACAGCTTGTGGCACAATGGGACATTGTGACATGTGCTAGAGCACACACTGTTTACCTTCTTGCTGCAACAGTACCTATTCATCTACTTGCACTGGTATGCTAGGTTGGCAGAAGCTGGGACAGAGCGACGGGAGTTCACCCCATTGCACGGATTTATGGTAGCACATACTAGGGACTGTGCCTCTACTTCGCTCTCCAGCTCTGCTGTCATTCCCCCTAGATGTTTCTTTCCCAGTCCTTGCAATGACTAAGCTCACTTCCCAAGCTTGTTTCTGGCACACTTCTCTTTTCTATTTTGCAACCCTGCTTTGCGCCCATTTTAACTTCACCCTCATGTCCATGCTTGTCCTCTCCATTTTGCAAACCTTTTTTGCAAAGCCTCTTTTTCATCTGCCCAATTATGAAAACACCACTTATTTGGTAGATACTTTAATATCCCTGCTTTCATCTTCACCCTGCTTCCTCTCTGTTGCATTTCCCCTTTTACCACCTTACCGTCTCATCACTTTTCTCAACTCTCTTGCACACAAACCATCCCCCTTTCCATTACTCATCCTCTCTCCTGTATGTACAAAATACTTTTTAAAATGTCATCCCATTGAGATCCCAAGATGAATTTTTACAGGTAGCTCTTAGAAATATTAAATAATCAATACATCTTTTGGAACTTTTAATCAGATTACTTTTTTAACCACTTTTTTCAAATTTTCAATTTTTGTAACTTAAAATTATAATTTGAAGTAAGTACATCATGTGACATATCATATTAATGCCCATGAAGTTCAGAAAAGGTTGGTGTTTTTAGTTTTTAGGTATCTCAATTCTGGGCCGAGCTTTTAAGGCTTTTGTGTAGCCTTTTGGCAAGGCTATTATATATCCTCATAACTCACAAATGGGATGAGATAAAAATTAAAATTTTAGATTTAAACTTAGTTTTGATCATTCAACAAGTGTACAAAATATTAAGAAAATTGGATGACATGAGGTAAAATAGTTGGATCACTTGATATGGAATGACCCAATATATATATATATATGAAATCTACAAATAAAACAGAAAGATTATAATATTTTGGAAATAAGTAAACACAGAAAAAATGCATTGCACATGCAAATCTAGTACATACCAGTATGCCTGAATGACCCTATTAAGGAAAATCCTGAAGTAGTATACTCCCCTATTGGGAACTGTAAGGCTTTTAGCATGAGAAAGAGGACTTCTTCATGCCATGTGGCTTGCTATATGCCTCCTGCCTCTCAGTGCCCTGTTTGTCCTCTGTCTCTTTTCCCACCAGCAGTAGCAGTGGCATACAAATTCCAAGTTCTGCAATAACAAACCTTGGAACAGATGACTTACTGGAGTTGTCATATCCTGATCACCTGAACCATAGCTTGGTGGATTGGGAGCATGACACAGGCACTCATCTTCTTGCCTTGCCTTGCCTTGCCTCCTAGCACTAACTAGTTTGCCATTTCAAATCATGGTTTGATGAAAATTGCTGGTTAGTAGTAACCACAGTTTGCCCAACAGGTTAGAACACGGCAGAAAAAGCGGATCATACTATGGTTTGTAAGAGTATAATTTCTGAAATAATAATAATAATTATTATTATTAAATGAGCTGCAGTGTGTCGTGCATGCCATTTCTTTCTCAAAATGCTTATTTTAATATCTGATATTTATGTGTATACTGGTGTATGCATATCTCAAAGAACCAAGTAGATATTTTGTTTTAAATATAAAGAGCTCCGCATCCTTTCAATTTTTAGAGCTAAATTTGTGTGTTTATAAATAACACACATGAGCACAGGTGTATTTCAACGATCATTGTTTTCTTAAAACAAAAAAAAATGAGCAACTATAAACACAAAGTTTGCATAGATACGGACTTTGCTAGGCATGGGTAAATTTAATGAGCATAATATAAGTGAATAGATTTTGAATACAAAACTACTGTGTATTCAAATTACTATGTATTCATCACTAAAGGTTTTTCTCACTGAACTAAATGCAAGTTCTCAGTCACTTATTATTTCTCTTTTACTAGTAATAGAGTTGTAATACTGGAAAGAATGTGCAGTGCATATACATTTTCTCTCCTTTTCGTCTCATGTGCCTTAACTATATCTATATATCCCTGTCCTTAGAGACCAAAACACACATACATTGACAAAATAGCTTTTTTTAAGCAGAAAAAAGATTGTATATAGAAAGATATTCTTTTCTTTTGATCTGAAAAGTAATATCTTCATTCTTTAATATCAGTAGATGGGAGGAGGAAGGTCCTTTTTGGTATGCTATCCATTTTAAAACCCCACAAGGGTATAATTTTCTTGGGCTACAGAAAGGATCATTTCCCCCTTTCTTGCCAAAGATTAGAATTACCACTTTTTCCTGAAATGGATGTTTCTTAATAATTACCTGCTTCTTCCTTGCTACTACTCCTTTAGAAACAAATAAATCACGCTCTTTTAAAAAGAAAAAAATAGGACTTATTTTCGTAGTCTTTGTTGCAGGGTAATTTCCACTGAAAGTGATTTTTTCTTTTTAAAGAGCTAATGCTGCTCACTTTAACTCGTAGGATTGACTTTCAACATCTACGTGGCTTGGGTTTCAGAAAGTCCTCTTACATATTCCTTATAAACGAGTACAGGAAACCACGTATGTCAAATTGCCAAACAAAAGCTGAATGTTGCCACATGATGTACCATATTTATTAGGATCTCATAAATGAATGAATTTTTGCATTTTTTGTTTTCATTCTTTTAGAAGGGGCGATTTATTCTTTTTAGGGGGCGATTATCATGACTATATTTATATGGTATCTTTAAGTATTTATCCCCCTTTCCCCAGTGATATTTTGTCTTGGTCAATTAGTTGTGGTTTTTCTGATAAATAACACCACTCATGAGGACATTTTTTCACTAAGCTTTAGTGATCATTCCTGTTCTCTTGTTAGCCATTTTTGGTCCTTTTTCTTTCAAACTACAACTTTATTTGAAGAAAATGATCTAGAGACTATGAACTAACAAGCGCTGGTGGGGTAAGGTGGTGGGGAAATAGAAAAATTATCTAAAATATACTTCACAGAGCTTTGCCTCTCAAGTGGACCACATATAACCTAAGTAATATTTGAATAGGAGCCCACCTAGAAATCCACATACACTGCCCAGTGTTAACATGGTGGAAGAGTTTTTTGAAAAACACACTTTCTCCCTTCCTGTGCTGTGGAGCACAGCATGCTGGTCAGCAGAATTAAATTCCTGGTAACTACTACTAACCATTTTAGTGCACTTGGGTGGTTTTTCAGTATTTTGCTACAGAGTGTGGGTTAAACCATTTCTAAATGCCCTTATTTTAGGTGTTCAGAATACAGGTAGCCATTTGTCTTGATGTCAGACGCAAAGTAATATTTTGATCACAGAGCAGCTTTCAAACTTACTGAGGGGGAAAACTCAGAGAGGGTGAAGACATTTTAAAGTGGTGTCAAAGTGGTTTTGAGTGTTCAAACCGTTTCCACAACCCTTCGAAAGTTTGTCCGCCCTCTCTCTAAATTAGATGTTTCTCCCTAAACTTTATCCAGTGGACTCTAGTCAACAAAAGGCTGCACAACAATAAATCTTTAAGGTGCCACAAGATTTACAGTAGTAACTTATTTGTAATCTTGGCCATGGAATGGCCATAGACATTTATGCACAGTTATCAACAAGGTGATGTGGTTTGGTTTGGTGGCTTGTGCCTGTTCTCTTCCTTCTTCAATACATTTTGTCTTTATTGCAATTGACCACAGTCATACCTCGGGTTACAGACGATTCAGGTTGTGTGTTTTCGGGTTGCGCACCGCGCCAAACCCAGAAGTACCAGAATGGGTTACTTCTGGGTTTTGGCAGTTGCGCATGTGCAGAAACGCCAACTCGTGACCCACGCGGACATGGCGCTGCGGGTTGCGAACGCTGCGGGTTGCAAACGTGCCTCCTGCATGGATCACGTTTGCAACCCGAGCGCCCACTGTATTTTAAACTCACAATTTCACTGTGTTAACAAAAAATGTAGGTATGCTTCCAGTTAGCATAGTAATAACTATCTGTAACAGGACTAATAAACACCTCGGCAGGATAAAGTTACTACCTCGTAAACAACAAGCCCTTGCAATTTTTCATTTAATTGGCATCCATCTGTAGTAAAAAAGGTAATTGTATTATTTGACATGCAAGTTGTATAGCATCAATTTGGGACAAAATCAGAAATTAAGAGTTAACAAGTCCTCTCAAATGGATCATATGTTACTATTAAATGTTAACTGGATTTCCATTGACAGCTAATGTACATTTCTATTTTTCCATTGAGATTATCGAATTATTCAATATTTGAATAAAAAGTGATATACCAAAGATGGAACAATAGTATGGAGTACAGTCCCAACACTAAAAGGCAGTTATTCTTTCTTCAAAGGCAGTACTTTTCATGCTAACAGAAATCATTAGGAGAGATGAATCTAGTCATGCAGTGTATTAACATTTCTGTTATATCAACCTTCGTCAAGAGGAGAAATTTTACTGCAAAATAAATCAATTATTGAAGTAATCATATTAATTAAGTATATATCAAACAAAAACCATTGTTTTCCATTTAGCTAAATGGATATGGGATCAGTCCCTGTTAAATATGTAGCTGTATATTCCGTAGCATCGTTATTTATGCAAGTTATAAAGGTTTAAAAAAGTAAAGGACCACTGGACAATTAAGTCCAGTCAAAGGCAACTATGGGGTGCAGTGCACTTCAGGCCAAGGGAGCTGACGTTTGTCCAGAAACCTTTCTGGGTCATGTGGCCAGCATGACTAAACTGCTTCTGGTGCAACGGAACACTGTGATGGAAGACAGAGTGCATGGAAACGCCATTTACCTTCCCACCACAGCAGTACCTATTTAAATACTTGCACTGGTGTGCCTCCGAACTGCTAGGTTGGCAGGAGCTGGAACAGAGCAATGGGAGCCCACCCTGTTGTGCAGATGTGAACCGCTGACATTCCGACCAGCAAGCCCAAGAGGCTCAGTGGTTTAGACTACAGCTCCACCCTTTCCTTACAGCATACAAGTTCTACAACATGTTATATGACATGTTAAGTGTAAAATACTATAGAAAACCTCTATATTCTTAACATGACATTGGTCTTTGTAAGAGGCATGTCTAGAATGCAAAGGACATCAGCACCCAAGTTATATATGGCTGTGCATTCAAATAAGAATAGAGGCTTTCTCCAAGGTTTACATATATAACAGGGAAGCTGGTGAGGTGTGACAGATCACCCATTAGTCTTCCTGCACTAAGTAAAGTTAATAGCTCTTCAGTGCATCCCAGGCACTCATTGCTGCCTTCACCTGTGCAATAGACTGTATATGGGAATTGTCCAGAGAGCAGAGTGAAGATTTGTGGATGGCACTAAGTGAAGTTTGGGCACGATCAGGAGTCTGGCCGACGGCACGGGATGAAAAATTATCTCACCAGTGTAAATGGGCTATAGAAGAAATACACCGCAATAGGTATTTGGACGCTTGGTCTGTATTTCTCATATATGTCACCTATTCCACAGCAATCTCTTTTGGGGTGGTGGTGGTGTGCATTTGGGTGAAGTAAACTATTTTCATATGTTTGCATTGTTATCCTCAAATAGTAACCAGAAACTTAATCTCACAAGGCAATAATAACTCCTAGTGTGTAACACTTGATACAACAGTACAGCTGATTTTATTGTGTTTAATTTCTTAGGGAGAGGTGTGACAGAGAGGATCTCAACATTTGCTTGATGGGAATAAGCAGCATTTTGTTGTAGAAAAGGATGGTATTTTCAAAAGTGGGTAGGGAAATGATAAAAACAAATATCTACAAACAGGTTCATGACCAGTCTGCTGGACCATGTCACTAAAATGGTTTAAAAAGAGGAAGGAAGGAAGGAAGGAAGGAAAAGAAAGAAAGAAAGAAAGAAAGAAAGAAAGAAAGAAAGAAAGAAAGAAAGAGAAAGAAAAGCAAGAAAAGCTGTGGAGACAAGCATCAGCCCAAATGTTTGCCTATGCTGGCCTATGTGCTGCTATGGGGCTTGTCCGTCTCCATAACATCCCATTCTGGCAGTTTTGTTCCACCGCAAAGTGCTTAATCCACTTTAAGTGCTCCAATGTTATTTTCCAGTACACTCTTGAAGCCCTGTCCTTGCTCCTGCCCCAAAACACAGAGACAGAAGCTATTGTAAGAGCCAAATTTATGGGTGTAGCCGGGGGCGCAGGGAGGGGCAGCTGCCCCCCAATCAATAAAATTCAATAAAAATACATAGCAAACTGAGGTTCTGCCCTCCCCCTAACAAAAGGCCTGCCTCCCCTAACAATCCTGTCTACACCCATGGCCAAATTTATTCAGGCAAGTGAGTAGACACAGGGCTCAGGAGTCATCATTCAGGAGCACAGCAAGAAGCTCAGAAATGGATGGAAGTGACAAATGCGTCCCACCCACCAAGCTTTTATAGACAAGGTGTGGAACACTCACTTGGAAGACTTGCATGAAAACTGGGATTGTGAAACACGATACCCTCTCGGGGTGTGCGAGTCTGCTCCCAGCTGCAAAGATGGTGCCTGGGTCTAGATAACTCGACTGAACCCTCCTCTCCAGACTCCTGTTCAGTCGCTGGTTCTCTCGACTGATCAAAGCCCTCCCCAGCCTCCACTGAAGCTCTTCACCTCACAGGAAGGTCGTGGGGGGGGGGGGGACAGCACCCCTGCTCCTTCGGAAGTTGAGGTGGAAAGGGGAGATCAACTGCTCCAAACCAGGTTCCCGCCATTCAGCTCTGCTTGGTTTCATATTTTATTTTATTACATTTATATACCACCTTTCTCTTCCAAGGTTTTCAAGGCGGTGTACATGGTTCTCCACCTCCCCATTTCACCCTCACAACAATCCTGTGAGGTAGGTTAGTCTAAGAGATGGTGGCTGGCCCATGCTAATCCTTTCGGCAAAATAGTGATGTGTGGCATCCCAGTTTTAACTGCACGAGTGTCTCCCAATGATCTGGAAGAAGCAGGCATCTTCCTCCTTTCCGTTTGATCCTTTCCCCCATTTAGGCTCCTCAATTCCTGCACACAGCCGTTCTACTTTAAGAATGGGACGCTTGATCAAACAATATGAAGTTTCCTAGTTCTCCCCTACCTCCCCCACCCCTAAACATGGGAAAGATTGTGATCGTCATCTGTTGTAGTTCATTATCTTCAGCATGCCCATCTCTCCACAAGGCAAATGGGGATTATCCTAAAATTGAGGCAAGTAACTGGGAGCGTGTGAAGTCCTGCAGTTAAAGATAAGATAAAAGTGCCTTTTATCTACAGATATGTTAACTGTGATCCCCATTTATGGGCTATGAGGGTAACCTAGCATTTAAAAGCTTCCTTCGGCTTATTTGCAGTTTACAAGGCAGTTTCGCTTTTTGGCAGGATGATTTCCCTCCAATCAAGGGCATGATATCTGCACTGGAGAGCCATGTGCAGTGCGGGGCCTGGATCATCTGACTTCGTTGATTCAGAATATATTATAAAAGCATATGTGGAAGAAGGGGATAATGATCACCAGCATAGCTTGGAATTGCCAGCTCTCCAGAAAGCTGCAGAAACTGCTCATAGTTCTGAGAAGCGGTGTGTAACATATTAATGTTACACAGCAGTGAAGGGACATTGCACATGGATACAGGAAGCATTCCTTCATGTTATATACAGTGGTACCTTGGGTTAAGTGCTTCATTCGTTCCGGAGGTCCGTTCTTAACCTGAAACTCTTCTTAACCTGAAGCACCACTTTAGTGAATGGGGCCTCCTGCTGCTGCTGCTGCGCCGCCGGAGCACGATTTCTGTTCTCATCCTGAAGCAAAGTACTTAACGTGAGGTACTATTTCTGGGCTAGTGGCGTCTGTAACCTGAAGCATATGTAACCTTAGGTACCACTGTATATGATTCATGTCCAAAAGCCACTCTGAAAGGACTGCAAGACCAGAGGCAACACTGACTCTTGCAGGGTTTCCATCAAACATGGGAAATTGGGTTGGGAGGGAATATTGAACATTTTAAAATGATCTTGTTGTAAAGCTCATGGAACCCAGATTTTCTAGATGGCCTCAAATGCAGGCAATCCTTACTAACTGCCACCTCCCCCATGTGTTTTAACTCTTCAGCGTCGACCCCTCTGTGTAATTGCAGCTATTGAGGTCAATTATGGTGTACCTTCCTTAAGGCAAGCAACGTCCCAAACCCTTTTTGGATGGTTGTAGGCATGGACGCAGGTGGCGCTGTGGGTTAAAGCCTCAGCGCCTAGGACTTGCCGAATGAAAGGTCGGTGGTTCGAATCCCTGCGGCGGGGTGCGCTCCCGCTGCTCGGTCCCAGCGCCTGCCAACCTAGCAGTTCGAAAGCACCTCCGGGTGCAAGTAGATAAATAGGGACTGCTTACCAGCGGGAAGGTAAATGGCGTTTCCGTGTGCAGCTCTGGCTCGCCAGATGCAGCTTTGTCACGCTGGCCACGTGACCCGGAAGTGTCTCCGGACAGCGCTGGCCCCTGGCCTCTTAAGTGAGATGGGCGCACAACCCCAGAGTCTGTCAAGACTGGCCCGTACGGGCAGGGGTACCTTTACCTTTACCTTAGGCATGGCGGAAGCGTTCAATCCAGTGAATTTATTTAATTCACACTATCTGAAACAATATGTGAACAACAGCACAGCTACTTATCCAAATTGGAGTGTAGTTCTCTAGCAAAGTAATGCGTGCAAAAACGCACATCATCTTTGGCAATCAGTCATAGCCAAGTAAGATCGTCTCCAAGAAAACGGTCTTAACAGTGAGTCCGTAAGTGACTTTGCAGGCCAATTCTGGATCCACACGTCCTTCCACAGTAGGACATAGGTTTCCAGGCAGGAGTTGATCACAGTGAGGGTTTGCCAAACGTGCCTTCCCCTTAGCTTGTTTCTCCTTTTCGCCCCCAGTTTGTGCTTCTTCAAAGTCCACAACAACTTTGGTAAAGGCTGTTCTCCAATTAGAGCGCTTGCAGGCCAGTGTTTCCCAGTTATCAGTGCTTATATTACATTTTTTAAAGATTTGCCTTGAGAGTGTTTTTAAACCATTTTTGTTGTCCACCGGTATTTCGCTTTCCATTCTTAAGTTGAGAATAGAGTAGTTGCTTTGGAAGATGATAATCAGGCATCCAAACAACATGACCAGTCCTACGAAGTTAATGTTGAAGAATCATTGCCCCAACACTGGTGATTTTTGCTTCTTCCAGTACACTGGCATTAGTTCGTCTGTCTTTCCAAGTGAGTAAAGTGGGTATATAATTGCATATACTTGTGAAAAGATCATACAAAAATGCATTACATTTGGGGAAATTGTTTTGCCAAAAATGTTTATATTTGGGAAAATGCCATATAAAAATGTGTCTACTAAGAAAATCACACAAAAATGCTGATGATTTTTTTTAAAAAATGCAAACTGATTTGAAAATTAAGATTGGAAAAATGAGAAACCAGAATGGACAGATTGTTCCATCACTACCACATTGTGATTTTACAGAACATCAGATACACTGACTTACAACAGCATCCTATGTGACTTACCCAAAGGTGAGCTTCAGAGTGTTTAGTGGGTAGTTTATAGGACTGTAGCCTTATAGTGTGAAACTGAGAAGTGTGTGTGTTAAGTAGTGCTGTTTTTCTAGAAAAAGAAGTGCCAGAACTCACCATGAATTGCCTCCCTTGTTCTCTTATAATGGCAATGGCTCCCACCTGAGAGGTGCTGGAACTGAGTTCCAGAGAGTTTAGGGTTCCCATACGTCCAGAATTTCCCAGACATTGCTGGGATTCGGCCGTCGGAACCAGCATCTTGGAGGAAATTTCTGGAATGTCTAGGGAAATCAGGACATATGGCTGCTCAAGCCATGTCAGAGGCGACATGGGCAGTGGCGGCTGCAGCTGGAAGAGTTCCACCTTTTTAAAAAAGCCCTGGTGTTAAGTTTTATGCCAGTTGTCTTGAACGGTGTCTGACATGCTCTGAGAACAACGCTAATTTGATAGCTCCAGAATAGCCAAGGTTGGACCACAGATGTGGTTGGACCACAGTTCCCATCATGCCTGACCTTTGACCATGTTTGCTGAGGCTGATGGGAGCTGTAGTCCAATGACACCTTAGCTATCCCTGCTACAGCTAACACTGCTTGGAATGGCAGCAGCGGCTGCTCACCTCTGAATTATTCTCAACTATTACATTGTTGTGGTTTTCTTTTTAATCCCAATTTTTCACAGAGATTGTGTAAGAATCCAGAGTTTCCCTCTTTTGAAGAATACCCTGCAAATGCTTCCTTGAACTTCCCATCACTCAGGAAAGTTGCAGGGTTGGGAGCAAAACTGTGTTTTCATTTCTGATATATAGTAAAGAGGCAGCAGCACATGAGTCTTTCTTCTTTTAGCTAGGCTCTCACTTCTTACAGTCCCTTTAACACATGTAAAGCATATTTGACATTTATAATAATGGAATGATTAGGAATGTTACTGACATCAAGGTTTAAGGGACTGGGTGACATAAGGAATTTATGTTCTACTTTAATCCATTTGTCAACCTCTGGGACCTGTTTTTAAATCTAACTCAAGCCATATACTGATTATGGGGGATGGGCCCTCCTGACCTAATGCAGCGGCTTGAAAAAATGCTAGATATATGATTGCAGCATTTAAAACCTATATTTTAATACAGAAGATAAATAGTATTTGTTGCTGTGATGTTCTCAGTAGAATTGTTTAGTTACTCTTTCCTCAGACGAATAGCCAAAATAAACACGGGTGGATTATTGAAGGGAATAAGTACACAGAGGCAGACAAGGGTGTGCAATTCCCTACAGTGCTAGACACTAAAGACTTATGTTACACATCAAGTCAATTTTCATTTTAGTGACACAGGGAGAAAACATCACTTGTGGGCTGGCATTGATTTTACTTTTGTCAGCAAGGAAAGTTTCACGATGCCTTCTTTGCATCATTGCTCAAGTATGTACTGCAGCACTCATAGCAGAGGCTTTTAAGATATCAAAGATGGCAGTATCAAGTGCAACAGAATTAACAAAATTACCTGAAATAACTCTTTTATGCAGCCAGATGACAGCCTGTTGTTGTTATCCCAGGATATAGAAGGGAAGATGAGGATGCTCCAATGGGGATAGGCCTCAAATGTTTCTTGGAGCAGAAAAGCAGATCCCAGGGCTCATGTCTGTCTGGGAATACTGGTCTTTGAATTTCACTTGACCAGAACACAAGTTGAAACGTAATTATCCTTTGGATTTTGCACTTCTGTTAAATTTGCAATAGCGTTATCTGCTCAGAATACATGTCCAAGTGCATGAAAAATATGTATATTTTAGACTAAAAATATTTAGAAGTACACACGTCAAGGCAACTTACCAATTTAAATACAAATTTTGTGGTAAAACGTTTATTTAAATAATAGGTAAAGGGACCCCTGACCGTTAGGTCCAGTCATGGACGACTCTGGGGTTGCGCCGCTCATCTCGCTCTATAGGCCAAGGGAGCCAGTGTACAGCTTCCGGGTCGTGTGGCCAGCATAACTAAGCCGCTTCTGGTGAACCAGAGCAGCGCATGGAAATGTCGTTTACTTTCCCGCTGAAGTACCTATTAATCTACTTGCACTTTGATGTGCTTTCAAACTGCTAGGTTGGCCGGAGCAGGGACCGAGCAACTGGAGCTCACTCCGTCACGGGGATTCGAACCACTGACCTTCTGATCAGCAAGCCCTAGGCTCTGTGGTTTAGACCACAGCACCACACGTGTCCCTATTTAAATAATATGTGAATACAAATTTCTGTACAGTTTCTAAAAAAGATAATCACAGATTAACATGGAAATAGGACAAATGATTTAACACATGCACTCTTGATGTGGAGCTGAAATGGATAGATCCACCCATCACTAGTGTCACTATAGGAGCTCAGTAGAGAGAAAAATGTCTATCTTATCTGTTTAGGATTTTCACTTGTCCTTATTATATGTTCCAGGGTTGACTCCAACACTGAAAGTGGAGCTGAGCCCTGGTAGAAGAAGCAGAAGAGTTTGGATTTGATACCCCGCTTTATCACTACCCTAAGGAGTCTCAAAGCGGCTAACATTCTCCTTTCCCTTTGTCCCTCACAACAAACACTCTGTGAGGTGAGTGAGGCTGAGAGACTTCAGAGAAGTGTGACTGGCCCAAGATCACCCAGCAGCTGCATGTGGAGGAGCAGGGAAGCGAACCCGGTTCACCAGATTACGTGTCCACTGCTCTTAACCACTACACCATGCTGGCTCTTAATTTGGTACAAATTAAGACCTGATCTCAAGGGTTCCATGCAATTGAGTGACATTTGCTACACTGAATTGCTATTGGGCACATTTAACCCATTACACCCATTACATATCCCTATGGGTTATTAGAACTTTAAAAATCAGATTTACCTCATCCGCTGAGTGTAGGTCTAAAGTCACATTTGAGCCCACACTCACCCTCCTGATTTTTCAGAGTTGCTCTCAGTGTACCTGGCCACACAAAACGCCACCTGCTTCAGCAACACAGGTTGAAAGACATTAAAATATTTGGCAGACCCCCCAAGTGTCCCTAATTTCCTGGATTTACGGAAGCTGTCCTGGTTCTGATTTGATCCTGGAATGTCCTGCTTTCCCTTAGGACGTCCTGTTTTCATCGGAGAAATGTTGTAATGTATGGAGTTATGTAACTATGCATCCTTTAGAAGACATCTGAAGAATATGGGAAGTCTGTATAGGGAAGTTTGTTTTTAATGTTTAATGTTTTATTATGTTTTTATATACAGTAGTACCTCGGGTTACATACGCTTCAGGTTACAGACTCCGCTAACCCAGAAATAGTGCTTCAGGTTAAGAACTTTGTTTCAGGATGAGAACAGAAATTGTGCTTCGGCGGCGCAGCAGCAGGAGGAGGCCCCCATTAACTAAAGTGGTGCTTCAGGTTAAGAACAGTTTCGGGTCAAGTACAGACCTCTGGAATGAATTAAGTACTTAACCTGAGATACCACTGTATGTTGGAAGCTGTCCAGAGTGGCTGGGACAACCCAGTCAGATGGATGGGGTATAATAATAATAATATAATAGGATGTCCCTATTTTCATCAGAGAAATGTTAGAGGGTA
This sequence comes from Podarcis gaigeae, assembly GCF_964106915.1. Classification (NCBI taxonomy): domain Eukaryota; kingdom Metazoa; phylum Chordata; class Lepidosauria; order Squamata; family Lacertidae; genus Podarcis; species Podarcis gaigeae. The sequence goes on along the minus strand of NC_139678.1, from coordinate 39,584,722 downwards.
TGACTTAGGGTATGTATGGAAAAATTTTGTGCCCGATACATACCTGAAAGTACATTAAATAGCTAGTGCACCACCAACAAATCTCCTGTCCTGATCAACACTTCATATTTTTTCTTAAATATTGTTACCCTATTATACATACATTAGTAATTGTGAGTTCTTCCTTACGCTTTTTAAAAAATGTCTCCTTTTCTCCGTATACTCCTATCTCTCTGTCTCTTTGACAGAGTTGCTCTCTCCCCTTTTGCATTGGAGGAAAGCTATTGATCGGTGTGTGTACAGAAAGGGAGAGAAGCCTTTATTGTTTTAATTAACAATTCCAAGAACAGTCTATAGTCTGTGAAAATGAAAATGCATAGGCAAAAGAAAGAAAATGAAAGCAACGTAGGGGCAACCAGGAACAAACCAATTAAAGTGGAGGAAAAAAAATTTCTGCAAAAGAAAGGTTCCACTAATAAGTTTTTAAATTATCAAGTTTGAGTAAGCAATAATATAATTTGCATTAATACCTAGGGAACAGGAGAAGGAACTTTGATTGTTGAAAGGGCCATAATAGTTATGAAAGTGTCAGGCACATTTCATCTCCCAAAATTATTCCATTTAGATGGAATTTACCTCTGAGGAATGTGGAAAGGGGTAAGGAGTTAATTCAGAAGGACTGACCAGGGATAATGCTTCTAGAACATGCTGTGGAACTGCAGACAAGATGAAAGGCAAATGTCTATTGTTGCTTCATAAAAGTCCTTCCTATCACAATCTGTACTCATAGCTTAGCTGGTTTCAATCTGCCATCATTATTATCATCACCATCCTCCAAACTAATGAAAGAAATAGCAAACTCCAGCAACACCAAACTGCATGCACCAATTTAGAAATCTATTAGAGAAATTTTCTTTGAACAATGGGAAGACACTGGAAAATTGGAGAACGGGAGAGGCTGGTTTGGTATCTTCAGAACATCAGCCTCTTCTCTTACATCTAACATAACTTTTAAAAAAAGAGAGGTCACAGCTTTTCTGAAGTATATTTATTTAGTATCATATTGTTATAATTGGTTTAATATTTGTAGACTGGAAGCCATTGTGTGAAGTAAGTGGTGTGTGTGTGTGTGTGTGTGTGTGTGTGTGTGTGTGTGTAATCTCAATACAATACAGCTATAGAGGTATAGTGCAGATGGATCCTCAGTTGAAGGAAAGGTGATTGGTACCTTTAGCAATCTTCCATCCAATCATTGCCAAGGATCAGGAACAACAGCAGACCCCACTTATATTGCTGTTTGGTCCTATTTGCAGCATATGAATAATAAAAATAATTCTTTTACATATATTTGTTCACTGTGGGCAATTACTAAATGCACTAAAGAATCGAGTGAGATTAAGAAATACAAAATATTGTGACATGTAAATTGCTTTTAATTCTGGCAGTTGCTGTCTTGAAATTTAAATTTAAGCTGTGAGTCATTTTATTTTGCTCTGTAGGTGAAGTAGAAAGCATATGAATGTAGGATGCGCAAAGCCCAAATGATCGTTTTCACAACTGTATGATATATATTTAGCAAACTCTAAGCCTCAGCAATTTCCATCAGCCTTTCTTTCAGATTGCTTGCTTTGGGAACTGGAGAGGTGCGCCATAGTTCTATCAACAATTCTGCCTGTCAATTAATTAGAATATATATTCCTATTAATTCAGAAATGTGAATGATACGTCTTTTATTAGGCATATAAAGCTTTGCTATGCAACTCTGTCACTGGAAAGTAGCCCTGCCATGAATCCCAACGCGATGCAAAGTTTAATTTTCCATATGTGAGAATTGTACTTCTCATTATTTGTTTTCCTAAGCAAAATCTCTGTGAGTCAAGGAACAAGTTTGCTTTCTGATTTATGCATTCATTACTCTTATTCCATTTTTTCCCTTTTGTATTTGAAGGAAGATCTTCCATCAGGGGAGGCAAGAGGATACAAATATGGAATTGGGCAGAGCAATCCTATGCTTACATCAGATCCAGCCAGCAGATCCATGGTGTGCTCAGTGCAAGAGGGGAGAGGGAAAACACACAGGAAAAGAGCAGCAAATGACAGACACATCTACAGTGTCCCTGGAAACATTGCCACAGCCCATCAGTCAGGGAGTGTGCCGGCAAAAAACACCCATGTGCCTCTTAAATTCTGAGAGCTATCTCATATTGATGGGAATAAACCACAGGCACACGCCCCAGCGTCTCTACAGGTGGCAAATATTATTTGGAAAGTGTCACATGACAGCAATGTGTGATGAACATAAATCACATGATATTACACGTGAAAATATGTGTGTATAACTTTTGTTGTTTAGTCGTGTCCGACTCTTTGTTACCCCATGGACCAGAGCACACCAGGCACTCCTGTCTTCCACTGCCTCCCGCAGTTTGGTCAAACTCATGCTGGTAGCTTCGAGAACACTGTCCAACCATCTTGTCCTCCCCTTCTCCTTGTGCCCTCAATCTTCCCCAACATCAGGGTCTTTTCCAATGAGTCTTCTCTTCTCATGAGGTGACCAAAGTATTGGAGCCTCAGCTTCAGGATCTGTCCTTCCAGTGAGCACTCAGGGCTGATTTCCTTCAGAATGGATAGGTTTGATCTTCTTGCAGTCCATGGGACTCTCAAGAGTCTCCTCCAGCACCATAATTCTTCGGCGACCAGCCTTCTTTATGGTCCAGCTCTCACTTCCATACATCACTACTGGGAAAACCATAGCTTTAACTATACGAACCTTTGTTGGCAAGGTGGTGTCTCTGCTTTTTAAGAAGCTGTCTAGGGTCTAGGTTTGTCATTGCTTTTCTCCGAAAAAGCAGGCGTCTTTTCATTTCGTGACTGCTGTCACCATCTGCAGTGATCATGGAGCCCAAGAAAGTAAAATCTCTCACTGCCTCCATTTCTTCCCCTTCTATTTGCCAGGAGGTGATGGGACCAGTGGCCATGATCTTTGTTTTTTTGATGTTGAGCTTCAGACCATATTTTGCGCTATCCTCTTTCACCCTCATTAAGAGGTTCTTTAATTCCTCCTCACTTTCTGCCATCAAAGTTGTGTCATCTGCATATCTGAGATTGTTGATATTTCTTCCGGCAATCTTAATTCTTAAAACGTAACACATTCCCCATGTGAAAAGTACTTCTGGCTAGGGAATAAGCCTGGAAAGTTACATGTAAATTGCAACATGAAACGATTTCCCCGAGCTTTTATTTCATACTCTACACATGCTAAGTGAGCGAACATTTGCAAGTATAGTGAAATAGATGGGTGCCATCAGACACAGCAATCCATTTATGTTCGCCATGCTTTTTTCCTGCTTTGTTGTTGAGTTCTGCTCACATGCAAAAGGAGCTCATCTTCTCTTCTTTGGGAGGAAAATGACACATGTTTAATGTATAGTGGGAACCAATCCTTAGAAGTGCAGGGTTTCATCAGAATCAACATGTTTGTTCTTTAGGAATAATCACATTTGTTGGGTCAAGAAAAAATAGCCAGCCAATGCCCCAGCAAAACTGAGCATTAGCAGACTATTATTAAGGGCACCAATCAAACAAAGGAAACATATTGTTTTTGGAGAGTGCTAAAAGAACAACAGCAACAACAACAACAAGCAGGTTGATTGGCATCTTCTGTCCTGTAGATAAAAGAAACAATTAAAGGAAAGGTCTACTCCTTGCACAGGTGGAAATTAGAAAAATCAGTCTTCAGTTATACAACGGGTGTTTCTCTCTGTCTCTCATTTCCCAGATATAAAAAGTAATTCAGGACTCCTGGAATTTTATAGCTTGTAATATAAATAAATGCATCAGCAGAGTACTGGGGCATTTGGGATCTGTATGCCCAGCTTTATATATACGTTTCTTACGTGAGCTCTGCATATTACGTGCTGGAAATATACACGCATAAAGGCAGGCACATGTATGTGTTTCACATCAAACATCTACTGTATGTTTCATGAGGGAGACAAGACCCATGTGTTTTGCAGAAGCTTTTAAAGCTGTTTCATTTATTTTATTAGCCTTTAATGAATGTAATTAGAACCCAAGTAATTAAATGCAATTGTGCTCAGTATGTTCCTGTTGTAAATTGCCCTAAACAATGTGCATGGTGTGAACAAATTTGTGGGATTAATAGAGGATAGATAATGTTTTTGGATAGTATTTCACACTAAACGGCCGCAGAGAGAAACAAAGAAGCTGGCGCAGTGTCATTAATCTTAGTCAACTGGCAGCTTTGGTGTAATTTGCATGACTTAGGCAGTGACACAAGATGGGGATAGCTTAGGATGGGTGTTAGATCATCAGTATATGTATGTATTTCTTTTCCTTTGGAGATTTATTTATAAGCAGACAGAGGTTTGCATGCAAAAAAAAGGGGGGGAAAGGTGATATAGACTAAGACATAAATGTGTGTAAGATAGAATGTATGTTAGGTGAATAGAAAAAAAAATCCACAGAATTCTGTATGTATTCCTTTGTTTTCATACTTAGCATATTGGTTTATGGGTATTAAAAAAACCCATCCTTGTCAACTATGGAGGGTGGAGGGAATACTCTGACGTGCTGCGATTGGATAAGATGTTATCACCAGAATAAATTCTTTGTATTTCTGTATCGGAAAGTATTTTCTGTTTTGAGTGGCTTCAAGTGTCAGTACAGAAAAAGCAACTGTATTTATTTACTTAGGGTGCTTAATTCTCTCTCTCTCTTTCTCTCTCACTTTGTGTGTAGAATTGTTGTACTTAATAGGAATGAGCTTTTTCATAACAATATATTTATTGGATGGGGCAACCCAGTCAGGTAGCCAGCATATTATTATTATTGTATTTTTATTTGCTTGGTTTGACACATTTCCCCCTCGCCTGCCCCACCATATAAAGAAGCTGAAAATGCCTCAGGAAAGGAAACAAAACTATTAAGAATGGTCATCATATGCTATTTTGATATGGCTGTAGCAGGCTTGCATTAGGAAAATCCTTTGAACTGATATAAAAAACATAATCAATAATAAAATGATAAATACAATCAGTTAATTTCCCTCCCCCCATTCCTTTGACCTAGCTAGAAAAATCTATGATTGATGCAAATATTTACAGGACGAGGGCCTGTACAATGAACAGAGTGGTACATTAGTAGTCTGCAGAGGTGAACGGGGCTACTATAGCTTTAATCTCTGAAAAAGAAAAAGAGATGAATTTCAACAGGTGCATTTTTTCTCGAGCCAACGTGATCAGAAGCACATACCAACACCCCCTGTCCTACTTTACACAGGCTTCCTATAGCAAAATTGCTCTACTTTTTATCCTTTTTACATCCACTTTGCTGAACATTTAAGTCTAACAGGCAGTGAATGCTGTGAGCGTACAATTAGTTACCACCAGCATTCCGTTGTTTTTGCTTCAGAATCGTATCTTTAAAAAGCTTACCTTAGGAATTCAAAGGAGGACTACGTAATGCAAGGCTCTGCACCTTAGACAGATGAGAATTTATATGTTGCTTCTCAATAAAGCTATAACTGTGCTGTTACACTCATAGGATTACTGGAAAGTGCACCAAAATAGAAAAATGACCAGGTATTCTTTTAAAAGTGTATAACTGATGTCTTATATACTTATATAATGGATAGCCCATATGGTGCCCTCTGGATTTTGTGGCCTGTAACTCCCATCATCGTTCAGCCTAGACACTGAGGTCCAGCTCTGAGGGCCTTCTGGCAGTTTCTTCACCGCAAGATGTGAGGTTACAGGGAACTAGACAGAGGGCCTTCTCGGTGGTGGTGCCTGCCCTGTGGAACGCCCTCCCATCAGATGTCAATGAAATAAACAACTATCTGACTTTTAGAAGACATCAAGAAGACATCACAGTTCAAGAAGGACACTGAACGTGTCCAGAGGAGGGCAACCAAAATGGTCAAAGGCCTGGAAACGATGCCTTATGAGGAACGGCTAAGGGAGCTGGGCATGTTTAGCCTGGAGAAGAGGAGGTTAAGGGGTGATATGATAGCCATGTTCAAATATATAAAAGGATGTCACATAGAGGAGGGAGAAAGGTTGTTTTCTGCTGCTCCAGAGAAGCGGACACGGAGCAATGTATCCAAACTACAAGAAAGAAGATTCCACCTAAACATTAGGAAGAACTTCCTGACAGTAAGAGCTGTTCGACAGTGGAATTTGCTGCCAAGGAGTGTGGTGGAGTCTCCTTCTTTGGAGGTCTTTAAGCAGAGGCTTGACAACCATATGTCAGGAGTGCTCTGATGGTGTTTCCTGCTTGGCAGGGGGTTGGGCTCGATGGCCCTTGTGGTCTCTTCCAACTCTATGATTCTATGATTCTATGATCTGAAGGCAGCCCTGCTTAGGGAAGTTTTTAATGTTTGATCTTCTATTGCTATTATTATTATTATTATTATTATTATTATTATTATTATTATTCTGTTGGGAGCTGCCCAGAGTGGCTGGGGAAACCCAACCAGATGGGTGGGGTATAAATAATAATAAATTGATCACGATCATGATCATCATCCCTGCTATTGGACTTGTGCCTGGGGCTGATGGGCCTTATAGTCAAAAACATTTGGAGGACCCCCATTGGCTACTCCGAATTTATTCAAAATAAATGAGCAAATCACCTTCACCACACTGGCTCATGGAAGGATTTCTGATGTACACTAGCACAGAGTCTGTGCACATTAAAGCTCAACACGGCCCCACCCCCATCTCTCCTTTTCCTCCCTCAGAACACACAGCTGCGTATCCAGGCAACACAAAGGGCTGTTTCATGGAGTAGGGGTTCTGTGCATACATATATCCCACATCCATGTTTAATGTTCCCTTACCACTGACAGGCTAAGTTGGTGGGGTTGGGGCATCCATGTGCTCCTCCCATTCCTGAGTTATTATGCAGCAATAGGACAGGGAGCAGGCCATACGCTGAAGAGCACCCCTGACAATACGCAGCGATCTGTGAGGACAATTAGTTGTTTTCTAAGGTAAAACAACTCGACATAAAATGTGGTGGTTTTGTATAAATTCTTAAAACATACGAAATCTTACAGATTTTGGAACTTGAGAGATATACGGTAGTTATGAGCAGAAGAAATCAGTAGTTCTGTTTAAATATATTCAAATGTATTCTGCTTAAATGTATCCGAGAGGCATATTAAGTAAGTTTCCTGATTTTTTTATTAGCTTTAACTGATTTTATATTTATTGTATTGCTTTAACCTTGCTATACACTACCGAGAGTCTATGGTGTTAAGTGGTTTAGAAAGTGTGGAGATAATCCCTAAGTTTCCAACACAGAAAATACAAGTTTCTCAGAATTGTACTATGATAACAAGGACTTTTCCCACCACTTGTGCTTGCTCGTGTATATTCTAATTCTAAATGGAACACTTTTTCGTTGTTTGCTACATTCTAGGCATGATTTGGAAACCTCTCAAATTAAAATAAGACATGCCCTCTAAAATATTATGGATAGTTGCAGGATTGCACTTTAATGGGTTCAAGAATATGGAAGTGCATCTGGATTGGCATGGAGATAAAGATAACCTTTTGCTGGGCCAGTTGTGAATATCCTTCTGCACGTTTCTACTAAAGATTGAAGTTTTGTACATTTTCGTGAACATAACGTGATTCTGGAATCTGTTTCCTTACCATTATTTTGAATTGTGCTAAGCTGAAAGTGCCTCCCGACCTTTGCAGACTCATCTTCTGGTTGCAAAAGTTGCAGTTTTATGGAGTGGGGTAGATAAAATTGTAAAAATTTGGGGGATGGGGGGGATGGTTAACATTTACTGCTTGGTAGAAGAGCCTTCCTTCCTTCCTTCCTTCCTTCCTTCCTTCCTTCCTTCCTTCCTTCCTTCCTTCCTTCCAAAACCTTTTACTTCCTATTCTTACTAACCTATTCTTCCAGAGATATAGTGGGGGCAAATGGCCCCAAGGCCAGCTAGGAGCACTGATGCTGCTTGCTGCAGTGGCAAGAAGTGTTGAAAGAAAGAATACTCTTCTACCCAACATTAAACATAAGTATATCACCCCCCCTTTTTAATATAAATTACTCCACCCCGCCAGACAGTTCCAATCTCAAGCCCTCACAACTCTTCCATCACTATAGGGAGTTACTGAATATTTCTGAAACATGTTTCACTCACCGTGTTATTCGGTACTGCATAGAAATTGCATCCTGACAGCCATCCTGGCAGACGGAGCTGCCTTTGGTATCAGCGCAACTATTTTTTTCTGGCTAAGGGGTCTACAAATATGGGAAAGAGCATGAGGAAGCGAAACAGACGCTGTGCTAGACCATTCAACCATTTACCGTATTTTTTGCTCTATAAGACTCACTTTTTCCCTCCTAAAAAGTAAGGGGAAATGTGTGTGCGTCTTATGGAGCGAATGCAGGCTGCGCAGCTATCCCAGAAGCCAGAACAGCAAGAGGGATTGCTGCTTTCACTGCGCAGTGATCCTGTTAAGTTGTGGGTTGACATAGCAGACGGCACAGCGATTTCTCCAAGTAGCTCTTTATTTTGTAAGCTGGAATAGAACTGACTGCAAACAGCTCAGCTGGCCTGCTTTTACAGGCAGCCGGCTGTCAACAATGTAGCAACAACAGCCCAGAGTTTCCTGCCTAAAATAACTGACGTGGACCTGAGTGAAAACTATCTACAGACCTGAGTGAAAACTATATACAGTATCCCCCTGCTGGCCCAGGGTGAAACTTCACTACATAACAGATCCCTCTTGCTGTTCTGGCTTCTGAGATTCAGAATATTTTTTTACTTGTTTTCCTCCTCCAAAAACTAGGTGTGTCTTGTGGTCTGGTGCGTCTTATAGAACGAAAAATACGGTACCTTGAAGATCAGTTTGGCTGCAAGGAGATGAGAAAAAGAAGTATGCATTGAAGTAAGTCCTTGCCTCCTGACTTTTAAAGTTCTTTACAACGCCATGTATGATAGAAGCAGCCAGATTAAGCACAAGGCCCCTCCACTGATCTGCCAGGCAAGGCTGGTGCAAGGAAGATTTGCTCAAACCCACTTTGGAGAAGCAAGCTAGTCACCTTGCAAAATGCTCCTACATTTTTTAATCTAACCTTGATGGCTGTCATCTCATCACAAACTGTTTGCCGGACAAGTTTACTATGAACAAAAGGTATAGCTTTGCAAATTATCACCAACTCAGCTTCTGTTCTTGCAAATGAACCAGGTGATTCATTCACCGCAAACTGGCAGTGGCTAAAGGCAACCTCACCCGAAACTGCCCCACCCACCACCCCAGTGCCACAAGCAATGTCACTGCCTGCACCAGTTCAGATTTGCCATTTCTTCTTAATATGTGTAGTTAGCCGGACATAATCTATGCTAGCTTCCACTCTGAGGAGAAAGCACTATGTCTGCCAGGAAAATGTGTGAAACAACAAAAAAGTAATTAAGAATTTATGAATACAGTTGGCTCCTATTAATAGGCCATTGACCTGAATACCCATGCTTACCATTTAAAGACCAAGGATAGCAATATTTATTGTGAGGTCAGACATATTGATATAACATTAAATGAGACATATTCAATACACTGCATAGCAATTATGATGTTAATGTAGAAAGTGGCAGGGATGTAGCATGGATATGGATTGACAGCAAAAGGAAGTTTCGATGGGAGTGCTTGAAAAAACTGGCCAGCCAAAATGTATTCACACATTGAAAAGTGGTTGTGGGGATTATACTATGCTATACCCAGAATACCCTACTGAATATTTTGGAGGAAAACGAGGTAAAATTTTCTGCCTTTTCTATTGTGTGTGGTTGATGTCACACTTACATGGTTTCCTATTCTTCCCATTACTTCCAAAAACTAAGAACACCCCACTCCCAACAGTGCTATGTTTTTAGACTACTCCAGGCCAAAATGAATGAATGAATGAATGAATGAATGAATGAATGCATTTCGTAGATAGGTTTGTGAAAGCAGATGGACACATTTGGCCTTTAGTCATAACAACATTCCATTAGCAGTGGGTCAGATTTAACTACAACATAGAGCAGACCCACTGAAATTAATGACAAGGTTATTTATTTCAGTGGGTCTACACTGAGTATGATTAACGCTGGGTTTCACTCAGCCTGTTCTATCTTTTTGCTTTAGTTGTCTGGTGCTTTTATTCTTTTGATATCTTTTATTATATTATCACAGAACCATACAGTTGCAGAGCTGGAAGGAGCTCTGACGGTAACCCAGCCCCATGCGACGTCGGAATCTCAATTAGATCATGTATGGCAGGTGGCCATCCAGCCTCTGCATAAAAACCTCCAAGGAAAGAGAGTCCACTCATAGGAGTCTGTTCCACTTTCAAAATGAAGTTCTTCCTGATGTTTAATCAGAATCTCCTTTCTTCTAACTTGACTCCTAGACTCCTGAGCAGCAGGAAACAAGCTTGCTCCATCCTCCATATGAGAGCCCTTTAGATATTTGAATATGGCTATCATATCTCCTCTCAGAGGAGCTAAACATACCCAACTGCTTCAACCGTTCCTCATAAGGCTTGGTTTCCAGATCCTCGATCATCTTGGTTGCCCTCTTCTGCACTCATTCCACCTTGGCAATATCCTTCTTAAATTATGGTGCCCAGAACTGGACACAGTATTCCAAGTGTGGTCTGACCAAGGCAGAATAGATCAGGGCTATTACTTCCCGTGATCTGGGTGCTTTACTTCTGATGATGCAGCCTAGAATAGCATTAGCTTTTTTAGCTGCTGCATCCCACTGTTGACTCATCTTGAGCTTGTGGTCTAGTAAGACCCTTAGATTCTTTTCACATGTATTACTGGTAAGCCAGGTATTCCACCTCTTATATTTGTGCAGCTTGTTCCCTCTGCCTATTGAAATTCATTTTTTAGTTTTGGCCCAGTTCTCCAATCTGTTAAGGTCATTTTGAATCCCAATTGTGTATTCAGAGGCATTGGTGTCATCTGTAAATTAGATGAGCATTCCATTAATGCCTTCCACCAAGTTGCTCATAAAGATGTTGAACAACACTGGGCCCAGGACAGAATCCTGCAGCACCCCACTTGTCATTTTTTTCCAGAATGACGAGGAACCATTAGTGAATAGTGAGCACTATTTGTGTTCAGTCAGTAAACCAGCTAAAAATCCATGTAACAGTTATCTCATCAAGTCTACATTTTACCAGCTTCTCTGCAAGAATATAATGGTGGACTTTGTCAAAAGCCTTATTGAAATTAAGATATGCTGTGGTTTTATATTATTTTGAACCACTCCAGAATTTAGATAATGAAGGCTGGTCTGTAAATGTTTTAGATAAATGAAATAAAACAATAACAAGTGGGGTCTGCTGAACTTTAAATAACTATGCAAATAACTGATGAGTCTGAATAAAAATGCAGCAATAGTAAGTATGCCTGATGGAATGGGATTTGTGGTTTAAATTCTTATCGGCTGATGATTATCTTTCAATGTTTAAACACATGATTAAACACTTCCCACATTATAGTGACAGATATGTGTTACTGCAAACCGAAACACATTATGGAAAATGCAACAAACTTGGTTATTAAAAGTATTTCAGTGTATTGACATTTGTTACATATCTCTTTTGAGTTGTTACAGAGCAAGCATCCTTTAAATTTTCTCTGTGTGGTGTGAGGCCTTCTTCTACTGTCTGACTGATGTGAAAAAAATTCAAGCAGGTATTGAAGATCCCCAGAGTCAGTTGGAAGTATATGGACATGGGTGGCGCTGTGGTCTAAACCACTGAGCCTAGGGCTTGCTGATCGGAAGGTTGGTGGTTCAAATCCCCACAACGGGGTGAGCTCCTGTTGCTCGGTCCCAACTCCTGCCAACCTAGCAGTTCGAAAGCACATCAAAGTGCAAGTAGATAAATAGGTACCGCTCTGGCGGGAAGGTAAATGGTGTTTCTGTGAGCTGCTCTGGTTTCACCAGAAGCAGCTTAGTCATGCTGGCCACATGACCCGGAAAAACTGCGGACAAATGTCGGCTTCCTCGGCCAGTACAGAGTGCCGCAACCCCAGAGTCATTCGCGACTGGACTTAACTGTCAGGGGTCCGTTACCTCTACCTTTATATGGAGAAGGACACAACATATTTTTGGAGTGGCATGGAGAAGACATTGTGCAGAGGCAGCTTCAAGTAGTCTCTGTGATTAATGTAATGTGCAGACTTACTCTCATATTTGGACCAGAAGAGAGATTGTTGCTAGAGTACTTTAGGAGTAGGGAATAATATTTGCTGCCCTTTCCCCTTTCTTCTTCTCAGGTCAAGAAGCATGGTGTTTTTTTAAAAAAAGTTCCTAATATTCTGTTTACTGTTTTTCTCTCTGTCATTGTTCAGTGAAAAGCAGGATAGAAATGTAATAAATAGCACTGTAGGTCAGGTTGGATTTGACCCCTGGTCACCAAAGAAAACAAATCTCAGTGCTGTTTTAATGTATTAATTGGACCTCCATTTGAGCTTATGGTCACCATTCCTTTGAAGAAGCTACCTTTCGAGGTAAATTTTCTTTTTGCAATAACATCTGCTTTGAGGATGACAGAATTTGGAGCCTTGTCAGTCAATAAGGGCCTGTGCATAATTTATGAGATCATTATTTGTCCAGGTCCTACTTTTATCCTTAAGGTGAAAGGGTGGTTTTTTTGTGGTGTTGTTTAACAAACATTAACCCTATCGCCATACATCAAGCTGCTTGAGGACAGAGAAGATTATGAAGTTCTTCATAACATAGCATGGGGCAGAAAATGGCTGCAGTTCAAAGACAAATGTGAACAAGCTCACAGAGCATGAATAAGCCCCTTGGTCAGCCTTTAGTCTATGGCCTTGTCCTTAGCTTGTGTGTCAGCCCTGCGAAGGTATTATAAAGAACTAAGACTAAGGAAGGTGTTGGTCTGAAATGAAGCAGGGAGTCCTTTGCTGAGTTGGCTTTTGAATCTGGTCAGATGTGAGAAATAAAAATGAGAAAAAGTAGTAGGGGCAGACATAATAGAAGTGTATAAATTAAGCCTGATGTGGAGAAAGGGAAAAGTGAGATTTCCCTCCTTGAACGTGGAGTCATCCACTGAAGCTGAATTCTAGAAGACTCAGGAGAGAGCAGTTACAGTGGTAATGGAAAATAAAGCTATCAATGGCTACTGGTAATGACGGCTTTATACTATCTCTAGTATCAGAGCTGGTATGTCTCTGAGCACCAGTTGCTGGGAACACAACTGGGAGAAGGTTATTGTTGGGAGCCATGCAGAGTGGTTGTGGCAACCCAGTCAAGATGGGTGGATGACGACGACGATGATGATGGTAGTCATGTCCTGCTTATGGGCTTCACATGGGCATCTTGTTGACCTCTTTGGGAAGAGTACGCTGGACTTGATAGGAATGTTGGTCTGATTTTGTTGCATTTCAGGGATGGGGAACCTGTGGTCCTCCAGATATTGTTTGCCTCCAACTCCCACCATCATCTCTGACCATTAACCCTCCTGCTTGGGGCTAAATGCAGTGGGATTCCCAACGACATCTGTGAGCCACAGGCTCCCCATCCTTGTTTTACTCAGTGTTTCTCATGCATTTCTGAAAAGCAGAATGCATTCCTCAGGATACAAATAGTGTTCAGAAAAGCCCCACCTCACACATTGTTGGAGATGTGTTTGTTTATTTCTCAAAGGAGTGGCTTTTTGAAATAATCAGTTCTATTACCATCATGGGTAAAATATATGCAATCAGATTTGCAAATAATGGTGAAAGTATGTAATTACCGTAACAGAAGTATTGTGGCTTTTAAAATCATTTTTAGAATGCATTTATTGCCTGAGCTACCAGTTGATAGGATCCATGACGAGAGCTGCTTCTTTCTCTTGATCAGATTTCTCAGTTGTGCCACATCATCTTGTCTCAATTCTGAGCCAAACTACTTAGCGTGGCACTTTTCAAACAAAAAGGAGAAAAAGAAGAAGAAGAAAAAGAAACCTTACTTTTGTCACTCTTATAAATGTGCCCTTTCTAATTTTTTTTCTTTTTTTGCTTTTAGAAGAATGAAAAAGACAAAAAAGACTATTACTGTAATTAAAAGTCATTTTTGAATAACCTCAGAAGATTGTTTCTAGAATCAAAACATCTTTATGGTCCCTTTTCTAAGGAAAGAAAGACAAGTGACTGGGATCCTGTACACTTTACTGTAGTCTACATTAATTACCTTCTATTAAAAAAATTGACAAAGATCTTTTTGAAAGGGAATCTGGCACTCTTTCCAGAGAAATGATGGCAGACACCCTACTCTCTGCTGATTTCTTGACACTTCTAATTACCTGTATTCATTTGAAATCACTTTCTTTGTAGTGAGTTATTGGCATGATTTTCAGAGAACAAGAGGAAAATGGAAAACATTTTAGCAAGTTAAGGGGGGAGGAATCAACAGTATCATTGTTTGCAGCTTTTGTTGAAACTACCTTTGCAAGTCATTTGAGGGACATGAAGGTAAATGAAAGGTTATACTTTGCCCTGCACGTTGTCGCTGGTATTTGTAATGTCAATAACTGTAGAAGGTTGTCAGGAAACTGGAGAGATAAAGGTCAATAGCAATGACAAATATATCATTGTATGTGTTTGAATATGCAATATCAGCCTAATCTCGTGGTGGAGATTTTCACACCCTGGAAATATAAATCAGATGTGTATCAAATCTATGTGTCGCTTTCTGTGCACCTTGTCTAAAATGGGATAGCATGAAGTGGTAACCTCTGCATTTTTATGCTGTCCCTTGCCCATTTTGTAATAAAACCACAAGTTCAGGCAATTTTCAAATAAGATGGCTATGTTTAGAATTTATTGGAATAATTATACCAGAATATGGTAATTGGGAACATCTGCTTTATACATGGTTTATGTAATCACAAGGAACTTTGGCTGGAATAGACAGAAAGGAGATAAAATCAATATTTAAATGGGAAATGTAATCTTGGGTTTTATTTGTTCCATGGTTTCTACCTCATTCATTTGCGATACAAATATAATTATGAGAATTGCAAAACAAAACCATGGCTTCGATCCATATTTCCCTCTTGCTGGAAGACAGGGGAGAAGCAGTTTTTGCCGATTTGCATGCCTCCACACAATCATTTGAACCCTTTGAAATTCTGCTCTGGAAGGCTGCTTATACATACTTATCATCCTATATATCCCAACTCAAAAGTAAGTCCTTCTGAATTTGTGGGTCTTAGTCATGTGTACCTAATTTGCCAGTTATTCAACATAAGAACTGGCAGGTGGTTGTTTACAAGCTTGCCTGAAAGAGATTTCTACGTACAGGACTATTCGGAAAACATTCAAACATCTATGCATTTATTTTAGATCTTAAATGCACTATGCATTTATTTTAGATCTTATCATTTATGTGGAAATTTTCAATTTGGTTGTGTACTACTTGATGTTTTACTTATTGTTCATGACTACTTTTGCTATGTTTATAATTATGTACTTTTTCGTGCTGAAATCCGCCTTGAGCATGGTTTGAACTATGGAAAGGCGGCATGCAAATAAAATGTATGTATGTAAGTGGCGTGGATGTTGAAATCCCCTAGCACAGTTTAGGGGTGAACAATGCTATTTCTATTAGCTCCGGTAGGCAAACACGTGGGTAGCAGGGTGGGTATAATATACTATGTAATTTATCATATTCAATTGCTTAAATTTTATACCTTTTGACTAATATTTACACACACACTGGATGGCTTATTGAGAACTGATCCATTTAAAATGGATTAATTTGGAGGATGGATAAGAACATTAAGAAGAGCATTCTCCATCAGGCCAATGACCCATCTAGTCCAGCATCCTGTTCTCACATTGGCCAACCAGATGCCTGTGGGAAGCCTGCAAGCAGGACCTAAGCACAGCAGCACTCTTGCCTCCTGTGATTCCTAGCAATTGGTATTGAGAGGCCTACTGCTTCTGACAGTGGAGGTAGAACATGTTAGAATTCCTGCTCCGTGGTTGCAGTCATGGGATTTTTGTCTTTCACATGGCGGTATATGTTTTGACTCCACAGAGTGGGAAGTGACGGAGACAGGATGTTTGTGTTACTGTGTTCCGTGAAGTGTTCCGTGTGTGTTTATATGTAAATAAAGTAGATTAGCCAAAATGCTGAATTGCTGAGGTCTGTTATGCAACTGCATAAACTCTGCGGATCCCTAAGTGTGCTGGTGCCAGTTGGCATCAGTCGCTGTGATGTTTGGGCTGAAGAAAGCTTATGAAGCTCCCAAATGATCGACCAGGAGGGAGGGAACATGCCAGTCGGGCATGTGTCTCTACCAGGGTCCTACTCAAGTGTAGCTCTGAACTCCTGACAGAACATAGCCATTGGGGCTAGTAGCCATTGATATCCTTATCCTCCATGAATTTGTTTAACCTTCTTTTAAAGCAATCAAAGTTGGTAGCCATCACTGCCTCCTTTGGAAGTATGTTCCATAGTTTACTATGTGCTGTGTGCAGAAGCTCTCAATATGCTCTGCATCCACAATTAAATTATCTTTTGAAATCAGATCCATTCAGAATCTTTGAGCCCCCTAGACTTATTTATGCTTCTGGTCATGTCATCAAGAATGCAACAGGGCCTTTCTACCTCCTTCCTTTTCTTATGTTATTAAGGCAGGGAACTTCAAGGAGGGCCGATGGCAGGCTCCTAACTAGAACTTCCCGAGGTCCAAATGGTACTACATATGTTTTCAGCACCATTCAAGGACTGCTGACATTATTAGACACTGTGATGATCTCATGTAGCAGCACTTGGTGACACTTTTGGATGCTGCCAAGAGACAAGGGGGAGTGAACAATTTTCTTTTCTCCCTTTTATTTTCTCCTTATTGTCTTAAAATACAAAGAACCAACATACCACAAACATGAAAAGTAGGAATGGTAAAAAAAAAAGCCACCTATACCTTCTACAGAGTTACAGTTCATTGAGAACTGTCAGAGCAAACCACTTCTTCAGGTTTCTGGTGCCTCTGGGCACTGATGTGGGAAACTTCAAGTGAATCTAAAGAATTTTTTTTTTAGTGTCTGAAGCATCCCATTTCCCACCCATTTACTACACTATAATAGTCCTTGTGAAAGCAGTACTTAAAACGACTTCCAGTTGAAAAACTTGCAGCCTCACCTTGCGTATTATCAAAGCACAAAATGCATCTCGTCTAGAGCAAACTTCAAGCAGGTCTTTCCCACTGAACCCTGAGAATAGTTGCTCTGTATGTTTTGGGGCTACAGATTTCTAACAGAGTTCTTGGCACCTTCACACAATTACATTTTGAAGGTTTCCTTAGGGCAACCGCTACAGTTTACCCAGTTTAAAAGCAATTTAGGATTGCAGAGTTGATGTGCCCCTAGTGGTTTCATTGTCAAATAGAGTTTCGGTATATATGAAATCAGTAAAGCATGTAACTGAAGAGATTCGTTTTAAGCATGTGCCAAAGTCTATTCATATTTGGCAAATTACTTAAGCATGTTGTTACGGATAGTCCTGGGCAAAAGTGGACTATGTTTTTCCCCTACCAGATGTGGCCTTGGCACTTTAATTTTCATAATGGATATGACCTCATGATAACTTCCAACTCTAAGCAGCTATCTTAGCAGATTCCTTATGCACATGATTACTGAAGCAGTAGATCCTGGAATACGACCCCATATAGGTGTATTTGTGCACCAGTCATTTTTCTTACATATGACAACAGATCAAGTCAGTGGAACCTACTTCTGAGTATATATGCATAAAGTTAGGCTACAAACAGATGTCATAGGCCAGGAAGTTTTTCTCTATAAAGCAGTGCTTGGGCAAGGGCTTGCATACGTTTCACAGACTTCATTTCATAACTCCTGGGTCAATTTGTTAAGGAATATGACTTCATATTAAAACTGCATTTTTAAAGAAATCCATTCTTAAAATGTTCTATTTACGATCAAGTGGCATGTAAATTTTGTTAAATAATATAAATAAAGTTTGAATAAGTTTAAAGCAATAGGAATTATTTCTTGCCACCAGAGCACAATTTCTGTTCTCATCCTGAAGCAAAGTTCTTAACCTGAGGTAATATTTCTTGGTTAGCAGAGCCTGTAACCTGAAGCGTATGTAACCTGAAGCGTATGTAATCCGAGGTACCACTGTATAGGGTGAATTAACACATAAGGGGCCCTGCAAGGGCAAGCACAATAGGCCCACCATTCCCTGTCACCGTTTGTGTCTTGATGTCTTGGAAGGCAGACCTATCCAGAAGGAAGTCTCCTATGCTCATGGAAGGTCCCTGCACATTTTAGAAGGCTAATTTTCCAGGCTTCAAAAATGCCCTGGGAGCCTCCAGAGGTATACTCCCCACCTCATACATTTGCCCTTCAACTCGTGGAAGATGACCATAATGGGAATTGGGGGTGGGTGGGCAGAGCTGGTGTGATTGTCCGTGTGCCTTCCCCTATATATGTTTACTTAATTTTATTCATTTACTCTAAAAATGAATACCCTGCTTTTCAGCATCTGGGTCCCACGGCATCTTACAAAATATTAAACACCATATATTAAAATATCAGGATGCCGTTCATGGTGCGAACAACCTGTGGAATAAAATAGTTTTTACCAGCAGGCACAATGCCTACCTGATTTCTATGGGAAGGAGTTCCACAGAGTTGGGCCCATGTCCTCAGTGATGTGTATCATGACCCACCAATAGTGCTTTCCCAGATGATCTCAGTGATTGGCTTGGGATATACAGGGCAAGGTGGTCTTTAAGGCAGGGGGGCTAACTTGCCCCCCCCACACACATTGAGGGGGCCCAACATCACGGGACACATCCTGCCCCCACCAGGCACATGAGCACTCACCCAGTGGCAATGAGGGGATGGTAGCCCCCTCAATATTTGGGGGGCTCAGCCCCATGTTCACAAATATTGAGGGGGATGAAGCCCCTTCTGCCCCCTATAGTTGGCACCCCTGCTTTAAGGTATCCTGGGCCTACACTAGTAGAAGAACCTTAAACCTTGACCAGTAGCAGATGGGAAACCAATGCAGGTCTTGGATTTGTTCTGATGTTGCAGTTCTGTTCCTAGTGGGTTCCTGGAATTATATATCCACTGTATTTCCATGTGTTGGGTTGCAGGTTCTGTGAACTGAACTCTACTCATGAATGCTCCTAGTAGACTCAATATTTGCTGAGTCCCTCTTCCCTGTGTAACCCTATGTGCCTCCTGAAAAGCTGCTCTGAAGTGCTAGCTGACCCTCTGAAGCAAAGTGAGAGCTGGTACAGGTTTGCAGGGAGAAGTAAGAATCTGGGGGAATTGCCTTTCCCTTTCCTCCAACAGAAACGTCTTCTGATACTCAGGCCCTTCCATTAGTGGAAGAAAGACTTCACAAGAAGGGACAACCTGGATCTGAAAAAATTAAAAATCAATATGGATATTCTAGGAAGGACTCGTGACAGAATGCTTGATTCTTGCTGGCTTCTAGTAATGAATATTTCCTGGAAAATCCCTGTCAGATATTAAGCCCCACCCCCATGTAAGTTTTCTGGGGAGTCCAACATGATGCTGTGAAGAGAAGGGATTTGAAAGAGGCCCACTCCTGCTCATTTTATATATTCCCAACTCCAATAGCAAAGGCTGATGACTAAGTGCAATGCAAACTCACGCCATCTTCTGGCATTGTGTATACCACCTGTTTTGCCACATGCTGAGAGCCTTTTTGCACACAGCCGTAGAATGGAGTTATCTTCTACATTTGGTGTACACTTGCTTTTCATATAACAGCATGATAGTGAATTGAAGTCCAGACAGAGCTAACTGGTCCCTGGAATGATTTTTTCACTATAGCAGCTTTCTGCTCTTATTCCCCAGCCTTCTCACCTGTAAAGCCCTCATTTCACAAGAGGAGTGGGGAAGAGATGGCTTTGATTCAACATTGGTGGAAAAGATCAGATCTTGCTTTCAGGCAGGCCTGTCTCTGTCATGTCTGCCATGATTCTGTGTGGAGGGGCAGAAGGGCTTCTGATGTCCTGCCTACAAGGAACCGGTGCCTGTGGA
This sequence comes from Podarcis gaigeae, assembly GCF_964106915.1. Taxonomy (NCBI): domain Eukaryota; kingdom Metazoa; phylum Chordata; class Lepidosauria; order Squamata; family Lacertidae; genus Podarcis; species Podarcis gaigeae. The sequence goes on along the minus strand of NC_139678.1, from coordinate 39,564,648 downwards.
CTGTGTTTTCCCCTATTCTATGAGATCATAGAATTGTAGAGTTGGGACGATGTGGGTGATCTAGTCCAACCCTCAGCAATGCAGGAATCTTTTGCCCAACGTGGGGCTTCAACCCATGACCCCAAGATTAAGAGTCTTGAACAGTTCTTCTCAAAGATGAGATTTATCCCCATTTTTTTAAAAAGAATCTTGTTCCAATACAATTATATATTTATGCATTTATTAGTTAGGGCACTGCACCTGAGAAAGTTAGCTCCCTGCTCGCCACCCACCTAAACTCGGAAAGTGAGAGGAAGACCTCTGATGAGATTCAGGCAAGCTCATGTGGAACATGAGTCCTTTAGATACTTGGGACCCAAGCTATTTAAAGCAAATAGTAAATGGTAGCACCCTGAATTGTTCCCCAAAACAGGCCCACAGCCAGTGCAGGGCTAAATCCATCAATATCCCAAGACTTTGAGCCTAATACATTACGAAGGAGTGCAACCCCATCCCTGGCTAAATAAACCATCCATCCACAGCACCTCCCTCTTGTCAGTACAGTGGCACCTCAGGTTAAGAACTTAATTCGTTCCGGAGGTCTGTTCTTAACCTGAAACTGTTCTTAACCTGAGGTACCACTTTAGTTAATGGGGCATCCTGCTGCCACTGTGCCGCCGGAGCACAATTTCTGTTCTCATCCTGAAGCAAAGTTCTTAACCCCAGATACTATTTCTGGGTTAGCGGAGTCTGTAACCTGAAGCATCTGTAATCTGAAGCATCTGTAACCTGAGATATCACTGTATTGGGTTTCAGGGTATTGGTCAACATCCAATCCCTTACTTACCTCAGACGCCAGTTTAGCCGGCGTTTGTCCACAGACAGCTTTCTGGATCATGTGGCCAGCATGACTAAACTGCTTCTGGTGCAATGGAACACCATGATGGAAACCAGAGCACATGGAAACACCATTTATCTTCCCACCACAGTGATACCCATTTATCTACTTGCACTGGTGTGCTTTTGAACTGCTAGGTTGGCATGCGCTGGGACAGAGCAACAGGAGCTCACTCCGTCGTGGGGACTCGAACTGCCAACCTTCTGATCGGCAAGCCCAAGAGGCTCAGTGGTTCAGATCACAGCTCGACCTGCGTCCTTACTAGAGGCATTGACCACATACTGAGTAATGTTTTAGTCCAAATCTGTGGATTAGCAGGTAGTTCCTTATGAGAAAGACAGGACAGAACCTTATGCAACCTTGTAACATAACTGCAAGATTGCGAAGCAGCACCAACTTCTGGAATGGACCATCCAGATAAGAAAAGAAGCACCCAAAAGTAGTCTATCTGATCCTGAGCAGGGACATCCTTCCTAGAAGGGTACCATGATAGCAGAAGCTACCGAGAATCTCTGGGAAATGAGCAGGGTCACACTCACCCTTTCCTTCTCCCACCCAGGTAATCAATCAGAGTGAAATATGCTACGTCAGTACCAAGCCCAAGCCTGAAGCCAGATTTTAAATTCAACCTGGACAAAAATTGCTGGCCAGTGCAACTGAAGGAGCACTTAGGTGATGTGATCAGAATGCCTTACATCAGACAACTAGTCTACAGCCGTGTTCCAAACCAAATGATGCTCTTAAATGTTTTTCAAAGGCAGCAAAACATAGGGCGCATTACAATAACCCAACCTGGAGGTAACAAGGCAATGTAGGGATGAAGCTGGTGCCCCACCTGAAGCCATTGCCACCACCTAAATGCCCAGACACTCTGCTGGATCCAAGAGGACTTCCAAGCTTCTTGCTTAATCCTTCAGGAAGAGTGCAATGCCATCCTGGACACTTAATCCTAAATCAGCCTGTTTGTATATCTCCATCTTGTCTAGTTTAATTTTGAGCTTATTTTTCCATGTATGCTTCATCACCTAACCCAGAAATACCAGGATGTAGCACGAGAGAACCATGTTAAGTAATTTAACTCCACTGGATACCATGGCATTATCAGATTTGGGGGAAATATGTGGCATATTTCATGTTGTACCCAGTTATTTCCATTTCCTGCTAGACTAAAATTTCCTGGGAAATATGCCTATGTAAGCTCAAATAACCAAAGACTCATTTAGTCCAGGAATCTTATCCCATGATTGCCAAGTTGGCTCAGGAATCTTTGGTGAGGGACTCTGTCAAAAGCATTTTGAAAGTCCAGGACATCATGCCTCCCAGATCATTCCTATCCATGTGCTTATTGACACTCTTAAAGAACTCTAAAAGTTTAGTGATACAGAAAGCCATGCTGATTCCTATTCAGTAAGACTTGTTCTTCTATGTTTTATCCTTCAAAATGCTTTTCACTAGTTTACTCAGAACAGAAATTAAGATAACTAGCCACTAATTTCTGAGATCCCTTCTTAAAAAATGGGTTTTACATTAGCCACTTCCCAGTCATCAAATATGGAAGATCTTAAGGACAAAATTACGTATTTTTATTAGAAAATAAGCAATTTCACATTTTTATTTTCAAGAAGTCTCAGATGCATAAAACCTGGATCCAGTGATTTGCTTCTTTTCTATTTGTCAATAAGGTCTAAAACTTCTGAAGATGATCTTAGGTTCCATGCACATGTGGGAGGAGATGATCCTTCAGGAATCCCATGGGCATAGCCAGGATTTATGTTGGAAGGGCAGGCTTTTGGGGGGGGGGAGAACCTCAGATTTGTATTGATTTTTCTTGATGGGGGGGCAGCTGCCCCCTTGCCTCCCCTTGGCTACTTCCATAAGGAAACCCAAAGCCTTTCACCATAATGATTAATACCAGCATTTTGGATTGATCCCAGAAACTTAAATATGATTGTCTCTTACTGTTGATTCTGTTTTGGACCAAGTGAAGTGTCTGTTCAAAGGCAATCCCACGTATAAAACACTGTCAAAATGATAAGGTTAATAGTGTGTGTATAACTAGCAAGCTATCTTTGTCCAGAAGGGTCACAATTGGTTTAGTAACCTAAGCTGATAAAAGGTGTTTTAAGCTACTAAGGCCACCTGTTTATTTACAGCAGGTGCGTATAGATGTTGCTGCATTACAGCTCCCATTTCCCTGACCATTGGCCATGCTGGCTAGGGCTAATGGGAGTTGGAGTCCAACAACATCTGGAGGACCAGATATTCTGCATCCCTTCTCTAGAGCCAATTCTGGATTCAAGAGCACCATCAAATTTTGAACTTGGTCCTTTAGGGCGGTGGTGCCACTCAACTGGGCAGACAAAGTGCCCACTAACAGTTCCTCTTTCTTATGAGGTGTCTTAGGGTTATATCCAATGAAATCATTGCACACACAGAACAATTTGTTGATTTCAAAGTGATCTATGATCTCCTGCATATGCTTAGGCTCTCAACCTGATGCTACCATCAATATCCAGCTGAGGTCAATGGCAAGTCTTCCTTTGGTACATGATTCCACGCACTGGATGTCCAATGGGCCCTCCCATTGTTAGCAAAGGGAGGAGCATGTATCTTGAACACATGCAACATTTATACTTACACAGTAAATTCCCATGGGCACTAAGGGATTTATTTGGATCACATCAGCTGAATTAGGTGGATTCTGTTGGACCTAGGAAAACAAGGTTTCAGGTGGACTCTGTGGGTGGTCATTAAGCTTTCATTCTCTGCCAACCTCAGAGGGATGTTGCAAGAGTAAACAAAATAACTAAAAGTGACATGGGAATGTTAAGTCAGCAGCTGCAGCATGGAGCATGAAGCCACCGGGTTGTCCTTTGATAAATAGGTTTTCTCTTCCCCTCCTCACAATCAAAATCCTGCATAATTATCAGTTCTTCCCTTGGCAAAGGATATTGGTCCTGTCTGATAAACATGCATCTCTTCTTCCCTGAAATTTAGAATTATTTGGCCTATGCTGGTTGTATAAACAAATTAATTCTGAATGTTCTCTTCACAAGTAGATCACATGCATTACAGGACTTTATTCTATCCACTGTAAAAGGGAAACTAACGTGTTTCTTGTGAAGAATTTTTGGACTGTAAACCTCCAGTTTTCTGAAATGATACGACAGTAAAAGACTTTTTCTTGAATTTATCCTTTGTAAAGACAATAGGCTCATGCATATTTTGCTAAATAATATTAAAATCTCTAAAGAAACCCCCTGAAAACATTTCAAAGATTTGCTTGTGCAAAACTGAAAACTCCGCAGTTGTAGGGAAATTTGATTTAACAATGCACATTTGCAATTTTTATTTCATGATTATTATTATTTTTTCTTGACAAAGAAAGGCCTTTTGTTCTGGTTTCTAGAACAGAATCACATTCTGTGACTTTCTACTGTCCCCTAGTGGCACGTTAATCTTTCTGCCTACTGTGTTATTGTCATTCTATATTGTTTCTGTGGTTTTGTGTGTGTGTGTGTGTGTGTGTGTGTTTTCTTGAGACTATCATTAACAAACATCTAAAATGCTATTATATAGCCCACCAATTGCACATAGAAGTACTACCAGGGCTCTGTAGCCCAAGTGATCCTTTCATTTATTTTCAAACAATATAAACAAAGCATGAAACCATATGCTATCTATATATTGCATTACTTCATTACAGTAAACACTGCATAGTTTTAGATGTTAATACTAAACTGATGAAAGTAGAATATTATTAGTTGTGACAGAGTTTATACATATCCTACAGTAGCTAAGATGTAATTTGTGACAGGATGGAGGGTTTTCATCAGTGCAGCGGCAAGCATCTTTTCTAAGCATCCATTCTTTTCATTTTCTTCCAGAGAATTCAGTGATTTCCCCAGAACGTTGGCAAATTTGTTCTTTAATATTGGGTCTCTTATAGGGAAGCCTGAAGATATTAGAAGTTATATTTACCTACGTTTTTACACGCATACACACTTTAATAGATGTTCAGAATGTTCACTTTGCTTTTTTCCTCATAGCACAACACATTCTGTCTTAAAATTCCCTATCAGGCAAAAAATCTCACAAGCTCTTGTGGAGTATGCCTGGTCATCTCTCTGTGAGAGAAATTTTATTATTTTAATACAAAGAGCTAGATTATCTTAACAAGTTGAATTGAAAGAGTTTGCCCTTCCACACAGTTCATCCTGAATGAACTACATAATGTAATCAAATAAAGTGTGAGGAAAGAAAGAAGCTGTTTGCTATGTTTGTTATATAGAAACTGCGTTAACATTGGCTTAAATTGAGGTACGTGTTAACTTGAACAACTAGTTACCACAATTGCTTGTTAATATCTGCAAGGGAGATAGATAAAAATAAACAAATTCCTACATTTACCCCAGTAACACAGCATTAAAAATCCCGAACAGCTAAATACTGCAATAATGACTACCTAACTTGGTCAAGTTTTGTTGTTATAAGCTAATATTGCTGTCAAGTACCTGAACTTGGCACTGTGGTGGGTGGAAGTCATTTGGCATTCGTTATTGACATGATGCCTCGGTTTGAAAATAAACAGTAACATCATAAGGGACAATGTCCTTTGTTTGCTAGAAAACTGAGTAGGCAGAGGATTCTTGAGAATTTTCAGCCCTCAGAGGTCATATGGCAACTCAGTGAGGTCTGTTTACATGAACCTGTGTTTGGTTAAGATCTCTCAAAATAAAGCTTTAGATTGCAATCACTTTTGGCACATGTGCACAAATTTGCAACCAATCCCAGCAGTCTTACTGAATATCATGCGAAAACGGAAAGGGAAGAACTCACAGCTCTGTTTCCATGAGGGATGAAAACAAGCTGGTTTCCTGCCTCTGAAAACAAAACAAAACAAAACAAAACAAAAGCCGTTAAGTGTAAAATTACAGGTCCTTAAAATTGTCATTTTTCAAATGCCCCTCGTTCTCTCTTATCCATCAGACATTTCATTCACTTTTGAAAAATTATAAGCGGGTAGTCTGTCAAAAGTGGAAAATACTATGACTGGTGAGTGAAAGTGAAATTAAACTTTTAATTAGGATTTCACTCCCACACCTGCATTATCCAGTTCAAATTTGTGACAGACAAGATAAAATCATCAGCTTCCTCTTTATTAAGGCACTTGAACATTTAGCTGTCCCGTAAAAGGTCTTTTGCAAGAGTTCTTTGATCTTGTGTTCAAATTATGCTTTTTGTATGTTACAAAATAGCAAAACATGACCAGAATTCTGTCCCCTCTTCCCATGCAGTTACACTCTTTACAATATGGCTGACAATTTAAATACAATAACATACTGGTGGGGTTATCTATTTTGTGTGTGTCATGGACATCTGGATGTGCATTTACTTTCCAAATTTACTTGGCCTTCACAGACCAAAAATATAACTAGAAATATCAGAAGCCGTTATAAACAATGTTCTAAAATGCTTAGAAATTGAAACAGATATAATTCATACACACTGGATTTCATTCCCCCCCATCAAAATCCTGTTGGTTTAAGTTAATTGATTGCTAAAGAGAACTTCCTACTGTTGTTACATTTGTTGTTGCTTTACAGCAACAGGTAAACATCTAATTTTTAAAAGAATGACTATTTTAGCACAGTTAGTCTAGTGTCCTGTCTTACTTCCAAGAATTCAAATGTTCTATCGTTGAAAATAAAGTTTGAACTTGACCTTCCAGGAGGAAAACATTCTGGAAATGTCATATAAAATAGTACTTGATGATGAAATATATTGTGTTCCATATATCCCATGCATGTGCAATTTGAAAAGTTATAAAGCAGGCATAGGCAAACTCGGCCCTCCAGATGTTTTGGGACTACAACTCCCATCATCCCTGGCTACTGGTCCTGTTAGCTAGGGGTGATGGGAGTTGTAGTCCAAAACATCTGGAGGGCCGAGTTAGCCTATGCCTGTTCTAAAGTGTTCAGTAGGGATTCCTCTCTAGCAAGTGTGTTTAGGATTGGAGCCTGGAAGAATGCTTCTATTTCCCAGTCCTAAGACTTGATCCAGCAACAAATCAAAGCTTAGAGCAGGCTGTGCTGGTTACCATCTTAAGGCAGGGTGGAAGAAGAGAGGAAAATAAGTAAAACAGAATCCATGTTTAGTCAGTGCACACAACCATTCCTGTATTGAGGCCACTCCTTTATAATGAAGCTATAAAAGTAAACATGGAGCCACTAGACTGTGGTTCTGGACCAATTATATAAATCAGGCTAATGTAAAACTCCGCAATGGAGTTGCCTCACCACAAAACATTGCCCAGCTCTGCCATTTCATCAGATTTTAATGTTTAACGATACAACAGTGATGACCTTGAGCAAAGTTCTCCCTGCAGAATGCACAGATTCCTTGGGAAACAATGAAAACGCCAAAACATTATGAAACAGGTTGTCAGGATTATTTTTGTTTTCCTCGCGTACCATACTCCCCACCCCATTTTACTTTTTAGAGGGGTCTAGCTTTGCGAAATCACTCGGCTTTACTATCGCCACCGCCACTACAGTCAATGTACACCACTTAAAATATTGAAACAAGCCTTGTCTATAAAAATCTCATTTCACAAATTGCTTTCTTGGAACCTGGCACAGGATGAGAGAACCTAAATGACATGGGCAAGCTAAGAGGGTAATATTAATCATCCTTAGAATTGAAAGTGGAAATTAAGACAGTTTGGAAGGGTTAAAAGTGAGATGTCTAATCTGAGAGGTACATTGAAGAGGTTTTGTTGTCGCTGCTGGCTTATTAATTCAGCAAAGTAAAAGCAGCTGATGGCGACAGTAGCTTACCAACCAATGATGTTTGACACTAGATTCCTACTAGCTGATAAAGGGTATGCTAAACAGAGCCGTTTGAAATGTACAGCCCCAGCCAAGCTCTCTTTTACAAGTTCAGAAGAAGTATAAATGACATTTTGAATGACCCTGTGCCACAGCGGATATATAAAGATATTTCTCTCAGTTTAGGGCGACCCCGTTTGTATACCAATATACAAAGTGCCGCTCAGTTTTAGTGTTTGCATATCTTTGCCAGTGTGGAGGTATGAATTAGACTGAAGTGCCTTTCAAATGTGACACTTTATTCCGCTCAAATAATAAAAATCATTTATTGCCGTAATGTAGATTTTAAAAATGGATTAGTTTGAGTGAAAATATGGCCTCCCTGGGACTCCCCGCAGCCCTTTAAATTCCACGGTGCTTTAAAATGTGCTTGTGACTAGGGGGAAATACAGCACCCACAACAGTTAAAATAGCCATTCTTAATTACCTGAATTAGAAAATGTGTTCTAAATGATTAACCGAAAGAGAAAAATCTATGATTCTTCATTTGAAAAAGAGGAAGAATAGTGATAAACAAAGCAACCATGTGTGATTTATTCTCTGATTTTAAATACAGACATCCACCCATTCAAGTTGGCAGGTTAATTATTTATGTTAGTGTTAAACCTATGCACATTATTTTATCCTGTATGCTGTTCATTTCATTTCATTCGTATCATTTATCTCCCAATTTTTTGGGAAAACTTTCTATTAAAAAAAGCATTCTATAAAGAAGTACTCCATTGCTCAAGGGAACAACAACATGAGAAGATTGTTGAATCTATGCAATTATGGGAAGCGGGAACAGGCAACTTTTAAACACCGTTGATAAGAGTATAAATAAACTGTTGAATGCTTTTATTGAGTTCTGCTGGCAGTATTTTTAAAATATGAAATAGATTGAGGCACACAGATGTCAGCTCAAGGAGATACCAACATGTTTGTAATATAGTATTTTAATTGGACCCCATTTGGCAACACAAGCCCACTACTACAACAATATTCAGTTCTATTAGAATAATATAGTTGTGTTTAAAGGAAAAATCTATTCCATTGCAAATAATTAAAGGAAGATAAATGGAAATCATGAGAAGTAGCAAAATAGTGTTTAAAAATGCTGCATTGTTTTTCACTATTTTTTCTTGATTTATTTGTAGAGCAACTAGTGTAGATTTGGACTGAGACGTTGCTTTTGGAAGTTATTTAGAAACCACCACCTCCCACCAGTTTCCATTACTTAGGTCACTTTGAACCTAAGAACATTACACGGGGGGAAATATATTTCAAAAGCTTCCAGCTATTTCTGCTAATGTTAGATGTTGACAACAGATAGTATATTCGCACACTTTTTAAAAGTGCATCAATTTATAAAACATAGCGAAAATGGGGTGGATGGACATTATTAATAATAGTATTCAATTCATGTGTTTAGGTATCTTTTAAAATGAAATTAAATCCCATCAAAAGCAAATAATAAAAGTTCGTGGAGAAGCCATTGATCTAAGTCACGACAGTAGCTCATTTATCTTTGTCTTAACAAGACAATAGCAAATAACACTAAACTGGTTTTTTTATGCATTAAGATTTCCTTCTTAAACAAATGCAGTCAGGGTGAGTTTTGTTTTCCAGCGACTGCCCAGGATGCAATGCCACTGGCCAGAGTTTTGTCCGGTCTTCATCCAGAGGAGGATTAATCTTTGTGATGGTGCAAACAAAATGTATGTCCGGGGTCAGAGTGCGGGTTGTCTTTTGGGATCTGCATTGCATTAATGTCATTTTTGGGTTCCTGATGTTAATCAAAACCAACACCATAAAGCGTCACTTAGCTAATTTGTGTATTATTGTCAATGTTACCATTAATTATGCATTTGTGAGGAAAAAGAGGATTAATGAGTTGTCACAGGTAATTTACAATGATCAGGCTCCCCAGGACATTAGGAAAACACTCGCTGTGTAAGATTACCATGCTAACATTAGGAATGGGCAGGCAGAAAAGTCTTTGTTAACCCCTCTGAGCCAAGTTCGTCCTTTACTATCAACATCCTTTTTTTTAAACTTTCTTGACAGTAATAATTATAATGTACTTAAAGTGGTGCCGATGGACTTTTTTTTTTTTTAAAGCGTACTGCCATCTAAACTGTTAATCATGAATAACTGGTGTTATATATTAATTGGGAATTGTGGAATTTGTTCCGCGTGTTGCCAAGTTACTCAGACCATTGTTCCCCCTGCAAAGTTTTCATAGGCAAAGTTAATGAGCACACAAAGCCTCATTAAAGGTGCCACATTATCAGGTGGCAAGGCCATCATTAGCACATGTCATCACTGTAATGTGATGCTACGTATAATATCAAGGCAGCAGGGACAGTGGGCAGCAATATATGAGCCTCATGAACTAGAAAACAGTCAGTCTGATTAATAAGCAGAAGATTCAAGTCAAATGTTGGGAGAAATGTGCTGACTCCCATCCTCACCTATGGCACTTCTACACACCCACACACCCACCCCACTTTAAGTGAAGGGCACAAGAGCAGGACATTTCACTATGATTTGAACACACTGATTTATTTATTCATTCATTACTGATTTACCTTTTTCGTTAGAAAATTGCTGGTTTGGTACCAGGATTCCCAAATGCACAGAGAGGTGTCCACACATGCATGAGAATAACTCTTTTTTTAAAAAAAATGGGAATAAACACAGAGAAGTCAGGGGTAGATCCTACTGTGGACATGCTCTCTCCTCCCCCCCCACATTAAAATGCAGCGTTATAACACGGTAAATGCCTGGAAAGGGCTAGCGTTTATTAAATTAAAAATTGGCCAGTGGATTGTATTATTAGTACATATTCTCTTATATTTTATTTCCCAATTTTGCGTGCATAAGAAAAAGATGAGGATTATTTTTACACAAGTTAGCTCCCTGTCCTTGTGGTCTACCAATGTGTCTTATTACATTATTGACTGCATGATTCATTTAGCAGCCTGCTAGAGTCCTACCTGCCTACAGTGGATCAATGAATAAATAGCCACTTCAACAACAGCAACAACCCACCACACACCTCCGCTTTTAATCTCTAAAGGTAATTATCCTGATATAGGGGTTCCTTACATATATGGGGAGCAACATAACAGCTCTACTGTATATAAGGACTTTTAGTGGACAGGGAGGAGGCTCCTTTGTGAACATTTGTCTACATTTGTGGAGATGTCCACACCCAACAGAGAACGGAGTCCTGGGGATAGCAGAATACAGAACAGAGTACTGTTTTTTCATATATTGGCATGGGGAACCCTTTTTAACCAATGGGCTGCATCCCTCATGGTTGAAGAATAGCTTAGTTGGTAAATAATGGGACTCTTAATCTCAGGATCATGGCTTCAAGCCCCACATTGGGCAAAAGATTCCTGCATTGAGAGGGGCTGGACTAGATGTAGCCCCTTCCAACTCTACAATTCTATGATTCTATGAATCATTATAGGGCAGATTCTGATGTTCGTGGTTCATTAAACACTTTAATTTACACAGCAAAATATGCCATTTCTCTGTGTGTTTAAGGCAAAAGCCAAGGCCTAGTGCATCCATCACACATATTTTTTATGGATTGAAGCCAGCGCTTTTACTTTATTTATTGAATTTGTATACCACCCTATACCCATAGATCTTCACAACATCAAATTACAACGTAAAAAACACAAAGAATGATAGAAATATCAACAGAAACAAGCCAATACCCTCCCTTCCACAGCACATTTAAAAGGGCATCAGATGTCAATCAGTCATAGGCCTGGTTAACAGGAACTTTTTCGCCTGGCGCCAAAAGGGCTATAATGAAGGTGCCAATCAAACCTCCTTGAGAAGAGTATTCCACAAATGGGGAGCCACTGCAGAGAAGGCCCGTTCTCATGTTGCCACCTTCCAGATCTCTTGTGGAGGAGGCACATGAAGAAGGGATTCAGAATATGATTTCAGGGTCCAGATGGGTTCCTAAGAAGAGAGGCAGTCCTTGAGGTATTGCAGTCCTGAGTATTCCATGAATTCTTCTCTGGCTTGGAAACAACGAAAGTCAGAGAGGAACTATTGAGGATAGGCATACAATTGATAATGGAACTGGGCATTATGAGTTTCAGAAATATCATTTAAGAGTTTCAGCAGCATCACAAGTTTTCCAAAAGTCCCTAAAGGATCTCCATTAAATTGGGATAACTTTAAGGCAAAAAATTCAACTTTGCGACCATTCAGATCCCATCTTCTTTATGACTTCAACAATGGAAAGACAAAATACAATGACAAAAAATGTTTTTCTTTTTCTTTTAAAGCAAAGGAACATAACACATACTGAAAATCAGAAGTGGGGAATCTGTGGCCCTCCAGATGTTGTTCAGTTCCCATCAGCCCTAGCCACTATGACCACAGGTTCCCCATTCCTGTGGTAAATGTTTGTGGGAAGATACTTTCCAATAGCACAACACCAGATGCACCCTTGCCATAGTGTAATGAAAAATGCAGGGACAATCCTGATACATGACAATCAATAGGAATTTTGCCTTTGGTGCCCATGAAATGTGGAATGCCTCTGATAGCAACTTGCCTCTCAATATAGATGTGAGTTATAAAAATGTCCCTCTCCCATCTGTTAAAGTACAGCAACAACTATTTCACAGGAACCATTGAATTCTCCAGGACCCTCATCCATTCATAATGAAAATGAATTCTTCTATCAAAGTAGAGCTATAAAATTGACAGAAGTGCAACTAATTTTGTTTTCATAATGTGGCAGTAATTTTAATTGATGTCATGGCAGACTTTAAGCTAGTCGTTCCCCAGTGTGTGAGGAAAGTCAGTGCAGTCAGGGTGCCATGGGAATCTTTTCACAACTCTGCAGTCTCACATCTTAATCTGATATTCATTTCATACCATTCATCACCAGCAGTGCCAGAAGCTAAGTCAGATTCTTATGGATGAAAAGTCTCTGTGTGTACAGTACACTTTAATGAATGGCATTTGCTTTTAATACATTTATTCTCAGTGAACGTTATTTTAACAAATTGGTAAGGCTATCACCTACAACCAAGCCATGCAAAATTCATTCGAGTGGGCACTGTATGGAAACAAAATACCAATTAGTTAATTGCACATAAGACACAAACTGTGATTTATGCAGGAACATATATATGAAAAGGCTCAGAAAAATGTAAAAGGGCTTTGTGGAAGACCTTTTCTTTTATTTAAGCATTCGTCATTTTAGTCTGGGGTTAAGTAAATATTTGACCTCATTTGGGTTGGTGATGTCGGACCATATCCTCCAGCAATTACCAGCATACACACAGAGGGGAAAATGATTAAATCTACAGAAATATAGTATGGAGATCAAGGAAAATAAATTGTACCGTTCTATTCTGCATTGGGTAGATCCAACCCAGAGTACTATGTCCAGTTCTGGGCACCACAATTTAAGGAGGATATCGACAAGCAGGAACATATACAGAGGAGAGCAACCAACCTGCCTCCACTCCTCTCCAGCCTCTGGACTGCCCTCTGCAACAGCCTCTCCCTGCTCACTAAACCCTGTTGCCTCTTCAGTTTCTGACACCTCCTGCCCCCAGTCTGCTCCCTCCTCTCCCTCTGACTACTCATTGTCATCCCACCACCAATCCCCTGGCTTTGAGCCTTCTTCCTCTGTGGGTTCCCACCATTCCTCTGCATCCAGCCTGTCCATGACATAAACTCTGGAAGCCTGGTACATATAGCAGAAGCAAAGGTTGGGATGCTGGGTAGGAGCCTCAGATGAAAAAATGAACTGCCGTTTCCTAGCTTCCATGTGACTACACTGTAACTTGAGCCAGAGCTGAACTGGCACAAACTTAGTCATAGCTGAGCCTGAGAAAAATCTGAGCCAAATATTTTACCAGCTTAACTCTCTGATTAGCAAACCATTTTTTTAAAAAATAAATAAAACGAAATCTGGAAAACCAGATTTGGCCAGTTACACCTGCAAAAAGCTTCATCCAGCTCTCATTTAAATTGATGTGAGCTATGCCGCTGATTTTAATTGAAAGAAGATCTTGGCCCTTAATGAGGTGGAAATGTAAAACCTCTGGTTAGCTAATGTGAAAGGTCTGTGGTAACAGCTACAGTATTCTTAACAGGCAATTGCTCTGCAAAGTCTGCATCCGCCAATAGGAAAGGATTTGCAGTTACTACATACAGAGGCTTATAGCAGCTGATGCGAAAAGCCTGGACCAGATGTGTTGAAAAGTTTTCTGCAGCTGATGGAAAGGGTTCAGGCTGGCCAATGTGAGAGACATATGGTCATGGCCTCAGGGCTGTAAAGGATATTTACAGGACAAAAAATGTACAAGAGCTGGAAAGTGCAGGAAACTTTGTTCTGATCTAAATAAAACCAGTTTTACAGTAATCTGTTGAGGCCACATTCATTCTCAGGTTGCAGTTACAAAAGATGATCTTCCCCAGCACTCTCCACTCTTCGGAAAGTTGTGAATCCACATTGTTCAGCTTTCCCATTTTGCATATGGCCTTTGGCACACCACTCTGTTGGTCCCACCCCAGCTCAGATCCCGGTAACAAGAGCCTGATTGGACATCTGTCATCAATCATTATAAGAATACATTGCTTACTGTGCTCAAGGAGCTTTCATTTTATAATTGTGGGCCAGCTCCGTGTAATTTTTAAGGTAGTATTTCACACAGAGAGGGAAATAGCCACACGGAGAATTAGCGCTTTCAGCAACGCTAAAATAGCTTCTTGTCAACCAGTCAACCAGTAATACCGGAATCAAACTTAGAAACCGTTTCTTGTTTGTCTCAAATGTTACATTTATGCAGATTACAATTAACTTTAAGGATAGTTGCCAGGAATCTTTCTCTGTATATTTCCTCCAAATTCCTGGAGGGTAAAGAACATATAAATGGTCCTGCTGGATCAGATCAATAGGCTATATCCGGCCAGCGTCATGTTCCTCCCTGCAGCTAAATGGATGCTTCTGAGAAGCCCACAAGCAGGACAGGAAGACAACAGCCCTCTAATGTTGTCTCCAGCAGATTCTCCTCCCATACTGGAGGTGACATAAAGCCATCATGAGTAATAGCCACTGATTGCCTTCACCATTGTTTTTTTCTTGTTTCCTTTTATAGGCATGGGGGGGCCATTGCCACGTATGACAGTGAATTCTCTAAATCAGTTATGTCAATAGTTGCTGCTAAAGCGAGGTGTTGCTTGCCTGGCTTCCCAAGGAGGAGGTCACTGCTGGTAACGGGAGGAAGGGCAGGGTGGCACGGTGCGAATGCAGCAGCGGGACTGGTGGATTGGCTGTGTTGATGTGTCTGCACTGTGCCAACCTCTCTGCCCCTTTCCTTTTTAGTTTCTGCATTGGTGTCTGCATTGGGAAGCCAGGTGAGCAACATGGGGCCTCCCACTGCCCCGCCCCACCAGCTGTTTCTGAATTAAGTGCTGTATGCAAGGGGCTTAGCTGACGTGCAACTAAGCTCACTGGATTCAGTGGTGCACACCCCAGTGGACTGTGTAGAAGTGGTGTGCGCATATGTGTTTCCCCCAAACAACACTAAAACAAGACTCTTCTCTATCCTACCTTACAAAGTCGTAGTAAAGACTTTGTCATGAATAATAATAGTTTTTAAGACAAACAACATTGAACTCAGTAGGAGAAATGTGTTGTTGTTGTTGCTTAGTCGTTTAGTCTTGTCTGACTCTTCGTGATCCCATGGACCAGAGCATGCCAGGCACTTCTGTCTTCCACTGCCTCCCACAGTTTGGTCAAACTCATGCTGGTAGCTTCGAGAACACTGTCCAGCCATCTCGTCCTCCGTCGTCCCCTTCTCCTTGTGCCCTCCATCTTTCCCAACATCAGGGTCTTTTCCAGGGAGTCTTCTCTTCTCATGAGGTGGCCAAAGTATTGGAGTCTCAGCTTCAGGATCTGTCCATCCAGTGAACACTCAGGGTTGATTTCCTTCAGAATGGATAGGTTTGATCTTTTTGCAGTCCATGGGACTCTCAAGAGTCTCCTCCAGCACCATAATTCAAAAAGGAGAAATGCACAACAGTGCAAAAGAACTCCAGCGGTGGCAATAATAAAAGTAGGCTTGGTTTCTCTCATTGTAGCTTCTGTCTTTCCCCTTCCCCTATGCATTTTTGAGGGGAGGCCATTGAAAAACAGTTTCGATATTCTTTTCGAAAGCCCTGAACCATTTGGAAATTGTTAGGTGTTAGATGTCGCTTGTGTTACAGAGACCTGACAGGCCTCAACTAGAAGTCAGGCATTTAGTGTTACTAGGCTTATGCTGTGGAACATTCTTCCATCAGATATTTGGCAACCATCCCAAAACTTTTGTTTTTCAGGCTTCTTGTGAAGAACTTCTTATGCTAACAGGCCTTTGCAGCTGTTTAAGTTGATTAGCCAGTCACTTTAATGATTATCTGTATTGTTTCAATGGTGTTTTATGTTTTAGTGTTGGACACCGTTCCGACATCTCATCATGTGGTGGTATAGAAATACTTTTATAAATAAATAAATAAATAAATAAATAAATAAATAAATAAATAGGACAAGACTTACATTGCATGATGCCTTTTAATTGCTTATAATGCGACAGAATAGTAGGAAAGCAAATAAGCCTGTGTAAAAGGCAGCATTCAACAGGTATAGCCTTTCTCAGTATTAAAAGTATGGCAGGGATATTTTTCTTGTTGGATCCCAGCATGTTTTGAAGCTGTTATTCTGACTATGGGAGAAAGGCTTAGGTAGTGGCATAGCTATCCCACCCCTGGCTTTCAAATCGCTGCAGAAGAAGGACCATGAGAAATATCATGGGAGAGGTGTTTCTAGGATGAAGGTGAAACTGTGAATCATCCTCGTGGCATTTGCCAGCAAGTGTAATGTTATTAACACAAACTTGTTGCTATTATGCTTATTATGAATTTTGTTTTTGCAATGGTTGATTTTGCGACTCCTATTTTCTTTATTATAAGCCAGTTTGAACATTATTCTTTTTGCAAAAAAGTGGAATACAAATAAAATTATGAATACAAAGAACAACAGCCTCATTTGTCAAAGTAATAATTCAACTTCCCCCAACTTTTTTTTAAACCCCCTCCCCCACTAAGAACACATTTTGCTACAAACTATAATGTTTTAAAGTAAGTGGATTGAAAAAATGGGAGTTTTCTGCCTTGACCTATCACATAAAATTCAGTCCAATTAGCTTCAAAGTAATTGTAATATTGGGACGCAGGTGGAGCTGTGGGTTAAACCGCAGAGCCTAGGGCTTGCCGATCAGAAGGTCGGCGGTTTGAATCCCCACGGCGGGGTGAGCTCCCGTTGCTCGGTCCTTGCTCCTGCCAACCTAGCACTTCGAAAGCATGTCAAAGTGCAAGTAGATAAATAGGTACCGCTCCGGCGGGAAGGTAAACGGCGTTTCCGTGCGCTGCTCTGGTTCGCCAGAAGCGGCTTAGTCATGCTGGCCAAATGACCCGGAAGCTGTATGTCGGCTCCCTCGGCCAGTAAAGCGAGATGAGCGCCGCAACCCCGGAGTCGTCCGCGACTGAACCTAACGGTCAGGGGTCCCTTTACCTTTAATTGTAATATTACATTGCTTAAGTGTCCATTGTTTGTTTGTAGGATAGGAGGAGACGGAGAAAACCAGAACCAAATTTCTCTCCCTGCCTCCAGTCACTGCCTTGTACCTACCTACAGTGATTCCCCAAGCTTCCCTTCTAGATTCAGTAGTCACTGATTTCTGAATCTAGAACTTTTAAACTGATAGTGTACAGAAGTTCTTATACTTAAACAATGCAGGATTCCCCTTGCTTGTTCTCTTATTAATTTAAAGAATTGTGTACCACCATTCCATAGTATGAGTTTCCATTAAGGTTCTGTACTTCTGTATTCATATATCTTTAAAAAGTGTCAAGTTTTTAATCGTGCTTCCTATTGCTGTTGGATTTCTCCTGTTCTATTTTTAATTCCCCAATGTACTGTAATCAGTTATAAACTGAATGAATGAGTGATTGTTTGAATAGAGGCTGGCGCTGCTTAAACGACTGAGAGAAAACAATGTGATGAGAACTATGGATGGCCATCTCAGATAAAAACAGGACTTTGTCTTGGTGAAAGCAACGGAGCATACAGTTTTCAAGATGGGATTAGAAGTGAGTAACCTTCCTGGGAAGTTATTCACAGTCATGGCAGCAGAAAGGACAATAGCACCCCAATAAGGCTAGAGTTCCTATCATTATCATGCCCACCTGCCTGTCATGTAGCTTTGGAAAGAGCAGACAGAGGAAAGGACCTGGAGGAGCAAACACCAAGAAGCAGGAAAAGTGTAAGAACTATTGGGACAGAGCCATTTTCTAGGTATGTATGCTCAGGCACACAAGCATCCATATTGTATTATTGTAAGGTAGATTAAAGGGACGTGAGTGGCGCTGTGGTCTAAACCACTGAGCCTCTTGGGCTTCCGATCAGAAAGTCAGTGGTTCGAATCCCAGCGATGGAGTGAGCTCCTGTTGCTCGGTCCCAGCTCCTACCAACCTATCAGTTCGAAAGCATGCCAAAAAGTGCAAGTAGATAAAGAGGTACTGCTCCGGTGGGAAGGTAAATGGCTTTTCCATGCGCTGCTCTGGTTTCGCCAGAAGCGGCTTAGTCATGCTGGCCACATGACCCGCAAAAACTGTCTGTGGACAAACGCTGGTTCCCTCAGCCTGTAAAGCGAGATGAGCACCACAATCCCAGAGTCGTCTGTGACTGGACTTAAAAAGGTAAAGGACCCCTGACAGTTAAGGTAGATTAAAGCAGGCCTGCCTTCCCTCGCCTTGTACCCCCAGTCTTCTGACAGCTGCTACTGACTTATCATTAATGTTTAAAGTTGTTAATGACAAAACCCACCAATGCCTGAAAGACTGCCTTTTTCACTACAGACCCTTTCAGGGGCTAAGTGAAGGGCATGCCCTTTGTTGTTCCACTGCCCTCAGAAGGGTTGGTGGTCGGGAGAGGGCATTTTCTGTGGTATCCTCTAAGTTGTAGAGGAGGTGAATATGGCACCTTCATTTTACTGCTTTCGGCACTGAAGATGTGCCTCTTTATCCTGCCTTTTGACACTTGAGGTGTATGTTTTAGGACCCACCTTATTTCTGTAATTTTAAGTTGCTATAAACTTTTAATTTTTTTTTAAAAAAGATTAATTTTGCATTTTAATTGTTGCAACCAACCCTGGCACCGTAGGGTGAAGGGCAGGTAATAATTTGTAACAACAATAATAATCTTGCTTCGGTTTAATTGCTGGAAGAGAAGTCAGTAGCAGCTGGAGGAGGAATGAGGGAGCAAGGAGAGGTAAGACAGGAGTGCCTGCTTTGATTTCACTTGCAATAATACAGATAGTGGTGTTTGAAATACTGACTGAAAGGTTGCGGTGGAGACTTGAGGTTCTTGGCAAGCAAATGACACAAGGTGAGTCCTTTCCCACTGTTATGTTGTGAGCTGGACTACAAGTCCCATAATTCCTTGGTAGGAAATGATGCTCCATGAATCATTTGCTGTCTGATGGTTGACCCGCCAGGATTCTTTCATCATCTGCTGGCTGCTAATGCACCCCGCGGCCCCATGGTCCTTTCTGTCTCTTGAGCAGCAAGACAGGGTAGTATCCAGAGAAGGGCTACTTTGTCCTTCAAGCATCTGTACCTTCTAAGCCCTGTCAAAATTTCATCCTATTCAGCTTTATATCACCGGAATGGCACAAGTGGTTTTTGAAGTAAACACACCCTTGCGATAATTTCTATTGCGTTATGATCACAAGATCCCTGCTTGCCAAATTCTTTTCTTTGGAGGATGCATAGAAGCAGTTGTGTTAACTGCCTGGATGTCAGGTGTGCGTGCAGGAGCCAGGCCCTGTGACCAACAGGACTCTGCAGGACTGTGGCCTTCCTAAGTTTGTTCTGAAGTGGCAAGGCACAGCCACACAGGTGAGGCCAATTGGTAACTCACATCACCTGGTGGTAAGAGCCGGGAAGCATTTTCCCTTCAGCTCTTTGCCACAGCAACATGTTCCCTGCCTTGCTGTGTTTGGCTTCTTGATCCTCGGACCCCTGACTTTGTGACTCCTTGCTTCCTGACCCTCGGACCCTTGCCTTCTTGATTCCTGGCTCTCTGACCCTCGGACTCTTTGCTTTCTGACTCCTGGCTTCTGGACTCCCCTTCCTGCTCCCAACCCGCCATCTTGCCCCCGGTCCTGACATTCCCAGCCGGGACTTCGATTGCCCATGAACCAGACCGTGACACTGGATCACTTTGTATTCTAGCAAGTCAACAGGCTCAGTTGAGAAATAGACAAGAACTGATATCAACTTTGCTGATCTGCAATTATACAACATCCCAATGTAAAGTTACTACTCTGCATCTTTCTTCGCTCTGTTGTATTGCAGTACATCATTAACCCTTTTTGCATGTTATTTTTTATGAAATTCGAATGTGATGACTCTTAGGAAAAGCCTGAAAGGATATCTATTTTCATATATTTGTTTAGTCTTTTGTTGAAAAAGCAATTGTTGCTTCTTATTTTATACATATTTTGGGAAAATACTGCCTGCTGTAAAAACAGAGTCCCTTGGGAAATCCAGACCATTTAACCTTCTCACCTCTCCCCATCCCTGTTTTGTTTCATCAGATTTTAGTTGGCTCAAAGTGAGCAAAGGTTCCATGGATTCAAACAGCAGTTTTTTAAAACTTGATCTTGTACTCTCCCCCTCAAAAGCATTATGCAGTTGCAAAGAAACTAATAAATTATAAGCCTGGGAAGGGGGAATTAAGATGCAAGTAGTAGATGCCCAAAGGAAACTCTTGTAGAGGTTACAATCTGGGGTTTTTTTTTAAATCCCCAAAACAGAAACAAACCCAGAACAATTTGTATGGTTAAAATGCCACACAGCAAGATGTTTTTAATGGAATATCTGTAATGATTATTTAGGCATTGGTTGCTGATTATGTCTCAGAGGCAGCTATTCACTATGCGTTGCTTTTGAGCCTACAAGGACCTGTAATTCAAGGTTGATTATGCACAAAAAAGTCTGCAAGAGTGTACTGTAGGATATCAAACTAACCTCTCCTTGTTCTCCTGATTTCAATCATCCTCTTCACCCTTTTCCCCTGGAATTATTGTTGGTACTGATTGTGAGAATAAAGACTAGTTACTTCAGTGAAACGATCATAAAGTCAATCATGTGTATAAAATTACCTAGTAATTCAGCCAGCTGGTCTCTATTTGGATTCACTTTAGTTCATTAGTTTACAGGGAGAACTCCCTTCACATTTAAGGAAAGAAAGGGAAAAATGCATAGAAACTGGTTGATAATTAATTGCAGATTTTAAAGGAAGAAATCAAATTACAAAATGATAGGACAAATGCTTGATTCTGCTTTCTTAGGCACCTTTTGTATCCTTTCTGAATAAGGGCTTGTTTTCTATTCTTATTTGAGTTATATATTGGCTATATACATCGGTTTGCACTGAAAATGATTATTACCGGTATTTTCTTTCCATGGAATTATTCGCACAGAGCCTCCAGTCCATACCACCACCAAAGACTTGCCTTTCAGCAATTTAAGAACCGTTTGGGCAAATGGCAAAATGCCCCTGACACTCTGTAACTGCTGTCTTGCCGATAATTGGGGGACCTTAGATGTAAGCATGCATAGAGAAGCTTGCATGTCTTGAAAGAACTGAGCAGCTAGTCTTAATTAAAGTATCGTTTAATGGAACCTGTGATAATAAATGCACTATTCTTATTTGGACTTCTTTAATCAAAAAGTACATAAAGGCAGTGAAGCAGCCAGGGAGTTTATAGCTTTCTAATCCCTTAAAATTATATCCATATTGAGTTCAAATAACTCCTAGACTCTTTTCATTCAACTGGAGAAACCTATCTGAATGTTGAAATTAGGTGACAAATGCAATGCAGACCTCCAAGCAATTAGCAGTGCTATCCTATTTGAAGTGCTTTTTTCTGGGGGGACGCAGGGGTACCCATACTCCTAAAAATTTTGTGAATCTAAGTTTGGCCTCATTGAGGGGCAGTATTTCAATATGAGTAGGAAAATGAGATTACCCCTAAACGTTTTTTAAAGAAAAAGAGCACTGCCTATATGCACTCAACAACAACACTTTATTATGCCCATAGACCAGCATAAGGATCGAGGGGTACAATAATTTAAAACCATTAAAAATCTTAAAAACAAAAACTAAACAGGGTTAAAACAATATATATATGTATAAGTTCATAATATATGCACTCTGTTCAGGGGGATGTGTTCAGGAGTAATTACGCACAGGATTTCAGCAAGAGCAAGAACTAAAGGAGGAGAAAGGAAGGCATTTTTCACATGTGGTGGAAATGTGCGTTTGTAATGAAATATTGGAAAATGGTAAACATTCATTTAGGAAGAACCTTAGGCTCCCCTACTTCCAGCAATATTTTTACTGAATGTATGTGGAGAAGGTTGATAGCTCCAATGCATAAACAATTATACAATAAAAAGTGAGATTATGTAGTCATGGCAAAATTAACCTATTATATTTGATTAAAAGAATTATAGACAAAATATTTCATGATGAAGTTTGACTATATTTGTAAATCTGTGTAGATTATATGAGCTTCCAAGTGCATACTATGTTTTAAGCAATGCCAACATCTGGAAATTATTGTTTGTGTGGTGGGGTTGGGAAATGTGAGTGAGTATGGACAACAACAGGACATTAAACTGTAGTTCAGTGATGAACTATCTGATATACAAAACATATTTCAGTGCACTATGCAAAGGTTATCCAACTTCTGTTTTGCATGTATTTAAACACCTTAGGGACGAGGGTGGTGCTGTGGGTTAAACCACAGAGCCTAGGACTTGCCGATCAGAAGATCGGCGGCTCGAATCCCCATGATGGGTTAAGCTCCCGTTGCTCGGTCCCTGCTCCTGCCAACCTAGCAGTTCGAAAGCACGTCAAAGTGCAAGTAGATAAATAGGTACCGCTCTGGTGGGAAGGTAAATGGTGTTTCCGTGCGCTGCTCTTGTTTGCCAGAAGCAGCTTAGTCATGCTGGCCACATAACCCAGAAGCTGTACGCCGGCTCCCTCGGCCAATAAAGCGAGATGAGCGCCGCAACCCCAGAGTCGGTCATGTCATGACTGGACCTAATGGTCAGGGGTCCCTTTACCTTTTCCCTTAAACACCTTGTGTTTTGCTCAAAACGTGTGTATGGACCCTGGGGGGAATCTGTAGATAAAAATTAAGAAATAGGCAGAATAAGAGCCTTTTTTGTAAGTTTACTCCTCCTTGTGAACAAACCAGCCTCACTACATAAATCAACTCTAAGAAGGCCATTATCTGAATGGAGTCCAAAGGATAATCTGGAATCCTTCTGTTCTGCATTAAAACACGTGTCTGGCAAATCCACACAATGTAATGTATATATAACAACAAAGCAAAATTCCATGTGTGTGGAAGATATTTTTTCATCATCAGCCCCTTCCCATTTTTAATTTATTCATCCCACAATGTATGCTTCACGAGCAAACCCAATACCAGTCTTTGAAGAAGCACACATAAACCAATCCAACATCATAAAACATCATGGTAACTTGAACTGGGCCTAAATCTAGTTAAGATGGTATAGCAAAAATAGGGAACTAGCCACATAATCTTCACTGCCTCCATAGTCCCCTATTTTTGTTATACCATTTAGATGCTATACCATCTATATAGCCACCTGGTCTTGAAAGCCCACATAGTCGCTGCTTGAACCCATTAAAGACGTTTTGTGGGGCCCAACCATGCCGATACTGATATGGCGGGAAAGGAATGTAAATCAATAGGAATAAGGAAGTAATCCACGGTGCACATCCAGTTTGCATTTAGTAGAGTTCATTGCTCTCATTCACTCAACAAATTCAGCATCAGTGCATATACTGAGGCAAAGCCTCCTTCCCAACACTGAAATCGTTACTCCTTGTTTTGTGAAGACTAAAATTGGAGGGAGCCAGGGATGGAGGTTGAGGATTTCATCAAGCCTTGCTGTTTCCCCCTTGCAATATGGAAATTTCTGAACCTGTGCCCTTAGTTTCCCTCTGAGTGATGTGGGTTGAAACTTTTTCCAAAAAAAACAACAACCCCTGAAGCAATTGACTATTTAAGCTTTAGTCATATAAATTTTTCCATAGCGTATAGATGATATATTTGTGGAATATGTAATTAACTATAATGAGCAGAAATAAGAATGAACACCATTAGCAGGAAAATGCATCTATCCAATCTACTTTCAAAGTAGTTGAAAGAAGGGACTCGTATTCCATGAAATCCTATGTTCAAAACTTGCATTGGAAAGTTGATCTTTAGCCCAGTTATAGTGTGGTTACAGAATCAATTATAGTTCTTCTCATTTGCAGAGAAGCTGATCTTCTAGGTACAGGTCAGGTCAGGTCTAAGATCAATAATGGGTTAATGTGGTAAAGCAATTGCAGTGGATAAGTAGCTGCTCTGAACATGCAGAGGCATTAGTTAAAAAGGCAACATTTCACTCAAGTGTTTTTAGATGTGAAAAAGATATGAAAGACTGCTTATCTAAAAGCAAAACAAAATTTTGTCTCAAGGCTTGGAAACATTATTTTGGATGTAGATGAGCGTAATTTAATGAATGATTAGAATACATTTTAACAAAAAATCGATGTGTTGTGATTTGGAAAAATCCGATGATGGTTCTTTAGCTAGAACAAGAGAGTTGCAGAGATCAATTTTGCTAAGTTTATTTAATAAATAATAATAATAAAAAAAAAACCAGATAGATGGGTGATTTAGTTTGTGCACAAGCTACCTTGTAGGACATCTACGGTTTTTCAAAAACCATGAACAAAACTTTACCAGAATTATTATTGGCTCTGAATCTCATTTTATCTGATTCCAATTAAATAATACAAGGATTGGGGTCAGAGGCTTCAATTTCTTCTGTTCCTCTCATTACTAGAATCATTGAAAATGAAAATGAGTAGAGGGCCATCCATTTGACACATTTATGGCATTCCCATTCTGGGTGAATTCTGTGAGTTTCTTTTAATTTGAAAATATTTGGAATTTTGCAGCTTTGACGTCAGGGCAGGCAGAAGTGAAGAGCATGAATACAGTGTACGGCTCCATGGTTATTTACTAAGAGAACAAAAGGAGATTTCAGTAATTTGAATATCTGTGGTGGTTTGTATGGATTTCATTCAGCACCACAGCTGGATAAAACAAACATCACCACTGGAAAAATGCACACTTCATTTCCTGTTTTGTTTTGTTTTTTTAAAAGATGATCTGAAAAAAAACTTATATTTCTCACCGATTACTTCAATGCATCATCAGAAGCAGAAATAATCAGTTATAAGGTTCCCTGCTGTGTAATTCAGCTACACATCATTCACAGGCCTAGGCTGTATGTCTGTTATTCAAGGCCAATTGGAAACATGCATCTTCTCTCACAGGGACCACTGACCTCGCTACTGACCCATGCAAATATTACATTGAGTAACTTGTCCTTGACTTAAAGGAGTTATGATCCTTATTAGTGACTTAAATATAAACATAGAATTATCACCGAAACGTCCCATAATCAAAAACATCTCCCTCTATAATTAAAAAGAATGTTAAGAGTTCCCCTAAAACAGAATATGAGCCTCTTATGAATAGGGTAAATAAAATATATTTGATACAGCACGTTGTACTGGAAACGATACCTGAGGTAATAAAAACCTTATTGAAACTGAGGTACTGAAAGCACATGAGAAAATGACCTTCCATAAGTGAAAAAAAGAATGGAAAATTTTGGGACATATGGACCCCCTACGTGGATCCATTTGCATAAACAACAATGGACACTTGACAAGTATGCCAATAATTGAATCTCCCCTTCCTGGCTCCTCATGGACACACAGGTACACAATGGTTACTTGTGGCGAATTTCTTTTATTTCTTTAATTATTAGTGTCTGTTCTATTTGAGTGTTTTTTTAAATTGTTTCTTCTCCTTTCTCTACTCTATACAGTGGTACCTTGGGTTAAGTACTTAATTCATTCCGGAGGTCCGTTCTTAACCTGAAACTGTTCTTAACCTGAAGCACCACTTTAGCTAATGGGGCCTCCCGCTGCCGCCGCGCAATTTCTGTTCTTATCCTGAAGCAAAGTTCTTAACCCAAGGTACTATTTCTGGGTTAGCAGAGTCTGTAACCTGAAGCGTCTGTAACCCGAGGTACCACTGTATAACATATGCAACATCTATTTAAATATTTAAAATTATAAATACAGTGGTACCTCGGTTTACGAACTTAATCCGTTCCAGAAGTCTGTTTTTAAACTGAAACCAAGGCGCGCTTTCCCTAATGAGGCCTCCTGCTTTCAGATTCTGTTCTTAGACCAAGGTAAAGTTCTCAAACCAAGACACTATTTCTGGTTTTGTGGAGTTTGTAAACCAAATTGTTCTTAAACCGGACTGTTCTTAAACCAAGGTACCACTCCAAATGGTATCAGAGCAATCCTATTTTCAAATTGTGAGGGGTAATAAGATTTGACAGAAGGTCCACTGCACCAATGGAACATGAAACACCATCATGAGAAATTGATTGGCAGATAGTCTATTGGATCACTTCATTAGTACAAAGATGGGCCAAGAAAACAGGCAGAACAGAGCAGAGTAGTGGATGGGATGAGCCTGGCCTGGCCGATGAGGACACTTAGGTCATTTCTCTTTTGCACATGGCAATTGCATTGACAGAGTGTAGTGCTCATCTAGTATATATGAGGTGCAGGTGTGTTTTAAATGGTTGTATGAATTTTATCCTCAATATTTGTTAACTAGGTGTATACAATAAATAAATAAATAAATACAGAACAAACTTGGTTCCTTGTCTCCTTGAAGTTCTCTTAGTTTAAAACTAATTTATGTTAATACATAATCACACTGAAAACACCAAGCAGACAAATCAAGACAATGACCGGTCACCAAAAAAAACCATGTGGTGAGGAATTTTGGCCCAAAACAGGGAAAATAAAGAAACTCAGAAACTCAGCCCAGTCTTGAAGGAGTAGTTAGGCAACTTTTCTCTGACTCTGTTCCACTTCATTCCCTTATAAGGTTCACATGGCCTTTTGTTCCTTACAGTGAGCTGCTCAAGTGGCTGCCATTGGTGAAAGACGGTCGTTGGTTTCAACAAGATGGGCTCAATAGCCTGCGTGGCAATGATATAATTACAAGAATGTTTTTGACTTTGCACTTCACTACGCAGTGGCATGTGAGTGGCCTCTGAAGGCAAAGCACAGTGGCACAAGCATGGAAACAGAGGACAGAGGGATTGTTTTGCTTCTGGTCCACTTTACTTTAGAATCTGTTATTCAGCACAAATTTACTTTATGATTGCAAATATTATATGGTAGCCTGATTAAGATTTCTAGTAGATATTTCCTTGAGAAACAGACATTTCAGTACTACAGGTCAGTGAGAAGAAAGTTTTGGGTTTGTCTGAATCTAACCTGCCAATCCATCCAGATGTTTGCAATAGCTTCTTTATAGAATTATCTGGCCCCCTGCAAGTATTAAAACTGGACATTCCATGGCTTCATTGCAATCCTGGTAAAACTTTACAGTGCCTGAAGAATAATGCCAGTATTCCAAGTGGGAGCCACTCACCAAGGCTTCCTTGGGACAAATCTCTAATGCAGCAGCTGATAACTTCTGGCTTTCCAAATTTTGATGGATGCCAAGTTCCATCAGCTTCAGCCAGCATGGTCAATGATGAAGGATGATGAGAACTGTATCAGAATGCCACCTTGAGGGGTACACGTTCTTCACCACTGCCCTAATGCTTAATGAAAGCATTAGTTTAGCAGACTTCTTATTTCCATTACTATGCACATTGTGTTTTATTTTAAAATAGTAAGAACAATTTCCGGGCAATATGACACTTAATCAATGCATACATTTTGCCCGCTGAAAGTCCTGTGCTTCTTTGGCAAGTTGTCACTTGTGAATGGACATTCCAAACATTGCAGACTATATGTAATTACTTCTTAAAATATCAGTACTTCAAAACGGCTAGGAAAATGGGTTGGCAAATCAGAAGCCAATTTAGTTTGAAAATGCAATAGAGAGAGATAATTAAGCAAGCAGTACAAATGAGTAATACCTTTTGGTTTGTTTAGGACAAGTTGAAACCCCCCCTTTTAAAAAGTTTGTAAGTAAAAAAAGAAGAAGTATTTAACTACATTAGTATGAGATCATTTTCACTTTTGTGAGAGCTTTGTTTTTAAGATTTTAAATTTTTTTAACATAGTGTATCAAAAATGTTTCGTGATATAATAGAAGAACCAGGGCAATTAAAGATTGCAAGAAAATATACAAGTTGTCATTGGGTGTGGGTCATATACTTCAGATTTATTGTATTTTTAAAGGATTACCATTTGTAGTTCACTATTGCCTGAAGTCTGCTTAATGAAATCTTTCTCACTCATAGAATTAACAGTGTATCTGGTGGAAAAGCATTTAAAATTCTCTGTGCATACTAAGCATGCAAAAGTGGAATAAAACCTTGCATACTTACAAGGGCTTTTTGTTGGTTTCAGTAGAGCCCAAATTAAGCAGCTCTTGTTCATTTAGCACATTTGAAAGGAGCTGAACTTTTAAGATCCTCATCTGTCAGCCCCCATCATTTCAGTTGACAGCTGACAGTTGGAAAGTGAGATACACATAAAACATGCTAACTAAGTGAAACACTGCTAATAAACACCATTGTTTTTTTTCCTGGCTACCAAAAACACCTTCAGCAACTCCTCCCCCACCCAAAGTAGTTTGTTTCTTAAAATTATCATTTTGCTGGGTCACTCTTTGTTTATTACCTGTTGAGCAGAAAATATATAGGAAAGAATTAAAAAAGGACTAATTTTGCAAGAGGTAATTAATTTGGAATACTATCAAATATTAAATATTTGCCATTATTATTATTATTATTATTATTATTATTATTATCATCCCCGGTTTGCATGGTGCTTTATGCTGTGTAAAAGCAGAGAAGTCCATGCTCTGAGTAGATTGCAATGTATAATTTGACGTAGGAGAAACAACAAAGGATGGAGTACGAAGAGTTTATCTTGTTGATCGTTCAGCATTTGTAAATAAACGATACCTATCTAGGCTTTTGTTTTTGGTAGAGAGAGTGCAGTTTTCTGCACAAGATCTTAATGGCTTTGCAACTGGGAACCTAAAAGATTTCCCCATAGATATACTGACCCGAACCCTGAGATCCCCTGTCCCACCAATGTAAGGGAGGTGGTGGTCTCATTGGTGGCATCTTGGCTATGGGATGCTGTCACCAGAGAATGCCCATCAACTTCTTTGTAATATTTTTGGCACCAGGTGAAGTCTTTTCACTCTCCAAGCCTTTTAAAATAAGCAGATTATTTTAGTGTTTCTCACCACAGTTTATGATATGCATACTTTTAAGCAGTCAATTTTTATTTCTCTTTCCACTGGATAAAATCTGTTATCATGCAAACTGCGATTTTATATAATATTTTAAAATGGTGTTTTCTTGTTTTACATGCACTGCCCGGATAATAGTATTATTGGGATAATGCTATTGGGTTATCTAGTAGAAATATAGTAAGTAAGTATTCCAAACTAAATAAATTTTGAAGCCACCTCTTTTAGGATGCCTCTAAGGACAAAAACCTCACCCCAGAATAAAATGCAATACCAATTAAAATATCACATAAATGAATACAAACCAATAATACACAGCATTTAGCCAAATGTTTGTCCAAGTAAAACAATTTCAGAAAAATTATATTAGGAGGAAGCCACTGATACAAACAAGTTTTCAGAATTCTCCTGAATGCCTGAAATAGTTAAAGGTAAAGGTAAATGACTCCTGGACTGTTTAGTCCAGTCAAAGGCGACTATAGGGTTGCGGCACTCATCTCGCCTTCAGGCCAAGGGAGCCAGCGTTTGTCCACAGACAGCTTTCCGGGTTATGTGGCCAGTATGACTAAACAGCTTCTGGCGCAACGGGACACCGTGACGGAAACCAGAGTGCACAGAAAGGCTGTTTACCTCCCCGCCACAGCGATACCTACCGTATTTATCTACTTGCACTGGCATACTTTTGAACTGCTAGGTTGGCAGGAGCTGGGACAGAGCAATGGGAGCTCACCCTGTCGTAGGGATTCGAACCACCAACCTTCTGATCAGCAAGCCCAAGAGACTCAGTGGTTTAGACCACAGCACCCAACCCCCCATGCCTGAAATATTAGGGCTTGACAGATTATTACTACCATTATTATTAATTAAATTAGTATACCACCACTCATCCTAAGATCACAGGGTGGTTCATAACATAAAAATACAAAATGAGTATAGGGCCTGATTATAGAGATATGTTTTCACCTGGTGCATAAAGATATGTGAAGGTGCCTGGCGAGCCTCCCTGGGCAGAGCATTCCACGAAGAGGCAGCCACCACAGAAAAGGCCCATTCTTGTGTTGCCACCTCTTGTGAAGGAGACACACAAAGAAGGGCCTCAGATGACGACCGCAGGGTCCAGGTTGGTTCATATGGGGAGAGGCAGTACTGGATGAAGCTGATGGGAGCTGTGGTTCAAAACATTTGGAGGGTACTAGGCCAGGGAAGGTTGATCTTAGGTTTTGGGTCTTTTATATATAAAAATGTTATCCTGCAAGCTGAAACTTGCCGAGCAAAACCTGATCTCCTCTGTAGACATTCATCCTGGGAGAATGACAAGGAAACGAGAATGATACAGAACCTATCTGTATGTTCTAAAAAGTAAGTAATAGAGATATTGAAATAGTTTGTTTCTTTTCCCTGTTTTTTTTTCCTTTGAGAATTTCTGGGTGTTTCTTGCTTTTACTGTAGAGTATAAGATGAATCTGGAATGTCTCCTTTGTGAAGATGGGTGTATAACCTTGATGGAATCTGGAAATGATGTGGAACTGGTTTTCTACTTCTTAGTATTGCACTTCTTAAAATACTCTTAGAGTTGTGAAACGAAAAACATTTCTCATAAATATTAACTTGAAGAACAGCAACAAAGATCTGAGGGATCCTCAAGAGATTTTGCCCTACCCTCTTTAGCCTGAGGAAAAGCTCCAGGTGAGTGTCGTGCCCACTGAACCAGGTAATATGTCGGGTGGATGTGGTCATGGGTTGCCTGCACTAAAAACATGTTATTTAGAACATGTACGCACTTGTAAACATGCTGCTGATGGCCTAATTTGTGGAGCCCCAGAGTGACTGATATAAATCCTGCCTATTAAAAACATTCTTGTCAATTACCTTGTCAGTTTCAATCTAAGCACTCATTGAAAGGAGTTACTTTTATGTGTTCCCCCTTAGGGCTACCATGGCTTGTTTATAATGTAACAACCACACCCCTAAAGGAACCGCAAGGTAATAAAAATTATCCTTATAATATACACATTATAAGAATTCCCTGTAGTGCTGATTGCTTTAATGATGTAACTAAGCACTACTCAAGGCTGCCAGAACTAAATGCCTTTTAAAGTAACAATGGCAAGAAAAGTATAGGCCAGTATGGAAAGGTGTTAATTACCTAAACGGGCACAGAAACAGTATTGGATCATCTTAGCTAAATATATTTTTAATGATAGAAGGGCCAATAAAATGTACAGTAAAGGATAGGTTAGGTGCTTAACAGGAAAACCGCACTCATGTCTGTTCAGAAGAAAGTCACACTGTGTTCTTTGAGGCTTAATCCCAGGTAGATGTAAGTAGGGTTGCCGTCTGAGAGTGCAATCATATGCATGCCTTTCAGAAGTAAGCCCTATTAGTTTAATGGGATTTACACCTAGGTAAGTGTGTTTAAGATTGCACTGTTAGACAGGCGAAGCAGAATTGTGTGTGTGTGTGTGTTTTGAAGTGAATAACAATATAGTGGTTAAAAATGGGAGCTGGGAAATTGTTGTTGTTGTTTAGTAGTTTAGTCCTGTCTGACTCTTCGTGACCCCATGGACCAGAGCACGCCAGGCACGCCTGTCTTCCACGCTGGAAAATTACCATTTCCAATCTTTTGTCCGCCATGAACTCATTAGGTGGCCTTAGGCAAGCCACTATTCTCACAGGCTCAGCATATCTGCAATCCTGTTTACAAACAATGCTGGCCCACTTTACAGGACTGTTGTAACAACTGTAGATAGGCGGTGCTTTGAACCCTTGAGATGCGCAACATATTAAATCTGAACTATTGCAATAATAATGAATGGCATTGTGCTTTACTTCTATACCCTAGATATTCAATACAAATTGAATGTTTCAAAAGGATATAGAAATAGAGGCCCAGACTATGTGTGGCTGATGCGAAGGGACCACCATCTTGGTCAATGTTTTGTCAGCTCTTCTACTGATCCAGCTCTTATGGTCCCAATATATGAACAAGAAGGACCGTTGAGATTATATATAAAACAGCAAAAATTACTCTAGATTGTCTAGATCAAGCAATTTGTCCAGGAAACCTCCCAGTTCTTTGAAACTATGAAATCTGACATTTCTTTTGTTGGCTCTAGTTTCTTTTATTGCTTTCTGAGATGTCATTCAGATGCTGCTCACAATTTCACCAGGCATTTATCCATTCATTCTTTTTGTTAACTAAGCACCAGCTATCTTTTAAACTCCAGAAATCATAAGCATTGCCTCTGGTTAAAGAATGGATGAAAGACATTAAAAAGGCAACTCCGTGGAAGAGATTTGCTATTATTCATAATGCTATTAAACAAACTTTGATGTGCTTTATGCCTCATGCTCTCTATACTAAGAACTCATCTTAGCTCCCAGTGCCCTGCATGGAACAAGTTATTCATGTGAGCATCGTAGTAAAATTAGTTGGTTCATCTGTAAAATGATATTGCAGGAAAAACAAAGGTCAGCTTCAGCTTTGAAGTTTGTTATTCCAATGTGTTGAAAGTTTTCTGTTCATATATTCTTTTCAGTCTTTTGGAAAACATCAATGAACAGATTTTCTAACATGGTCTTTCTAACATGGCCTTTATCACAAAGCCAAATGTTTAATGAGTATTTATCTGACGATTTAAAAAAAGTTTTAAAACTTTTTTGGGGGTGGGGGAATTTGGCTGATTTTTCCTTCTTATATTTATAACATTTCACATGGTTATAAATACATTTACAAATATTGGGGAATGAACAGAATGAGATATGTGTAGATTTTTTGCTTTTGAGAAACATACTTGCTTCTCTTGAAACATTTGGATCAACAACATTAGGATCAAAACCATATGCTGTTCCAGGTGTGGCTGAGCGCAAGAGCCACTGATGGAGTTTTATGTAAAGTGATAAAAATCTGAGCATGGCTGTCACAAATGGTTTGGCTGAACAAAGTCACTGTTCCTAAAACTCTGCTGATATTCTCATGTGGGAATTGAATGAGAAACACCTGGGCAAGAACCAGAATAGGATTGCAGTGCTACTATAAGCAAGGCACATTAAAAGTCTTGTGTTGCGTGATGAGCCCAGATAGGTCATGCAGTGTCAGAATATTCGGAAATTAACGAACCGAATTATATCTAAAGGACTGAAAGGTTGGGAAAGTTCAAATCCTCGCATGTACAGGTAGATCTGGGAGAGAATCCTGTCTGAAACCCTGGAGAGCTGATGCCACAGTACTGGGATAGACGGACTGATTCTGCATGCTGTGTTCTGATAAAACACATAGACACAAGCAGGATGAATATAGAAAATATACTGATAACAGAGTATGACATTCTATGTTAAGCATGGATAATGTAGTAGCTCCTTGTTGAGGGTGTCCTTGTTAAAAATGTAAGATGATGTTTTTGGCAATACATTCATCTTTACAGCAGCTATTCGGCCTAACAAGGAAAGTTTCAATCTTGACCATGTTTCCAAATCTCTTTTGATTTCTGACCAACATTTCTCATAGTTATCTTTAAACAAATTCAAATTTTTGGAGGTCAGGTACACCCCTAGGTATTTTACTTTTTTAACCACATTCAACTCCGTTTCTTTAGAGAACTCATCTGTTTCTGTAACTGTCAATTTTTTTGCTAAAACCTTGGTTTTTTGCTTATTTAACTTAAACCCCGCCACCCGACCAAAGTCAGAAATTAATTCTAACACTCTTTTAGTACTGGAGACTGGTTCCTGTAATGTTAATACCAAGTCATCTGCAAATGCTTTCAATTTATATTGTTTCACTCCGACCTCAATTCCTTGAACCAACCGGTCCTTTCTAATCATGTTTAGCAACACCTCCAGAACTGAGATGAACAATAGGGGGGATAGGGGGCACCCCTGACGTGTCCCTTTTTCAATTTTAAACTCCTCTGTCACCACATTGTTTACTATCAATTTAGCTTTTTGTTCTGTATAGATTGCTTCTATACCATTTTCAAACCCCCGCCCCACTCCCATCCCTTCCAAATTTTTCTTCATGAACATCCAAGAAATATTATCAAAGGCCTTCTCTGCATCAATAAAAATTAAGGCCGCTCTAGTATTAAGATTTGTTTGTAGAAGTTCCAAAATGTCAATAATGTTTCTTGTGTTATCAAACAAATGCCTACCAGGGAGAAACCCAGCCTGGTCCTTATGGATCACTTCATTTAATACTTTTTTAAGTCTACTTGCCAGAATATCTGCAAAAATTTTGTAATCCACATTTAGGAGTGAGATGGGGCGGTAATTCTTAAGTTGAGTCTTTTCAGTTTCTAGTTTAGGTATCAATGTGATGAAAGCTTCTTTCCACGTTTCCGGTGCCTTCCTTCCCTCCATAATCTGGTTACAAACCTCCATCAAGGGTTGTATCAAATAGTCCTTTAAAACTTTATAATATTTGGAGGTTAGACCATCAGGGCCTGGAGACTTGCCTAATTGAAGATTCTGAATGGCACTTTCAATTTCTTGCTGTGTGATGTTACAATTCAGGTTTGTTCTCATTTCCAGGGGTATTTTTTGTAATCCATTAGTTTTAAGAAATTGATCCACCTCGGAAGCTTTTTGCGGCCCTTGTGAGTAGAGTTCTTTGAAGTATCTCTGGAAACACTTTCTAATTTCCTCGGGTTTCTGAACCATTCTCCCTTCAATCTCTAGATTTGTAACTGTGTTAAGCTTTTGTCTCTTTTTCAACTGCCAGGCTAGCAGTTTCCCACACTTATTCGCCGATTCGAAGGATCTTTGTTTCATTTGTTTAATTTTCCATTCCACCTCTTGATTTATCAATTTTGAATATTGCGCCTGGAAAGATTTCACTTCTCTTAGCACATCCTTCGACTTAGGCCTAGATCTTAATTTTTTCTCTCCTTCTCTTATTTTCTCCAATATCTTCTCCTTCTTTTCATTCCAGAGCCTTTTCTTAATCGTGTTTTGTTGTATTAGAAACCCTCTCATAACTGCCTTACTTGCGTCCCAGATTGTTCTTTTTTCCACGGTGGTATTCAAATTTATCTCAAAATAGTCCTTTAAAGTTTTTTGGGCCTTCTTAACAATCTCCTGATCTCTTAATATAGTGTCATTCATTTTCCATCTGAAGGATCCGGTTGTATTTAGTCTCAATTCCACTTTCAAAGCATTATGGTCGGAGCATGTTTTTGGGCAGATTTCCACTTTTCTAGTCTTAGGTGCCAGTCCTCTAGTTGTCCATATTTGGTCGATTCGTGTCCATGTCAGATGAGCTTCAGAAAAGAAAGTCCCTTCTTTCCCTAGAGGGTTCTTAACCCTCCATATGTCGACTAAGTCCATATTGTCAGTCATTTCAAAAAAGGTTTTAGGTAGTCTGCCATCTTTCGATATGTTGGCACTTTGTGACTTATCCATGTTTACAGACACAACCCCATTCATATCACCCAACATAATGATGTTATTATAGTCCAAGTAATCCAGCATAGTCTCATGCAGCTTCCTGAAAAATTCCGATTTTCCCTCATTTGGAGCATATATTCCTAATATCAAAAATTTTTCTCCTTGTGTCTGTATTTCAATCGCCA
Organism: Podarcis gaigeae; assembly: GCF_964106915.1. NCBI lineage: Eukaryota > Metazoa > Chordata > Lepidosauria > Squamata > Lacertidae > Podarcis > Podarcis gaigeae. Next base: position 39,528,815 of record NC_139678.1, on the reverse strand, counting down.
AAATTCGGCCATGTTCATCTTTAAATAAGAATTTCGGTGACAGGCTCTCCTTTGCATATATCACCACTCCTCTTTTCTTAACTTTGTCCGAAGAAATAAATTCTTGGCCTAGTCTTTTATTAATTAGCACTTTTCTGTGGAGCCTTGTCACATGTGTTTCTTGTAGGCAGATAACGTCCAATTGTTCCTTTTTCAAAATGTGAAAAACTTTCCTTCTTTTTTCCGGGGAATTTCCGCCATTTATGTTCCAACTGAGAAGCTGCAGAGACATCCTGAATCAATTGACGGGTTCTACAATGGGGTGTCTAAGCTTCCCTCCGATCCCGGAGGAGGTAGTGCTGGTCCAGATCCAGGTGGTATGACTCTTGAAGGTGGTCCCGGTGGTGGTGGAGGCCAAGAAGCTGCAGCTCCTTTTTGCAGGTCCTCCTCGTCCTCCTCAACAAATTGCTGATGTTTTATATGACAGAGAACGCAGGGTTTGGAGGATGTGGGGAAGTCCTTTAGACTGGATGGAAAAAGAACATGGAAATTTGTTATTCTTCTATTCTATTTTCTTATAACTATCCTTTATTCTTTTTTCTGTATTTCTTAAAATTAATAAAAATATTTTTAAAAAAAATGTAAGATGATGTGGGTAGCAGGATTCGTTTTATTGGGACAAGGCTGAAGTGATCCTTACATATTTTTTTCTTTGTGGTAAGTTGCAGAATCTCACTAAATATTTATTTTATTGTGTAGAGCACTTTGAAAAGTTTTCCTCCGTCACTCACAACACTAGAATTTGTGGACATCCCCTGTTGGAAGATTTAGGACAGATAAAAGGAAGTGCTTCTTCATGCATAGTCAAACGATGGAACTGACTCCCTCAGGAGGCAGTAACAGCCACAGATTTTGATGGCTTTGAAAGAGGATTAGACACATTCATGGAGGAGAGGGCTATCAATAGCTACTGGCTTTAGCACCACATTTGGAGGCAACATGGCTTATGAATATCAGTTTCTGTAAACCATGGGAGGGGAGAGTTCTCTTGTGCTCCTTGCACTAGAGAGCCAGTATGGTATAGTGGTTAAGAGCGATAGACTCATAATCTGGGGAACTGGGTTCGCTTCCCCGCTCCTCCACATGCAGCTGCTGGGTGACCTTGGGCCAGTCACACTTCTCTGAAGTCTCTCAGCCCCACTCACCTCACAGAGTGTTTGTTGTGGGGGAGGAAGGAAAGGAGAATGTTAGCCGCTTTGAGACTCCTTCAGGTAGTGATAAATCGGGATATCAAATCCAAACTCTTCTTCTTGCAGGTTTCCCATTGAGTTGGCCACCATGAGAACTGGATATTGGACTAGATGAGCCATTGGCCTAATCCAGCAGGCTATTCTTATTTTAGTGTGTTTCCAAACACGCCATGCAAATTGCTAGGGCTGCCTATAGAGTCTAGCAGGGATGCAAAAGTTCTCACAGAGGTTTTCCCACATACATAGGTCTATATATTTGGTTAATTTGTGGTTCTGTTTTTTTCATACATTACAACCCCCAAACTAGGTACATTTTTTATTGCTCAGAAGAGTAGCAATGCATATCTTCAGTGTTGAGAGCTCCATGTGCATACCTGAAAGACTTCTACATCAGAGTTTTGGACATTTTCACTATTGATTGCAGCCTCTATTCTGCACCCAGTTGAATCTCCAAAGGCCACAGAAGAAGTTATATTAGACAACCTGAAATCCAGTTGCTGCCCTTTGGTTCTGAACCATCGTGATTCAACAGAAAGATGAAAATGGGAGAAGGGGTTGTGGTGCATTGACGAATTGGTTTTGAGTTTGAAGGAAAAGCAAAATGACAAGATATTTATTTTTTTATTTCAAAATTCAAGTTTATCCACCTCACCCCATAACAGGTGTACGTAGAGCAACGAAAACTATTATGTAAAGTCAAGAGGCCTGGAAACCAAAATAATCTGTTGACTGGACAGGTGGAGAACAAATGAGAATAAAATCATTACAAGTGTAAAGCCAAGACACACGAGAGCGTTAAGATTAGCACTAGCAAGACTGACAATTGGCTTCTGTCCTGTTAGCTGTGAGAGTAGCAATGGGGAAGTGGAAATGAACTAACAGCTAGTAGAATTGCAGGAAAGCCACTTATCAGGGTATGCCAGATTACTGTACCTACATGTTAACCTTTGCTGTCCTCTTATGACGAAGAAGGGCATCTCATGTATTTATTGCAACATAAGCATGTGGGTGCTTCTAGACAGGGGCTTGATATTGTCAATGAGTCAATCAGATATCACAAATGGGATGCTGGGAATGTTAGCATAGAGACTTTATGTGTAGCAGCAGAAGTCAACTTTAGTTAAATGAATCCTTGCTTGGATATGGGAGATGTTTTGATGCCAATAATGTCGCATGGGCAGAGAACAAGAAAAAATCTGGGGAGGGAGAAAAATCCTGTGGAGAGCCCCTTTCCTACATCACCTTTTGGAATAGGTCCTTACAAGTTCAGAACTAAGAGTACTAGCACGAAGCACGTAAAATCATCAGATTTTATTTCCTCTTTTTATCCAAAGAGCTACAGTGAACTAGATCCCTTCTTGCTGTAAACCAGCAGAATTGCAGTGAGCCAATAACTTCAAGATACGTACAGTGGTACCTCAGGTTAAGTATTTAATTCGTTCCAGAGGTCCGTTCTTAACCTGAAGCTGTTCTTAACCTGAAGCACCACTTTAGCTAATGGGGCCTCCTGCTGCTGCTGCGCCGCCGGAGCATGATTTCTGTTCTCATCCTGAAGCAAAGTTCTTAACCCAAAGTACTATTTTTGGGTTAGCGGAGTCTGTAACCTGAAGCGTATGTAACCCGAGGTACCACTGTATTCTAAAATAATCAACATCCAGATGATACATTTTAAAATTCTGTGAAAAGCATTGTGTTCTATGCACTTGCATTTGGAGATGGTGACCATTTGGGAAGCAGGTTTTTTAAACCAAATAAACTTTACTAAACTAATATACATCTTTAAAGTGATTAATGATGAGACTGGCAAGGTGTGTTTTCCCAAAGCTAGTCAAGGCAAGAACCAGGAATATCTCTCGCTGGCAAAACACTCTTAAACAACTTTCTAGCAAACTGGTTGGTTCCAGATTTCCCTTTCCACAGATGAGAAGTCTGCTGCCATGCGTAGAAGGATTTTGATCCAGCAGAGGGATCTCGCTGGCAGAGCTGGAGAGGCAACTATTGTCAAATACATTTGGCGGAAATGACTGGCAGAATCCGAGACCAGGGAGAAGAGTCGGTGGAAGAATTTAAAGTTTATTTACAGAAACATTGTAAAATTAAGGAATGTTAGAAGGATGCTGGAATGAAGTTACGTGGTTTTAGCAGAAATGTTATAAAAGATTAAGTAAAAATAGATTGTTAATTGGTAAGAATGTAAAGTTACATTATATTAAGATAAATTATTAGAATAAAAACAAAGATGGAAAGGATTTGCTGAAATAGCTAATTGAACTAGAATACAAAAAAGGGAGGTGTGAGGAGGTCAAGGAAACAAGCAAATGAAAGATAAGTTATGGAAGGATTGATTTGTGTTTTTTTTTTCTTAATTGTTTTTTCCCTCTGTGTTTTTGTTTGTTTTTTTTCTTTTCTTTTTCTTTAATTTTGTAACCTTTCAAAATCTTAATAAATATTATTTTTTTAAAAAAAAACTATTGTCAAATACATCTTCCTCCTGTACCACACCCCACCCTGATCCAAGGAATTGGGGGCACCTCAAGAGCAGTGGGGCTGGGGGTGATGGTGATGGTGATGGTGAGGTCTGCAGATGGAGAGAGGAACTGAGAAGAGCCACTTCACCCACCCATTCCCAGCAGTGAGTGTATTCCTTGGCTGGAGCTGTGCTCAGGTAATGTTCTTGCTTGTGGAAGTGAGCTCTGGATGAAGCTCCTCATATTTACTTTCCCCCTTAAACTGCTGGAGAGTCCAGATGCTTTTTGGAGGACTTCTAAACTGTAACAACCCACCTCATGTTTACGTCCACCCCAAGAAATGTTAGACCAGAGATGAAGAACCTGTGGCCCTCTAGTTGTTCTCAGACTCCAACTCCCAGCAGCCCCAGCCAGCACGCCCAAAGGTCAGGGATGGTGGGAGTTGCAATCTAGCAACATCTGAAGGACTAAAGGTTCGCTGTCCCTGCATTAGACAATGGAGACAAAAGCATTTATTAAAATAAATAAATAAAAATTCGGAGTTTAAAAACAGAAAGGTGTCTACAATGATGTTACTGTTATGAGTTAAATGAGTTAAATTCCTGGGTCTAGTAACTACTAGACACTTTTGATCCCTTAGCTGTCAACCTTCCCCCTTTTTTTTACGGGAAATTCCCTTATTCCAGCGCCATTTCCTGCTGCTTCCCGCTGCTATCCTGGATTGTTAGATATCCCGTAGACTGTCCCTGGGACAGGTGAGGATGCTGATACCTTATTTTCAAATCTGAAAGTTGACAGCTATGTTTTGATCCTCTGGAATCAGCATGTGTTAAGGGCAAATTAAGCCTGGCGTTCTAGTCCACCACGGCTACTGCATCAAAACAAGGAAGCATCCCGTTCCACTGTCATGTTTATCAAGCATCTATGTGCTGAGGCAAGTAGCCCAGTGTTACAGGATGGATGCTGGATGCCAATAACAGTCAGTTTCATGATTCAAATGTTCAAAGAGTAATCGTGTAGGACATCCCATTTCCCCCCAAAGTGCAACTCTGCTCCAGAAATATTCAGAGTCACCGCGCTTAATGAGAATCCATTAATGTCTATTCCCACAGACATAAGCAAATAGAATAAATCCTTTTTGGCTGCATCTAATTCTAGATACAGTGTTTGTGTTTTGAAAGCCCTTTGCTTATTACACTATAATTGAAAATGATTTCGACAGTTTAATTTCCCGGGTTACCTTTGTCTTGCTATAAATTAATTTTATATTAGATTGCAGAATGGTAATTTGGAAAAAAAGTATCATTAACCGGATAAAGTATTTGGGTGCAATCCACCAGGCTCTGCTGCTATACAATGGCTAGCTATTTTCAGGGTGCATTTTTGGGGATAGCCTATACCGTGGTACCTCACTTTACAGACACTTCAGGTTACAGACACTTCAGGTTACAGACTCCACTAACCCAGAAATAGTACCTCAGGTTAAGAACTTTGCTTCAGGATGAGAACAGAAATCGCGTGGTGGCAGTGTGGCGGCAGCGTGAGGCCCCATTGGCTAAAGTACCTCAGGTTAAGAACAGTTTTAGGTTAAGAACAGACCTCCAGAATGAATTAAGGACTTAACCCGAGGTACCACTGTACAAGTCTTGTTGAAATGAATGGTGTCAGAAGTTGCCTTCTTAACTTGCCACCAGGCATACCTAGACAGGAGAACAGATCAGCTCATGGAAGACGAACTTCTGGATGTACATTGGTGAGAACGAGGAATTGTCTGAGATCAGGAGGAAGATCCCTTGCACATTTGCAAGCACTTTCCCTAAACATAATAAATTTTGTATGTTGTTTTCACTAATGTATGCATTTTAACGCACACTTTCCCCAAATCTGTGTTCTTTTAACACACATTTTTGGGTTGGAAATCTGCGGTGCAAAATTCAGAGAAGCGTGAATTTTGAGAAATAGCTCACACATGTTTTTTTGGGGGGGGCAGGGGGAATGCAAATTAGATTGGTTTGCATTAAAATGCACACCAGACAGAGTTTCTCCTCCTATTTCCATATTTGTGTGATGTTCCTGAAATAGGAACAGGAAATACATCTGAGTTATAAACACCCTCTGGTTAAAAGCCTCACCCATTGCCCTAGAAACACAGTTTGGGGTAAATATCCAGCAATCAGAACATGGTTTGTAACAAAAAAAGTAGATTAAATAACACATACACACAACCCAAACCCTATAAAGCTCTTGCCAGGCATTTACAGCTGTACACAGGTAGAAAAGGATCACAGCATCCTTCTTATCCCCTAGCTTCTGTTGACTTCCCTGTCTTCTAACGTAGGTTTTGCAATGGGGAAGCCCTTGCTACTCAAGGAAGCTTCTCAAGTGATTAAGAATCCTGGTCTTCCAATATTTTTAATCATGCAAGGAGCCTCCAGAAGTAGAAACGTCTCCCCATTGCTGAAGCTACACTAGAACATGAGTTGTCAACATCGTGACTGTGGATGCCTGCAGAATGTTTATTTCATCCATCATAGTAAGGCAGGTTATTGTATTAGTCTTTCTTCCTTCCTATCTTCCTTTTCTCTCCAGATCACAGAGACAGTTGATTTAACCAAAGGAAGAGAAGTTAAATAATTGGGCCTGAAATTGTACAGAGAGCAGGAAATCATATCACTTGCATATAGCGGTTAAAAAAGAAAGTCCCAAAGCTCCAAAGATTTCTGGTTTGAACTTCTAATCCTAGTGATCCAGTTGCAAATTATGTGATTTCAGGCAAATCACTAAACCTCCTTAAAGCTTCAGCAACTCTGCAGGACTTTGCTACAAGCCAGATGTGGTTACATTAGCACTGATCTTTTCCATGTAAATAAACAGCCACCTCCACTTTTGACTGTTCACACTTTCCTTAACAGCGTGCTGGCACTCATAATACATGGATAAGACCTAATAGATTTGAATAGACAAATGAAATCAGAAAGTTGTTTGACAAAATGAATCTAGCTATCAAGATTGAACATCACAGAAGAGGGCAAGAAGGCAATGAAAGAAAGTTAATTCTGCAAGTCCATTTCTGACCAAATGGAATGAATGAAATGAAACGAAAATCAGGAAGATGTTGAAGTGTGTGCATTAAGAAAAAAATCATTATGCGTTTCTAGCCAGATCACAATTCAGAATAAGTATTCTGCTAATAAAAATAAAATAAAAAGTGATGCTGATTACCTTCCCACTGCAGCGGTACCTATTTATCTGCTTGCGCCAGTGTACTTTTGAACTGCTAGGTTGGCAGGAGCTGGGACAGAGCAAGAGGAGCTCACCCCATCACAGGGATTCGAATCGCCAACCTTATGATCGGCAGGCCCAAGAGGCTCAGTGGTTTAGACCACAGGGCCACCCGTGTCCCTGGGGATAGTATATAGAGATCATGATTAGCTTTATCCTCCATGGATATGTCTATTCACATTTTAAACCTATCCAAATTGGTAGCCATTGCCACATCTTGTGGTAGTGAACTCCACAGTTTAATTCCACCTTTCCTCAATCTCTCATCATTTGGCATCATTGGATGACTCAGGTTCCAGTATAATGAAAGATGCTATGAACCTCTATGATGTCCCTTCTTACCTGGTTTCTAAACTAGTCAGCCCCAAATATTGCAACCATTCGTTGTAGTGAAGTTGCTCCAGGAAAATGGCACCTTTTCATAGTGTCCTGTAATGTATGCCTTTAGGTAAAGGTAAAGGGACCCCTGACCATTAGGTCCAGTCGTGACCAACTCTGGGGCTGCGGTGCTTATCTTGCTTTATTGGCCGAGGGAGCCGGCGTACAGCTTCCAGGTCAGGTGGCCAGCATGACTAAGCCACTTCTGGCGAACCAGAGCAGCACACAGAAACGCCGTTTACCTTCCCGCCCGAGCGGTACCTATTTATCTACTTGCACTTTGACGTGCTTTCAAAATGCTAGGTTGGCAGGAGCAGGGACCGAGCAATGGGAGCTCACCCCAACCTTCTGATCAGCAAGTCCTAGGCTCTGTGGTTTAACCCACAGTGCCACCCACACCCCTATGTATGCCTTTACTTTCTCCTATATATTAAGGTTGCCACTGATTCTTGTGAAGACAAAAAGCACTGCCATGCAGGGAATACTATTGTAGGGTTAGGTAATACCTGCCACAAAACACTGGCTAGCCTGACCCTCATTGGCAGAGATCCTGTCACAATGGCTGAGTGCAATGTTCCCTTACAACGGGCAAGACTCCCCTTCACACACCCCGAATCCATCTTGATTCCAGATATTTTCCTAGCAAGAGATGTAGCTCATCTTATCTTATATCTTATATACAGATACTGCAGCACTATGAGTCAGGCAGAAAGGGTAAGCGCCAACGGTCCAGGATGACATTAATTATATTACTAGACACCAGTGATGCATTTTGGCTGAGCGTTGGTTACCGAAAGCAAAAACAAAGGCGGCAATCTCCATCACTAACAATAATGATGATAATAATCCCAGAAAAAGAAGCCAAAGTGATTATTCTAGTTTCCTGGCTTTACGGCTTGAGTGTAGCACTGAGTGGAGCCGGGAATTGAAATGGCTTTGGATCAGGTTCAAGCAGAGCAGCTGACTAATCGCCCCTTCTGTTAGGAGATAATAGGTTGCCTATAAAACATTATCCTTTTGCAAGATTACCTTATTGTTGATTTCATGTTTTATGATGGGGTTTCACCACAGAGAGACAAGAGAAATGCCCACTCATGGGTGTTGTAAAGCTGGAGGGGAAATGAGTTGTGATACACCCACACCCACACACCCATAGCTTTATCAAGGCAATGCAGCTCTGACCCTTATAATTAGAACTATTTTCAAGGAACCAAACAGCACACAGTCCTGGATGAGTGTCAGAGAAGATGTGAAAGGGTCTGAAGAACTGCAGGGTTAGATAGCTACAATCTTAGCAACAAAGATTTTGAAAATGATACCCAACAAAGAATGAAAGAACACATTCCCTACATTCAGAAAGCAATGCCCTTTGGTTGCATTCTAGGGTTTGCAAATTAAGAGTTCTTTTAAAAAAAGTTGACCTTAGGCAGAAACGGATATGCAGCCACTGGCTCACCACTTCCCAGAACAAAAACCCTTAGCCTTTGAATTTAAATTTGATTTTTCTCTCTCTCTCTGCTGGTTGCCATACGAAAAAGATATAGCTCAATAAAATGAAAGATCCACAGTACTGTATTATCGGCCTGAAGGAATTCTTAGTCAGGTTAATGGATCTGATGGTTTCCCCTTCACTGGTTTTCAGGATGATTATATTTTATTTATAGGAGAGAAAATAATAGTTAATCTTAGATATATTGAAAATGTGCTGTAAGGATGCATGAATTGGTAATAACAACAATGCAATTATGGGAACAAATCTTGCTTTGTCTTTGATCACCTAAGTGCTGAGTTTCTGCAAATCTATTGACTTGAAATTAAATATGATCTTACCCCTGTATCAACAGCAGAAGTTATCTCTCTGCCTTTCTATTTTGTTTGCTCTTATGAAAAATTTCTTTACACAGACTGCTGTTACACAAGGGGTTCTTCTTTTGCTTTTAAAAACACAAAAACTAGCCTGTGAAATATCCATCCAAGAGCTAAAATCTCATGGATAGCCAACAAGTTTGCTATCTGGAGGGTATAAGATCTGATTTCGAAGTCAGCCAAGTCATTTGCCAGATGAAAAGCCTACTGGTCAACCATAATTGTGTCCAGAGGTTTGAATCTTAAACCATAATACGTGGCTTGCAAATTTACTGTATAATGTGGGGGACAGTATGAGTAGTTCCTTGATGTAAAGCAAAACCCAAACGCCCTGAGACTTGTGTGTGTGTGTGTGTGTGTATGTATGTGTGTAGTGTTTGGCCTGGTGCAAGCTGATAGATGTTAACAAAACTAGTAGTGTAAATTTACACTGTAAAGCGCTAAGTGGAGGAGAGAAAGAGACAAGCATTAAATTCGCAATAGCATTGAATTATAGCATTCCACTCATCTTACTGTAGTTTACTGAGTTGGGTGGCGGAAGGTGGGGAGGTGCTGAATCAAAGTTAGTCCTCAGGCAACCAGAAATGCTTGTTACATGGGTCCCTAATGTGTGGTGAAAGATCGACTGTGGTATTGCATTTTGCCAAAAAATAAAAGAGAAGCTTCTCGGCAGTTCCATTAGTCATAATGATCGAGATCCATTGCATTACTGTGGGGTAAAACAGCAGACATGCCATTTTGGGAAAGCATAGCTGATTCTATATGAGAGAGAGAGAGAGAGAGAGGAAGAAAAGGAGAGAGACCAGAAGATAGCAATTACTGTTGAATTTTTCATGCTTCCAATGCGTTGTTATCTCAACCCAGCACTCCCACTAATGGCTATGTATGGCCTTTGACTGGACACCAACATTAATTTTAGAGGCTTTCTATTGTTTTGCTTGCAGCAAAATCTGACATAAATGCAATGTTTCACCTCAGGTTGAACTTGGTGGGGAAACAACATGAAAGTCAATTAAAATCCCAACTCACTTTCCACTATTTTTTTCAATAACATTTTATTATTATTATTTCACACCAAAAGGTGCTTGAAAGACCTTTGGATCGGAGCTGCCAAAGGAAAATGTGCTCAGCTGCACTTCCTTTTGCTGAGATATACCAGAAGCGAGACTTTAAATGTTTAAAGGGCGGTGGGGAGATAAATATTAAGTCCACACAGATCCAGACATTTGTTTTACAAGGGAAAGGGAGTGAGATGCTAGAAGCTAATGCGGTATAGCAGTTAAAAGCATAAGATATGAACCAAAGGTCTCCAGTTCACATCACATCCTTTGGCAAACCACTGTGCTCAGCCTACATTTGGGCCTCTCTTAGAAGAATGTTGTCAGGATCATTCCAATATTGCATTTTCTCAAACAGCTGAAATGTTTTGGGATGGGGGGACGGGAAAGAGCTACATAAAGATGAATGGCCTAATCCTAGGGATATTGTAGAATTCCAACAAAAACAGAAACACCAGCAGAAATTGCTGAGGTTTGCTTATTCATCTTGTATCCAGAATGGAAAGCAGTTCAACAAATATTCACGATTCTTGCTTACTGTTGGCAAACAACAGGTAATTGATTATGTCCCCTCCCAATATATTTGTGTTTCCTTTGCATTGAAACAAATGGGGTGGAGTAACATAATGACAATGTACGGTACTTTAAGCAAGAAATTACAGTGCAGTGAATAGCATAGTTTATGGCGAAAGATGAACTGCAGAGCAACAGAAACGAGGTTGCATGTGATGGATACAGGGACAGGGTGGAACACAAAACAGTGCCTTCTTACATTTCTGCCTCATCCTATTTATATATACTTGGAATGAATCCCACTGAATTCATTGGTGCTTACTCCCAAGAAAGTGTCATAGGACTGCAGCCTAACTGCACAATCCTATGCATGTCTATTTAGCAGTAAATCCAACTAAGTTTAAGAGGACACATATTCTTTCTTCCTGATGCGAATAGCAGCTTTACAACAGGATAGTTTCATTGCAACTATGGCAGGGGATAAGGGGTTAAAGACTTCCTTCCCTATTGTTTCAATTTAGATTTTTAAAAAAATGTGCATGGGTGTAGCCAGGATTTTTGTTGGGGGGGCAGGCCTTTTGTGGGGGGCAAAGAACCCCAGTTAGCTATGTATTTTTATTGATTTTTTATTGATTTAAATAATAATAAATAATAAATAATAAAATCACTGCGCCCATGAAAATTTTGATGGTCTGGACAAAATATAAAGACTTATTGGAGAGTAAGACCCCGAGGTGGCTCTCACCGGTGGAGGCCAAGGCACGTAAGAGACTTAACATGGAGGCCCATTGGCCTAAATACTGGGAAATAATTGAAAAAATTGGAGACAATTGGAGGTTGCTGAGCTTGGAAAAACTGAAAACTAAGGTGCGAGACTGGTTGCACTATGCGCAAATTCAGGAGGTCTTTAAAATAGATAAAAAGGTTGGATTCCAGGTGGAAAAATCGAAACTAGAGACTGAATTGTTAGAGCCAAAAAGTAAACTACTTTCGAGAATGTATAACTTGCTGCTTAAGTGGAATACACAGGAAGAGACAGTCAAATCCGCCATGATAAAATGGGCGCAGGACGTGGGGCACAACATTATGTTTGTAGACTGGGAAAGGTTATGGAACACCGGTTTGAAATTTACGGCATGCACTGCCTTGAAGGAAAATATTATGAAAATGGTATACCGGTGGTACATGACCCCAGTCAAGCTAGCTAAGATATACCATCTGTCTGACAATAAATGTTGGAAATGTGGAGAGGCGGAAGGGACATTCTTTCATCTCTGGTGGACCTGCCCGAAAGTGAAGGCCTTCTGGGAAATGATCCATAATGAACTAAAAAAGGTACTGAGATTTACCTTACCTAAGAAACCAGAGGCCTTCCTTCTGGGCATGGTAGACCAGAGAGTGCTTAAGAAGGACAGAACCTTTTTCATGTACGCTACCACAGCAGCAAGGATCCTGATTGCAAAATATTGGAAGACACAAGATTTACCCACGCTGGAGGAATGGCAATCACAGTTGATGGACTATATGGAATTGGCTGAAATGACTGGCAGAATCCGAGACTTGGGAGAAGAAACAATTGAGGAGGACTGGAAAAAGTTTAAGGACTATTTGAAAAAACACTATAAGCTGTATGAATGTTAAAAAAATGCACCTTTCAGGAAACTCTAGCTTCAGCAAATGTAAGTTAATGAAATGAAAATTAAGACACAAGAATTTAGAGGTAAAATAATGAAATAACTTTATTGTGTTTAATACAAAGCATACAAGAATTGGGTTATAGTAAAATTGAAATCAGGGAACATGATAAAATGGAAGATACAATAAGTTTTGAAATAAGTTAACAAATTGCTGATGTTTTATATGACAGAGAACGCAGGGTTTGGAGGATGTGGGGAAGTCCTTTAGATTGGATGGAAAAAGAACATGGAAATTTGTTATTCTTCTATTCTATTTTCTTATAACTATCCTTTATTCTTTTTTCTGTATTTCTTAAAATTAATAAAAATATTTTAAAAAATAAATAAATAATAAAATCACTGCGCCCATGAAAATGTGTGAACTTACTGCATTCATGTGATTAATGTCATGTGGATTGCCATTTAGAACTACTGAGCTACAGATTAAGTGACTTCCAAACTTCAGTAAAAGAGAACTACTGCTGCCTATGTCAACACTAGTATCCCTTTGGCCTCAATACTTTGTCATGGACCTTGTCTTAATCTGTCCCAAAGACCTCCCTAGTAAGTAAAATGACACAGATCGTCTCTGTTTTGAAGGGAACTTCTGCTTTGGACAGTAAATAAGTGTGTGCGTGTGTGCATGCGTGCTCAATATATATGGGAAAATAGTTTGACCTGAATGGTAGAGAAGCTCTTATTAAATCAACTCATGCATAGGAAGATGTCCTTTGTGAACTTAAGGATTCTTTTTAATCGCCCATGAGGCAGATATATGCCCAGCTCAGTGACTCTGAATTGTTGAAGCTCAGCGTTCAAAAAACCAACAGAGTTTACTAAGAGACTGGGCAAATAAAAGAAGAATAACCTGTTAAGAACTAGCACATTGAAAATACTTGATTACATTATTATGATTTTGCACTGACTGAGCCAATAAAATCCAAAATGCATTTTATTTTCTGTTATGTAAATGTGTAGCAGGACTAAGGCTATCATTTTCATAAACTTATGGTTATAAATCCTGTACCCTTGGCAGTATAGCTTCCAGATTAATTAAACAGCTTTAAGTACTTAAAACCATTGCCTATTCCTATACTTGCCTGATTTTATGTGTTATTCCATGGGACATTTTGTTGTTGTTGTTGATATCCATTTTAGTCTCAAAGGTTATTTGTGTAGACTATTTGGACACATGGTTCTCTATATCACCTCACTGTGATAATAGTTACTGTAGGTTTCAAAGAAATATAATTTTTGTGGGCTAAGCTAATGCCTGTGTACTGGAAGAAGCAAAGATCAACTTCGTTGGACTGGTCATGTTGTTCAGAGGCCTGATTATTGTCTTCCAAAGAAACTGCTCTATTTCGAATTTTAAAAATGGAAAGTGTAATGCTGGTGGTCAACAAAAGAGGTTTAAAGACTCTCTCAAAGCAAATCTAAAAACAAAATGTTGTATAAACTGGGAAATAATGGCCTGCGAGCTCCAATTGGAGAACAGCCTTTACCAAAAGTGTCATGGATTTTGAAGACGCTCAAACTCAGGCCGAAAGGGAGAAACGTGCTAAGAGGAAGGCACGTTTGGCAAACCCTCACCATAATCAGCTCCCATCTGGAAACCTATGTCCCCACTGTGGAAGGGTGTGTGGATCCAGAATTGGCCTCCACAATCACTTACGGACTCACTGTTAAGACCGTGTTCATGGAAGACAATCTTACTCGGCAACGAGTGATTGTCAAAGAAGAAGACTTGTGGGAGGATGAACTAACATATGTCTTAAGTTCTTATGCCTGGCGTATCCATTCATCCAAACTAGATTGCAGGATATGTTATATACATGCTATCTTCATGCCCGAGCATGGGAATCTTCCTGTCAAAGAAGTACCTCGCATGTGTGAGGACAAAGAATGCCTTGGGGTGGGGGAAGCTGCTGTCAATGGTTCCCTCAGTGTCTGGGCGACAGCTAGAACAGCAACAACGCTTCTAGAAATTTCTCACAGTTGGGCAGAGGATTGAAGTGGGGTGAAATAGTTTAGGATTAAAAACTGCACGCGAAAAAGGAGCTACTCTGATTAAAGCCATATATTATGCAGTATCTATTTCCTCATTACCACTCACGGTTTGACACTTGTGAAGTAAACGGATGTTAATATAATGCATTAGGAAGAATCCCCCTCCTGAGAGTAAAGCTAGCTTAGCGAAGTGATATTTAATGCTTTCCCTGATATTTATTTAACTAAAATGGCTGATTAGATGTTAAGCAGAACAGAGGTTAATGATCTTTGTTATTGGTATTATAAAAAATTAAGAAAGAATAAAATAGGGTTAATGATGTATGCCATTATTGTTATTATGGGGATTAAAAACATGCCGTTGTTGGCTGTATGGAAAAAAATGGGCCCCAAGCTGTGAGTAATTAGCAAAATTATATTGTGCTTTAACCTTAGCCAGTAATTAATTACTAGGATTGGATGCTGTAGACTTAAGCATTGGTCTGGACCAGTTAGTTACAAGGTATAAAAAACCTGATTACACTTTTAAATGAAAAATAGGCCAGACAAAGATGCTGATCCCAAGCTGGGTTTAAAGCTCTGGATCTATCTGTGGTGTAAATACCAAAGAGGATGAAGCGAAGTCAAGAAAAGCCAAATGCCCACTGGGTACTGAGCACCATGTTACAAGATGAATGAGATTCGAGATGATGTAGCTTTGGGCCTTCCTTAGTTTGTGGAATAATCTAAATTTGTTCAACTTATGGCATAGATGTCCCTGTGACTGAGCTGTCACCTTGTATCTTGCCCATTTCCCCTCTATTTCCAACATTTGTATAATGATAGGAGGGGGCAGAATCGCTAATATACAACCAACTCCTTCATTTGAATTAGGCTTCTTTTACGTAATTTATTATAGAACGAGCAACACGTTTCCTGTTCACTAAGCTATGTATACTTTAGCTTAGGTTGAAAGTTCACAGTGGCTTGGGATTTATTTATTTCTTTGAATACAATTAAAACCACGCAAAGTGGCACTAAACTTCTCCCAGAATCATTGCAGTCCATGGAGCGGTCAAAACAGCTAGTTCATGCATAATAGCCCTGTTGTTTAGCACTGGGGTTTTTAATCTGTGGCTCTCCAGATGTTGTTGGGACCACAATTCCCTGATCATTGAGCATGATGGCAGGGGCTTATGGGAGTTGCAGTCCAAGAACATCTGCATACAGGTTAGGCATGCCTACTTTAGGTTATCCACACAGGAAATGCAGGCTGGTGCGTTCCCTTTCAGCATGTCTTTCGTTATTTTTAAAAGGCATTTACAAACCACTTAACATTTTCTAAAACCTCTAAGTGGTGCGCAACATTTTAAAACAATGGATGGCATTCAACTAAGTTTTACTCGTCTCAAAGTACACCTATTGAAATTAATTGACCTAACGTTTTATTAATTCATTTCACTGGGTCTACACT
Organism: Podarcis gaigeae; assembly: GCF_964106915.1. NCBI lineage: Eukaryota > Metazoa > Chordata > Lepidosauria > Squamata > Lacertidae > Podarcis > Podarcis gaigeae. The sequence goes on along the minus strand of NC_139678.1, from coordinate 39,512,882 downwards.
GAGTAAAACCTAGATGCACACCACCCAAGGCAAAAAAAGAGCAATATAAAAGCAGTTTAAACAGGAATAGAGATGGTGATTGTCTGATATGTAACTAAAATGTAAGGTGTAGTACTCTGCACATGCCCATGTGAACCCTCCTCTCTATTTCTAGTTTCCCAATAAAGAGGCAGACTTAGAATATGAGCACTGAAGAGTTTTGAACCCCCTAAGAATGAAACATGTGACCAGCACACAATGCAACTGGCTGCTCGCTGCCATGACATCACAGCAGTTCCCCTCCATCGGCTTCATTCACATCACCTGGCCCAAACAAAAAGGTCTTATTTCTCTATAAATGTGTCTTGTGCAGTCAGGAGGATAGTCAGGCACACCCGAGGCTCCCTCCTGCACTGTGTCACAAGGTTAAGCCATTTGCCTGGTCTGTATGTAAACTGTAAACTGCTAATGAACAAAAGAACACAAGAAGAGCCTGCTGGATCATGCCCATAATCCATCAAGTCCAGCATCCTGTTCTCACAGTGGCTTACCAGATACCAGGGGGAATCCCCCGAGTAAGACCCAAAGACAAAAGCACTGTCCCCTCCGGTGGTTTCTTGCAACTGACATTCAGAGCACAGCCATTGGGGCTAGTGGTCATCAACAGCCTTCTCCTCCATGAATGTGCCCAATGCTCTTTTAAAGCTACCCAAGGTGGGGGCTAAATTGTAGCCACATCCTTCACTCTTACTTTAGTTCTGCTAGTTGATGATGGATCAGTAAACTGATAACATCCCACTCGTTGGAATAATAGACTACAGAGATCTTATTTAGATATAAGGTGCAAGATAGATGCAAAAGTATGGGATTAGTTGCGCACAATGGCATTTTCGTCTTCTTCTGCCATCCTCTTTCTGATTCACTTTGCTGATACTGAAATCAACCTATTATGTTGAGTGCGCTTTAGATCACACTGTGACAGAAAAAGAGAATGTTCCTCAAATTCACCACCTCCTCTGTAGCGGCAATGTTTTGTTGCCCAGAACAAAAGGGAATGACAGTGTGAGAGTTTTTGGTCTATCGTTTTCTTCTGCGGTCGAGAGTGGTGGCAAGACTTTGGGGCAGAGGACCAGGGCCCTGCAGCAAAATGAGCAGGAGGACCCTCAAATTCAAAAGAGCTGCCTTACTCCATTCTGAATCTAGCAAAGTAATACAGCACCTTCCCCTTCACCAAGTCCATTGCACTGTACCCCATGCTAGTCCTGCTCAGAACAGATCCATTTAAATCAATGAGCATGGTTCATTCAGGTCCACTCTGATAGAACACATTAAGTCCAGAGTCTAAAATCACCTAACTGTACCAAGGGACAGTTCAACCTGAACAACAGTTATGCCCAGCAGATCTGCCCTGCAGGCCACATGAATTAACATGCCCCCTATAACATTACCCAGAATCCCTTGCAATATGATTAACCTCTATAGCATAGAGGTTCCTTGGCAGATCACTCTACTTGGAAAAGACTTCCTAAGAGAACAGGATTTTAATTCAATTACAGTCGAGCAAGATGTGTCTGGCCACACACCTCTGTTTTTCACATGCAGGCGGAATATTTGATGCACGTCTGAAGATTCCATAAATGATTGGTACTTTGTTTTCAACTCCCCCCCTTCAAGCACAGCATATGCCTTTTGACTTTGCTCATGAGAAACTTAAACAGGGTTTCCAATGAACATCTCAAGAACCCAATTTAAAGAAGGGAATGTAAGAAAACACCTGCTGTTTCTTTAAAAGAAAATTTTTAAAAATACATCCACTTAAAAGGACAAGGTAACTGAGTAGTTAACAGCAGGATTTAGGGTGACCTTTCACAGATGATAAAGGCAGCAAAAATGTAACATATTTAATACCATAAACAATACGTCACCTTTTTCTGCATACAGATCTATGGCTCCTGGTAAGTGATGCATAAGCAAATATAGAAACTTTCAAAATAAATTATCTGTCTCCAGCTCACCATCATCCTATGGACGGAAGTGTATCAACATAGCTGGAAGCAGTCATCAAGATGCTGAGCTTACACAGTGCAGACAAGCATAAGATGCAGCCAGGTAATTTCTCCCTGTAAAGGTCAATCTAGTGCAGTGGTGTTGTCATTCTGCATCCTGAGGCAATTCTGATGTTAGCAACGGAGTCCTGTAATATCTGGTGACACTGGACTAAGGCTGCAATCCTTAGCGCATTGAGGTAAGTCCTACTGGACCCAGGAGAAATTGCTTCTGACTACAGATCCTTAAGGTTGCCTATAAGCCACAGAAGTTAAAGATGCTAGTGAAACAGGAGTCAGTCTACAGAGATGAACTCCAAGAGGGGAGAAGTTCAAATTCCTCCCAACCTGCACCTCAGATCTTCCCTCTTTTGAAGAAAAAGGGAGAGCTCCAACTCGGTTAAGGAAAGGGCCGTAGTTCAGTGGCAGAACATCCGCTTTGCATACAAGATGATTCCAGGTTCCACCTTCAGCATCTCCAAGTAGGACTAGCGATGTTGCAAACCTGGGCTGGACAATGCTGAGCTAGAAGGTACAACATTGTGACCTCCCATGCAAATAGTCAAAAGAGAATGAGCATGTGCTCAGCTGCCCAGTGCTGAGTGTTAAGTTGAAATAGAAAAACAGGAAATCTAGAGTGGTGGTGGTGGAATGCCCTGTTTGGAGGCAATGGCAGACTGGAACCCAGAAAAGGAGCACTCCATTGTATGTACAGTTACATAAGTATGCTTTTTGTTGTTTAACTCATTTGTAGTGATACAAAAATGATATAATTATACATCCAATCATATCTGTATTGGAGTGGCTCCAGATAAAAGTGCATGGGAAAGGGCTGGCAGAAGCAGATTTCTGTTTTGCGGTGGGACTGCTGGCATAGGAAATAGAACAGAAAGTCACTTTCTGCCAGCTTTCCTTGCAGTGTTTTATCAATGTGTTGTCAGCATCGCCCTTGAGCCAGTGCCACTGACTGGACTCATTCACTTCAGCCCGACTGGCCCAGGCGAGCTGGGGTAGCACTTCCAGAGACCACCTTCTGCACAGGAACAGGTCAAAGTGCTGTGGACTCACAACTCAGAGCTGTAAGCACCAGATTCACTCCCAAAGACAGTCGTTGCACAGCAGAGTACAGCAGAGCATAAACCACTTGGAGAACAGCTCTGTAGAATAACTACTTTTATTCTATCTACAACTATCATACAAACTATATACAGAGCTAAATGGAGAAGCTGAACTGCACTGAGTGTCTGCAGCTGCTCTTAGCAGCAACCTTATCTATACAGAGATAACACTCTCTCTGATACTCAGTCTCTCTTTGAGATGAGGCTGGAGCGGAATAAATAGTGAGCAGAAACTGCCCCCTCCTCTCTGGAGAATCAGCAGAAAACATCAGCAGATTCTTGGAATGGGAGGGGTGAAATCTCCTCATGTGCGTTGGTAATATGAGGGGTGGGGTGGGGAGAGGTATGCAATGAAGTGAAGGAACTGAAAACTACAGCAAGCTGTCCATACTCCAGGGCTGGAGCTACTTTCAGAATTTGTTGAATTGGAATCCAGGAGAAGTTGAGTGCAGCGCTGTGGGCCAGTAAAAGTCTGAAGTTTTCAGAAACTGACATTGTCCTCATTTTGTTAGTATTTTTTAATATACTATTTAGGATACAGAAGTGGTGTGTTTGATGCAATAGTCACTTAGCAAATGGTTTACCTTTTCCAGTTTAAACAGGTTGTATGAATGAACTGTTAAATGTAGACTCTTAAGTCAATTGTCATTTGGGGAAAGGCAATTGCTCCATTCATTCCCTGAATCATTTTTGGGTTTTATGTCTAAGTAGAAGGTTGAGCCTTTTATGAAAATACAGATCTATAATATGATATATCTGAAAACTGCCTCCTGACATACCAGTCTTCTCCAATCTGTTGCCTCCCAGATGTTTTGCACTACATCTCATCTCATCCCCAGCCAGCATGATGGGAGCTGTAGTCCATAACATATGGAGGGCATCAGATTGGGGAAGGGTGGAACAAAGAATAAATCTTATGAAGGAGTGGATACCTATGCCAGTATCCTTCAAAAAGAATTGTTTTTTGGCCCACTGAGCACCTCAGCAGAGAACAGAGAATAATAAACATCTCATTTTTGATAAGATGTAAAAGGGCTTCTGGGATTGAACCTTTCAGACCAGAGATTTACTCTCCCCCCCCCCATATATTTAAAAGCTATATTTCAGAGACTAGCCTTTTTGTTTTCCAGTCGTCCATTATCAGCAGTAATCTTAACAATCTCTAACCTCTCCTATGATAGGTTTGGCATTAAATGTCAGCTAACTTGTTTCATAGGCTAATTTTTCTTTTTCATTTTCACACTTATGTCAACTCATGACATTATAGCTCTTTAATTTCTTCAGTGAAATACGGTGTCAGCAGGAAACAGTTGTAATTTAGAATTATGTATTCAAGTCTCTTTCCAGTATGGTTGAACTTCCCAGATCATCTATCAGTCTATCTTCTGTTAACAGTTATAGAATGCAGACTCCAACTGTATACTGTTTTCTTCTGCTGGAAAAAAGTCACAATTAGAGTGTCCACATTTAGCAGTTTCATTGTAACGCTTTCCTGCCTCCTCACGTCAGGCACTACAGCTGTTCCATGCATCAATTAGTGTTTGTCAATAGGAAGTTTAGTGATGCTTCATTGTAACCAAAGCAGCTGTACATCTTAGAGAGATTTGACTGGGTTTGATTTTATGTTGCTTTTGCAACAACCAAGTTGACCTCAAAGCTTCTCACTTAATATGTTTCAATATGTATTTTTATGCTATAACATGAATATGTTTTAATTTTATTAACCCTTATTACTAATTTTACTAATAATGAATAGCAAGTAGTAATATTTTTCATGAAAGTTTATGTACATTTTGCTATCTTGGTTTAAATGCTGTTACCTCACTCTGTGCTGCTATGGTCTAAGGACTAATGCAAAAGAGTTGCTCTAGTCTAGTCTAGCTCACAACAACAACAAAACATCAATAAATAAAGGCACTTCCTAATGCAAAAGAAAAATACAATAAACGAATCTAAACAACAAAAATCAGCAAAATCACAAAATAAATGTGATATATTTTGGGAATGCTAATTAGCTCTGTAGAAAGAAACAGAGAAGCCATCCATCAAGCACCCCCTGCCTGTACACACCCACCTCTCATCTCCTATCCAGGACAACAGGTTCCACCAGCAGGCTCTCAGCCTGGAGCAGAAACCAGTTTTGTCTTCCATTGAAGCCAACCAGCCAGAAGTCAGAATAACCAGAACCTAGAGAAACAAAAGCCCCAATCCTACAAACATGGTGTCCATCAAAGGAAGCTGCCTTATACGAAGTCAGTACTTTGGTTCATCTAGCTTAATATTGTCTGCACCGGTTGGCAGCAACTCTCCAGAGTTCTTTCATGCCCTACCTTGAGATTATGTGGACTGAAAATAACAACAACAACAACAACAACAACAACAACAACAATAATAGTAAAATTTTACTTATATCCCGCCCTCCCCAGCAGAAGCCAGGCTCAGAGCGGCTAACAACAATAAAAGTAACACAGTTTACATAAAATCACAATCAATTGATTGAAATGCATTCTAAAACCATTTCATTCTAAAATCAATTCAAAATCAAATTAATGGCAACAATTGTGCTAGAGTTCTATGAGGATTACCGAAGGAGGGGGTCAGACTGTGCCTTGGCCAAAGGCCTGGTGGAACAGCTCTGTCTTGCAGGCCCTACGGAAAGATGTCAAGTCCCGCAGGGCCCTAGTCTCTTGTGACAGAGCGTTCCACCAGATCGGGGCCATGGCCGAAAAAGCCCTGGCTCTGGTTGAGACCAGCCTAACCTCCCTGTGGCCAGGGATCTCCAAGATGTTTTTATTTGAAGACCGTAAGGTCCTCCGTGGGACGTACCAGGAGAGGCGGTCCCATAGGTATGAGGGTCCTAGGCTGTATAGGGCTTTAAAGATTAAAACCAGCACCTTAAACCTGATTCTGTACTCCACTGGGAGCCAGTGCAGCTGGTATAGCACCAAGTGAATGTGATCCCGTGGCGAGGACCCTGTAAGGAGTCTCGCTGCGGCATTCTGCACCCGCTGGAGTTTCTGGGTCAGTCTCAAGGGCAGCCCCATGTAGAGTGAGTTACAATAATCAAGTCTGGAGGTGACCGTCGTGTGGATCATAGTGGCTAGGTCAGGGCGAGAGAGGTAAGGAGCCAGCATGGGCCTACCTGCTTGCAGTGCACATGATGCACTAATTATGGTGTTGTTTTATGTGATGTTAGTCTTATGACGCACTCTAGGCTCCCTTTGAGGTGGGGAGAGGAATGGCTGGTTGTACATTTTAATAACTAAAAGAAAAAGAAAATAATTTGGAGCTGATAAGAGAATGTGTGCAGGGGGCACATTTACAAATAGTCCAAAAGTACAAATGACCTATACCCTATAAATACTCATCAGAACACTGATGCTCCTTTGTTCTGTATATAATTACATACAGCATGCTATACACAGATATTGAATGTCTGCTGACCATCCATGCCAATTCAATACTAATACGCCCTCCTGAACTTCCCTTATAGTTCAGGCAATCATTCTGGTTATCTCCAAGAGTATGGCACATGGCTTTAAAGAAGTTTCTGAAGAGTCTGTTGTCTGGTTTTATTAAATGATACAAAGTAAGAATGCTGATTATAGGGAAGTTTGGGGTGATCAGGAAAGCCACATTCTAGGTTGCATATTTTCCAAGTGAGTATCTTCCCATCCCACCGACATCATTCATTCACCTTCGCAGTTCCATTTGGGGAAGAAGGCCAACCCCCCGCCATTTGTATAAAGTGTATTTTTAAAGCTGGGGTCGGTACAAGGTGAAGAGAAGCAGTAATATACTGGTTGACCTTTCACAGGAATTCCAGATAAAGACCCAGAAGTTGAGTCAGAGATAAGCACAAGATCTGGAATTTACAATAACAAACTCTCCATATATCTACCTGTCAGGCCTCTTCCTCCAAGGGAGGGACACAAGGTCACTGAAAAGGCCTCCTTCCATCAACCCTTTTTTTTAATTATTGGAGTACAGTTATGCGCAAGAAGAATCCAATATACACGTAAAAGAATGTAGCTCTTTAGTGGAAGAATTTAGAACTTTAGTGCATAGTTTCTCTTTCCAAGTTTTTGGATTTCTTCTTCTTTTGTTGTCAGAACACTCTGTTCAAATATTTTGGAGTGAAAGTGTATTTGAAGTCAAAACCTGTGCAGCAATGGGCTTGATCCAGAGACACCCACACCCAAAAGGATGCTAGTACTTTTATGTGGATACACATTCACATCTGCATTGACACCGGCAGCAGTTTCAGAGAACAGACTGCTTTACCTGTGATGCATTGCCTCTGTGTTCATTCTTGCAGGGGCAAACCCGACACCTTGTCCATTTGGCAACAAACCTGCTGATCTAATACACCAAATCTACCCAGGCTCCCTTCATTCATTGCAGAGTGGGATGCTGCATCATATTCTATAGATTACTAGACGGTCTGTTGAAGTGAGATCCCATAAGGTGTTTCACACATGGAGCAGGTCTATGTAGCTAGTACATCCCTGACATACTTGAATTACTGGATCAGGAGGCTGTCTGTTCAAATCAAGTGGCATTGCTAGACGGAAACTGACGGATATGAGGTGTTCGCAGGAACACAAGAGGAAACATAAAGGGGATATGGTCAGCTGTGCTGTATGGTTATGGTTAACAGGCTTATGGATGATGGAGTGCCATTAAAATCTCACTCGGCTAAAAACAACTTTTATTCAAACAGAAAAAGCAGAACAGCAATAAAACACTGTACAGAGCCATTTTCAAAACAGATAAATTGGGATAACACCCTCACACGGCTACTGAGCTTTCCTGGCAGCTCCTGTATGTCCCATTGACGGAGGGAAGCTAGATGTGTGTTGTGAGGACATAAAAACCCAATCCCGTGCTTTGAGAAATGGTCACAGCTCAGTGGTAGAGCATATGTTTTGAAGACACATGAAGCTTCAATCAGGGAAAAATGATGGCACCAAAGCAGCATTGGAGTGAACAATCGCAGCAAACAGGAGCCTCTCCCAAAACTCACCATGGAAATGTGGCAAACAATCTTTGCTCAACACTCAACATTTCTGCCTTGGGGAAGTTATGTGGTGCAGCCCTGCAAAATAGTTCTATTTTTACTTGGGGATATATATATATATATATATATATATATATATATATATATATATATCAGAATGTAAAATAGGTGTTTAAAACCCAATATGTATTGGCTATTCTCCAGGCTACATTGGCAAATAGGGAAGAAATATTAATTCTATTCCAGTTATGGTTATTTTCTTCTCTTATGCTATGGAGAATGGATTCAAACCCACTCCCAGTCTTCATACCATAACTCTAAATCTAACTAAATCTGAATCTAACTCTAAATTGAGAAATAAAAACACTCCATTTTGCCATGCTGCATTTGGCCAGTGGCTAATAAACCCTACCCTACATGTTTTGATGGCAGAAGGCCACAAGTCGGAGGAAGCTGTGCGTGACTGGGAACATATGCAGCAATGGCTGCACATAGTGCCTCTTTTTACTAGATGGAAAAGCTCGTTTAAATTTATTTTATTTTATTTAAAACATTTGTATCCTGCCCATCTAGTTAAAAAACAAACCAACCACCACTCAGGGCAGCTCACAATGTACAACACTGCAATGTAGTAATGCAATATAAAAGAGTTACAGAAAAGAGACTGGCTCAGCAGCTCTGAAAAATACTTCTTTTAAATTGCCTGCTTCATAAAATAATAGCCTGCCAGTATAAAAAGGTAAGAATATAAAAATAGGCTGCTGGATCAGGCCAATGACCCATCTAGCCCTGCATCCTGTTTTCACAGTGAGCAACTAGTTGCCTCTGAGAAACCTGCAAGCCGCATTCGAGAGCAGGAGCACTCTCCCCTCCTGTGGTTTTCAGCACTGCTTTTCAGAAGCTTTACTACCTCCCACTGTGGAGGCAGGGCACAGCCTCCAGGAACAGCCCTTGCCCCCATTAATATGTCTAATCTTCTGTACAAGATGCCCCCATGTATAAGACGTCCCCTATTTTGGGGACTCCAAATTAAGAAAATGGAGATTGCCCAGGGTTGTTGAGTTGTGTTTTTTTGGGGTGGTGGTGGTGGTCCAGAGTTGTTCAGCTTTTTGGGAGAGAATTGATGAAAATCGTTCACCAGCAGGAACTGTGCTGCCACTTGCGCACATCGCAAAAGCCAAAGACAGGGCTATCTTAAGCACATGCGGTGCTGGGGTGCAAAGGTCCGCCTGGCGCCCCCCACCCAGGTTGCCCAGTCCCAGGAGGGCGGATCTGGCCAGCCACCTCAGCATCTCGCTAGCTCGGTCGCCCCCAAACTCGTGGCGCAGAGCTGCCCACAGCAGAAGAGCCCACCGCAGCTCTCCGACCAATGGGAAGGCTCTTTCCCGGACTCAACTCTCGGGCCCCGGACTCTCGGCCTGGTGCCCCTGAGAGTCCGGCGCCCGGGTGTCCCGCACCGCTAGCACCTGTGGGTAAGATGGCCCTGGCCAAAGATCATCTGTCCCCTTGCTGGCAGAAGCCGCCAATTGCCTGTTCAATTGATGCAGCGACACCCAATCAACACCAGCCCTTGATGCAGCCACCAAGGACATGCCAAATAGTCGCTGACAATCTCTGGCTGATAACAGCAACCAATCCCCCCTATGCACTATCTGTGTATAAGACGAGCCCCAATTTTTAACATACAGTGGTACCTTGGTTTAAGAACAGCCCTGTTTACAAACTATTTGGTATAAGAAGTAGCGTTCCAGTTAGTGAACTTTACTTCGGTCTAAGAACAGAATCCAAATGGTGGAAGGGCATCGGCAGTGGGAGGCCTCATTAGGGAAAGTGCGCCTCGGTTTAAGAACGGCTTTGGTTTAAGGACTTCCGGAATGGATTAAGTTCATAAACTGAGGTACCACTGTAATTTTTAAATGAAAAATTATTGTCTTATACATGGAAAACTATGATAGGTTAGTGGCTATCACTGCCTCATTTGGGAGCAAGTTCCACAGTTTAACTGGTGAGGAACAGTGAGGGAGGGGACCGTCATATTTCATGGGGCAAGGCGTTTCACTGTAAGAAAGAGAAGAAGATGCTTCTCACATCCATTCTACTTAAAGGATGCAGTGCTGAAAGCAACACAATGGTTGCAGAATGCAGATGTGCAGATATATAAATTTTTCATTGCTTTACTCTCTGTCGCTGTGGGATTGAATCTTATATGCATGTTTTGTACCACAAGCAGAATTGTGTACTGTCACACTGATGTTATTTTTCTTTATTCTCTTTATGGATTATGCTAGTAGGAGTAATATCAAAACAGGATATTTTACTTCTGCTTCATAAAAATGGCTATTGCAGTGATCGATTATAAAGATTTCTAAAAATGCTCTCCTAGTGTCAAGGAAGACCCATTGTTTAAATGACTCTAAGACTATGCTATTAATAAATCTGTATTTGTTTTCCTGATTTGTTCAGGAAAAAAACCTTTCCTGTTTAGGTTAAATTTACATGATCGCAAAATAATGCTGTTACTGAAAACCTTAGATATGGTAGTCATATTTTATCCTGTTATCAGTAATTTCCTATCTTCCCCAACTTTGGATCACTTTTGTCTTCTTAAAAGCTAGGCATGAAAAATGGCTTTTCAAAGTGTGCATTACAAAACCCACATTTTGATAATCTATTTTTGTATTGCGCTGTTTATTTTTACCTTTTGAGAAGATGGGTCACGTTGTTATATACTGTCAGGAAAAGTTTCCAAAAATTAAAAATAGCAAGGCACATTAACAAAAAGAAAGAAGAAAAAGAAAGGAAAATGTTGTATTATGATCAGGGGCATCGCAAGGGGGGTACGGGGGTTGCGGTCTGCCCTGGGTGTCATGCCTGGGGTGTGTGTAACAAAATCCCCCTAGGCGGATCGGCGTGGCACCCCCAGTGGGCAGAGTTTCATGATTGGCGCGATTGTCATAGTGAAAATATGCCTGCTGATTGCGCAAATACGCCCGGTGATCAGCCTGACACCCCCCGACAGGCGGCACTCGTATCCCCAGAAGGCAGCTTTATGCGATCAGGGGGCAGATTTTCAAGATAATGATGGCGCCAATCGTGGAAATCCAACCGCTGGGAATGAGAGCGCCACCCACTGATCATGAAAATCCAGCCGCTGACTGCATAAAACCGGTCAGATTTTCGTGGGTGACACTTGCATCCCCAGTGCATGTCACCCTGAGGGAGGGTGACAAAATGGCGGCTGACACCCACTGTGGGGCCTGTCGCATGCCTGAGCCATGCATCTTGGGCACCTGCAGTCTCTGTGCTGTCTGTCAGCTGCCTCCCCCCCCAGCTGTAGGGCGGCTGAAGCCCCACAGCACACACACCGTCCGTATGAGCGCCACACATGCCATCCATATGGGCGCTGCGCATGCTGTTCGTCATCCATATGGGCACCGTGCACGCCACCCGGCAGTTCAACCTGCCCCTGTGGGTGGTTCACCCTGCCCCTTGGCATATCCCACTAGGTGCCCGAGAGCCTTCCTCCGCCACTGATTATGATACTAGAGAAACCTCTGGCACCTTAGGGAAAGGGCCATAATTATATCTATCCCAATTAAAGGGAGAGAATTAAAGGAAGGTGTTGGGTGGGAAAGATTAGCCCACTAAAAGGGTAATGAGTTTATTTATTATTAAAAATATTTAGATCCTGCTGCTCAACCTCAACTTTTAAAGTAGATTACAAGACAATTTAAAAAATCAATGCTAAGAATGAATTTTTCATAAGTAAAAAGACAGTGAAAACAGAAACCAGAAACAACTTGAGACTGTTGTTTAAAAATAGCAAAAGTTAAAAGGTGCTAAATGAGTGCCAATGCAGAAAAGCAAGGTATGCGTTTTAATAACAAATATATTAAAAACGCCAGTGTTTAGACTGGTGTCTAAAGAAAATTGCTGAACACAGTGCCAAGCAAATGGATAGGCAAAGGAAATTTCACAGCTGAAGTGCCACAGCTAACAAGGCCCTAAAAGAGAACCTCTAAGGACTGGGGACACCCTGAGTGAGCCTTCTCAGAAAGATCCTAATAACTGGACAGGTTCAGAGCGAAGCAGGCAGTACATGTATAGAGGTCCCATGTCATTTAAGCTTTGTAGAAGAAAGATAGTGCCTTAAGGCCTGCTTGGAGACCAACTTGAAATCATCAATATTGGGTCGTCGTCCCCCAGTACTGGGGAGATATATCTTGTGTTTCACAAATCAACTGAAGTTTCTGAAGCTTCAGAGGCAGCCCCATGCAAAGTGCGCTGTAGTAATCCAGCCTAGACTTTTACACATTCTTTTTTTTAAAAAAAAGATATTTATTAAAGTTTCAAAAATTATATAAAAACAAAACAAGTATAGTTTCAATCCCTTATTTTCTTGTACCTTACTTCCCCGACCTCCTCATACCTCCCCTTTCTGTATTCCAATTTCTAATTATTAATTCAGCAAATCCTCTCCCTTATTTTTCATTTAATTTTTTAGCCTTTCTTTTCTTTTTACTTAATCATTACAGCTGAAAACCACTTAATTTCTAAACCAACGTCATTCTAACATTCATTAATTTTGCAATGTTTCTTGAGATAATCCTTAAATTTCTTCCAATCTTCTTCCGCCATCTCTCTTCCCTGGTCTCGGATTCTGCCAGTCATTTCTGCCAGTCCCATATAGTCTATCACCTTCATCTGCCATTCTTCCAAGGTGGGTAGATCTTGTGTCTTCCGACTTTTACACATTCTTCGGACCATGAAAAGCACCCGAACACCTATCTGCTGGATTGGATCTAATGACATGCCTAAACTGTGTACTGTTTCTTGATTTAGTACATACACTTCACAAAAGAGTACGTGGAGGGATAATGCTAATAAAATATGCCAGGAAGGTAGATCTGCACATGAGTCAGGTTGTATGTGTAAATGGGTCCATGTGCAGGATCTGGACCTGGGCCACTTGATAGAACAAGTGCCAGAACCCAGTAAATTATCTGCTATGCTGAGATGACAGATAATGCCCTGTTAGAAGTGCCGCATAATTTCTCAGCCTGAATTTTTGGTATTCAGTGACTCGAAAGCCTCCACACGTTGCTGTTAGATTTATTTTCCAGTTTAGTACAACAATCATGTTGTCAGAATAAAATACGGCCAAACAGAAAAAAGCATGATTCTTTTTTTTATAATTCTAATTCTAGTCATTTGTCTTATTATGCATCATTAGAAATAAATATTCAAATTATTTTTCCATTTCGTTGTTTAAGATATTGTTGAAGAATGGGTCTCTGCCTTAGGTGTCTATTCTGTATTGCATTGTTGTTGTTTGTTATTAAATGTTTGTATTGTTTTTATCTGCTTTTAGCCATTATTATTGAACATTGCCTTGAGACACTTGCATGGAAGATGATTAATAATAATAATAATAATAATAATAATAAATATTGTGATAATACAATTACAGTCAGCTAACATTTAATGACATGTGATCTGTGATGCTCTGCACAATCAAAGTTTGTATGCTTATCAGCAAAGCTTATGTCAAACAAAATGTGCCCCAAACTAAGCATTGACAGAAGGAGAATGTAGTAGCACAGCGTACATGAATCAATGTCTATGTGAATAAGTGTATGATCTATGTATGGGCTTGTCCTATAACAAATTACAGTTACAGTTTCTGGGGAAGGACTTCTCCCCAAACTTCTATTTTGTGCTAAAGACCAGAGTCTGTAGGAAAAGAATACCACACATGTTCAGACAGCAAAGGGCAAACCAGACTAGAGTCATGCTTAGAGTAGACCCAATGGGTGGGATTCAATTAATGAGCCCCATTAGCCAGCACAAGAACTTCGACCTGTGTAGTAGCAATTTCTCCCCTTCTCCTCCTCCCATGCACCCAAAATCCAGTCAAAGGTGGGATTCTGGATTTTCCTTCATGAGATGAAACAGGTGCGTGTAATCTATTTCACTATGCAGTTTTCCCCTCTGAGAACTACTCCCCTCTGGAAAAAAAAGGTAGATGGTCCTTCTTCTTCTTCTCTGGCGATCACTCATAGCGGAGTACGATTGTCTTCCACAAACACGGTTTCAACAGTGAGTCCGTAAGTGACTGTGGAAGCTAATTCTGGGTGGGAGTTGATCATGGTGAGGGTTTGCCAAACATGCCTTCCTTTTAGCATGTTTCTCCCTTTTGTCCTGAGTTTGAGCATCTTCAAAGTCCATGGTACCTTTGGTAGAGGCTGTTATCCAAGTGGAGCACTTGCAGGCCAGTGTTTCCCAGTTGTTAATGTTTATACTACATTTTTTTAGATTTTCCTTCAGATAGTCTTCAAACCTGTTTTGTTGACCACCACCATTACGCTTTCCATTTTTGAGTTTGGAATAGAGTAGTTGCTTTGGAAGACAACCATCAGGTATCCACACAACATGACCAGTCCAACGAAGTCGATGTTGAAGAATCATGGCTTCGACACTAGTGATCTTTGCTTCTTCCAGTACACTGGCATTAGTTTGCCTGTCTTCCCAAGTGATGTGTAAAATTTTTCGGAGACACTGTTGATGGAATCTTTTGAAGAATTGGAGGTGGTGTTTATAAGCATACAGTATGGTTGGTAGTACAATAGCTTTGTAGACAAGCATGTTGGTTTCCCTACAAATGTCCTGGTCCTCAAACACTCCGCACTTCGGGAGAAAGCTGCACTCGCAGAGCTCAGGTGATGCTGGATTTCAGGATCTATATCAGCCCTTGTGCAAAGATGCTCTGGAAAGATGGTCCAGATGGTCAAAGACCAATCATGCCAGTTGGGAACTCTACAATGGGGCAGCTCCATGCTATCCTGTATCCTGATCAATCTGTCAGATCAATCTATAATTTATTTGAATAGGATGGAAATCTCACCTTTGGTCTTTACATTTGATTTGTTTTACTTTTGTAATTGGATGTTATTGTTTTTATTTCTGTAAATTGAAAATATCTCATTGAAGTGTAGAGTAGAAATGTTCCAGAGATATGAATAAATACATGCATTTGTAATCATTTGTTCCCTGTGGTCTCTGCATGTACAATACCGTGCATTTCAAGAGAGCTGTGCTTGAATATATCTGATTTCAGAAATGCACATACCATCTCTTTGGTTTCAATTGTCCTACCGACAACATCCTTTGCTTTTTCAAGGGGAGAATTTTATCAGGCTAAAATTTAAGGCGGGTAGTTAATTTTATATCAGATTTCATGTGGCCGGCCGTTTCTCTTTGCCTTCCCCATGCCGCCTCCTCTGTCACTTAGCATTAGAAGTATTACTTACAGAGTAGTAATTACCTTTGACATATAATTATTATGGTTTTGATGACAAGAAAGGCCTTTTCTTTTCCTTCTTTCATAACATATATTCCAGAAAGCACAAGCTTATTGAACGTATTTAGAAAGTTTAAAAGCAGTTGGCTTTAGATTGCACTCTGGGATAAGAAGTGAATTGAAAAGACTTTTTTTTTTTTGAGGGGTGGGTGGGTGGATGGATGGAGAGGGTTTAAATAGTGAAGGAGGCCATTCGAAAGTTCAAGGGATGATCTCACACAGGCATACAGGCTAAAGAAACCCTCCAAGTGTTGCTGACGCTGAGTTGAGAGGGAAAGAGAGAGAGCCAGTGAGAGAGAGAACTGCCTCAGAGCAACCCAGCCAGATCCCCAACAGGAAAGGAGTGCTTTTAAAGTTAATAAACTGAAGGAGGCTGGGCGGGGGTTGGGGGGGAGAGAAAAGAAAAAGAAAAAGGGGAGGCTCCTGGCAAGGCCGTATAAACTACACAAATGAGTTTCTAATCTTGCCACACGGGCATTTTTCCAACTCTGCACTCTGAGTCAACCCCAGCTGCAGGCCTGGATGAGCAGTTTAACAATCCTTAGCTCCCCCCCCCCCTTTCTTTTTAAATGATCACAATCAGGAATATCATGTTTCTTGAGCCCAGCGGCTATGTGGGATTTGAACAGGGTGAGTGGCTGGCTTTCCTCCAACCATACCTGCAGCTGCATTTCTTAGAAGGATAGAAAACTTCAGGCTGCCAGTGTCGCATTTTTATTTTTATTTTGCAATCCCCTCACGCCCTGACAGTGATGCATTCTTTTTTTTAAAAAAAAAAGAGGTGAGGGAAGAACTGATAACCTGAAATATGTATATAGAGAATGAACGTGATAAATATTATTTTAGGGACCTACTCTTATTTAAAATTTGATTTGAAACAGATAATGGAAGGAAAGTAACATATCTTCCCAGGCTAGTGAATTGGGTAGGAAGATACCAGAAAAAGCTGGGGGAATATATTCACATATATTAAATAAAAAGTAATATTGTCCTAGAAAATATGCACAGTGCTTTTATAGTTGCATATAAAAATGTGTAGCGAAACAAGAAAATCAAGGTGCGAGCAATAGTTTATGCAATTTCATTGGGTTTTTGTTTTTTTAAAAAAATATTTAACATCTGTTTATGAATAAATCATTGCTTTATTAACAAAGTAGCTTGTGCAGTACTCATTTGGGCAAAGGCCTTAATTCATGAAACCTTCGTACAATGGCATTCAGTGAACACATGACAGATTTCACCCATAATGACACAAAATAGAAATACAAGAAGTTGAAGCTAATGAAGGTTTGGTGGAGCCATCTTGCAATTCATATGTATTTATGCATTTGGAGTAGGGAATATTGAAGAAGCCTTTAATTCTGGGTGCTGCAAGAACCAGCTTAAGGATCAATTGATGACTGTTTTGGGGGTAAACCTATTTCAGAAGACCATACACTCAAATTATTTCAAACTTCCATGAAGTGAAGAAAGACACTTAACTGTGGGAAAAGTTCTCAGGTGAAAACAGGCAAACTTGCTATGAGAGATTTTTACAGGAAGCCGAGAAAGAGGAAGTGTGAAAGGCTTTTGCTTCCCCTTTACAGTCTTCCTCTATAATTTGTGAAGAGGTTGTTTACTGGGAATTGCATGAGCTCCAGATGTGGCAATGGCTCAGGGCAACTGACATGCATACATTCCTCTTTCTCGCTTAAGTGAGAAAAGGAGTATCACAAGTTACTTGTGTACCCTCTTACTACACTTTGTAAAATGTGTAAAAGAGCTCTCAGCGGAGTAAAGGATTAATCAAATGAGATGACTATGGGTATGAATAAGCCTCTTCCTCTGGTATTCACTGGTTGATAGTGCCCATTGAGGAATTTTTTGCTCTTGTATTAAGTGCCAGTTCAGTATATACCACCAATAAGTATTGAGGCTGCTGGATGGGATATGGAAAGTATGGAATGGTGAGACAAAGAGCAAGATCAGCGAGAAAGCTCTATAACGAACTTGGCGGAACTAAACCCAACAGGGACATTACATTTGTTGCCCATGGGTTTTTCCTTTCAACATTTTTTTTTTTACTCAGGAAGACAACCATTATTCTCAAATATCTTAAAGAACAGCTCTAATTTTAGTGCTTTTTGATATTTGGAAAGAACAAGGGAGGTAGTGACTGCTGTGAATGACGAATGTTGTATTTTAGGCTCCTGACCCAAATTTAGAAACGTGTAATATATAAAATAAGCTCTGGTCCCATTCTTTTTCTGTCTTGACTTCTGCTTCCTTTATTCTATTCCTTCTGCTAAAGATGGATTTAGCTAATTATTCTTTCTGCTGAACATCAATAGAAGTGTATGCATCTCTGGGCCATTCCCACTCCCCTCACCCCTGAGTCAAACCATATAGACTAGAGGCATTTATTAAATTGCAGCTCTCTTGGGCTCCCAGAGTTACAGGCCAGCCTGAAACAGAGAAGTATGATAAAGTTTTTCAGGTCCTGTTTAGTTAAGGCAGAAAAGCTGGGTCCCAGCCAATATCTCCACCACTCAAGGCTCTTTTCGCAGTCCAAAATTATTTGGCTTAAACATTTCCAACTGTGAGGAGGTCCCATTTCACTGATTACGCAGTCATTCACTTTTCCACATCAACATCAAAGTCATTAACAACTGAGTATTATTGCATTGGCTGGAATTCAGTTAAGGACTAGAGGGATGTTGCTCTTTATTAAGATAAAGCATGGCTTGGTTATGTCACCCATGAAATAATCAATTTACTGTGTTGGTTAATTTCCTCCTCCTTTGATCTGTGAATTAAATTCAACCAATCATTGTTTCACAGAACTGCCACTACAGAGATGGTTTTTAAAATGAATGTATGCATATTTTCTGTGGAGGGTAGTCTCATAAGTAGACTGCTCAGACATTGCCAACATCCTATCAAATATTTCACGTCGTATTTCCCCCCTATTCATTATTTCAGTTATTTTCCTCCAAAGTTTAAAGGAAACGTGACAAACTCACAGACACAATAGTGGCACATTCTCTCCTTTTGGCCTTGATGGCAGAGGAATCTGCCAGAAAGGGAGGTTAAATTTCCACCTGGAATCCACAGTCATATGTCTGAAATGAACACTTCCACTGGGGTGGTAGTGGTAATGCTGTTTGGACCCTATTTTTGGATTTGACAGATGCCCACATCCTTATGCAGTTGCAGGCACTATGTGCTAAGATTGGAATTCAGTAGAGGACCTCTTCTATAGTCCGTCCACTATAAAGTAGAAATTTACAAATGTTTAAACATTACATTTGTATGAAGTAAATACATAAATGCACCAGGCAAAAGCAGCCTAAAATGCTCACAGTGCATAGTTGAACTGTGGAATTCACTACCACAAGATGTATCATGGCCAAGAATTTGGATGCCTTAAAAAGTGGTTCAGGAAAAAAAAATCATGCAGAATAAATCTATCAATGCAATTTTAGGTTATATTTTAGTAATCAAGATTTAATATATATTTTTAACTGCTGCTATATCTGTATTGTCTCTGTTATACCCAATTGCAATCAATGTATTCCTGTTGTGTTTTATGATTTTCCTGATATTGTAAGTGAGCTGGAACTGGTCTGTGACCGTAATAAAAAAATTCAATTCAGCCTATCAATGGCTACTAGACATAATGGTTATCAACCGCCTTTACTTCCCTCACTCTCAATTACCTGTGTCTTTTGGTGGCTGGCTTGCTAGTGAGGGCTATCGTATTTCTCACTAGAAGCCACAAACTTGGTAAGTGTGTTCTGCATGTGCTGAGGTTTTGCCAACAGTATTCCCAGAGCTCAGTCCCTGGATCTCTGGTATCACGTAGCAGGTAAAGGCCATTGCTAGTAGGCATAGACCAGAGATGAGGAACCTGTGGTCCTCCAGATGTTTTTGGACTAAAACTTCCATAGTCCCTGTCCACTGACCATGCTGGTAGTGCTGATGGGAGATTGACTCCAGCAGCATCTAAAGGGTTACAGTTTACCCATCCCTGTTTCAGAGATGACTTGGCTAGATGGACCAGATGTCACTGTCCTACTCATAAAGCAGTTTGAACACCGTCCCTGGCTTCCTTTATCTCTATTTTATATCAGAATTTTCTGCATCTACTTGATATGGTTCTCCCTTAATTACAACTGAAGAAAAAAGTCAAGTCCAATAGTCTAGGAGATTTTTCATAGTAGTGGTTTTTGTGTGTGTATACGGAACAACTTCTGGCAATGTTCTTCAACACTGTCAGTAAAAGCATCTCAATTACAGCATATCCTTTTAACAAGTTTGAAGCAGAATATGCTAAAGATATTGAAAAATGTGCCAAGTATATTACGCCCACTGCCAATTTTAGTCCCAGTAAATTATCCACTGTTTGCAAGTCTGAGCCTGTTGCTGTTCAGAGATTGTATGACTCCGATTTCAGTTTTCATTCACTGCTTTTTGTTTATATGAAAGAATTCAGAGTAAATCAGCACTAAAATATTTGTATATATAAGGATTATCCAGACATGAAAGCAACTACAGAAAAAAAGGAAATCTACTTTATTTTTTCATGTGCAAGGCGGTCAACGTTTTATACAAGGCATGGAAATATTTCATATTTCACTTGTGACATGGACACCATGTGTGTGGGTTTTTAATTTTAATAAGCATCGTGCTCAGAGTACAAACCTAAAGGCCTTCTCTCTCTTTTTCTATGTGTTACAAAATTCAAAAATAGCAGCAAACTAAAGGAGAGATTATGGTTGTGTGCATTTAAAGCACATTTTAAACACATTATTTACTTAAAGAATTCAGAGCTTTGTAGTTTATTCCTCACAGAGTTACAATTCTCAGAAAACCTTAATAAACTAATTATTTGAGGGAAAGAATGCCAAACTTGTATGTCCAAACTGAGTCCTAGAGGTGACAATTATCCAGGTGGAGGTAACATTGAAGACTAAAGGTGTGGGTTGTAGGCCCAAGAAGGAGAGCTGATAAACAGAACATCACTACAGACAGAGCTGGGGGACAATTTTAGTCTAGAAGGAAGAAAACAGTAGGAGGAAGTCGAATTAGGAAAGAATGATTGAGAAACATTTGAATCAGGAACGGAATATGAGTTCAGTGAAATTTACTTTCCTGTAGAACAGGGTTTCCCAAACTTGGGACCACTGGCCCTGCTAGCTAGGGATGATGGGAGTTGTAGACCAACAACAGCTGGAGACCCAAGTTTGGGAAACACTGCCATAGAATATGCTTAGGATTGCATGTTAGAAATGGAAGATCATTTCTGAAAATCCCAGAAAGCAACAAAACAAAGCTAAATACCTGAGTTCAGATATGCACTAGAAATCCAATTAAATTTATTTATTTTTCTTTTCATTTCTGCAATTAGTGGAAGAGTACATCTAAATAAAACCGTAAGCATCTTACTCATAAATATACACTTCCAGACCTGTATGTCAATTACAAAAAAGTCAAGTGTGAATGCGCAATAATAATAATAATAATAATAATAATAATAATTTATTATCTGGGCGGCTTCCAACCAAATATTAAAATACAATAGTCTGTTAAACATTAAAAACTTCCCTAAACAGGGCTGCCTTCAGATGTCTTCTAAAAGAGGATAGATTACAACATTTACTTTTACTGTCTTTCTCATATTTGGTATGGTTTTGTTTTTTAAAAGAATCCTAGACAGCTTCTTTTTTTCCTTTCTTCTCACTCTCTTCAGAACTTAGAATTGAAGGGTGTCTAGAGGAGAAAACTTATCCATTTGACTGACATGTGCCATGTTGATGCTGATGCCTGGGCCAGCCAAGATGAGGACTCACCTCAACAATTATCAGGAAGAGTTTTATACTTAATGGAAGTAATATATTTAAAGAAGTGAAGCATTGTAACACATAATAAATGCTCCTTTCTACCATAATTTTACCAACATAAGTAAAAAGACTGTGTCTGCAGCTACTCATGTATGTAGAATCTCCTGTTAATTGAGTCAATGATTTATCAGAGGAAAAAGCATAATTTTTGCAATGGAAGAGATCCAATGCATTAACTTAGTGGCCTTTTATAAAGGGAGGTTTCTTCCTTCCTTTGAATGTGAAATATATCACAAAACGTACCTTATTTTAAAGGGATTGAAAAATGAATACCATCACACTTTAGACCATTATAATTAACATTTAGGGTAATTATGAGCATGATGATTCATATTCCGTTCTTAATTAATGTATATTTCTTTCTTTTGTGCTCAATTTACCGGAAATGTCCTGTTTTCATCCATGCACCCTCTGGGCCAATAAGCTGAGAAGGAATTAGGTAAGGAACAAAATGCAATCTTCTGAGTATGTTCAGGGAAAGAAATAACTTTATATCTTATATGTGTGGGAAAAGATGTTCATAGAAAACTCACAGATCCTAATAAAAGCAGTTTTCATTTCAGGTACTTGTTAAGCAAACAAATTGCAATGTGAAATCATATGCGTACAATGGTAACACAGCGATTTGCTTACAATGTGTAATACTTATTTAGGAAAAAAGAGTCCAGACTATTGAAAGTTACTAGCGTATAATTGATGTTCTACCACAGTAATCAGACTAGTAACCACAGCCCTTTCATCTGTGTGTTGTATTATTTTTCACTTGCATTTATCATTTTGTCGTCAGCTGGGTGTTTGCCTATAACTACAGAAAAGTGGACATATGGTTAGGATCATGGTAGTCAGCAGCGGAAAAGACTCACTACATCAACAATTTTGGGTCAGGTTTCTCGAGAAGGGAATCAATTAGCTACAAAAATAAAATTGCCAATTGTTTCTGCAGAGAGACAGTGCAATGAAAGCCATGCCAGCAGGATTCTTAGAATGATAAAGTTGAAAGGAACCTCAAAGTTCATCTAGCCCGCCCACCGGCCAGAGCAAGAAATCCACTACAGCATACCTGACAGCCTCCATTTAAAAATGCCTAACAAGGAAAAGTCCACCACTTTCCATGTCAGTTTGTTCCATCCTTGAGCAGCTTGGAGATGAGTGGAGTTTGTTTGACTCCATCAACTGGAATTGGAGGAAATAGTTAAGAACATAAGAGCCTGGTGTATCAGGCCAACATCTAGCAGAGCATCCTGTCCTCAAAGTGACCAACCAGAAGACCAGGAAAAGCTGGTAAGCAGAACCTGAACACAAAGCACTCCTTTCCAGTGACTTCCAGCAACTGGTATGCAGGAGCATTTACTTGGGTCTCAAATTTCAGTGGTGCTCTGTGCAATACCGACATTTGGCCCCCTTGCCCCCCGCCTTCCATTCCACGTCAATGTGTCCCCTTAACGTCCCCAAGTCTCCACACCCAGCACCCCCCTAAATCTGCCTCTGACTGCTGCTCACTTTTTCATATTCTATTTGGGTTGCCACTATAGGCAAACTCTACAAAGGTTTGCTCTTTTGATTGAGTGGAGTTGTTCTCTATATTTCTGTGACTAGGCAGTGTAGTCTGCTACTTACGCTCTGTGTGGGGCTACCTTTGAAGGTGACCTGGAAACTACAATTAATCCAGAATGCAGCAGCGAGACTGGTGACTGGGAGTGGCTGCCGAGACCACATAACACTGGTCTTGAAAGACTTGCATTGGCTCCCAGTATGTTTCCAAGCACATTTCAAAGTGTTGGTGCTGACCTTTAAAGCACTAAACGGCCTCGGCCTAGTATACCTGAAGGAGCATCTCCACCCCCATCGCTCAGCCCGGACACTGAGGTCCAGCGCCAAGGGCCTTTTGGCAGCCCCCTCACTGTGAGACATGAGGTTACAGGGAACCAGGCAGAGGGCCTTCTGGTAGTGGCAGCCTCCCTGTGGAACGCCCTTCCTTCAGTTGTCAAGGAAATAAACAACTATCTGACTTTTAAAAGACATCTGAAGGCAACCCTATTTAGGGAAGTTATGAATGTTTGATGTTTTATCGTGTTTTTAATATTCTGTTGGGAGCCGCCCAGAGTGGCTGGGGAAACCTAGCCAAATGTGTGGGGGCATAAATAATAAATTATTATTAAATATATCAACTTTTGATAAAGGTTTTTCTTTTCTTTTTTAAAGCATTGACAGTTATTTTCCTGTTTTGTTTTTGGTGGAACTCAGCAACAAGGACATTAGTACTGGCAGCCAGAGACAACTTGTCTGTTATGACTACTGCTCCTCTGTAACACCTCCCCCCCCCCCACTAAACTTGATGTTGACCACATTCAGGGTACACTCTTAGTTGGCTCTGCATATTGGCATAGCCCTCAACTGTCACAGAAAAACTGGTACATCCTGTTTCCCCCCCACGAGAGCACAGACCTACATTTTGGGTGCCGTGATATCACTCCCCCCCAATTGCTTGTTGGGGGGGGGGCTGATCTTCCACAGATCACGTGACTCACGTGGGAGTGCAGGCCCTAGAAGATGGTGTCCCGGTTTTTTGTTGTGACATGTTGGAGGATATGCATTGGGCAGCTCAACGGACTTCAGGATTCAAGATAGTGTTCCCTATAATGCATTCTAGAAGCTGCAGCAATGTGCAGGGGTCCCACAACCATTCAACTGACTCATAATGTTTTCCAGGGCCTAGGAATTCAATCAACCCTGGGCTTTGGCGATATTTCCATAGATATATCAAGGCAACCATTCTATGGAATTGCATTTTACACATCTCTATTTTTTTTAAAGCAGGCTTTTTCTTTTTCTTTTTTAACTTGGCAAGAGTTACATTTGAGGGTATTTGTGACATGTGGGATCTCACTTGTAATGTTTGCTCATCCAAAAAAGAAACTTGCTGGAGCACATCCTTAGCAAGAGCGTTGGGGAGCATACCAGTAATGTGTGAAATCATACCTTCAGGCTGAACATTGTGTCCAATATCTATGGAACAGGAACTTGGCAATCCAGTTAAGCTGCAAGTATTGGTTGTCTGCCAACTGTACAGCTCAGTGTACCTTCTAGGTGAACTTTAGTCTGACTAGATCAAACGATTTTGCATTGAATGATGGAATACTGTTCTTAGGATAAAGACAGTGGCAGGTCCCTGCAATATATTCTTTTCTGCTCAATGACCTGCATGCTGGCAAAACATTGCAGTTGTCAGCTGTTCTATGTAGTACAAGACTGCAGAGCCCCAGTGAACAGATGGAGGCACGCAATATTTCACCAGAAACAGGGACACCCCTCCTGTTCCTCTTAAACATTGGTCAGAGGGTTGTGGTAGATGTTGGAGAAGCAAGGCTTGCAAAAGGATTCTACTTTAAAAATCATAAGGTTTCCTGGCAGTGTTTTTTTCATCTACCTCCTGGATCTTTTGGGTTTTTCTTTCTTCTCACCTTCAAATACTAGGTATAGCTTTGAACGGAGCAATAATTTGGAGTAGAGTGTTTTGTTCTGTCCACTTTTATTTTTTAGGAAAACTGAACTAATTTGCACTTCCCAGATTAAGTCTACACTATGCGTTTAAGGCACATTTTCCCTTCCAGAAACCTCCTGGGATCTGTAGTTTGCCCCTCATAGAGGTATAGTTTCCATAATCCTTAATAAACCACATGGTTCTTTGAGGGAAGCCACGTACTTTTAATGTGGCTTTCTGGTGTGGATTAGTCATCAGTATAGGCCAGTTTATGATGTGGACTAGACAGAAACCTTAAAGGTATGGTGTGTATAGGTCATAGGTTATTCCTAAGTCATAGACAGGAATGTAATTATCCTTCAGATTTTGTGCTTTGGATCAAGGGATGGATATCCCATAAATTTTTCAAGCTCTATTAGCTAATTTTAAGAAGCCGGGGGCAGGGGCTAACATTTGGAGAAAGCAGAGGGTGAGGCGTGCAGATTTCATGAGAAACCCCTTCCAACCTGTTCCTTTATAATTTGAGCATTGCCTGCTTGCTTAATGTTGAGCTGCAATTTAATCTTAGTTTTAGAATTGGTGTTGTTGATGTTTTTATGCATTGTTCTACAATTTATAGTAATCTACCTTGTGTATTCTGTTGATGAGCACTCACACTTTACATTGTGGGTGCCCTTTGCGGGATCACGTGTGGTGCTACAGTTACCAGGGAGCTTACTGGCAAACAGGGGGTGGCTTGCCTCTCAGTGTTAATTTTGGAGGTTCATGCCCAGCCTCAGTAATTAAGTTTATTGCTGGGAGGTGGGGCCAGCCCCATTTATAAATAGGGGTGGAGCCGACAATAGCCATACGGTCGCCTCTGGAGATTCCTGGTCACACAATGAAAAGACCCTCCGAATGAGCAACTAAATACTATAAGAGCGTTTAAAATTGGTGATTTAAGATTAAAAACCTGTATGTATTTTGGGTGGTGTGTCTTTGTAGGTGTGCTGTGTTGGCCAGATAATCTTCCTTTGATGAAAGTTTGTGAGGGACCCTTGCAAAGCCGAAGGCTGGATCTACACACAGAAAAAACACACGCTATAAATAAGTCAAAAATTAGATTGTTATAACAATGCAAAATTTGGAACCATATAACTGGCTGAGTATAGCTGAGTCCACAGTCTAATCAGATCTGTTTCAGAACAATAGGCTTTCCCCACACTCCTCCCACTGACCTCCCACAATGGGTTGTTGGGGGCGGGCAGGAAACCCCCGCCCGAACAGCACACAGGGGAGGAGAAGGGGGGGGGTCCGTCAGGAGGTTGTTGGCTCTTCTTTCATTGGAGGTTTTGAAGCAGAGGTTGGATGGCCATCTGGCATGGATGCTTTGAGATTCCTGCATTGTAGGGGTCAGACGAGATGACCCCTGAGGTCCCTTCCAACTCAACGATGCCATGATTTCATCTAGCAACCCGAATACAATTATAAGAGTGGTTAAACAATCAATCCCTCTTCCCATAGAGCTCAGGGAATTGTAGCTCTTTGAGAAGAACAGAGGTCTGATAACAAATCTCAGCACCCTTTACAACTGCAGCTGCTAGGATTCTTTAGGCATGCATTTAAAGTGGTATAACAGGGCTTTAAATGTATTGTGCAGATGAGTCCCTAAGATTGTAGTTTAAAGGACTGTGAGGTCTGTATTTTCCTATGTGATATGCACTCTCAATAACTGCCATTCTCAGAGTTCCTTGTACCTGATAGGACAGACCAAGCACTATAATAATCGGGCCCAGTGGTCATGTTGCCAGTGCCCTTGTAAAAAAGGTTTTCTTTCAGGGTAAACATATACATACCTGTCAAGTGCCCTGGAAAAAAAGGGACACCCCACTTTTCAGCACAAGATCGTGTCAGCCATTTTGGGTGTTGCAATCTCGCGCGCTTTTGCCCTAGAAAAAGTGTTGGTTTTTCCCCGGGGTGAGAGCAAGGCACGAGTTACATTGCTCATCTGGGAGCAGGTCCTGGAAGACATGCATCCCAGATTGGGGCTTTAAAAAGTTGGACGGTATGCATGTATAGGGTTGACACCATACTGCAATGCTTGACTATAAATCAGGGCAGCCTCTTCATCCTTAGCCCTTTCCACTCAGGCATGTGACATAGCAACCCAGCGTAAGTTAAGTCAGCAAAAATGGTGGTGTAACTCAAACAGTGTTTCAAAGGCTTGTTTTCCCTCTGCCAGGCTTAGGCCGGCACAGCCAGCAGACCCTGATCCTGAACAGAGTTTGGATCTGGGGTACTTTATGCCAGCAGGCTTAATTTACAGCAGGCTTGCTTTACGCCAGCCTCTTGCGAATCATATCGCTCCCTAAGAGAGGAATGATTTTTTTTTTTGGAAGCCTCAAGTCACCACCTGCCCAGTGTTGCTTCTGCTCAAGCACCATTCACTTCCATGGGACCGATTTGAAAGCAGCGCTCAGATGGCTTGCATTTGCTTTAAGCCGCACGATCGGAGAGGGAAAATAATGAATAGTTTAATGAAGCCTGCCTGAAGATCTCTCGAGTATATCAAAAAAGCAGCGTGAGACAGTTCCTTCCGCTTACTGTGTGAATCCCTCTTACATGAGAAATCGTGTTAGCCCTCATAGCACTACATTGCGGCAAACATGTTTTTATGTCACAAAAGCCCAGATTTTACAAGTGAACTTGACCTAGCTTTTCTTCCTTGTGCTTGTTCCCCTCCCTCCCCTTTCTTTCCCCTCCCAACCTTTGTGCTAAGTGTGTCGAGGTAGACAGGGCTTGCACTTCTCAGCTTGGATTCAATTTGACATGTTATGGGGAGCTCTGGCAGGAATCTGTGCTGCTAAGTAGGTCACTACAGAGTTCTGATCATTAGCATATTGGAGGGCCGCAGAAAACGGACTTATCAGTCACAAGAGGACAAGCAGAAGACACGGAAGAGAACTGTGGCTTTGGTTTTTACACTTGTAGCAGAATCAATCCTGTGTTCTTCTGCGAGAAAGTCCAGCACATTTTTATTTTTATTTATTTAAGAAAACACACACACCCAGAAACAAGACTCTTTCCCTCCTCTGCTGCAAATGTTTTTAGCCCCGAGCATTGCCTGAGGCCATAGCT
This sequence comes from Podarcis gaigeae, assembly GCF_964106915.1. NCBI lineage: Eukaryota > Metazoa > Chordata > Lepidosauria > Squamata > Lacertidae > Podarcis > Podarcis gaigeae. Next base: position 39,484,880 of record NC_139678.1, on the reverse strand, counting down.
AAGGAAAGTTAGCCCAAAGCTCATGATGAATGCTTGCTGACTTCTGTGGTCAATGTTCCTCAGGAGTAAATGGTAAAGAACATATGGGCTGCACTTTGTGCTTTTAGCTTGAAGGGCTGAGGAAGGGAAGGCAACGAGAGAACAAAAATGCATCTCTTTTTGAAAACATTCGACATCATGATCCTTCAGCCGTTTCTAAAAACCTATTCGCAGCTGTAGAGGAGGCAGGTGTTAAATGTGTTCTTTTAGAGCAAGGAGCTCAACTCAGGCTTTCTTATCTGGCTAACAAATAGCAAGATAAGCATGCAAGTCTAGTCTGGTCTCCTCAAATTTGATTAAGTTCAAGGAGACTTACATGTATATAGGATTGCAACCTTCGAGAATAGAACCACCCATCCTGAAAATTATGGCCAAAAAAACGGTCTTGGGACCCTTTACTTGATCCTAGAGATTGGCGCAAGGTAGGTATGCAGCAATTGGCTTACTTGATGGCCTTTTCTCTACCGTCTTTGTTATTTTCTAGAGGCCTGCCACTCATGTCAAGTCTCATACTGTATAAGGAAATCTATGTCCATGTAACTTGCATACCCATTGAACCCATTCACCAATATATCTGAAGGAGGAGTTGAAGGTTGAATCTTAATGGCTTAGGGACCAGGTTATCTGAAGGGTCTCTTTCTCCAATCTGAACCAGCCCTGTTTTAGTCATCTTTGGAAGGGCCCCTTCTCCCTGTCCAAGATGAATTTGGAAAGGATGCAAGTGAGCACCTTCTCAGTACCTTCCCAAGGCTTCTCCAATGGCCCTCCACCAGCAGATGCCGACTTTTATTTATTCATATACAAACCTTTGTCCTGTAGAGCTTGTCGGTTTCTGTTTGTATTAATTCCTGTTTTATTCTGATTTATCTGCTCTGTTTCTTTAATCTCTTTTCTTGTTTTTGTTGTTGTTGTCATGTTGGGTCATTTTCATAGGAACAGAGGAAGCTCCCTTCCACCAAATCAGATCCTTGGTCCATCTAGCACAGTATTGTGTACACTGAGGGGCTCCACTTCTCCAGGTTTTCAGATAGTTTTCTTCCCCCAGCCTTACCTGGAGAGGCTGGGGAGGAAGCCTTGGACCTTCTGCATGCAAAGCAGATTCTCTGCGCTATAGCCTCTCTCCAACTTCCTGAAGCTATTTCTCTTTTAAAATAAGTAAGTTGAGTCTCCATTGCATATCTTGGCATACAATGTGAGTTAAATCCAAAGCTAGACATCAACTGCTTGAACTGAAATAAATGAAACCCAAACATCTCATATTTGCTGATGCCCCTTCCGGAAAGTCAACTCTTGAAGAAGAAGAAAACCCATTGGTTTAGCTTGAAAACAACAGCTAATGAAAGTTACTGGCAAGTTGCCTGAAAAATTGGCCTCTGCACAGTTTATTTGCTGAATGCCCCAGCTTCTCACACACCTTTCACTTAGCTCCTTAGGCCCCACATATCTTTCCTGCCATGTTTTGGAAAGGAGCTGATGTGGGGAATTATCCCTGGGTAACTAGCTAGATATACAGTCTCCAGAGCTCCAGTTCAGTTTTTTAAAAGCCACCAGAAGATTTGATAATGGCAAAACTGACGTGTTAGAAAAGTGATATGAATCCAGCCCTCTGTTGGAAGCATGTGTTTTATCTGCAAAGTGGGACTGTTCCATTTCTGTGTTTTCTGCTTCAGGACCTTTACATTTTTGGGGGGGAAACCTTTTACTGGGATGCATCTTGCCTTCCATGAGAGAATTTATTTTTATTTATTTATTTTTGAAATCCTTCTCTTCAGCTGGGTGACATAGTAAAATGAGCTTCTGCTTGAGAGTGTCTGAGAAATTCACATAGAGTGTGTGATATGCTACTCCAAGGAAGGACCTGAATCATCCCCCTTCTCTGCTTCTGAGTTATGAGGCCACATCTCACTCAAAAGATTGCACGTTTTATCTCGCAGGTCATTCCATTTTATTGCAGCATTGCCTTGCTTAACGCTATACTGAAAGTTCTTGTCAGTGATTCCATTACAGACCTCCTATTTTGCTGAATTTATATCTTGGGGCTAAAAATTCCCTCTGGGTTAAAATTTGGCAAGTGTAATGCTAGGCCTTTTTATACATAGAGAGAATTTACCCCCACCTGCCCACCCACCCAAATTAGTCAGGCTGTTTGATGTAGATGTCAGCCTCTAACCATCTACCTGAGATGTGATTTGTTGTAGGCCATATTTCATTTATTGAAATTTCACAGGCAATTAGTTCTTAATACAAAAGACTTCCACATTATAAGTATTTAGAAGCAGGCTGGCACTATATATTACAAACTGAACAGAGAAGTCGCAAGACTTTGTAGCATTTCACTACCCGATATTTCATCAAGTGCACTTTGATGCAATGGCAATCAAAGAGCTAGACTTCCCTGAAATTAATATGGTTTGATTACTTATAGTCTTGTATGGCTTTATATGATAGCAGGCAGTCTTGTTCTGTTAAAAGTATAGCCTGTAGATTTCAGATAAGGAATAGGCAAGTTTATGAGCAATTTCCCTAGCAGGTCCTCAGACACAAACCCTCTTGAAGAGGCACTGCTTAGAGACCCCTTAGGAGACATTGATTATGAGGTGGAGCAGGACATCCTCTTGTTATGGCCTGGATCCGAACCACATCATGTCCCTTTTTGGCCTATGAAGAATGCCATAGTCCTTTTCTCTTTGGATAGGCCTCAAAGGAAGGTGAGAAAGTCATTCTTGGGGCATAGCTATTCTATTTTTCTTCTTACATTTATATCTCACCATTGCTTCAAAGAGCCCAAGGTAATTTGCATGGTTTCCCTCCTCATACAGTCAAAATAATCGTGTGAGCTAGGTTAGGCTCAGAGACTGTGAGTGGTCCAAGGAAACCCTCTGAGATTCCTACATGGTTGAGTGTAGATGTCTCCCAGGTCCTAGTCCAACACTTTAACCTGGCTCTACTTGACATTATGCATTCTTAATGGTTCTCAATGAAATTTTTGCTAGTATGTTGTGGGATACAAAGATTTAATCGAATGAAAGGGGGGGAAAAGGTTATCACAAAGTATATGCCATTGGAAAGGGGCCATTGTGTGACCAGGCAGCAACAGCCCCAGTCCTCAGGGATCATATGGAAGGAATAAAGACTCTGACAACGTTATATGGAATAAAAATTAAGTCACAACTTTATTAAACTTCCGAATGTAGGAAGACCTTAGCTTAGGCCTTGGGCATGTATCCCTTCCAGTCCCCCAGCCGGGGAGAACTGAGGCTCATCAGGGTAAATGGGATATGGGGGTGCTCTGCGAGATGTAAGTGTAGCAGGCAGCCAAGCCCATATCCCCACACACAGGGTAGTTGACTGACGACCTTTCAGTGTATGGCCAGTGACACCCACATATATAACCCATTTAAGAGGAGGACCCTGGAATTGCTGCTGCAGGGGGGTAAGTCACTATCCTCCCCCCCCCCCCCAAATAGGGAAGAAAAGACTAAAGGATTCCACCCAAGGCCATAACCGCCAAGGTTGTGACGAATTGCTACGGGGAAGACAAAACTTGCCAAAGCAGGAAAATTTCTTCCCAGTCCTTCAACAGCAACCAATTAAAGACTGCAGCAGCGCCCGCCAAACAGGAAGAAAAAGTTAACTTGCAAAGCTACAGGGAACCAGGCAGAGGGCCTTCTCGGTAGTGGCGCCCGCCCTGTGGAACGCCCTTCCAGCAGATGTCAAAGCGATAAACAACTACCTGACATTCAGAAGAGATCTTAAGGCAGCCCTGTTCAGGGAAGTTTTTAACGTGTGATATTTTACTGCATTTTTGGTTTTTATGGAAGCCGCCCAGAGTGGCTGGGGAGGCCCAGCCAGATGGGCGGGGTATAAATAATAAATTATTATTATTATTATTATTATCCCTCTTCTCCCAGGCCTTAAACCATCTATGGCTTTTTAAATGGAGGATGGGGTGGGTGGGGAGTATTCTTTTTGCTATTCTTGGATGAAGAGCGGTATAGCCATTTAATAAAAAATAAAATAAAATAAAATACAAAAAATCCCAGGAACATGTTTAAGCCTAATTAGCAATTTAACTTGCTTCACCACCACAGATTACCTCCTCAGAGGTTTGGCACTAGAATCACAAATGAGATTGTACTTTCAGGAGGGAATGGTGGAGTTTGGGAAGCACTACAAGTTAGCTGTGGTTATGTGCTGGAATCGGGTTGTTGTTAAAAGATACTGATTCACTAAACAGAAAGAATATAAGGGCACCCAGTGTAGGGTTATTTGCTCATATGGACATAAATCTAATAATGAATAAATGAGGACTGCTTTGTTGGGAGATCAGTAATCCAGGAAGTTTTGCATCATGCGTGAATATACCCTGGTAGCCAGTTAATGTTTTTTGTCACCCCAAAAGATGGAATCCTCTGGGCTGTCCAGCAGTGCAAACATTTTTGCCACCCAGCTCTTTGTCACTTGCTGTCTCTATCTGTCTCTCATATTTATCTTACATTATACCTGACAGTAGAAAACATTAAGATTGTTGTTCTTATATGAGTACAATACAAAAAAAGGTGAGTGATAATTGACTCTGGCCAATTAACAGTGACAAACCTTGCTTCCCAGCCTAAAATAATATCCAGTGTTACTCTCCCAATTCTATGGATTTTTGAGCCTTCGAGATCAGTTAATCAATGAACAAGTTGTTCAAAAATGAGCAGCATGCTGCAATATGGTGTACACACACACACACACACACACACACACACACTTTTATTATTTTGGCTGGCATAAATGGAAGTGAGACGAGACCTCAATAAATTATTATTGCAGTTCCTTAAAAGATATATTTATGGTTACATAGGTTGTACATGCAAACATTTTACTTGTCACTACCAGCTGAATACCCCAAATGTGATGATTTTAGCTTATATGACAATCTGAAATCTGTAAAGGATATGCTTAATAGCATAAGGGCTGAGAACCAAGGGCCTGCAATTCCAGGGCAACATAATTAAGTAAATGAGGGCTCTTTTGTGCACCTATGATTGTTCTTGCTTGGTTAATATCAGTCTTACCTCACTGAACTTGTATGAATTCTGCATTCTTTTTTTTTTATTCCACATCCCCACTTTTCCCCTTTCCCTCCCACATACAGTGTTCTGCTATACAAGAAGAGACAAGCAGAGGAGAATAATAACGAACTTGAAAATTGTGCATTAAAAATAGCCTTTCATAACAAGGTAAATAGAGATTATTTTTTTTTACTCTATTTATGCTGTCATGTGTCAGGAAGAATCAACTGCTCTCTGCATTCTGCTCCTACTGTGCTTCCCTGCTTAAAACATGTTGACTATCAAACTTGGAAAGTGGCTTTGCCCTTCAGAACATTCATTAAAGCACAAATAATGCTCCTTTCCCCCCTTTTCCTTTTTCTTTTTTTAATTGCTCCCCCAACGCAACCCGCTCCAGCACCATATAATTAAATGCCACTTTTAAATGGTTTTTGTTATTTAAAAAAATAATCAGCAAAGGCAGATCTCCAAGTTTAAGACTTCACTTGAGATGTTATTCACTAAACTTATAAATAGAAAAAGTGTCATGTCAAACATTTTGCCTTTTACCCAAAGTCATCCTCTTATTAATGACTCATGATTTTATTTTATGTTATTTAAATATAATGTAATTATAGATTGTTCTGGAAAATTGGGCATATCTTGCATTCATATCTGAACATATTAATTAAATCCAACATATGTATTTATAATATGCAATGTGCCACCATTGTTCAGGATAATCCCTTTAATCCTGTTTGAATAGCAAGATGTAAAAAGTTAATCCCAGTAACATCTTTATAAACAAATATTTAAATAAATCCATTTGAGTCTTTGTTCTCTATAGCACCTGTTCTGAAAAGGCTGTGAAAATACTCTAGCCCTCCATTAGGAATAAATAATAGGGTGCTTAAGGACAGCATACAAAATAGGTTCCTGTATATTTTGAGTCATACTGGCAAATACTAGTACCAAGATCGCCCCCCCAGTTCAAATTTGCTTAATATAACAATGCTTCAAACTCAGTTCTGTGCAAGAATATTTATGGATCCTAGAAAGATCTTTTTAGAAATCTCTTCAAGGTTGCCTGACAATGGTACAAATTAAATAGTGGAAATTCGGATACATATTGAACTCCATATCCCACAGAAATGTAATTATGGGTCTTGGAACCCTCACGTTCTTTTTATTCTGCCTGGCACCTGGCCAAAATGCTTTAGTCTAAGGAATCCACACTGAATCCACAGTTTTGGATTTGCATGACTGCACTATGACTATGGTTTCTACATATGGCAAGACACCAGGAACTGGGAAAGAAGCAATTGTTTTTCCCCTGCTGTGAGCAATGGAATTGAACATGCCTCACATTGTTTTCATGCTGGGATGTCTCCACCTTCCTGAAAAATATAAGTGCAAGCCAAGCTTATTAAATTCCTTTGGGCAGCAAGAAAAACATAAGCAGGCTTGCATGCACATAGAATGTCCTTGCAATCCTGACAGGTGATTTTGTTCTACGTTCAGCAAAGAACACTGGGTAACAGTCTGCTGAGTACAAATCTGAAGTGAGGATTGTAACACATCTGGTTCAGAGAAAAGTAGTACGGGAAGAATTCTACTATTATTAAGAAAGATACTAATAAGTCTTTAACCCTGGACCAGAGCTGGTTAGCATGGTGTCCTTCAGATGTTGGATTCTAACTCCCTTTCTTTGGAAATAATTTTTATTGGTTTTACAAATAAAAAGTTATAAACAAATAATAATAAAAGTATATCCATATAAAGAGATTCCTCTGAATCTCGGGGCTTCCCCCCATACCCTTCTTGGGGTCCCATTATAAACACTTAATATTCCATATTCTTCCATACTCCAATTTTTATATCAAACCATATTATCCATAGTAATTGTTAAACTACCAGTGAAATAAAAATCCTGCTAATGTTTCCATCTGCTTACAGTGGTCTCATAAAGAACTTGTAACCCCCCCCCCCATTCTTTTATAAAGTTTTTATCCTCTTGGTTTCTGAGTTTTCCAGTCAGTTTTGCCATCTTGGCATAGTCCATCAGCTTAGTTTGCCATTCCTCTCTGGTAGGGACTTTATCTTCTTTCCATCTCTGGGCTAGTAACATCCGGGCAGCTGTTGTTCCTTACATAAAAAGTCCTTTCTGTTCCTTTGGCATATCAGTACAGTGGTACCTCGGTCTACGAACAGTCCTGTTAACGAACTATTCGGGGAACGAACTCCGCAAAACTGGAAGTAGGTGTTCAGGTTAGCGAATGTTGCCTCGGAAGATGAATGGAAGATGAATGGTGGAAGGGCACCGGCGGCAGGAGGCCTCAGTAGGGAAAGCACGCCTCAGTTTAAGAAAGCTTTTGGTTTAAGAACAGACTTCCAGAATGAATTAAGTTCGTAGACCGAGGTACCACTGTACCTGTAATTCCTCCTATCCTGTCCCAGGCACAGTGATCCATCAGGAGGGCAGCAAGGTGCTTGTGTCTGACCCTAGACCATTTGTCAACATTTTATTTGTTTATTTATTAGAAGGTATACCAACCTCTGGCTTAGAAATTCTCCAAGTGGAGTGCTAGACCAATTATACTTATTTATATATATATATGGAGGGACACGGGTGGCGCTGTGGGTAAAACCTCAGTGCCTAGGACTTGATGATTGTATGGTCGGCGGTTCAAATCCCCGCGGCGGGGTGAGCTCCCGTCTTTCGGTCCCAGCTCCTGGCCACCTGGCAGTTAGAAAGCACCCCTAAGTGCAAGTAGATAAATAGGGACCGCTTTATAGCGGGAAGGTAAACGGCGTTTCCGTGTGCTGCACTGGTGCTGGCTCGCCAGAGCAGCTTTGTCATGCTGGCCACGTGACCTGGAAGTGTCTCCGGACAGCGCTGGCCCCCGGCCTCTTAAGTGAGATGGGCGCACAACCCTAGAGTCGGACACGACTGGCCTGTACGGGCAGGGGTACCTTTACCTTTATATATATATAAAACATGTGTATTGCTTTGTCATGAAAATATATCAAAGCAATTTGCAGCAATAAAACCATACAATAATAACCGGGGGCGGGGGTAGTTAAAAATTGCCTGCATAGGCCTGATGGAATATAAAAGTTTTTGGGAGGAGTTTAAAAGTTGTCACAGAATGTGCCGGCTGAATCTCTAGTGCCAGAGAGTTCCATAAGACTTTGTGATGCTAATGGCTCAGTTTCTTGTTGCTGTCAAACGAGCCTCACCGTAAAACATGACTAAAATTCATGGTAAATGAAATAAAAATCCTATATATTAAACCATCACCCAAAACAAAGATAAAACATTTAAACCATATGCCTGAAGCAGGAAAGTTTTCAGCACGCATCCTGCACTGCATAGATATGTGGGGCCAGAGCAATGAATGTTAAGTTTATCTTTGTACAGTAGGCTTGTTTCACACTTTTCTGTATCCATGCAAGCAAGAAGCAAAGTTCAAGACAGATTCCACCCAGGCAAAAAACCTCAAGGAGAATCCATAACTGGTTGGTGAAGGGTGTGTCCTGGGGAGAGAGGGTGTGGTTGGGCCAGGCTGGTTGGTGTCAAGAGAGACCCAGGGGCCAGGTAGTGACGCCTGAAGATCCACATTTCACCCCCTGAGGTTTGATATCCCTGCCCACCCAAGATCAAGGGATTTCTGAGCTTTTAACACTATGTTGGCTATAACCACCTCTCCCGTGGGCAGACTGGTGGCCCTCTTGCTGCCACCTAATGCATGTTTCATAATGGTCTTTTCCTTCTCCCATCAGGAAGAGTCCAACTCCTCCCTCAAACATGACCAAACTGCTGGATAGCTTTGCTTGGTTTGCAAGGTTTAAAAACTCCAAGACAATGAGGGGAAAAACTGCTCACTGCATTCCGATATTCATAGAAGCCTTTAGGCGGAATGTCTTCACACATTTGTTTTGATTATTTCCCAAATGTGTATAGAAACCATTCCCTCTCAGTTTTGGTCTGTGAGCAGCAGTAAAACTAAATTTGTATTCTCCATTACGAGATTTTATAGTCTGTTCATCTTCTCTCACTTTCTTTCATTCAAAGACAACACAGAATAGCAAATTCCTCCTCATATCCTGGCTTTTTCAGAGTGTGGTTCCGTTTGAAACAGAGGATGGAGTCGACCTTGGGTGACTTGTGTTCAGACCTACCAAGTGGGGACTACGACTACCACATAATTTTATTCAAGCAACGGTCATAATTCAGAATGGAACCAGCTCTGCGCACCAACTATTTCTTTCCCCTGGTTGTGTTCTAACTCAACCCTATTCTCTAGGTTTGATTCAAGTGGCTATGCTTATAATCCTTACAAGTTGAAACTGAATTGGAGCAGGAACTTCATTATAAAGTGCAGACCTCTGGTGGACAGCAAAAACCAGGCGTGGCTGTGCGTGCCCCTCTGTTTATATTTCCTGCACATCTACAAAAGCAGGCAGTTCCATTTATCCCTTAACCATGTTTGTGTACCAGCCCACTAACTGCTGTAACACCATTCCAGAACAAAACTTGTCAAGTTCACGATTAGTATATAGATCACTGCTTTTAGTATCACTCTCTCTTTTTGCTTTGATAATGATGGAGGCACGGATGGGAGGGGGTTCCTGAGGAGAAAGTACCCGCCTCCCACCCCCCACCCCGGTGAAGATACTGAAGTGGGGGAAAGAAATATCCTCCCCAGTTAATAAGAGCAAATTCCTTAGAGTAAATCACCTCAATGTAAAGAAAATGAAATGCTGTAGCAAGGCCAGCATCTGCTGCGGGAAGGTGAGAGCCTTTCCAAAAAAAGGTAAAAATTCAATTAAAAAAAAAACCCCACACAGCTGAGTGCCCATCCTCCATCTTTTGTCAAGCTGCTGTAATTGCTACTTATTCCCACAAATCAGCCCAATTAAGCATGTTATACAAAGAATGCACAGTTGAATGCTAAGACCTAGGGGATATAAAATGAACAAATGGAAGGCTTCCATGGAGTGCTTTTGACCAATCATCTCATCGTCTTCAGAGTCTGTCAAGATGCTGAGACAGAGAAAGGCTGAATTCAAGCATATATTTAAGCTGCAGTGACAATAAGTGCTTCTCTAATGACAGTTCCCTTGTGTTCCTGCTCTCTTTCTCCTGGGCCCAGTTGCAAATCAGAAGGTTCCATTTTCACAGGGGTTTTATGGCGAAACATTACTGCTCAATGAATGCCATGGGACACTTCTTAAACAAGTAGCTTTCAGAGGAGCAGAGCCAGTTAAAAGAATACGTTTCCTCCTGATGATCAGCCCCTATGAAATGAACACCTGTAGTGAATGTTCCTGAGCATTACAAAGAGCATGTTGCTTGCTCAGGGAAATGACCTAATAACACTTTCAATGCGTCAGGCAAAATGGGGAAGCGTTAAGTTCATGGGCACATTTAGAGGCCCTTGCTAACAACTGCTAATTGTATAATGGAAAAGTTGAGAGAGGAATTAAACTTCTGTCCTCCTGAAACGTCCTTTAAGTTAGGGGTGCTGGTTGATAAATAAGTGTAGTTGATGCATCGGTTGTTCCTATTTTTTTTCACTTAATGAAGCAAATTTTGAGCATAGGGGACATGCTTGTTTATTTTCTAAGGGCCAAACTGCAGGTTAATTGTACTGTTATCATTTTCTTGGTATTAAAGAAAAGCAGTCACAAATGATTCTGAGGTTGACTGGAGGAGGGTTTTGTGTGTGTGTGTGTGTGTGTGTGTGTGTGGCTGCCTAACCCTTTCCCTGCCATTGATTTTTCTGCTCAGAATTGAGTTGTTTGAGCAGCAAATAGATGGCATAAAAAGAATTAAGCCATTTTCCTTCCTGAAGTTTCTTTGCACTTAAAAATAAATCTTTGGAAAATCTAACGTGCAGTTTGGCTCAATGGCAATTTTAGCTGTGGTGTGCTAACTGGGAGAGTATGGATGAGTTTTCCAGATCAGCAGGAAAACTGAATATACTTGATATAGAGGTGCACACATACTTCCTACGGCAGGTAGGTAGCTGTGTTGGTCTGACACAGTCAATATATATATAAAAATAACAAAATTGTCCAGTAGCACCTTAGAGACCAACTAAGTTTGTTCTTGGTATAAGTTCTCGTGTGCATGCACACCTCTTCAGATACACTGAAACAGAAGTCACCAGACCTTTATATATAGTGGGAGGGTGGGGTGGGGTTTTTCTCAGCAGGGTAGTAGGAGACGGGTGATTGACTCAATGGGTATAGTAAACCTGTTGACTACTATTAATGACTGTTTCCTACAGCAGGTAAGTGATGGTGATGATGAGCTTCTATTAGCCACATTCAGGGATGTGTGTCAATCCATCTGTGATCAAAACAGCACTCCCATGTACAAGAGAAATGTATCATCATATTCAGGGGAACCACGAGGCTTGAAGATCTCCAAAAAATATTGTAAGGGGGGACCCATAAGGCAGCATACATGCACCAAAACACTTTAATCGAGGGATGCTCAATTGCCACAGAACTCTGACTGTCTGTTGGGGGGGGAAAGCCAGTAAACCTGGTCAGAGGGTCTGGAACATGGAATGGAGTATCTCTCAAATACATGATTGGCTGGCACTCTCCACGGGAGCACTTAGTTCACAACATTTTGTCTCAATTCCCACTTGTAAATATAACAGTAATAATGATAAAATCCTTGTTTATGTCTAATGATGGTGTCAATGCTCTGCAATATTTATATGCTGCTGTTTGTCCATGGAACATTTTTCCCTAGAGTAAAACACCAAAGACAGTGGAGGTCTAGTTTGAAAAACTACAGAGTCTGCATCAGCTTCAAGAATTTGCCATAAAATGAACAAGATCCTCAGGGCTATGCAGAGCCTGCAGCTGCTTCTGTCTCCGCTTCTATGTGTTATGGAGGTATTGTATTTCAGTATGTTGTAGCCAATGGAAATCTTTCCATTGACAGCAATGAGTTTTGAATTAGGTCCCTAATTATCTGCAACCAGCAGACTGTGCAAAAAGAAAAAAAGAAAAGAAAAAAGAAAAAAGACCAATCTAATTATATAGTATATACCCAGGGCTCTGTGTAATCTTTGCTCGGGGAGAGGGAGGATACAAATCTGCATTGCCAAATTTCAGACTTTTCTGAATGCCATGAATTATGCAATCATTTACTTTAGATGGTATTGTCTACTTCGAAGACGTAGTTTATGGAAAGTGTACAGAGTGCCTTTGGCGAAGGTGGAGGTGGTAAAGGGAAAGGATCAAAGGTAATGGAGCCATACCAACTGAGTATAGGGAAAACATCACTTCTGACCACTGGAACACCATCCTGCCTCTGCAGCATTCCTACCTACAACTTTCTAGGCTCTTACATGCAACCTATACAGTAGACCCAACAAACAGCAAAGGCAAAAAAATTATCACTTAGGAAGAGCTCCATTCTTATGTGGAAATCTGCATTGCTTGGGCAGAATGTAGGAAGCCTGGTGTGAATGCAAATGTCTATTTTATCAAACTAGGAGGAGAATCTGGTGCAAGAGTTAAGTGTGCTTATATCCCACCGCCTTCATTGAGATTTAAGTATGAGTAACTGCAGACTGGATGGTACCCGTCCCTTTGAGGTCTGAGTGTATTAAGAGCAGCTAGGCAATTATCAGCCTCACATAAAATCCCCACTGGTAGTCTCAGCATGTAAGCTATAAAAGAGAAGAGCAGATTTTATTATATATATCACCGGAAGACAATAGAGCAGAAAGCAGGCAAAAAAGAAAAATGGTCACCAAGAAATTTAGTGCTGAGGAACGCGTACTATATTTTTTGCCATTTGCCATATTTATTGAAAAATCAATGACAGATCTCCCACAGTGTGAATGTTGCCTGACAAACTCTTATTATAGGCTAATATTCTATTACACCAGTTCATTTGTGTAAAACTTTTTGCAAGAGTGGCAAATATTGATAGCACTTCAAGTTGAAAAGCAGTGCCTTCAGAAAGGGAAAGAACCATCTGACAATGTAGCTCATTAAGAAGCACAAAATAAATGTGTTTTGGGTGATTGGTGGGAGAAAACAAATGAGTCAGGAACAGTATTTCAAGGGGCAAATTAATTCAAAATTCTAATAACATACCAAAAAAGCCCAGTGTAATCCACTCAGTATTTCAAATTCACTTTACAAAGTGTAAGAAGCAATTCACATAAGCAGCAGTAATTTTTTTTTTAGCACGATGTTTTAGTTAGATGTTCACTGTTATCAATGCCTGTTTATATCTCTTCTGTGTTAGATTTTTGTGAGGTTTGCTTTTCTGTTTCATGTGGATGGGAAGAAAGGACACGTAAAAATAAAGCTATCTTTAACCCTCTTGTGTGTTTTCTTCTTCCCATGCATCTTGGCCGCCATTGTTTCCTTGACCTAATGCTTTTGTGCAAATATGTGTGCTTGTGGTATTATTTTTGGCTTCGTTCTGTGATCCCATTAGTGAACATGATGGTTCATTACCGTAACACATAGCCAATGAGATTTAGCTACATAATGTAATTAGCACAGAAAACTGAATATTCCAAATGCGCTTGCTCTGAGAGGAGAAAGAGGGAGCGCATCCCTGTTACGTGGGAAGCCTGCCTTGATGGTCCCTGCCCACATTTATGGAGCAACCAGGAAGGTAAGAAAAGTGAATTACATGTAGCAAATGGGAGTTGAGTTGTGAGCAGGCTACATGGTAATGCAACCACATGGAGACTTCACTTCATAATGCAAGCACTAACTGGGACTGGGAGTGTAGGGCATATTATTACTATATAAGCAGGCTAAGCCAGGTGAGGTAGCTGATGGGTCTCAAACCCTCGGGGAGTTAGGGACTTCCCCTGCATGTGAAAACAGGCTCTGGTGGGTTGGACAGACAAGACCAATAGTGGGTCAATGGTCAAGAAGGCTGTTTCTGCACATGTGGTACAGGGAAGTGGGCGGCAGATGGGACTCATCAACCTGGGAAGGTAGCCCATCAAGGCTGCATAAACCTCTGCTGCCTTGCAGAATATCTTTGAGAGAAGAAAAGGCTAAAATTCCAGAGCAGAGTTCCTAAGACGGTTGGATGGCACCTTGTACACTTCCTTCTGGCAACTCCTGCAGCCAAGTTGAGGCCAAATGTATCACTTTGCTTTCCTTTGAACCGCATCAACATGGTCTAGTTATCTGGGTAGCCCCGAACCTCCATACACCCTGCTGGGATTGCTCCCCGGGGAGGTCACTTTGGTGCTGCTAATGTAAGGTTACCAGATGTCCCCGTTTCCCGGGGACAGTCCCCGGATTTATCCTATCTTTCCTACTGAAGTTGAAAAGCGTCCCCAGATTCATTGAAAAAAAAATCTGGTAACCTTATTCTAATGCATTGGGTTGACTTCATCCCCAGAAGCACAATCTATTGTCTATCAAGATAGATGGATGCCAGAAAAATACTGTTTTACACACCTTCTAAAAAAGTGATCCAGCAAGCCTATCCAGACACATAATTTGGTTATATATACTTGTTTTTAACAATCACTGAGTTTATCTTTCTTGAATTGATATTTGTTTTATGTTCACGACTTACTGGATTTTTTGCATAGCAATTCATATGTCTTTCTAAATACATAATTTAAAAGCAAAAAAGCAAAATATCATGCCAATCTAAATCTGGCCCCTTCCTTTTCCCAGGCCCTGAGGCCCTGGCAGCTGCCCAAGGCTGCTGAGAGCTGGCACTAGTCCTGAAAGACAGCATAAAATACATGCCGACATTGAAACCTGGAGCTGCCACTAAAACAGAACTCCTGTTGTGTGTCAAGTATTCCTCTCACCGTGTAACCTCTAGTTCAGTTTACCTGTCTGTGCATCTCCTCTGTGTTTCTCTTTGCTGGCTACATCTGGGGGGTATGGGGAAAATTCAGCAGGACCCATCAGAAGAAGGAGTACTTTGAAGAAGGAACTCCATAACTACAGAGTAGGAAAGAAGAACTTGATACAGCACTGATGTTTTTGGCAGCAGCACTGAGATCTATGTAGGCACGGGGGAAGAATTCAGTTCAGTTCACATCTAAAGGGGCACTTACGTAATTGCACTTTCTGAAACAAGATGCGAATCGAAACACAGCCATCCTTCAAAATTCACACTTCTCTGGATTTTGCAGTGCAATTCTCCAACTCAGTAATAAGTGTTGTGGAAAGATGCCTCTACTGGGGAGAAGTGTGCATATAAATGTATATATCAGTGCATACAAATATGCATTCTGTTAGAGGAAATTGCTTTGCAAAAATGTGTATAATAGGCAAAATTGCATCCAGAAATGTGAATATTGTGAGAAATTCACACCAAGATGCTGCTGAATTTTCATGGAGACTTAAAGAAATGTCAGTTGATGTGGTGATGCAGAGAACTAACTCAAGACTGGGGGGAAAAAATGAGAAACTGAAACAAAATTGACATATTTGCCCATCCCTAGTACTTTGTAGCATGTAGCTATAGGTTGTTTAGATGGTATTCTAATACTCCTCCTATTGCTACCCCCCCAAAAAATCAAGACATAGTTTTTTCTTGGTGCTTTGGGGCTATTGCATGAGAGGTACAGAGCAGGCCTACACTGCTGATAAGGACAACATATATCTGATCTGAACTGTAATTAAATCATCTAATTTTCTCTGCTGGATCAGCATCTAATGGGGTGCAGAATGCAGAGGTGAAAGATGGATTGGCGTGTTTCTTTGGTTAAAAAAGAGAAAGAGCAGCACTTAAACAGCATCCACTAGTCAGTTCCACCTGCGTGTTGAACTACTTTAATATTAAATGCTAGCAGCCTCCCTTGTTACTATCGGGCATTCAAGCTGGTATCCTCCTGACACTTGGAAAGTGGCTTTGACCGTGTTCAACTCCTTTCACTGTGGGGGGTTAATCTCATAAAGATTTCAGCCACACAAGCACTGGTGTCAGGGGTATAATGATCACTTTGAAGTTTGTTTGCTTTCCAGTGCATTGAAACAGTTTAAATGTTCTAGAAATAGGATTAGATGCCCCAGTGAATTCATTTCATTTACCCCCAGCAGTGGTTTTCCAATACTATATGGTGTTTACATGGTATCAATTTAGAGGCATGCTGATTTCTAAGATTCATCCCCTCCCCTGTCAATTTTCTACGATATCTTGCCTTGCAGTTCTAGGGTAAATGGTGTGTGCATGTGTTTTTAAGAGACTTTGGATTGCGGTGAGTTCTTTGTTTTTAGAAATGCTGTAGTGGCCTTTGTGAAACTTTTATGTTATCTAAGCAAATGAGATGAAGGTATTTTTTATTTGATGATGGTTATATGCTGCAATTAAGTCTGTGCCTTCCATGACAGAAAACATTGAAAATAAATTCTGAACCCAAACAGAGTCAGGAAAACAAAACCGAAAGCTCTCTGGAGGAACTGTGATGGTGTCCAGAGAGAAACCTCCAAATCTATTAGGAAATGGGAAATATTTAAGGATACCAAACCATTTAGCTGAGGATAGTGCTCCACTGCTCCAGCCTAGATCAGAATCAAGCTTTGATGTTACGGTAAGAATATTTAAACCAAATAGCAGAAAGCCAAAAGGTGTTGAGGATTTAAAAGTTTTGTGTTGTCGCTGTCAATTTTAGCTGATTGAGTGTACCAGGTTAATTATTCCTGTATTTCATAAATGACATTCACTGAAGAATTGATGCTTTTGAATTATGGTGCTGGAGGAGACTCTTGAGAGTCCCATGGACTGCAAGAAGATCAAACCTATCCATTCTGAAGGAAATCAGCCCTGAGTGCTCACTGGACGGACAGATCCTGAAGCTGAGCCTCCAATACTTTGGCCACCTCATGAGAAGAGAAGACTCCCTGGAAAAGACCCTGATGTTGGGAAAGATTGAGGGCACAAGGAGAAGGGGACAACAGAGGACGAGATGGTTGGATAGTGTTCTTGAAGCTACCAAGATAAGTTTGACCAAACTGCGGGAGGCAGTGGAAGACAGGAGTGCCTGGTGTGCTCTGGTCCATGGGGTCATGAAGAATCGGACACGACTAGATGACTAAAAAACAACAACAACAAAGACAGTGGGTTGGATCCAGTGTACGTGTGTGTGGAACTCCACTCATGGCACTCTTCCACTGGAGGAAGCGGAGAGATGCTGGTTGGGAATTCCTCCTCCCTCCTATAGCTCTCTGTGCCCTCTGGAAAAACTTCTCTGGAAATCTGGGGAAACATGCAGAACAGTGTAGGCGGTGTTGCTGCAGAGGAAATAAATTTCTCTAAAATTGCCTTTCCCCTCCCCATGCTCTGCTTCAACTGTTGGAGGCAGGATACCATTGAATGCACTCTGCATCTATATCTCTATCCCTCCCCCGCAAGTTTTTACTTTATTTTTAACAATATGCAAACAAAACGGAGCAAGACAGAACAGGAAAAGGGGGAGAACAGTCAAGAAAATTGATTACATTCAACATAGTAAATAAAAAATATCAAAGTATTCTCAACAAAGCATATGGATTTAAATTTTTGTTACATTAGTACATGATGAAAAAAGCCATTTTTTTCAACAAAACAATCATAGTTCTGCCTTCTCTCTCTCTGACCTGGATCATATTAATCATTTTAACCATGGTGGCTATATCCCAACTTTGGTCAGCTAGCATGGATTTTATTCCAGTTATGGGCGATGATTGTATGAGCTGTACTTGATATGAAGTTCCATCTCTTGTCCTGTTTTGGGGTATGTGTGTGTATATATTTTTTTTACTCCTTACCACCAAGCTCTCATTGTAGCGGGGTATGTGTGTGTGCTTAAATAAATAAGGAAATAGTAGACCTGATTTTGTTGAAAATCACTTCTGATTTATGATCAAGTTACAGTCTCAATGATATGGAAAGATGGGGGAGGGGGACCTCCACTGTGGAGCTTCCAAGGTCATTTAAGGCAGAGTTTAAGCATTCTTGATTTTTGCTGTTGGAATTTAAGCCAGCAAGGAAATAGCATTTTAACATTTGCCATGTTTCACAATACCTTTTATGTCTACTCAGAAGTAAATGGTCAATTCTTGGATCCAAACAATGCATAAGAATTAAACAGGAACACTCAACTGAGAAATCGCTTAGTGTAAATAGCTTTGCTCTCTGCGGCATTTACACCACCAATGATTTCTTACATTATAAAACAGGGCATGAATTTGCAGACTCAACTGAGACAGGTTTTTGTGTTATTATTTTTGGGAAGAAAGTCTTTTTTGCTTCTTATCACTTCTGGGAAATATTAGGGAGGTCTTCAGTTGCACATGCTGTATGAGCAAACACCACTTAAGCCAGGCTTGGCTTCCTAAACAAGTATTTAATCTCCTCATTAAAGATATATGAAACTAGAAATCAATGAGCACTGGTGGTTAGAGCTTTTTAGCGGAACTAATGGCTACACCTTGTCTAACATTAGAAGCTTCACTTGTGGTTTACAGCTGCTACACATGGAGAAACATGAATCCACAAGAAAAGATCTTAGGCAGTTTTAATAATTGTACTGTGAATTCTGAATAGACAGGTCACATAAATATATAACCAGTACAATAAAACATTTTCAATTCACATTTCAGCATCTTAACTGGATACAGTGAGCTCTTAACCGTATGGCACTGGATGACAGGCTGTAAAATAAGCTACACCTTAGATACAAACTTCACAGAGACGTACTATAAATTGTAGAATTATACAGTGCAAATAATTGCAACACTCAGAAAACAGTGGCCTCGTGAATTATCCCAAACTGGAAGTCATTCAACAAGATCTTATGGAGCCCGTGAAAAACAGAGGATCTATTTAGGTTCCAAGGTTAGCAATATGGTAAAACAACATATAGCTCTAGTGTGCTAATGAAAGACCTCTGAGATGATTTTGGCCCTTCAGCTTTACACATATCTTTGTTGGCAGGGTTGTTGTTGTTGCTGCTACTGCTGCTATGTCTTGTGTTTCAATGCTGGTCCAAATAATTAATAGAAGTCCAGCCAGCCAGATGATGTGGTAGGAAATCTCTTCCAATTCTGCCCAACCATCAAGAACTCCTGCATCCATGTGCAGTCACCCCATTTGGCGAACCACTACCTGCCAGTGGCAACTTCTCAGTGAAGCATCTTTAGTCCCTGAACTGACTTGGCTCATCCAGACTGACCATTGGATCCTTCATCTTCCAGCTGGATCTTCCTCAAGCAACAAGGACTTTTGGGGAAAGGGTAAGTGAAGGAGAGAACTGGCAACGTAATCGTGAGCTGAACAGATTACAAACTGTGTCAACATTAGGTACAGGTACATTTGTCCATCTAATTCTGTATTGTCTCCTTTGACTAGAAGCTGTTGCAGAGGAAGAGCAGAGATCTTATTCACCACTTACTCACTGATGGTTTTCAACTGAAGATGCCACAAACTGAACCTGCAAAGTGCAGAATGTGTGCTCTGCCACTGAACTAGGATCCTTTCACAAAGCAAAAGCCTAGCCCTGTTTTGATCATTGCACCAGACAGAATCATCCTCCCCCTCTCCTCTTCCTCATGCGGGCTGTTCTGGGACTTCTCCTGATCCCCCAGACCAAGTGGGATAGGTTGGGGTTGCAGGGGGATAGGCCTGTTGCACAAGCAGAAATCCTTGTGCAGGGTTTGGCTGATGGGACTCCTTAGTTGAATCCCAACCACAGTTTCATTTCCTATCAGTGCATATCCTCTAACTTCCTGCTGAAATCCTGCAACTTTTCATACCACAGATGTTTGGAGGGTTGTCCAACTTTTATGGTGCTATTGTGCAAACATGCTCCTCCAGATGGCCAATATGGAGACACTGGCAAAGCACTGCAGGGCAACTGATATAACAGGATGTTGTGGGGATGTTCTGGTATAAATCCACCACCAATGTAGTCTTCTTTTGCGATCACTCGGAGCCGAATAAGATTGGCTTCCATGAAAATGGCCTTAATGGTGAGTCCGTAAGTGACTGTGGAGGCCAATTCTGGATCCACATGGCCTTCCACAATGGGGACATGGGCAAGAGTTGATCATGAGCGTTTGCCAACCATGCCTTCCTCTTAGCTTATTTCTCCCTTTTGTCTTGAGTTTGAGCAGCTTCGAAATCCACGGTACCTTTGGTAAAGGCTGTTCTCCAGTTGAAGCACTCGCAGGCTAGTGTTTCCCACTTGTTGGTGTTTATACTACATTTTAAAAGATTTGCCTTGAGAGAGTTTTTAAAATGCTTTTGTTGACAGCATTACGCTTTCCATTTTTGAGTTTGGAATAGAGTAGTTGCTTTGGAAGATGATCAGGCATCCACACAACATGACCAGTCCAACGAAGTTGAGATTGAAGAATCATTGATTTGACACTGGTGATCTTTGCTTCTTCTAGTACAGTGGTATTAGTTTACCTGTCTTCCCAAGTGATGTGTAAAATTTTCCGGAGACACCTTTGATGGAATCTTTCAAGGAATTGCAGATGGCGTTTATAAGTGGCCCATGTTTCACAAGCATACAGTAAGGCTGGTAGTGCAATAGCTTTGTAAACAAGCATGTTGGTTTCCCTTTGAATGTCCCGGTCCTCAAACACCCTGCACTTCAATTGGGAGAAAGCTGCACTCGCAGAACTCAGGTGATGCTGGATTTCGGCATCAATGTTGGCCCTTGTGGAAAGATAACTGCCCAGGTAGGAGAAGTGATCAACATTTTCCAACGTTACACTATTGAATTGGATTTGTGGCACTGCAGAGGGGTTGTTTTGTGCTTGTCAGTGCAGTACTTTAGTTTTTTGGATGTTGAGCGATAGGCCAGGTTTTTTGTAAGCTTCTGTGAAGAAATTTAGGAAGGTTTGGAGGTCATCCTCTGAGTGTGCACACACTACATTGCCATCAGCATACTAAAGCTATATGTAGATATGATGCATTGAAAATGGTTGCTAGAAACCAAAGGAGTGCTCATGTGCCTGGGCCCAATTTGCAGGCTTCCCACAGGCATCTAGTTGTCAAGGATAGGATGATCGCCTAGATGGGCCATTGGCCTGATCCAGCAGGTTCTTGTTATGTTCTTATTGCATCAATGGCATGTGACAGAATACAGCCTAAATAACCTATGTGGGGCGAGGCAAGATTTCTATAAAAGAAGGACCATGTATGGATCATACCCACTTGTGTGAGCTTCCTGGCACACTTTCACAGCTCTGTGTACAGAAAGTAGTGGTCTACTCCACTGTTGAAAATGAGAAAGGTTGCATTTTTGTAGAACTTCTGTGCGACGCTTGATGTTGCTACAGCAAGAGTCGCCACTGCTATAGTTTGAAGACATTTCTAAGATGCAAATGACATCTTATCTCCTCAGCAGTGGGGACTACTACAGGGCAAGCCACAAAGAAACCTCTGGCTGTATGTCTGTTTCTGGCCCATATTAGTTGTTTGGCCTACACCCTATCCAAACAGAAGAATAGATTCTAATGTCAGTGACTTCTGACCCAAGTTTTAATATGGCAATTTTCAGATCACTGACTGCATTTTTTTTCACTGACTGCATTTTACTGGACTCTTCTGTGCACAAGATAATTTTTTCCTTGGGTGGGGAAGGAAAAATGTTTTCATTCTTGCAAGTCAATTTGTCAAATCAAGTCACATATGTTCAAACTGGCAGTTTCCTGCTAAGGGGAAACAGTAGTCTGGTGCCAGAAATAAGGGTGTTTGTAATGCAGTTTTCCATAGTGACCCTTACTATTTTTCTCCAGCTGCTCTGCATCATGTATCTGTAATCACAGATGCACTACAAATAACATAATTGGTTGCAATTTGTTTTCTAATGATGAGAGAATTCAGGCTGAATCAGGTTATTCTGCCTCTTTCCACTACAGTCATGTACAAAATTGTTGATTGCTCATTCCAAACTAGCTTAATTTGCCACAGTTTGAGTGTAATTATGTTAAGTTTCTGCCAAAATAATCCCGCATGCACTGTGAATTTGCTTAAAGCAAGTCGGGGAACATTTCTGCCTTTCTATCCTGTCATCCTGGTGCAATGCTGTCTAAAGTGAGGAGCCAGTTTATAAATGCAGGCATTCTGGAAGCATGACCTCTTGCAGTCTAAAACAAATCACTCTTCCTTCTGCCCTTTCCACTGGCTGTTCACCACATGCATATCAAGTAGATGGGCCTCTTCCTGTGGTGAAGTGAATGCTCCACACGGAGGTCTGGATGCATGGAGAGCCAATTCATCTTCTTTCTATAACAGATTTGGAGAACGTTTGGCCCTCCAGATGTTGCTGAACAACAGTTGCTGTCGTTCCTGGCCATTGGCTATGCTTGAGAGGGCTGATGGGAGCTGTAGTTCTTGGACTAAAGGGTGGGATACTAACTAACTAACTAATCTTGCCATTGTGAGGAAGATGGAGGAAAGCAATGTCTAGGCAAAGGACTTGAGAAGGCACCGGCTGGTGGAAGGGAAAGGACTAAAGTTCACATGCTGATTTGAAATTCACTGCTAATATCAGCAGCACTTAGTTGCAACCCACACTAGACCACCGTCAACATTTCTGTATCTCTCTCTTCCTTAGCGCAACCCTGCAAGAGAAGTTATTTTCCTTTTGCAGATGAAAACCACACAGGAATGCAATTATGCAATTATCCTGTCCATTTCTAATAGGTACAGTTAACCAGAAAGGATTTCTCTTCAAAACACACACACAAACATAACCTTGAACATAGAAATCTATTAAGATAAATTCATTAAGCTAGACTACTATTTAAAAACTACTTATGCAAAGATAAAAGCCCCAGTAATGCATTATGGTCAAAATGTTAGAGAACAACTTCCTTTGGTGCAGCTAATGAGAGCTATTGGGGGGGGGGGGTTCTTACAGGCAACCCAAGCTTCAGTGAACAATGCTACCTTGAAGGATAGCTATTTCCTTTTAAAATTGCCAGAGGTCACAAATTCTGGCAAAGGACAATGATCAAGATGTCTTTCTTTCCTTGTAACAGGTTGCAGCCCCCAGATGTTGCTGAACTAGAACTCCCAAAGTTATTCAGTTCTTTATGCTTAAGCCAAGAAATTGTTTCTGTAAAGCATGTTCTCCTTCATGGAGAGCACGTGTTGCGGTGGGGGCCCCAGGACACTCCAAAGTTGTGGGAAGGGCTAATTGACTGTTGGCCACTGATGTGATTGGGCTTCCCTTGTTGTTGGGAAGAAGTTAATGTTGCCATTTGTTGATTGACAGCCAGGAATGCTAAAACTCCCTGCATGAGGCTAGGGCTTCCTCTTTTTGCCCATGCATCGGATTGTCTGTCCCTCCCTCCCTATATTTAGGGTTGTTTGCTTGACCTTGCTACGCCTGTCATGGGGTCATCTGCTCTTGGGGCAGGGGCCCAGTAGGAATTTTGTCCATCTGGCTGATTGGCTGATTGGCTGATTGGCTGGGGCCATTTGGTTTTTGCCTACTGTGTAGCAAATCCTCACAACTTGTAAGGTTGCGGTTAGGCATTGGTTTATGGTTGGTTGGTTGAGGGGCATGGATTGGCTGTGCCTGCCCCTCTAATGCTGCTGCTGCAAGGGATTCCGTTAAAGGAATCAGGGGCTAACTATTGCTTGTCCACCCTGTCAAGGGGGCTTGGGCCATTGCAAGAGCTCCTGGTTGCATTTGGGAAGGGCTGAGGGCAGGTTCCCTGCTCTGTTACTACCTCCAAGTGTATTCCCCTTTTCTGACTTTTGCAGGCGTGCGGAATGTCAGTCTGTCCCCCATGGGGGGGGGGGCAGATAGTCACAACCAATGCCTAAGCAACCACTCACATTTTTGTATTTTAATAAAGTTGTGGCCAAAATTATGCCAAAAACCTTAAACAAAAATTTCTGTGTGATGTGTGATTTATTGGGGTGGCCCTGGGGACCTTGACATGCAACTACATTTAGCACTAATAGTCACATTAATGGCTCGAGACTACTGAGGAAGCCCAGAAAACTGTGCTCAGGGAATGGGCTATCAGCCAACCCCAATAAATTGGCACTGCCAGGGGCAAAATAGCAGCTCTTCAACTTTATGGACTGCTAGGGCGAAACGGGGATAGAATGCTGGCACCCTGTCTTCCATCTGCACTTCACAGCTACCAGGAACATCGTTGAACTTACCTACCTTCTTCTTGAACTTATCTAAAAAACAAGAAAAAACAAAAATTGAGTCAAGAAGTTGTAAGAACTTAGTAAAATCTGATACTGCAAGTTCACTTTATCTTAGATACCTTATAAGTTTTCATAGTACTTTGTAAGTAGTTGTCTTATTCTCACAAATCTGATAAATGGTGAAAAATTGTTTTTGAACCAGAATATTAATTGTGTGACTAATTGTCGCCTATGTGCTGTACGGGTTGCACAATCATTATTAACGGCACAGGTTGTATTTCTTCAGCAGAACTAGAACTCCCTGGCAATTGGCCATGCTTGCTTCTGGGGCTGGTGGGAGTTGTAGTTCAGCAACATTTAGGGTGAGGTCAAAGGTTCTCCCCATGTGTCCTATGGGATTAACTCCATTCCTTCCCCATTGAGTCAACAATGATAATTAGGATTATTCAATAAGAGAACGAGAAATTCGTCAACTTGTCTGTAGTAAAACTTCTAAGTGGCTTACAGGAAATATTAATATTCCCCACTTTCTCTTCTCATAGGATTTTTCTTTTTTGACGAAGTTATCCATAGCTCAAACCAAGACAATGACCTCCCAAATTTCTTTCCATTTAATCTTCTAATTTCACTCATGAACAGAATACTGGAATACTAGGTGGTTAATACAATACATAACTTCCAACATTTACTGATTGAATGAACGAAGGAACAGGTATGTGACTACAGTCACACAATTTTTCTCTGTTCTAACACATTTCATCATTGTTGTGAATGGGGAAAAGTGCAGTCACCCTCTGAAAAAAGTGAAATATGGTATGGAGGGTCCACTACAATTTTGTTCCATAAAATCTGGAGAAAAATAGAAACTTATAGTACCTTAAATGGTACATCTTGAAGGGTACTACTGTATGTCACTGCACATGCACTGAAAAAGAAGAAGAGTTTGGATTTGATATCCCGCTTTATCACTACCCTACGGAGTCTCAAAGCGGCTAAAATCCTCCTTTCCCTTCCTCCCCCACAACAAAACTCTGTGAGGTGAGTGGGGCTGAGAGACTTCAGAGAAGTGTGACTGGCCCAAGGTCACCCAGCAGATGCATGTGGAGGAGCGAAGACACGAACCCGGTTCACCAGATTAGGAGTCTACCGCTCTTAACCACTACACCACACTACATGTGGCAGTTGAGGAAGAAGTTTAAAAGCAGATCAGGACTGTGCAAGTATTGCATGATTTCTTCCAAAGTAAGGAGCTTCATGGTGAAAGTGCATGCAGACTTTCAATGTTATATTTTCGTCCTTTCATCTCAAATTTCTATGACTGCAGGAAGAGCTGCCATATTGGCCTGCTTTTTAGGCTACATTCTGTACTTGGGATTTTGAAACATATACATGTCATTTATCAAAAGTGTGCAGACGAGCAAATCATTCTTAATCACCCCACTATAAACACACTTTTAGTCTACTCCTTAAATGTTATATAGTGCTGCAATTGACACACAGCCGTGCACTCTTTGTAACTGCTGCTCTTAGTGGGCATTGTGCACACAGATATTGGAACCCGAGTCCAGTAGAAAGTGTCTCAGAGGAAGCAGCCTTTAGTTGCATTCATTTCAAAGGGATTTAAATTTTAAGTAAGTATGCTTAGATTTGCTGCTCCAAGCGATTTTCTGTTGCTTTCTTTTTGCTATGATTTAAGGCCTTCACATTTCAGTAACACCTTCTCATTTTCAGTCTCTGTTCGACAAAATTGTTTTGCTGATAAGTCAGTTGGCTAATTTTATTATCCCTAGAGATTCTCTCTTTCTCTCTTGCCTCCCCCTCCCTGCGTTTTTAATGTTGTTTCAAGATAAAATCAGGATATCAGTCAGTCTCAGTTATACTACATCTCAATCCTATAGTTGTGAGTGAGGTCACTGAACCTATGCTTGCAAACTTGGTGTTCAGTTTTCTGCAAAGCTAGATCAGCACAGAAAGAAATACCAGCATAAAATTAGTTTATATATGTCACTAGGCAAGATGAATCCACAGTTACTGCCTATCAAACCCGTGGAAAAGGCACTATGTACTAGGCATCCTCAACATGGTGGCCATCAGATATTTTAGACTACAACTCCTATTATCCCTGACTGTGCTGGCTGTTGCTGATAGAGGTTGTAGTCCAACATATCTGGATATTATGTGTGAAGGAGCCACAACTGAGACTGTATTTGCAGTTTAAATTCGTATTTCAATATGTCTAAACTGCTGAGAACTGCATCCGAACATTTGGAAAAAAATTGCAAAATCTGGTGAAGAGCAAGCTTCCAGTCCTCCCACCTGGCAGCTGTGGATCACATCATTTTGTCTTGAAATTTGTGAAGATCAAATTCTTAAAGCATCCCTAAATATGCAACAAGATATAAAGTCAAAACCAGACCCAGTATGCCGAAGTGTTTCTGTTTAGGGGTTTTCCCATAATTTTATTTAACAGGGCATTTGCTAACAGGACTCATTTGCTGAAACACGCCTATGGCCTTTGGAGTAACTTGCCCAAGCATCTGTTGAGAAGGCAGGGTTAGTATCCCTTGTGAACTTTCAGGATATGGTGCAATGATGCTTCTCAGTTTGCATAGACCAATATTCAGTAGAAAGAGGATGCTTTAAATCACAATCATAATAATCATAAGTTAAGCTTGGAAACAAGAACGGAAATGGATCAATGGCAGTTCTTATCTCCTAGTATGATATTTATATCCATTTTGAAAACCATCCATCCAAGCATTAGTACTCAGCTTCCATTCTATTTGTATTTGCAAGAATACCATTCTTTGTTCGGCTTAAGCTTTCAGCAAGGTGACTTTTGTTTCTGACAACATCGGCCTCTGAGAATCACTCGAGATAATACTAATACCTTTCCATCATAAAGAGTGTTGTCAGAAGGCCAGGTTAGCATGCCAGTCTCATGATGGAAAGCAAAACAACCCCAACACCAGAGCATCTTTAGCGATAAGTTTGACCCTGGGATGATCCTGGCACCTGGGTCCCTGGTAGAGCCCCTTGATGTGCTTAACGTGTTAATCTCTGGTGTGGTGCCAACCATTTATGGCATTAGGGAAATAAAAGAAGTAGCTTGTTAACCAGGCACTCCCCAGTATCGTGCTGTAGAGATACCATTGCTGTTTTGACACAATAGCAATTATCTCGCCCATGCCCACAGAAGCACTCCAAAAGATGATTTCCAGTGCAATCTGACACTAAGAACTGCTTGACTGTGGTATGGACTCCCATGAGAGGTTGTAGACTCTTCTTCCTTGTAGGTTTTTAAGCAGAGTTGGATGGCCTGAGATTCCTGCATTGCAGGGGGGTTGGATTAGATGGCCCTTGGGCTCCTTGCCAAAAATTCTGTGTTTCTATATGCAGTCATGCACAAATACCTGTCCAGGGCTGGCAGGTGCAGGGAGAAAGCAGAATTCCTGTTGACCTGTGAGACTTAGTGCAATTCTGTGCCAGCTGCTATTGAAAGTGAGGGTCGTTGGAAACAGCCTTAACATTTGCCAGGGAGATAATATGGCAGTAGTTGTGCTGTGCTTTGCTTTGCTTGCTAGCGCCTCCTGCTGCTGCTGGTGAGCTCCATAGGATCTGACATCCTGAAAGGTAAATGATGGCTCAGCCATTAAAAGTGAAATGGTTGGTGGCTGATAGGATGTTGTTTGAATGAGACTTTGTCCATAAATACAAAGGGAGAGAAGCAGTAGTTAAAGATTGGAAGCTATGGCTACTTAGGGGCAAATGCTTCCCTCTTTGGGACCCTCCAACTAGAAGCTAAAGAGAGTGAATGTAATGAAAAACAGTTTTGAGGACACCAGAGAGAGTTATTGCAGCTGTATGGCGTTTTTCCCCTCGTACTGCCATATAACTGATACCTGCACTTGAGGCCCTTTATGAGTCTAAGAGGTAAAACATAGGATACTCATAAAACATACACACATCATTTCACTGTGGGCAGTCGTTCCATTCTGGGATCTAGTCATGAGCAGAAAAGTTTGCTCTCTCCCGATATATTTTCAGGGCAAGTTAATGTAAATGATATAAACACTGGAGCTATGTAAAACAAACCAAATCAAAATCACAGCACATTCTCTTTTATAAAAGCAAGCCTGGTTTTTCCCTGCTTAAGACAATTCAGGGCACAGTCACAAAAAGTGACCCCTGATGGACCAGTAAGATAGCTTCAAGTCTGATTTCATGGGCATGAATAAATTCTCTGTTATTTTCATACCCCAAAGCTGGCTTTGGACTAATATGGGGCAGATTTCATGATATTAAAACATAATACTATGTTCTTTTTTCCAGTTGCTAAATAGGGTGTGGCTATTCACCTTTTTTCTGATCCTTCCATAGTGATGAAGTTTAAAATACATCTTTTTAATTTAAAGAAAAAAGATCTATTCCAGATGTGCCTTAGAATAAATCAGTGACAGGTTTCTATGGTTGTCATTTGCTATTAAAATTTGGTAGGGCACACAATGTCAGGGATCCCCACTTCTATAATTCACCTACTAATATTGAACAACTGTTAAGGCTTTGAACAGTATTTGTAATGCTGTTTAAAGTTTCACAGTAATTAAATGTGAAACTTTAAACAGGCGGTCTCCAGGGCCACCTCACCCACAATGCATCACTCTGAGTAAGGACCCTTCCACATCTGGATGGCATGGAGCCCCCTTTAGGAACACCACTAGTCACTTTGCTGAAGCAGTAAATTGATAGCAGTGGCTGCAGGCAGTCACTGCTGGCCACTTCTCCATGGACTGATTGGTGTTTTTCTGAGGAAGGTCAATGGTAGCAAGTGAATAAATGAGTGAATGAATGAGAAAAACAGGAGTGGCAGACAGATCAGGAAGTACCAACCAGCCATTTCTTCTTGCCCATCACTTCAGACAAGCGGCTTGACTTGGCTAGGCTAAATGGAAGGTTGGCCCTGGAATGAAGCGTTAGATTAGAAATATAGTTGATCAGGGTTGAAAGGAGACCCCTATTCCCCTCACCAAACAATGATTCCCAGAGTGGTTTAATAATCTATCCCTCTTCCCAGGGAACTCTCAGAACTGAAGTTCTGTGAGGGAACCAAGGGTCTCTTAAGAATTCTTAGTAAGCTTAACAAACTCAAGTTCTTTGCGATTCTTTGGGTGAAGCCATGACTGTTTAAAATGGCATAAGACTGCTCTAAATATATAGTGCAGGTGGAGCCTAAATTAGTTTTAAGATTTGGGAACAGTGCATTTACTGATCACAGAGCCTTGTCAATCAACATTTTGCAAACTAGTGCTGGTGGTTTTTTGTTGTAATTTGATTTACTCTGGTGTGTTGTCAGTCATTTTTTAATCCAAACTAGTCAAGATTGATGTAAAAAAAGCTTTTTGACCGAGTTTTGTCAGCTCCGTTGGGGGAAAAACCCCTTTAAACTGCATAATCCAGTGTAATGGTGAATATTTAAGATCTATTGATTTTAGTTAGAAAGTTAAACACAAACTGAAATATTTCCCATTGTAATGATAAGATTTAGATCCCACTGAGATTTTTAGATCCCGTTTAGATCCCATAAGATTCCACCAAATAGATCATTCCTAAATCTTCTGCATTTCCAAGTATGAGGGTTGTTGCCAGGTATCTTGATTTTAATATGCTTTATTTTGTTTTGTTTGTTTGATATGGCGATTCTGTTAAGTTTGTGGAATCATAGAATTGTAGCGTTAGAAAGGTCATCTAGTCCAACCACCTGTAATGCAGAAATCACAGCTAAAGAATCCCTGACAAATGTCCATCCATCTCTGTTTAGAAATCTCCAGTGAAGGAAGCTCCTTCACTTTCCGGGGTAATCCATTCCACTGTTAAACAGCTCTTACTCTCAGAAAATTCTTCCTAATGTTTGGTCGGAATCTCCTTTCTTGTAATTTGGATCCCCTGATTTCAGCAGGAGACCCTCTGGAACAACAGGAGACAAGCTTGCTGCCTCTTCCATGTGACAGCCCTTCTGATATTTATAGATGCTACCTCCTAATCTTCTCTTCTGCAGGCTAAAAATACCCAACGTCCTCAACCATTCCTCACGTTGCTTGGCTTCCAGACCTTTTATCATCTTGGTTGGCCTTCTCTGCACACATTTCACTGAAAACAGCAAATCTGTTGTCTTCACAATGACAGAAACAGCTTCAAAATATGAATCGTAAGACATTTAACCCTAGAGTGAAATTATATCTTACAAGTTTAAAATACATCTCATGCACTTAATCGTGTTTATTAGTGTGAATGGTTCTTGTTGGCATTCCTGAAGTTGCTTTGAAAAGTCGCCTGCAGACATTGGGTTGTGTATGCTAGCTGAATCAGATGAAAGAACAGGAGATATTGACAAGGAAAAAAATGGAAGCATACAAAGGAATACATAGGACATCTACTTGGAAAATGATATCTACCTTCGATCCATTAAGAGATTTGGGGTGGGGTGAGGAAACAAAATTGGGTTTAATTTCACCATTGCTATTTGATGTTTCTTGTCATTTAACAGTTGAGCATCATAGGCATCTACTACTGATAATATCTTGGGAGATAGAGAGTGCTGCAAGAAAGCACTTTTGTGGGTATTTTGAGCTTAGAAAAACGGGAAGATCGTATAAGCTCCTCTTGCTGGCTGAAAGCTGGAGCTTGTGTCAGGCTTCACTAAGCACACAAGGCTCTGATTTTGTATCATTAAAGACTCATTATCTCTTTTAACTTCTGTTGAAAGCATTCATCCATAGCCATAGCTACCTCTGAAACAATAGAAGCTACCAGCTTAGTAATAATGCATTTCTGCCAGCTTAAAAAGCCTTTAAAGATGGATTGGATTTCACAACAAAGGAACAAAAAGCCCTTGTATAGAAAAAATATATATGAAGGGTTATTTCTACAAGTGACTTAATTCTTTTTTAAAAAAAATAAGAAAAAATATAGCAGGTTTTTAAGGACCCCTCTAGTTTTCATAGCTCTCAATTTACTTGGCTTATTGAGAGAAAATGCTTTTTGTTCTAAGAAGAAAAATATATATGAATGCCTTTTTTCTAGTGCACACCCATGAAGAAGTTTTTTTTTTTTAAATAAGAAGAAGAATGAACCACAAATATTATATTGACATTCCATATTTTTGTCCATTTGTACATAGTCATTGAGCAACAAACCTCTCCCTTGAATTCAATAGTGGATTATATAAACTGTTATTTCTATATTTACAGGTTTTGTTTATGCATTCACAATACCTCTACTACATTATCTGATGCCATGATATAGTTTTCAATCTTATAGCTACCATAATCTTCTCATGCATTCGGTACATCTGAGTCGGTTTGTTGGCATAAGGGAATTTTGAAGGTTATATTGCAGTACATGAATCAACGGAAAATGAAATGCACTTGAGACACGATCAGCCAGTTTTAATTCATTGCAGAAAGTTAGAGATACCAAAATGCATTTAATGTAATCTGATCTCTTTATTCAAGCCTGAATTTATGAGCAATTCAACAGGAGTAGAATGACAACTTTGTTTAAAAAAATAGTAGCCTACATCAAATGTCAATTTAATATCTCACCAGTATATTTACACATATTGCTCAAGGAAAAGAATATTTAAGGGTAAACACCTCTTTCTGCAGGTAAATGAATTCTGGAAAGTATATTTTGTTTCACTGATTATGTCATTCTAATGTAGGGTTAAAATACAAAAATCTCCAGGAGTACCATAAAGCAGGTCCTTAGTACACAAGTCAATCACTATTACATTTGTGGGGGGCGGAGCTTATGGCTCATTGATCACTTGCTTATCAATGACCTCTTATTGTCTGACCAACTAGTTGTCTATAAAGGTAAAGGGACCCCTGACCATTAGGTCCTGGTGTGACCGACTCTGGGGTTGCGGCGCTCATCTTGCTTTATTGGCCGAGGGAGCTGGCGTACAGCTTCCGGGTCATGTGGCCAGCATGACTAAGCCACTTCTGGAGAAACCAGAGCAGCGCACGGAAATGTCGTTTACCTTCCCGCTGGAGCGGTACCTATTTATGTTCTTGCACTTAGACATGCTTTCGAACTATAGCATAGGTTTATTTCATACACATAGGGCTCTTCATACCTAGGGATCTGGAACAGATAATTACCATTCTTCAAAGAGAAAAAGCATCTTGTATGAATGCCAGACATGGACTTGGGAAGAGAGAACCATGTTGGTGACATAGCTTTCTCATTCTTCCACCCTGTTTTTGTATATAATAGATTGCCAGTCATTTCTGATACACTTGGTAAATAGTTGAGGTTCCTGCATTGCAGGGGATTGAACTAGATGACCCTTGGGGGTCCCTTCCAATTCTACCATTCTGTGATTATTTGGTATCATCACCCTTGCCCTGTCCAACCTAGTATTCCTGGGCTTAGCAGCCCCTTCTTATTCATTTTGCCTTGCTGTGTCTGAAGCCTGGTCTATGAAGAATAAGGTAGGGATAAGGTGGCAGAGCACAACAGTGGTGGAATTAACCATATCCCTTCAGACTGTAGATGGGGAAATCACATGCATGTGACACCAAGGTTCAGCTCTGCCAAGGCCTCAAACCTGAGGTCTCCCCAGATGTGGAGCAAAGAGAAGAGGATCCCCCAGCAGATCTCCACCCAGCCAATGACCCTGAAGAGACATTGGATCCGGGCAGCCCTGTTTTAGGACTGGAGGTCCCCACACCAGGTACCTCAGTTTTTGGATGACTCTTAGCCAGAAAGGGCTGGATATAAGATACCATCTGAGCTGCTACATTAATGAAGTAACAACTCTCATCCAAGCTCCAGTCTGCCTGACCGAGGGAAATGGATGGGAGGAAACCAATATCTGGACCTATTTTAAACTGGGTTCTGCTTGGGTTTGGGGCTAAATTAGCCTTGCCCACCCTGCTGAATGACCTTTATTGGGAGGGGAACAGGAAGAATATGTTCCTCTTGCTCTTGCCTGATCTCACAGTGGCTTTTGGAAGCAACAGCCATGGTATCTTGCTGGTAGGAATGGCAGTATCTGTTAGTTTGGTTTTCTCAGTTTCTCATTTTCCCAAGCTTAAGTTCAGTTTGTCACATTTCCACATTTTTGTGTGTGTGAATCTTTCTAAAAGAAAATTCCTCATGAAAATTCATCAGTTTTTTAGTGCACATCTCTCCTGATATTCACATTTTTGTATGCAATTTTGCCTAATATACATAAAATATAATATAAAAAATTCTGTTTCCTGTTTTAAGTATTTACAGTTTTATTTCCATTTCCTAATTTAATTTATAGAAATCCCGCTTCCTGCCCCCCAATTATAAACAGTCACAAGATCCTGAATTGGCTGGTTGTCAGGATACATTTTAAAATAAATAAATAAAATATCACGCCCATATTCTTTCACCTCTGGTGGACCTGCCCTAAAGTGAAGGCCTTCTGGGAAATGATATATAATGAGCTGAAAAAGGTATTTAAGTATACCTTCACCAAGAAACCAGAGGCCTTCCTCTTGGGTATTGTCGGCCAGAGGGTGCTAAAGAAGGACCGAACATTTTTTATGTATGCAACAACAGCAGCAAGGATACTCATTGCTAAGAATTGGAAGACTCAAGATCTACCCACACTGGAAGAATGGCAGATGCAGCTGATAGACTATATGCAACTGGCAGAGATGACCGGCAGAATCCGAGACCTGGGAGAAGAAAGGATGGAAGAAGATTGGAAGAAATTTAAAACTTATTTACAAAAATATTGTAATTTGATTGAATGTTAAGAAGGATGCTTGATCATAAATAATTGGCCACCACTAAACTAGATTGAAATTAGATGATAAGTGAGATTAAGGAAAAGACAAATCCTTTGGGAGAACTATCAGATTATATTTAAACGAGTGGATATAAGATTGTAAACAAGATGATAATTTGCTTGAAAAAACTTTTTAACAATGTAAGTGGGAGCAGGAGACGTGAGGAAGTCCAAACAAGTTATGAAATTTTGTGTATGATATAAGCAATGTTGTTTTTTATTTACGCTTTTCTCTTATAAAAATTCTTAATAAATATTTAAAAAAAATATATCACACCCATACTACTGCTTTTTAGACAGCTTGACAGTTTATCTTACTTCACCTTTAAGGCATATTTAGTCACTGTCCTGTAGGCCACAATAAATGTTGTGTAGTGTTCTACAATTCATGAATTTTAGCAATGCTCATCTACTTTTGCCTTAAAATAAAATAAAGCAATGCAAATCAGTTGTTGTCTAAGCTAATACACAACTGTTGTCTAGTGCTACTCATTTTTTTTGACATTCTGCTTGGGAATCTGATGCAGCCTCATAATTATGTGTTATCACCTCTTCACCTGTTCTCAGAGCAAAGGTTCCTAACCTTTGAACTGAATGAAATAAGGTTCCCTTAGGGCCTATCAAAGCCACTCTGTTTTAAGTATTCACACATTGATTAAAATATACCTTAATCAATACTGCAACAGTGTTCATACATAATATGAAGTGCTTCCTACAGCAGCTTAACCTCAGATAGGCTTTTCTCCTCTAAGAGCTGAATGTGCTTCAATTTTCTCTGTAGGGGTGTGTGTGTCAGTTTCAGTGCAACGTATTTACAGCTCTCTTGTTGAATTTAACGTTTGGAAGCGATGAGTATGTTGCAAAACCTCCTGCAGACCTGATGTCCCAGAAGCTCTCCATGCTTCTGGAAGGGATTGTATCTTGGTGTTGCAAGCTGGTGGTGAAAAAGAAATGTTGAAAAGCACAGAGGCTATCTTATCTTAGCCTGCTTGGGATAGTACCCGTAATTGGAAGAAAGAATGAGGGCCAGTCAGGCTTCCCAAGTCTGCCAGTACAGGAAGAAACAGAAGTATTTGTTCCTAATGAATGCTTTCAGTATCTCATTTGGATGAGAGAGAGAAAGAGAGCTTCTTCTACTTCTACACTGCTTAATATGTGGTGTACAGTCTAAAAAAAAAAAAAGAACAATTCATTTTTTTAAAAAAAGCCCCACAACCTAAAGAAGATATTGAAAGCCTCGTTATCACCTCATTCATCCATTGCCCTGCCACTGTGGCAGTTGGCCTACTTGCTTCTACTGCACTTCACAATTCCCCCCCCCCCACTACATAACTGCTTACACACAGATCTGTGGCCTTGACCCCTGAAGTAACTGGGTATGTTTCTGAATGGCGGTAGTGCTGGTAAATGCAGTTTCTCGGTCTAGGTTTATTATTATTTTTTATTAAATTTTCTAATTTACATTTCAAAATATTCATTTAAACAACCTTAAATCAATGGCTTCCTTTCTTCCCTTTCCGTGGTTCATTTTGCATACCATACATCCCTGCATATTTTACATGAACTAAACCATTCAGTAATCCATTGTTACATCCATCAAAACTTATTTATACTGTTGAATTTATCTTAATGCTACCAGCATTTTTAAATGAACACAGTTTTCAACCATATATTCAATAAACATTTTCCAGTCTTCTTTAAACATGCATTCTTCTTGTTCTCTTATTCTGTATGTTAAATCTGCAAGCTGCACGTATTCCATCAGTTTAAGTTGCCTTTCTTCTTTGGTTGGGACCTTGCCCGTTTTCCATTTTTGGCCTAATAAAACATAGTGGCATAAATAAATAGTCTTTTTTGACACCTGGGAATTTCCCTCTGAATTATCCCCAACAAAAAAGTCTCTGGTTTTTTTGGGGGGGAAAGGTACTTTTAAACATTTTTTCCAATTCATTATATATCTTTATATACCATTTCCTTGGAATTTTCACCCTGCAGAACTGGACTTTCTGGGTCAGGTAATGGTATTGCACGTTATGCCTTCCTAGATAACCCGTTGCAGAAAACAACAACTTTTGCTGCTGCTTCATCCAGTTTCTGTGTATGTTTCTTTCTCAGCTGCTCTTGAACTACGCAACTTTAATCACTGCCAGGTGCTCTTCAGCACTCAAGTGCTTCTTCAGAAATCCATAAAAAATAATTTTGCTGTCCGCAACCTCCCTCAGTTCCCAGGATAGGTTTGCTCCCTGGCTTGCAGGTGTACCTGTAAGGGAAAAAACAGTACATTGCTCCCTCACCTGGGTGTTTGCCTGGCACTGAGATACACCCCAAGGCTAGTGGAGCTGGATTCCTACAGCTGTTTAGGAAGAGGTCAAGAACTGATCAACTCTGAAGCCAGCATTCTTGCACACTGTACTGCTATTTTGGTTTGCTGATAGTCAGAATATTGGGTTCTGGTCCTATTTTGTTCATTTCATGCAGTTTCACTTGTAATGGTATTGTTTCATTTCATTTCATTTTTTTTAAGGCAACACTTGGGCCAATCGCTGCACAGGAAAAAATATATATAATGTCTGGCTCGAGCCTTAGCTGACAGCTCCAACTGTGCAGTTTAAAAGGCAAGTGGACCCCCTTACTGTCTTCCGTCAATCAAATGTCAGTCAGCTGCAGAGAAACCTACCCAACCTTCCCATCACTAGAAGGAACAGGCATGCATGGCATCTCCTTAAGTCAATATATAGCATAGCAATGATTCTCAAAGTGTCAGCCATCAGCATTTCAGTAATTCAGATTCCTACCTGCTGGAAATCCACATACAGATTTTACTATGTCCCTCTATTTGTAAGCCTTGTGGAGAAGGCTTCGTGCCATTTTAGTTCTCCAGCATTCTAGAAATAGATTGGCATATCTCCACTTGTCAAAATGAGCAGAACAAAGGCAGTCAGGATCAGGACTGGCCTACCCTTGAGGCAAGGTGAGACGACCACCTCAGGCGGCAGGATCCACAGAGGCAGCAGATCCCAATGTAGAGATTTATTTACCCTTTGTTCCTTTATTTCACCCTTTTTCCCCCGGGAAGAGGGGGGGATTTTGTGGCTTGCCTCAGGTGTCAAAATGTATTGGGCTGGCCCTGGTCAGGACTACAGTGATTGTAAGACCCAATGTACATGGGATGACAGCAGACTTTAGTCCTTAGAAAACAGAGCTGCCATTACAGAGTGGGGGCTTAGGTGGAGTCTTAAAGGGCTTATAGAGGCATGGGCAGTGTCAAAGTAATGCATCCCATCAGTGAAAGGCTTTTTACTTGTGCAAGTGAACTCCCCCTCCCCCTGTGTGTGCCCACACTTCCCCCAAGTCTGCTCCAGATGGCTCCTGGAAGGACAGATTTACAAGGCATACTGGGGAAGGGAGGAGTCCAGTTGCACAAGTTAATCTGGTTGCTTATAGGACATGTTACTCACTGATACTTCGGATACAACCCTATGTTGGTGGGAAAGGCTGGGTGCTCTTTCCACCCATTCCATCTTCTCAGGATCTGAGAGACAGAAAGTGAGCTTAGCTGTGAGAGAAGCACTGAGCAGGAGGGGGACAAATTGAAATTGCAGAGTTATGAGAAACTTAAAGACAAGGTGCAGGATTGGTTACATTATTTTCAAGTAAGAGAGGCCTATAATTTGGACAGGAAAAATGGCTTCCAGGTGGAAAAATCAAAGTTGGAAACAGAATTGCTAGAACCCAGTGTTAAGATATTGTCGAGAATGTATAATCTGCTGTTGAAATGGAATACTGAGGATGAAACGGTTAAATCTGCTATGATAAAATGGGCACAAGATATTGGTCATAACATTGTTTGCTGACTGGGAACGGTTGTGGACCACTGGTATGAAATTTACGGCATGTAATGCCTTAAGAGAAAATATGATGAAAATGATTTACAGGTGGTACATGACCCCAGTCAAGCTTGCAAAAATCTACCATTTGCCCAATAATAAATGTTGGAAATGTAAAGAAACTGAAGGAACATTCTTTCACCTTTGGTGGACTTGCCCAAGGATTAAGGCGTACTGGGAAATGATATATAATGAACTGAAAAAGGTATTTAGGTATACCTTCTTGAAGAAACCAGAGGCCTTTCTCCTGGGTATGGTCGGCCAATTGGTGTTAAAGAAGGACAGAATATTTTTTATGTATGCTACAGCAGCAGCAAGAATACTCATTGCAAAGCACTGGAAGACGCAAGATTTACCCACCTTGGAAGAATGGCAGATGCAAGTAATAGACTATATGGAACTGGCAGAAATGACCGGCAGAATCCGAGATCAAGGAGAAGAGCAGGTGGAAGAGGACTGGAAGAAGTTTAAAGTCTATCTACAAAAACATTGTAAAATTTATGAATGCTGAGGGCATTAAAAATGAAATGAAGGGGTTCTGGTGATTAAGATAAATAAGAGTATAAAGGGAGGGATAAAGGATGAAAAGGAATAATGAATGATCTTGTTGAACTAATTTCTAAAGTGGAATACAAGAAAGGAAGGCGGGTGGAAGTAAGGAAAATAAGGTCTTGAAGGTTATTAATTTGAAAGAGAGTTTTTTTATGCTAAATTTTCTTTTTTATGTTTTCCTTTTTTCTGTTTTTCTGTTTGTATTTCTGATGTTTGTTGTTTGTTGTTTTTGTGATTTTTGTTGATTTTTGTTGGTTGTTAACTTTTTGTAAAACCTAATAAAATATTATTATATATATAAAAAAGAGAAGCACTGAAGGGGGAGCCACAGGTATTGACGGCCAGCCCCTCTTGCCCACATATCATAGAATCATAGACTTGTAGAGTTGCAAGAGACCCCGAGAATCGCCTGGTCCAACCCCCTGCAATGCAGGAATATGTAGCTGTCCCGTACAGGATCGAACCTGCAACCTTGGTGTTATCAGCACCACGCTCTAACCAACTGAACTATCCAGGCCATCCTTTGGTACTTTGAAATGCCATCCATGCCTACTTCGTACATAAAGGGGATGCCTCAATGCTTATGGGTGCAGGTGTACATCTAATTACTTTTTGTAGTAAAATAAATTGACACACGCAGTAGGAAAAAGCAAATACCTTGTTCTGAGAAAATCCCATTCAGTTACATTGAAATTGCATTTATTTTTATAAAACATTCACTAGCATGTTTGTAGCAGTGTGTTGCTCAACTAACCGAGTCAGCTTGACTTGTTATTGGAATCTGTCTGTCTTGGAAGACCATGGAGGAGTGTGCTTTTGGGGGTGAAATTAAACTGTTGGAAGGTTACAGCGCCCGCAGCGGCTGTAAGAGACCAATATGGGAGAGATATACTTTGTTACAGCAATTAACCAAGCAATCATTTCGAGC
Organism: Podarcis gaigeae; assembly: GCF_964106915.1. Classification (NCBI taxonomy): domain Eukaryota; kingdom Metazoa; phylum Chordata; class Lepidosauria; order Squamata; family Lacertidae; genus Podarcis; species Podarcis gaigeae. Next base: position 39,445,462 of record NC_139678.1, on the reverse strand, counting down.
AGTATTTTTTTTTTTTTTTTAGGAATCAGCATATAATCTTAAAGGTGCAACCCAATATTCCTTGGCAAAAGTGATCTGTGGTAGCATGCTGGATTTGTACACAGTCCAAGAGCTGTGGCCCAAAATCATATATGAAATTTCATGAGTCTTGGGGGCTTGAATGGGGAAGGCATTTGGGGCATAAAATGTCCTGTTAATTCAGGCAATTCTGCATCCTAGGAAGTCAGCAGTGGAAACAATAAATTGAAAAAAAATGAGTGCACAAAGAATTGAACCAAGAAACGGAAGGCATTGAGAAATCAAATTATATGGGGAATACTTGAGCAAAGAAATGACTAGGCTGGATACAGCACATGATGGATACCAGATGATGATGAATGGAACACAGCAGATATGAGAGTGAGAGAGTGATAAAGAAAAATATGTACCTAGAAAGAGACAGATGTGGAAATCCTGAGCTTAAAAAGAGTAAAAGAGTCATAGAGTTGGAAGAGACCCTGAGGTTCATCTAGGCAAACCTCCCGCAATGCAGGAATATGCAGCTGTCTCTTATGGGGATTGAACCTGTGACGTTGGCGTTACCAACACCATGCTCTAACCCACTGAGTTGGCAAACAAGTAGATAGAGCAAAGAGGAGTAGTTGCCCTCCAGTTCCCATTAGCCCCATGGTCCATGGCTGGGATAATGGGAGCTGTAGTCCAACAACTCCCAGCTAATCAGGTTGCCCATCTGTGAGCTGGAGATATAGGGCGTGGCACTGAGAAATACGATGATTAAAATAATGTTCACGAAGAAAGAAGAGGTCTGAGCACAGATGAAAGTAGCTTGAGAAAAAAAAGAGGGGGGAGACCTACTAGCAAGGAGCCACAGCAATCAACTTGAGAAACAAAGGAGAAGGGATCAATAATTCAGAAACTTTAGGTAGCTGGACAACTCAGATACTTTTGAGGTTTGGGGGATTAGTTTAGAAAACCATGGGCACCAGTGTATGTATTGCTCACTTTCTCCTACAGGCATGCATAGTATCTGTGAATACTTCCCCACTCCGGAACACTCACTTTTTTGTTTTCTTTCCAAGCTTAGAGTGGTATTCATCTTGGAGGAATTATAATTCATAGCAATTATATACCGAGATATCTCAGAGAGGAGGTTAAATGTAATGATACCACTGGTCTCAGGTTACAGAACAGACTATAATTCAGTTATTTGGGATTTGAAGACAAGAATATGTTAGCAATAAAAAATTGGCTTCCAATGTACACATTCTACTGTACCTCAAGAGGAAATAGGAATTCAAAATCAAATATTAAGTTGTAAGCATTGGATTCTGTATACAAATTCTTGCTTAGGATATAGGTGAATCTGAAGGCTTGGAAAAGGACCTAAGGTTTTCTTTTCTTATTATGATGATTACTTTGATTCATCTGATTTGCCACACAGTATTATTTTCCAGTTTGGTGGGCTTTCTCCATGTTGAAATCCCGGGCAATATATTCAAAGTTCCCTTCAGAATGATTTGTGCAAAAGAATGGATCCTAGCTGCAGTCTTGTATCCCCAGCATCTGAGAAAGTTTACTGAGAGCACAACAGCATGGAACCACTGCCTTTCTCATGAAAAATCCTATGCAGGCCTATGATCCCCTCTCAGGGACCCACAGGCATTTCTAAGGAGCAACGATTTTATGAGTGCAGCTTGAACACAGCTGTCTATGGCTCTCTTTTGGTCTATGGCTAAAAGACAGAATGCAACATGAGATTTTTAAGCATTCCAGAGCCCATCTGCCATGTAACCCACTTATCTTTGTGGCTGTGAGTTTATTATTGATCCAAAATGGTGAAAGAAAGAGGCAACAAAGGGGAGAAATGCAAGGGAGAATAACCATAAATCCATTCTTTTGTTGTTCTTCCAGCAGCATCTGTGAGCAATTGTCACAATTACTATCAAACTGTATTTGACTGGTTGCCAACATGAATTTTCCCAAAAAAACCAAATGTAAACAAACTCTGCAAGTGCTTCCTCATTTGCCAAGCTAGTAATTATTTACTTTGTTTGGGGCTAGCATTACTGTCAGCTCAGCTTTACAGCCCTGTAATGTGTTTGCTAATGAAACCATGAGGTCTAAAGCTACATATTAACCTTGTCACCCTTCAATTTTGATCTCAATAAAGTTTCACCATGGTTTTGTAAACTAGTGTTGGGGGGACAGGCAAGTGATTAATTATATTTTTCCGTTTTCCTTTATCCAAGCAAATTGCTAATCCTTAAACCTGCCTTGCCTTCGAAGGTTAACTCACTAAATCAGAAGCCCTCATTTACAACTGTCAAAATTACAATCTTTACTCTGGAGCTGAAAGTTGGCAAACATACCTACTAATAATGAACACCATCAACTAAAAATCCCATTCCACATGAGAGTTGGTAATACACTAGAAGCATACTAAAGAACTCATCTTGTCTCAGGAACTCCAAAGCTTCCCTTGAAGACCTCGGAGGCTGAGTGAGGCCTAGTGAGCTATGATTCATTGCATGTGGCTTTATTTCAGAGTCACTTTCTGTCATAGAATGGATACATGTAATCGCAATAGGGCTTGCCGATCAGAAGGTTGGTGGTTCAAATCCGCACGATGGGGTGAGCTCCCGTTGCTTGGTCCCTGCTCCTGACAACCTAGCAGTTTGAAAGCACATCAAAGTGCAAGTAGATAAATAGGTACCGCTCCGGCGGGAAGGGAAACAGTGTTTCCGTGTGCTGCTCTGGTTTGCCAAAAGCAGCTTAGTCATGCTGGCCACATGACCCGGAAGTTGTACACCAGCTCCCTCGGCCAGTAAAGCGAGATGAGCGCTGCAACCCCAGAGTTGTCCACGACTGGACTTAAAGGTCAGGGGTCCCTTTATCTTTACCTATAAAGCCTTTGGATTGGCCAGGTCTCGTATAAATACTGAGCCCTTTGCTGAGCCTAGTCAGCAGAGATGTATATGCTTATGACTGTATTTAAGGTTTCATCTAATGGTCTATGAGCTTGAGAATGCATCCTCTGTATCTCTATTTGAATATAGCTGTCCAAGGTCCTGGCCTGGTCACTTTCATCCTGTAGAAAAGTTCTCGAGTCTTGGGTATGACTGGTTCAGGACTGTTTGAGCTCAACATAAGGGATATGCCAACCCTCACAATACATGCCTAGTTCTGAGATGTGAATGTGGTGCCACAATTCCTCAATTGTTAACAGCCCCCACAGAATCAAAATCCTGTATGTAATTCAACTAGACAGCTGATGAAAACAGAATGAGCTTTTACTTCTTAAAACATTTAAACTTGGACATAGGATAATCAAAGCACAACTTTACCCTAAAGTCTTCCTGTGTTCAGTACCATAAGGTCACAAATTCAAACACCAGATCTCTCATTCCAGCTATACTGAGCTCATCTTAAATCAGATGGGTCCCCCCCCAAAGCAAAAAACATTCACAGAGATCTGACTAGAATCAGAGTTAGCTTGAAGGTTATTAGAGCAATTTCCCAACAGCCAGTAGGGTACAGTAGCATGCATGTTGGTTTGGATGCAGAAATGGTAACTGCAGATTTCAGCTCATTCATAACATTCAGAGCAGGGGAGGTTTAACTCCACTATGGTATGGTCTATTTATTTTTAATGGAATTCCTGTGACCCAGCAAAGCAAAAGCACATCCGTAGAGTCTCTTGATAGGCATGGGGGTGGGGTTGCTGTTTGGGCTTCTTTTTAGGCAGCAAAATATCTTGAGCCATAATGCCTTGAGAAGCGCTTGCGGTTAGCTTAGCAGCCATAGCTGATTTCTGTTGTCCTTGGATCTGCACAGTGTCCTAGTCTAGTTTCGTGATCTGGATTGTTTCAGAGATTATTTATTAAATTTGTTATTCACTTTATCTTGCACAAGGCTACTCAAAGTAACTTACAGGGCTCACTCCAGAGTGGGGGAGGGGATCATTCCTCAGAGAATACAAAACAGGCACTTTCTAGGGCCACTTTACCCACAATGCCTCACAATATTATTATTATTATTATTATTATTATTATTATTATTATTATTATTATTCGTACCCCGCCTATCTGACTGGGTTGTCCCATCCACTCTGGGTGGGTTCCAGTATACATAAAAATATAATAAAACATCAAACCTTAAAAAGCTTCCCTATACAGTGCTGCTTTCAGATGTTTCCTAAATGTTATATCAGTGTTAGACACTGAGATCTGAAAGCTAGGAGCTAAATGGCAACTTAAACCTAGGTTGTGGGTGCAACAATGGAATGTCCAGGCATGCTTTTTCATAACAAGAATACAAAGCTTTGCGCCACCCGCTTCAGCTTTTTCCCAGTGTTTCCTGTTATCCTTTCTGAGCTACTATCCTGCAGAAGCAACGTGCACCTTCCCGCTGGTGTCTTCCCACTTGACAGTGAAGCTCAGATACAGAAAAGGACACATTTATCTCCATAAACAACATTCATTTTGAGAGGAATATTGGCAATGATGTTCTTTTTTCAACAATCCAGATGCTTGTAAAATAGATTAATGCTTGTGGCACTTCAGAAATCTCACACTGAATAATTCAATTTCATAAATCCTTTTTTTAAAGGAAAGATATTGAATCCTAGGAATGGTAACACCACGTGAGACGGCACCCTACCACATCCATTTTAACTTCCTTTTAGAGCTGCAGTAGTTTTGCTGATGGTTGGATTTTTGGGGTTGTTTCTTCCAGCTTGTTGATAATTTTTTGTCCTCCAGATTGATAGCTGGCCAAGACAAGGAATTTGGAAGCATCACTAAAAGTCCCACTTTCAAAAAATAAAAATAATAATAAAATAATACTAATAAAAAAATAAAAATAAAAAATAAAATAAAATAAAATAAAATAAAAATAAAAATAAAAATAAAAATAAAAATAAAATAAATGGTGTGGCAGGAAAGTAACAAGAAGCACTTTTGTCTAATTGGTTTGTTATCACTTTTTTCCCGCCTTCTACCATTCAATAAGAGCCCTGCTGGGTTGGGCCAAAGGCCCATCTAACCCAACACCCACTCATGCCCTGCTTACAGACTTCCTGTAAGATCTGGGTAGGAAGTCTGTAGCAGGGCATGAGTGCAACAGCCCTCTCCCCGCTTGTGATTGCCATAAAATGGTATTCAGAGGCATATTACCTTCGACAGTAGAGGTAGAACATAGCTACATAATGGCTAGTAGTCATTGATCCTTATCCTCCATGAATTGCATCAATACAGAGTGTTTGGATATGTCTTATGCTGCATCTTATCACCACGCACAGGGCCAAATACAGCAAATCCCCAAACACAACTTGTTCCTATGTATTTATTGGAATTGTTTGTTATTTCTGTATTTTGTGCCTTCAAAGGCTTGTGAGATTGAGTCTTCAAGTTGCATTTTTGGTCACGGAAGCCTTCCTAAGAAAACGATGTGTGACTCATTTAATTTCAGGCTATAATGTATTACCTGTTGAAATGGTCATTTCCTTTCATCTTCTGAAAAGGTGCAAATAAATCTCCCTTAAAGGAATAAGTTTATTTAGAGTCAGAAAGCAATGGTTGGGAGTGACTAAGCACAGGAATTTAGATGCATTTTATATTGAAATCAATATGAATCATGGAAACAGTCTAACATTTTGTTATACTATAAGGTTTTTATAGTTGGCAGTAGAGCTATGACAATCTGTTCCACAGTACCTATACTACAGAAAAAGCAGGTTATAGGACCATAGAACTGGAAAGGCACCCCAGGGTCATGTATTCCAACCCCCTGCAATGCAGGAATCTCAGCTAGGTCATATATGACAGATGGCTGTACAACCTCTGTTTAAAACTACCCAAGGAAAAAAGAGTACACCACCTCTCAGGGGAGTCTGTTCCATTGTTGAACAGCTCTTACTCTTCTTCCTGACGTTTAGTTGGAATCTCCTTTCTTGTAACTTGAATCCATTGGTTCAGATCCTAGCCTCTGGAGCAGGAGAAAACAAGTTTGCTCTATCCTCCACGTAACAGTCCTTTAGATATTAGAAGATAGCTATCAGATCTCCTCTGAGCCTCCTCTTTTTCAGACTTCTTGTTGTTTAGTCGTTTAGTCGTGTCCGACTCTTCGTGACCCCATGGACCAGAGAACGCCAGGCACCTCTGTCCTCCACTGCCTCCCGCAGTTTGGTCAAACTCATGCTGGTAACCTCGAAAACACTATCCAACCATCTTGTCCTCTGCCGTCCCCTTCTCCTTGTGCCCTCCATCTTTCCCAACATCAGGGTCTTCTCCAGGGAGTCTTCTCTTCTCATGAGGTGGCCAAAGTACTGGAGCCTCAGCTTCACAATCTGTCCTTCCAGTGAGCACTCAGGGTTGATTTCCTTCAGTATGGAGAGGTTTGATCTTCTTGCAGTCCATGGGACTTTCAAGAGTCTCCTCCAGCACCATAATTCAAAAGCATCAATTCTTCGGCGATCAGCCTTCTTTATGGTCCAGCTCTCACTTCCATACATCACTACTGGGAAAACCATAGCTTTAACTATACGAACCTTTGTTGGCAAGGTGATGTCTCTACTTCTCAAGATGCTGTCTAGGCCTGTCATTGCCCTTCTCCCAAGAAGCAGGCGTCTTTTAATTTCGTGGCTGCTGTCACCATCTGCAGTGATCATTGAGCCCAAGAAAGTAAAATCTCTCACTACCTCCATTTCTTCCCCTTCTATTTGTCAGGAGGTGATGGGACCAGTGGCCATGATCTTCGTTTTTTTGATGTTGAGCTTCAGACCATGTTTTGCGCTCTCCTCTTTCACCCTCATTAAAAGGTTCTTTAATTCCTCCTCACTTTCTGCCATCAAGGTTGTGTCATCTGCATATCTGAGGTTGTTGATATTTTTTCCGGCAATCTTAATTCCGGCTAGGGATTCATCCAGCCCAGCCTTTCGCATGATGAATTCTGCATATAAGTTAAATAAGCAGGGAGACAAAATACAGCCTTGTCGTACTCCTTTCCCAATTTTGAACCAATCAGTTGTTCCATATCCAGTTCTAACTGTAGCTTCTTGTCCCACATAGAGATTTCTCAGGAGACAGATGAGGTGATCTGGCACTCCCATTTCTTTAAGAACTTGCCATAGTTTGCCGTGGTCGACACAGTCAAAGGCTTTTGCATAGTCAATGAAGCAGAAGTAGATGTCTTTCTGGAACTCTCTAGCTTTCTCCATAATCCAGCGCATGTTTGCAATTTGGTCTCTGGTTCCTCTGCCTCTTCTAAATCCAGCTTGCACTTCTGGGAGTTCTCGGTCCACATACTGCTTGAGCCTTCCTTGTAGAATTTTAAGCATAACCTTGCTAGTGTGTGAAATGAGTGCAATTGTGCGGTAGTTGGAGCATTCTTTGGCACTGCCCTTCTTTGGGATTGGGATGTAGACTGATCTTCTCCAATCTTCTGGCCACTGCTGAGTTTCCCAAACTTGCTGGCATATTGAGTGTAGCACCTTAACAGCATCATCTTTTAAAATTTTAAATAGTTCAGCTGGAATACCATCACTTCCACTGGCCTTGTTATTTGCAGTGCTTTCTAAGGCCCATTTGACTTCACTTTCCAGGATGTCTGGCTCAAGGTCAGCAACCACACTACCTGGGGTATACGAGACATCCATTTCTTTCTGGTATAATTCCTCTGTGTATTCTTGCCACCTCTTCTTGATGTCTTCTGCTTCTGTTAGGTCCTTTCCACTTTTGTCCTTTATTATGGAAATCTTTGTACGAAATGTTCCTTTCATATCTCCAATTTTCTTGAACAGATCTCTGGTTCTTCCCATTCTATTGCTTTCCTCTATTTCTTTGCATTGCTCGTTTAAGAAGGTCTTCTTGTCTCTCCTTGCTATTCTTTGGAAATCTGCATTCAATTTCCTGTATCTTTCACCATCTCCCTCGCATTTTGCTTGCCTTCTCTCCCCCGCTATTTGTAAGGCCTCATTGGACAGCCACTTTGCTTTCTTGCATTTCCTTTTCATTGGGATGGTTTTCGTTGCTGCCTCCTGTATAATGTTACGAGCCTCCATCCATAGTTCTTCAGGCATTCTGTCCACCAAATCTAAATCCTTAAACCTGTTCCTCACTTCCACTGTGTATTCATAAGGGATTTGACTTAGATTGTATCTTACCGGCCCAGGGTTTTTTCCTACTTTCTTCAGTTTAAGCTTGAATTTTGCTATAAGAAGCTGATGATCTGAGCCACAGTCAGCTCCAGGTCTTGTTTTTGCTGACTGTATAGAGCTTCTCCATCTTTGGCTGCAGAGAATATAATCAATCTGATTTCGATGCTGCCCATCTGGTGATGTCCATGTGTAGAGTCATCTCTTGTGTTGTTGGAAAAGCGTGTTTGTGATGACCAGCTTGTTCTCTTGACAGAACTCTATTAGCCTTTGCCCTGCTTCATTTTGATCTCCAAGGCCAAACTTGCCAGTTGTTCCTTTTATCTCTTGACTCCCTACTTTAGCATTCCAATCCCCTATAATGAGAAGAACATCCTTCTTTGGTGTCACTTCTATAAGGTCTTGTAAGTCTTCATAGAATTGGTCAATTTAGTCTTTTTCAGACTATACATACTCAATTCCCTCAACCATTCCTTAAAGGTCTCAACATGTCTACTTAGCAGTACACCTACTCCCAGGAAAGTATAGGATTGCAACAGTGTTCAAAGCCTAATAGGCTCCTGTAATGGTTCTAGGGGTTGCTCGTGCGTAAATCGGCGCCACACCTGGCTGGGTTGCCTGAGTGAACCCTTTCTGTCCGGACAGCCACTTGTCCGTGGCTGTCTCATTCGCTGGCAGAATCCGTCAGTGAGCGTTTCTTGAACCTCTTCCAGCAAAGAAGCTATTTGACGCCTAGTCTCCACCTACTCTCCCTGCGCAGAAGCCTTCTGCACAGGGAGGGTGTGGGCAGCGGAGGACCCGTGCTCTCCCCGCTGGTCCCTGGCGAGGAGTCATGGAGCCACCTCGCCGATTCCCCCATCTGCCCCCCTTCTCCACTGGTGCTACGCTGATTTCCTTCCCCAGAAGATGGTCTGCATCTCTCCCTCCCGGGATGCTCTCCGGAATCCCTCTGGAGCCCTCCCTCTCCCTCTGGCCCTGATGGCAGTTCCCTGACAGCTCCAAATATCTGAAAGACTGGCTCCTTCCCTACAGACCATATCTGGTGCTAAGCTCAGCCGAGAGGGACCTCTTGGTAGTTCCACTTCCTGCAGAAATTCGATGGGGGATGGTCCAGGTGAAGGCCTTTTCTGTGGCAGCTCCTAGGGGGAATCCAAAAGCAACCATAAAAGGGGCAGGTCTTCTGGTAAAAATGGATGGGGCACCTATCATTTTTGAGTGATGGGTCCTCTATTCTTCTTATGGTTTCTGCCATGTGCTGAAGACACACCTCTTTACCCTGATCCAGCACCAGCACACCCATGAGATGAGGCGAAGTGGTGGCCTTAGATGGCAGATCTGGGCCTGAGGAATGTGTTGCTTGCCTCCTCCTGCCACACAGCTGTGCTTCCTCCTCTAACACATTGTTGCCACAGCAGCACTGCAGCACACCCACACCCCCAGCAGCAATGTGGCACACCGATGGAGTGGGTGGCAGCAGGGGCATGGCAAGAGCATGGCGGTCTGCATTCGTGGCAGCTTGCGCCCATGCCCATGGAGGGCACAGGAACAGCAGCAAGGGTTTTTCGTCTCAAGTGGCAAAACGCCTCAGGCTGGTCCTAGCCTGGCTTTTGATGAATGAGATGTCTGTTTTCAGGACCCACTGTATCCCTCTGGTTGCAATATGTTTTTAATATTGAATTTTAAATTGTTGCAGCCCACTCTGGGACCTGATGGTGAAGGGCAGATGATCAATTGGAGTAGGAATAATGATAATGATGATGATATATTTATTGAATTTATATCCTGCCTTTTTCTCAAATGTGTTTAAGGGTAGTTTTTTCCACCTACTAATTTGATCCCCACAACAACCCCATGAGGTAGGTTAGGCTGAGAGGCAGTGACTGCCCCAAGGTTGACTTTCATTGACCTTCATGGCTAAGTGGTGATTTGAACCCAGGTCTCCCGGGTCCCAGTCCAACACTCTAGCCACTACATCACATAATAACACTAGGAAGAAGAAGAAGAAGAAGAAGAAGAAGAAGAAGAAGAAGAAGAAGAAGAAGAAGAAGAAGAAGGAATAATTTATTTTTAAAGGGAAATGTGCACTTTTATTCTTGTGTCCTCACTGCACACAACGCCAACCAAGAGGGTCATTCATAGCACTTTCTTCCCCCACAAGATATCGAACAGAAAATACCAACTTTCTGTTCAGTAGAGGGAGATCTTTGGTGGGGATGCATAAGTGCCATGAGCATTCCGGGGAGCCCAGTTAAAACAGCAAATGCTGAACCCACCCACTGTCAGCATTTTTAGCCTATCTCCCTCTGAAAGCCTCCTCAAAGAAAAGGGGCTTGGCAGTGATTCCAAGCAACATTCAGGCTTTGGTGAATCTGTGGGGTGGAGATTTGACAGTTGGGGTAAGCTGTTGAGAGCCACCTCTAAGCTGGCATGGGCCTGGCATTTCCAAGAGTGCTCTCAACTGATCTGAGGGAGAGTGATAGGACAGGAGAGGCAGTGATCTCCTAGGTATTTAAAAAACGTGCAGGCAACAGTAGCTGACTGGAAATCGTACAAACAGCCTGTTCTGTGACGTAATTCCTCCTGCTTTTTCATGAATTTCTTTTTGAGTATTTTCCAGTTTGTAGGCTGAAGTTTGTACAAACAAATCCTCCTCTGAAACACAAATCATGGGCAGAAGCTAAATTTGTTGTAATTGGATTGAGCTATGAGCTTAAAGATGAAGGGGACAAAACCATGTCCCAAAGCAGTATTTGATGCTCTTAGCGTCTTATCGTTGGATGTTTTATACCAGGCATGAAGACTGTTATTTGTTCACAGTGATTTGTACAATTTACAGTGACATTTTATTTCAGCTGGAATCATGTAGACAAGCCATAACACACATCTACATTTAGTTGTTTTCTCTGTTGCTTTTGATGAGCTATCACAGGAATACCTCTGCTGAAGACGATGCTTGAGAGGCAAGGATTTACTATATAATGCCAAGATGAATTTTGCAAAGGACTGAGGATAAGGGACTACAATAGAGAGCAGCAGTAGGCTTGAATCAGAAGTAGCTTATAGAAGAGTAAAGCTTCAAAAATCCTGGTTGCAGGGTATTGGGATCAGTCATTTGAGCTTGCATACATGGCACAGAAGGGAAAGATTTCTCTCCCTCCCCCCGCCCCAATTTCAAATAAACCATCGGAAGGTTGCAGAGAAGGGAAGCTGTAGATAAATGGGGATTTATTTTTTTAAGTTCCACGCTTAATTCTTAATAAACATGCCAACATCATAACAAACAAAAATAACATATTTTTTAAAAGAAAATGTCTTTAAGGAGCAATGGTATGTTTGGATACTAAAACAAACTAAACGTTAACCAGTTTTTGCTGTCTCTTCCATACAATTTTAGCTTGTGTGTGAATACTGACAATATCAACCTCACATATCTTTCTTAACCCCACTGCTGGCTGACTATGACAGTTTCAGCATTCAGTCTAGCACAGTTAAGATTTTAAGCAAGACTTTTTAATATATAATTTAGGCAATTTATATGCTGCTTCATCCTTCAGAGAAGTCGCTGAATGGTTTACGCAATAAATGCATCACAAGTAATTGCAAAATAAAAATTCCACATTTTAAGTAACAAATAAAAAAGGTAAAGGTAAAGGTACCCCTGCCCGTACGGGCCAGTCTTGACAGACTCTGGGGTTGTGCGCCCATCTCACTTAAGAGGCCAGGGGCCAGCGCTGTCCGGAGACACTTCCGGGTCACGTGGCCAGCGTGACAAAGCTGCATCTGGCGAGCCAGCGCAGCACACGGAAACGCCGTTTACCTTCCCGCCAGTAAGCGGTCCCTATTTATCTACTTGCACCTGGGGGTGCTTTCGAACTGCTAGGTTGGCAGGCGCTGGGACCAAGCAACGGGAGCGCACCCCGCCGCGGGGATTCGAACCGCCGACCTTTCGATCGGCAAGCCCTAGGCGCTGAGGCTTTTACCCACAGCGCCACCCGCGTCCCCTAAGATCCTCTTAAATCTCAACAACCCATAGGGACCATAATGACAAAATACAGTGGTACCTCAGGTTAAGTACTTAATTCGTTCCGGAGGTCCGTTCTTAACCTGAAACTGTTTGTAACCTGAAGCACCACTTTAGCTAATGGGGCCTCCTGCTGCTGCTGCGCCGCCGGAGCATGATTTCTGTTCACATCCTGAAACAAAGTTCTTAACCTGAAGCACTATTTCTGGGTTAGCGGAATGTATGTAACCAGAAGCGTATGTAACCTGAGGTACCACTGTATAGAAATACAGCAGAGACAATCAGCCTGTGTTGTTTTACCCACCAAATAGAACAGCATGTATCTATAGGTAACACTCTCACTTCTGTTCTTATATCCCCGAATTAAGCTTGCACAAAACTTTCTCCCCAAAGCTCTCTCCTCTCACCAGGGAGCACCCACAACAATATTTTCTCCCCCCCAACCCATAAAACCAATAAGAATTGGAACCCCAAATGGTGATAGGCAGCAGCGCTGATTTTAAGTCTACAGACTGGGCATGTTCCCAAGATATGTGCCTTGGGACTTGTACTTGAACTTCACCAAGCACACATGGCCACCAGCTTAGCGGGCTTCAAAAAACAGATTCATGGAGGAGAAGGTTATGTATGGCTTTTAGCCATGATGGCTTTGTTCTGGCTCCATAGAGCTGGAAAGTATTGCTAAAGATAAAATAACCAAGCGTATAGAAGAATGCTTACTTAGGAGAGGCCTATTAATGGCTACTAGCAACAATTGCTAGTGCTTCATCTCCACAGTTACTTACACAGTTAATTACTTCACCTCCACAGTTGGAGGCAGTCCTTTTGAATACCAGTTGTTGCAAACCACAGAGGGGAGAGTCCTCTTGTGCTCAGATCCTGCTTTCAGGTTTCCCACAGGCACCTGAAAAACAAGATGTTGGATCTAGCAGGCTCTTCTTATAGTCTTATTTCTCCAATCATCTCCTCCCATTTCAGCCCCAGCTTGTCACTGCCCAGCCAGCAATGCTGTAATCCACCAGCTGAGAGCCACAGGCCAAGAGACCTTGTGCTCCTGCCTCAAGCAAGCTGTGGGACTTAAATAGCTAAATACCTGGAGAAGGAAACAAACACAAAACATTTAGACTGAACTGCCTCAGGTGAAACCACTGTCTCCCCAGATGTTTTAACCATCTTCTCATTTGCTGCCATAGTAACTAGAAGACACCAAGAGCCTCTAGCATTGTATTTGTGGTGGGCAATTTCAGAGGAAACCACAGTGGACTATGGGTAGGTGAGGCACGTAAGGGAAATGCGCTGAACAACGACCCTGCTACTTGTTCTCCCTCAGCTATGTGGCTCGGTGCTCTGCTAGAATCAGAGGTATTTTGCTTGGACTGCTCTCTGACTGAAGAACATTGCAATCTGGATTTGCATATTTGTGGGTAGGTGGTCCTCACTTATAAAAGGAAGAGATATTGCTGGCCTCACAAATAATGTTTTCAATGTCCCCATCAAACACTCAAAAAAATTGATGGATCTTTTGCATGTTCAATACGGACAATTTAAAAATCCCAATGCATTCACTACTCCCCTTCCTAGCTTACTTCCCCAATTTCCCAAGAATAGAAAAAGGACACCCCTCCACCCATAGTTCTTTCTCGAGCCTCTGTCTCTTTTTCTATGCTTTACTGTCCCATGGCAAGGATACCCTAAAATTCTGATCACTGTTCACAGGGATTATTTTCTTTTCTAAATTTGAGAACTGGTATGGTATGGAAATGTGGAGAAATCAACTGAAGATTGGGGGGGACGGGACGAGAAGCTGAAGGAAATCGAAATCGACAAATTCATCTACCCACATGGATCACCTTAGTTTGCTACCCCCACCCTAGTTAGCGTTTCTATTTCAATTAAAAACAGCAGCAACATTTTGAAGTTTGAAAGCTAACACACTTCCACCAACTGATGCTTGACCAGTATACCTGCTAAAGTTACCCATTTTGGACTTGTCCTTCTCTGGGACCAGAATGGCAATTATGTAGAGTATATAAACCCTGATGGTACTTTTGGACTTCAATAATTCATTTAGCAATACGTTCCAGAATTTGTGATCATTCCCTTTTAAAAGGGATATTAACAAATGTGTATTATAAATGTCTCCCCCTCAAAGAGGGAAATGGTTATTCCCGCATTTGATTTCCCTTTCTGAAACTTTCATAAATAAAAGAAATATGCCATTCAGTTACATGATTAGCTTGGGGATATGTGGGAATTCAGAAACTTTGGAAACCTTCAGTAGAATTTTAATACAGATTTCCTGCAGTTAAACGAGTGCAGGATGCCAAGCTCTTTATTTTGCCTGCATTTATTTATTTATTTCATTTTATTTCCCACCCAATCTCAATGACTCAGAACAGGTTGCAATATATTGCCATCTGATCTTAGCCTAAGAACAAAGGCGTGATGCCCTTCGTTCCAATTGCAAACATTTATAGGCACATAGTGTCTTCGAAGCTACAAACATGAGTCTGACCAAACTGCGAGAGGCAGTAGAAGACAGAAGTGCCTGGCGTGCTCTGGTCCATGGGGTCACGAAGAGTCGGACACGACTAAACGACTAAACAACAACAAATAGGCACAGCATGGATAAGTTCCTTCAATATGCTTTCTCAAAGCCATGCTCACTTCAAGAAATAGTTTACTAAAGAACATGTAAAACTAAAGATGAGCCAAAATGTCCCTCCCATTTTGTTCATGAGCACCAAAAAGAGGAGTTTGAGTTATTATTTGGCGCAAATGAAATGGTTGGGAATTTCTAGCAGTGGTGGCAAGAAGATTTCTTCTTGGTGGCTGCCAGCTAGTGGCCACCATACCTCCCAAGTAACCAGATTTGCTTGCTATACTGTAGTTGTTGTTATTCAGCCTTTCCATATATCCAAAGGCACACTGCTTAAACATTACTTCCCTTCTTGTAAAACTGAGTCTTAGAATTAGGAATGAGTTTTGGAGGTGGACCCTAAACAGAGAAACAGGGATTCAGAAAGGGCAAAACCAAACAGTTTAGAGAAGAGATGGGGAACCTGTGGCCCTCCAGATGTGGTTTGTCTACAGCTGCCATCATTGCTGGCCCTAGGACATCCTGGCTGGTGCTGATGAGAGCTGGAGTTCCACAACATCTGGAGGTGCAAAGGTTCTCCATCTCTGCCTTAGAGAGTGGGGTTTCTTAACTCTGTCTTGCTATTCTCCTTGAAGATTTCTTCAGTGAAGGCTGGAAATAATAAAGGAAATCTATGAGCTAAATTCAAACTTCTCGCAGAAGTTTGGAAGATCTTTGATGATAAGTGAGGGAAAGCAGCAAGGGGTGCCTCATATTTTGGGGGCACACTGGAACCTGTTAATAACTTTGTTAGCTTGCAAACTGATGATTGATGCAAATATGTGGGTGCCACAAAGACCCAAGCCCCCAGAAAGCAATATACAGTGTAGGCTTCTGCCTCCCAAGTGCACTAATGCCACAAAAAGAAACTCGGAACCCCCCTATGCAGTTCCTTCCACTCGATCAGCAAAAAAACTAATACAAGCACTTCCATATGGAGAAAAAGTCACTCCAGCCAAAACAAATTGTTCAGCTTGTTACAATCAGTATGAATCAGTTCATTGAAAAATTTGGCATGGCTGCATTTTCTTTTATTTAAAGGAACTGATCGTGTTTTGATCTTCCTCATTTAAAGAGATCTTTTGAACACATAAAAATAATGGATGTGTGAGGCAGTAAATAATACTGTGCTATGTAAAAATACAGATGGATGTGAGAATTTCTAAATTTGGTTGGGTGGGGGGTGGAAATTAGAGAGGAAATTCACAGCTCTTGTTTTGTTTCCTCCAGAAGGTACAAATGTCTTCTCTTTCCTTCTCAGATAATTCCAAAGCGTCTTATGTTTGCTATATGACAGTAAAGAGTGAAATACAACATCAAGAAAAAAAGCAAACAATTTCTGCACAACATCCTGAAACAAAAACAACCATTGCAAATTACATGCCTAGGTGATAAAACAGAGAGATGCTACCAGCCTCTTATGATCTATCTATGCACAGCCTCTTATTATCAGCTTGCTTTGTGGGTTTGTCATGTAATCAGAATGAAAGAGAGGATTTCTTGAAAGAGAATTTATTATTCCCATTGGTAGGTTTGGACTTCATATATTCTACCTTAAAAGGGGCTGCAAAGTAGAGGTGAGGGAGAAATTCATTTCAGTTTGCTCTTAAAGCAAATTTATCAAATTTGCACTTTCCAAAGCAATATCAGACCTGATACACAGACATTCATAAATATTCGCACTAATATGAATTTTGTGATGCAGTTCTCCAGCCAACAGATGTTCACAAAAATGCATCTATTGAGGGAGGTATGCTTAAAAATGAATATAGTTGTGAAAATAACATACAAGAATGTATTATATTGGGGCAATTGCTTGCAGAATGTAATCCTCCGTCCTGTACAGGCTGTTAGGAGCAGGTGTCATGAGTAGGTCAGCAATAAAAAAACAATGGTGTCAGTGAAATAAACTCTATATTCAAAGAAACCAAAACAGCACAGGCCTAGTGATCACAGCAATTCTGCCCTGTAGGTCTTGCCCCAATGAGACAGTTGGTCCTTCCCACTGCTAAGGATCCTCCCCTGGTTCCTTCCCCAGCTGCCTAAGGCTCTGCTGTCTTGACTTTCGTTGCTCTACCCTAATCTTTTCTTTGTGTGTTCTGAGAAACCAGGTGGTGGGGAACTGGTTGCAGCAGGAGGGGGAGACTCCCTGGATTCTGCAGCAGCCTGCCTTCTTTCTATCACCTGCTTACCTCTCCTTCTTCCGAGTCTGGACTGCTCTCTGCCACAGCCTCTTCCTGCTCACTAAACCCTGTTGCCTCTTCAGCTTCCGATGCCTCCTTCTACCAGTCTGCTCCCTCTTCTCCCTCTGACCACTCACTGTCATCCCACCACCAACCCCCTAGCTCTGAGACTTCTTCCCCTTGGCGTTCCCTTGGGTGTTCCCCAGCTGGTGCCTCCCACCACTCCTTTGCATCCAGTCAGTCCATGACACCTCCCTACGCAGTACAGACTTTGCTAGTTGCCTGTTTGGGGGCTGAGTAGGATTTTTTTAGGGAGCCAGAATTGGGATTGGGACTCCTCTCTTTTGCCTGCTTCATCCTGCTGGGAATCCTGTTATTGGAGTGTATTTTTAATTGGCTTTTATTCCGGGCAGGAAATACATGTTAAGATCTGGTGGGGTAAATAACTGAGGAAATATTGCCTTGCCATTGGGTCCTTTGGTGTGCTCTTTAGGCTTGGTGAATGCTGACTCGGCAGGGCCACAGTGTGCTTGTCAGGCTTCCATACTTGTTTCTTATGTCAACAAGGAATAATTATTTCCAATCATGGGGCTGCCATGGGGCTGCAGGTAGAGCCTGTAAATGGGCCCAGGAGTGTGAAGTAACCCAATTGCGCCCACCTTAGGGAACCTCCCTGTCTCGACTATATTTTGATCCAGGTAATTGTTTATTTGGTTGGAATAAATACAACCTTTCCCACCACAACTATGGTTTCTTGAGTCTTCCTTAAGGGTGTGCTTGCTATAAACTCTTGTTTATTGTGACTTCTGAGCACAACCACTATGTGCTCCTGGTCTAATGCTACAGTTCAAAAATGACCAGAACATGACTGAAAACTGATGCCATGCCCTACTAGTCTAATTCCAATTGTTGGCCAGAGCAAGCCATATTTACCTAATGTGTGAGAAGTAAAAATTCATAGATATCTTGAAGTACTGTATGGGGAATCCAGCGCAGGCCAAAGAAGACATCTGGCTAAATTTCAGACCCACGAAAGATTTCTGTGGTTTGGGATATCCAAACTGAATGTGAAGTTTAATTTCATCAACAATTTTAGCTATTGCCTGGGAATGGGAACTTATCATTAAATGTCTAGAATTTATCGTCCTGCACCAAAACCTGTAAATCATGAACCACAAGCTCTGTCAGTTCTCACTGACTGCAGTACTTGATCTTATTATGGGCTATTTACTGAATGCCTCAGTTCTTTTCTTATTAATATCAGCTTTGGAATGTCAATGACTTGTCAAAATGTGTAAAAGATGTGTGGCATTTATAAGGATTATACCTCCCAAAATCTGATGAGAAACACTAAAATATTTAATATTGTTGGACCTTTTCCTCAGAGGAAGAAGCTAACATTTTTTCCCCCTGGAGCAAAAAGTAAAGAAATGACATACGTAGGAAAAAACAAATACTTTCTTTATGGGATGTACTATATTCATCATAGTTTAAAATTTCACGCCAGGCAAAAATGTTTCTCTATTGCCAGGCCTTTGTCTGATTAACATTCTGTGGCCTCTTAAATGTGTTTTTTTGGGGAAGGGGGCTATTGGTTTGTTTTTGTTTTATTACTTATTACTAACCCTGTGATTTTGAAATGAAGGGCATTATAAGAATTTAATAAATAAACATGATAATGAAGTGTGGAACTGATCTACACATTATACCAAGGGCAGGGAACCTATGACCCTTGATATATTTTTTGGCTTAGACTACAGCTCCCATAAACATTGGATGTTAGCCATACTGGCTGGGGCTGAAGGGAGTTGGAGTTCAAGAACTACTAGAGAGCTACAGGTTCCCCACCTCTGAACCATGCTGTCAGTGGTCCCCTTCCTACCTCATGCTGGCAGAATGGGAGTTGCTACAATGAGGCTCCTCCCTCTGTCACCAGGGTAATGTCATAGGGAAGGACTGTGCCTCAGTGATAGACCCTCTTTGCATGCAGAATGTCCCAGGTCAAGTCTCCAGCATCTTCAGGTCCCCTGTTTGAAGCCCAGGGGACAGTCAGTGAACTAATGGTCTGACTCAGTTTTAGGCAAGAGTCCCAGGCTATTTGGAAAGATGAGGACCCCATCCTATGGCTTTTCCTACAGCCAATGCTGCCGTTTCTAAAATGTGGGCCTGGGAAGAAATTGCAGTTTGGGCTCCTCCCACATTATTTACATAAGAATAAGTTGCATCGAAGCACCTTTCACATCACTGGTATGATGTAATCAATCCACTAAGGGTAGGGGAAACTGTTTCTTGGTGGCTCCTTCCCTCCATGGTGTAGAGCTGTTGCTCATGCTTGGGGTCACCTCAATTTAGCTACAGCAGCCATTGTGATAGCGCAGAAGTTTCTCTGCGTTTGTCAGCAACTGAATTAGAAATTGTGTGTGCAAACAGGTCCCGTGTGCACCATTCCTGCTCCAATTCTGTAGCCGCCACACAGACCAGAGCAGATGCTATCATCACTGAGAACATTGATTGTTGGGAAAGCAGGAGAAGACAGCTGTATTCAGCTCCTGGCCCTGAAACTTGTTGAAAATGTACACTATATTAATTTATCAAAGGGATACATGCTCTTAGCTGCTGTATATGCCACCAGTTGGGCTAGGGACATGCAGTAACTTCTTGTCAATCCAAAACATGGTTCATTTTGACTAATTTCAGTCCAGACTTATTTGAACTTGGAATTCAGCTTGGCAACTCTCAGGATTATGATTCACAAACCAGTTATTAAGATGAAGCACTTGGATTTTAGCCAGTTAAGTGACTATGTCTTATAGCTCTGGAGTTGAGTATTCTAATGGATTTTCATCGCAATACTTCATTTCTGTTTAAAATTCTCATGCTACAGATTTCTTACTACTACCTGGCAGATAGAGCGATGGGGAGGCTGCACTATTGTTTTCTGGGATGAATGGATAGTTTTATTTGATGGTTTCATTTGTGCCTAAATTCCTTCCTTTACATTAAATGATAAAAAACTCATGATTTGAAGTTTTCAAGACCCTAAATATTAGTAAAGCTTCTTTCTAACTATGAGCCACATTTGGGTTTGAACTTGTATGTTGGGTTTGAACTTGTATTTATTAATGCATATTTAATATTAGCTCACCAACAGAGAAGATCCTATGGCTTCTTAGCAATGTAAACGCTTCAGTGACTCAGAAAGTTGCCCTTTTTGCTTTGGCAGCCAAAAATATCAGAAAGAAGACCCTGGACCTTAGCAGTGAACTGTAAGGGACACACAGAGATCTAAATAGAGGCCATTATTTGTGGCACAACACCCCTTTTGCTTGTATTTATTTTTGATTCACATTTGTCACAGCCAATGGATAGTACAATAAAGTTACTTGGATTGGGTATTTAATATTCTTTCATGCTTTATTTCTTATGATTGCTTAATTTATTCAAAGCCATTTCTTAAAAATAACTTTTTTTTAATTAAAAAAAATATTTCCCCCATGGAATATGTGAGAGCTTCCCAAAGTTGTATTCAGCAAAGTCTTACTCTGAGGAGACCCATTTGATAGCCATGACTAACTTAGGTCCATTAAATTCCACGAGTTTACTCTGAGAAAAGGTTATCTGAAGAAAACTCTCTTTGTTTTGCATGTGTTTTTTTAAAAAAATAGAAACTATTCTTAGCTCTAATGTGAGATTTGTCTCAAACATAGATTGAATACTGTGCTAGAAATGATGTTAAAATACCACAAAACAAAATGTTGGTTTATTTAAAACACAGTACATAATTATATTAAGTGGTAGACATAATTTATTCTTTTTCTTTTGTAACCTACCTCTCAGCAAACTTGTTTACATGTATTCTAACACAGTCATTTTTCTTAACCAACTTAGGAGAACTGCAGTGTGAGCACAGATGATTAAATATGCATCCCATTAAGAACTATATATCTTGTGTCTAGACATTTATTATGTTATGAAAGGGAAAGATGAATGGGTGGAACTCTAAATCAATGCATGTGTCTGTGAGTCAGGATTCCCTTCTAAGTCAAGGGAGCATCTTAAATTAGATAGTTCAGTTCAAAAAGATGGTCCTAATATTTCTGAGGTTTTGAAAAAGGGAATGATCTCCCTCTTTTTTCAAGTAATATGTATGCCAGTCTGTCTATTGATAAATGTGTGTAAAAAGACATACACAATAAATTAAAAGTTTTCTGCACAGAGGCAGAGGGTTCTGAGCTTAGTTTTCCTTTCTCAGGGGGTTACCCCTAGTGTCCATCTTTTGTCCTTCCAAACTCTTGAACCTGGATGGGGCAGTGTGGACCGTTAGCACTTTCCAAAGTCAAAAGACACAGTTCTGGTGGTTAGATGTCTGATGCTAAGGTGAAACCCATAGCTCTCAATGTGGTGGTAGCTGGCCCAGTCTTGGCCACTGTCTGATTTCCTTTGTTTGCTGACAGGGGACCATGAAAAACGAGCTTTTGGGTTATTTGAAGATGAGCTCTCCTGCATCTTTTCCAACTATTTTCATCCATGTCCAGATAACTTGTTCTGGATCCAAGCAGGGATGGATGGATTGCTAAATCTAGACAGGATGATTCAAAATATGTGGAAATAACTTAGAAAAACCCCCACCCAATTAACTTTTCAAATGTCAGGCCAGTTGCC
Organism: Podarcis gaigeae; assembly: GCF_964106915.1. NCBI lineage: Eukaryota > Metazoa > Chordata > Lepidosauria > Squamata > Lacertidae > Podarcis > Podarcis gaigeae. The sequence continues at coordinate 39,423,806 of NC_139678.1, read as the reverse complement.
AGGAGCTGGATAATGATGTGGCTGATGGAGCTCTCTTGGAAGGCATTCCATAAAATAGGTGCCACAAGAGAAAAGGCCCTATCCTTAGCTGAAAAAAGCCTCAACTGAGGTTGAGGGATCCAGAGCAGGGCCTAAGCTGATGTGTGTGCAGGGAGGAGAATATAGAAAAAGGCATGAGGTTAAGGAAGATGGTTAAGACCAGCATCTTGAGTTGTACCCAGAAGTTAATCTGCAGCCAATGCAAATCACATAGAACAGAAATGATAATATCAGGATACCTAAAAACGATCATTATGGTGTGTGTATTCCTTGGGCTGAACGTTGGGGGTGGAGATGCTCCTTCAGGTATGCAGGGCCAAAACTGTTTAGGGCTTTAAAGGTCAGCACCAACACTTTGAATTGTGCTCTGAAATGTACTTGGAGCCGATGTAGGTCTTTCAGGACTGGTGTTATATAGTCCTGGCAACTGCTCCCAGCCCCAGTGCGTAATTGTTGTAAAAAGTTGGACTAGGCTGCTGTGTTATTTGAAGCTTGATTGACTTAGTAAAAACAATTAAGGGAAGGATAATCTAAATTAATGCTTTTGCATATGCTTTTCCATCTAAAGGTAGCAGGTGATGGGAGAAAAACCTCTTCCTGAGGGACTGAAGAGCAGCTACCCGTAGAGCAGACAATACTTAGCTGGATGGACAATAACTTTCTAAAATACTATAGAAAGCTCATTGAGTTCTGCTCAGTGTGTGAATAGATCTATAGTAATTTTCAGGACAAATATCTCACCTACTATTAGATTTCCCTTCTTTTCATCAACACACCAGTGTCTCCATGGATTGAAATTAAACTCAGTAAGAAACAAGAAGCAAATAAACAAAAAGAAGCATCTTACCAGTGACACCTTGAATTCCCGCAAAGGTGCAAACTGTGGAGAAGGAAAGGAGGCCGTGTTTTATAAAGTGGTCTTGATGTCTATGCTTCAACTTGTTTAATGGTTATTTAGACTCTGTTGATGTGACACAATAAATTATGGCTATGGCTATGAAAAAAAAAGATTTAAAAGGGGAAACCTAGATGTTTCTCAAATATATTTCATTGTCAGATTGGCAGTTGGCATGAATTTTAACCCATAATTAATCCCCCCACATTGGTGAGGAAATGATTACTCTCTAATGATAAATAATAACCTGCATCACTGCAGTATATCCAGGAGTTCAGCAACGCTCATGTGTTACATTAAACTGGAGGGCGAAGCTGGATTAAATGTGCCATTCCTAGTCTCCATGAATTCATAGATCCTACAAATATGCTGATGTATGAAGGGAATACATGAAGTATAGTTGAGAGATGAAAAAATTCAGTGGATGCTGAAAATCTTTATTTCCTCTTTCAGTGAAGTCTGTTTGGGATTTCTGAGAGGGAAAGGTTCCCAGTTTTTTGTTTTTTTTTTAACAAACCAAGTTCAGATATTTGTTGTTTATCCTTCTCATATAAAGTGGGATGGACAAATACTGAAAAATTACAATATGCTGCATTTCAAAAGTTGGATGTTAAAAAATCTGTCTTTTGGATTGTTCCCAATTACCATTTTACTTTTTCCCCATCACTATCAACTTTCCTTAAATTGGTTTAGGTTTATACAAGTGCTATATAGCTAGCTATCTTGCAGTTATCTATATAATCCCGTAGGGTTATACTTGTGGTTGTTCACACATAATGCTGGTTTTTTACTATGAGCTACTTTGCAGGGTGGGCAAAATACATAGTTTGATAGTTTTGGTGTAACAGCAAGCTATGGTTGCCACAAATAAGGAAGTGACTAATTCAACTGGAGTTCATGAATGGGTGGCACACAAGGGAACATGGAAGTCTGAGGTTTAAAGCCAAATTATGGTTCTGGCATTTTCTATGAACCGGCCAAATCTGTACGGTGGTGTCCCATTGCTGCCATATTCCTGGTTCACGCGTTTATTTAAGTACTAATGTACAATTAGAACCTGAAAAGACTTCCTATATGTTTTCATGGGCTTGACTCTAAACAGGTATAGAGTAGACCTATTGAAATCAGTGGGGCATAAATTAGTCAGTTTCAGTGGGTCCACTCTATATGTGATTAAACTTAGAGCCAACCCCCTAGTTTAGGAGTATGTCCATCACAGTTATGAATAGTAAATTTGGATGTACTGAAGTATCTGGATGAGTTCACTTAGATGGTTGGTAGGGATTTGTTCTGGCCTTAAAAGTTATTCAACATATTGGTTTGATTCTGCAGAGCAGGAATTCTATAGATCTAGGACTTCTGAAGACAGAGCTCATACAAAGGAAATCTGAAATCACAGCAACATTAAGCAAATATCTATCACCTGTCATCTTCCAGCTTTCCATTAATTACTATAAGGTCATTGAAAAGTTCGCAATATACTTTTAAAAAAACCTTGTGCATCAAAATGCATAAGTTGAAGGACTTGCCTTCTATAGTCACTATGTTACATATTTTTATCACATCCAGTCACTTAATTTTTACTTGCTCAATCACATTTATTGATCAACACCTTTCTATTACAGCTAGAGCCATGTAGGTTTAGTACTTTAAAATGTAGTAATTGAACTATACACTGTGATCATCTAATTATATATTTTATAGGTTGAGCAACTTATATTGATGATCTCAGTAGATGATACGGCAATTTTCTAGTAGATCTGCCTATTTTGACTGGGCTGAATATCACTGAAGCCATTAATTTTGGAAACTGAAGTTCTGTGTGGTCATTTCATAATTTCCCATGAAGTTGAAGAACTGAGATGGTGGTGGGTTTGGGCTAGTGAAATGCCACGTGCCTTCTTGCCAAAGGAAACAAACCTGGAAAGAAGAGGCCTAAAGAAGAGCTATATTGAGAAATTAGAAATATATTTTTATTTATTTTAAATGATTTATTGGCTGCCTTTCTATGCAAAGTGGCTTACATAGCACAATTAGAATATCAACAATAATATATTGTTGATATTGTAGCACCCACTGGAGAATTTGTAGGACCTCATGACAAACCTGAATTTGCATGAACAAGGTGGACTAAGGGAGCAGGCTGTAAAATAGCCATGGCCATAGCATGGGACGAGAAGGAGGGCAAAAGTGGTGGTTTGAGTAACACAAGGATAGAGATGGAAATTGCAGTTAAAAAACAATAGCAGAAGTTTGAGTAAAGTACTATGGAATATTTGAGGGCTCTGAATCCTTCAACTCTGTCATATGAGGTAGTCAAAGCATTGAAGAGGGAGGCGTTTGAGTACAGTGAGAAAGGAGAAACAATGAAGGGCGGGAGTTAGTGTTCTAAATATCTGTAGAGGTTTGAGTAAAACAGGGATGGGGAGATACTGAGAGGAAAACAGCTGTTTCCATAGTACCGTATTTTCCCGTGTATAGCATGCCCCCATGTATAAGGCGACCCCTATTTTTTTGGACCGCCACAAAAAAATTTGGGGGGGGATTGCTCACAGTTCTTGAGCTTTGTTTTTTTGGGGGGGGGGGGGTCATTGCCCCAAATTGCTCTACAGCCTGCCTGACAATGGCAAATCACATGCATTGTTGCGGCCACCAATCGTCTGCACGCTCACCAACAAAAGCCCACCTGCACACTAAATGCAACCACAGCTGATTGCACACACGCATCGCCGATACCATAAATGGACCGCCCAATTGCCGCAGCCACAGCCAATCATCAGCTGGCCTTGCTGCAAAAACCAATCACACAGCCAGTTGCCACTGCCAATTTCCTGTTGGCTACTGCAAACAATCGCCCATCCCCCCTCTGCTATCCTTATATAAGACGACCCACAATTTTAGCCTATTATTTCTAAGAAAAAAATATCATCTTATACATGGAAAAATATGGTACTTTCATACAATGTATTTTGCTCTTGGTACAATGTCTTCAGAAGGAAGGTCCAGAATCAATGTAGTAATTTAGAACAGCTATATAAATAACAAGCAAACACCCTTATATGTACAACATCCAGCAACTGAACTGGACTTTATCTGACTGAAGCAACTAACTGACAGGCTTGCTCTTAAGATATTTTCCATCTTAAAGATGCAGTCATATATATCAGCAGGGTGTGTGTGTTTTAAGGGGGCTGCAGAATAGGAGAGAGGCTAAGGCACGGAAATGGGGGTGATCGGCATGGAAAGAGAGTTGAGAAAAGTAAAGAAAGGGAGAAGGGAAAAGAGGGTGAGGTGAAAGTGAGGGTGCAAAGGGCAAAAAAGGAGGAGCAAGAGGTATGGCAAAAGGGTTGAAGATGAAAGGGGGGGCATGAAAGGATCTGAAGAATAGGAGGGGATGGTGGCTTCCTAACTGGGTGAAAGGTGAAAAGGGTGCTTAGTAGTTGCAATGTGTGGAAGAGGAAGGTAGAGATTACCATTCAGACAGTCTGTGTGCAAAGGCAGCGGAGGGGAGGCCTAAAAGGAGGAGGAGATATGGGCATGGGGGTGAAGGTAAAAGTGGGTGCAAAGCAGGGCTGCAGAGTAGAGAAGCGACTTCAGAAATATGATGGAGAAGGTGAAAAGCAAGCTGAGTAGTTGCATGGGGCGGGAAGGAAATATTTCATGTGGGGTGGGGGGTGGCAGGGGGTTGGTGAGCAGAACAAACAGGGTCTTTGCCTCCAGTTACATTTAGGTTTGCTTCATTTATTTAAACATTTAGGTTAAGGGTAAAGGGACCCCTGACCATTAGGTCCAGTCGTGGCCGACTCTGGGGTTGCGGCGCTCATCTCGCTTTATTGGCCGAGGGAGCCGGCGTACAGCTTCTGGGTCATGTGGCCAGCATGACTAAGCCGCTTCTGGCAAACCAGAGCAGCGCACGGAAACACCGTTTACCTTCCCGCTGGAGCGGTACCTATTTATCTACTTGCACTTTGACGTGCTTTTGAACTGCTAGGTTGGCAGGAGCAGGGACCGTGCAACGGGAGCTCACCCCATCGCGGGGATCCGAACCGCCAACCTTCTGATCGGCAAGCCCTAGGCTCTGTGGTTTAACCCACAGCGCCACCTGCGTCCCTAACATTTAGCTTATTTCAATGCAATTATTTGGAGGCAGGAAAGCTGACACTGGGCCGCATTCAGACAGCCCCTTGCAAAGGGGGTTTAAATTCCCTCTGATTCTCTTCTCCAGTTACAGCCCTTCCTCGCTGCATACCATGCTGTTCTTGAAGCTCCCCCAACCCTTAGCAATGGTTTTTCAGGGATAGAAGGAGCTGAAGCCAGAATGGAACAACAGAAACCCCCTTTGAATGAGTGGAACTCCATGAGTGTTTCTTTGGATCTTCCCAGTTGTAAAGGGCTTATCAATTAGCCATTTAAACATGAGCAAAATTGGTCGGCCATCAGCCCAGCAAGTCCTGAACCTCTTCCCCAGTTATCAGCTTAAATCCTCAGCAGCAAATGTCAGTCAAATTAAGGGTCTTAGGTTGCATCTGCAAACTGCAAATCCTCTGAGAGCATTTGAACTAATTTCCACTGATTTCCGTGGGGCAATGCCCCCCCAACCTATAGTCAAGGTTGAGTTGATAGCACAGACCATTGCGATGCCGTTTTACAAACCCAAGGAAAGAGGCTGGATAAGACAGAGGGGAAGATTATGGGATGCAGAGCATATTAAAAGGGTGGAGGGAAGATTGGCATTCACCAAATGCCCACTTGCCTTTATTTACAATATTAATATTTCTAGTTGTACAAATCTGATGAGAGAATCCAACCTACCAAGTGGCACCAACTTTCTGTAGGGAACTGATATCTATAGGGTAAACTGTAGCTTTTGCTAGAGGCCCCTGTCCAAAAACGTTTGAAGTTATATGGAGACTTTCCAATATCTTTAATCTCTATTGGCCAAAAACCTCATTGAAAATGCCAATTTTGCTTCATTGAATTTTTCAGGCTCAAATGCATGACTACAAGACTTAAAAAAAGAAAAAGAAGAACTACCATCTGAAATAAATTATTAGATGCTAGGCTGGAGAAAACAATCCACTTTATTATTCATACATATTTGAACCGTTAGGGGGGGAAAAAGACATGAAAAAGTAGATAATTATTTTATTTCAAAATCTCCTAGAGCAGCAAAATTGCTAAGCCTAATACTTTCATACCAATGGCTAGATTGGACAAAGGCAAATGATGTATTAGACATCTCATGAAAGTGCTTAAAAAGTACACACACTGAAAATAATAATAATAATAATAATAATAATAATAATAATAATAATAATAATAATTTATACCCCGCCCATCTGGCTGGGCTTCCCCAGCCACTCTGGGCAGCTTCCAACAAAATATTAAAATACAGTAATCCATCAAACATTAAAAGCTTTCCTAAACAGGGCTGCCTTCAGATGTCTTCTAAAAGTCTGGCAGTTGTCGTTCTCTTTGACATCAGGTGGGAGGGCATTCCACAGGGCAGATGCCACTACCGAGAAGGCCCTCTGCTTGGTTCCCTCTAACTTGGCTTCTCGCAGTGAGGGAACCACCAGAAGGCCCTCGACGCTGGACGTCAGTGTCTGGGCTGAGTGATGAGGGTGGAGACGCTCCTTTAGGTATACTGGGCCGAGGCTATTTAGGGATTTAAAGGTCAGCACCAACACTTTGAATTGTGCTCGGAAACATACTGGGAACCAATGTAGGTCTTTTAAGACCAGTGTTATGTGGTCTCGGCAGCCGCTCCCAGTCACCAGTCTAGCTGCTGCATTCTGGATTAGTTGTAGTTTCCAGGTCACCTTCAAAGGTAGCCCCACATAGAGCGCATTGCAGTAGTCCAAGCAGGAGATAACCAGAGCATGCACCACTCTGGCGAGACAGTCTGTGGGCAGTTGGGTCTCAGCCTGCGTATCAGATAGAGCTGGTAAACAGCTGCCCTGGACACAGAATTGACCTGTGCCTCCATGGACAGCTGCAAGTCCAAAATGACTCCTAGGCTGCGCACCTGGTCCTTCAGGGGCACAGTTACCCCATTCAGGACCAGGGAGTCCTCCACACCCGCCCGCCTCCTGTCCCCTAAAAACAGTACTTCTGTCTTGTCAGGATTCAACCTCAATCTGTTAGCCACCATCCATCCTCCAACCGCCTCCAGAAAACTATTAATGTCAAGTCAGGAACTGGTGTGTCATTTTGAGAGGTTTGGGAATACTTTTGAAAGTGTTGATTCTTAAGACTGCAAAATGTCCTGGGCTGGCACTTCCCAGCTTCTCTGCTCTTTAAGAATGTAAGACGAGCTTGTGGGATCAGACCAATGGCCCATCCTGTTCTCACAGTGGCCAGCTGGATGCCTGTGGGAAGCCTGCAAGCTGGACATAAGCACATCTGCATTCTGTCCACCAAGGATTCCCAACAACTGGTATAATTTTCATTTCCACACAACCTGAGGCAGTGACTCCATGTCCCTGTCTTCACTCAAATGGCTTCTCTGGTGACCAAATGATAGATAACATTGGGTTGTATCCATTGTTGCCTTTCCATTAACAGAAGGATCTTTAATCCAGCAGCGGCTTACAGGAAAGGAAGGCAATGGGAGGCGGTTTTCACAAATACCTCCTTTTTCCTGGAGCCAGACTCTCTGAGGAAGGGGCCACATCAACACTGACATTGCTACATTTTTAACAGCTCCCCATGTCCACCACCCACCCAAATCTCTCTAACATAGGCAGTTTAGCTTCATAAAGTTAATGGGGAAAATCACCTAATGAAATCCATTACGGAGTGGTACTTTGTTTTGCCATGACAAGATGAGCAGCGATGCTTGCAACTGCAGACATTTTTGTTCCATCAAGCTTTCCCAGCTGGATGAATAGGTCATCTCTGCCACAGCTGTCCATTTTGTTTTGCTTTTAAACCCACCTTCTCTTATTTTTGTAACTGCTTTGTTAGTTTTTAAAGCTGTTTTTGCATTGCCTTGGGAAATGTGTGGAAGGCAGTAATTAACTAACTAGCTAACTAATTAACTAACTAATTGCAGCAGCCTAGCCATAACCTGGCCTACCAAGCTGTCCTCCAGGCTCTCTACTCCTTTCACCACCATATTCTGATCGGACAACAGAAGAGAAGGAGAGCAGTTTGAATTTGGCACTACAAACAGAGAGGATGGAGAGTGTTCTCCACTTTCCAAAGCTTTGTTCAGTGATGTTTCCAGGAGTTAGGCCATCATTTCTTGAACATGGAGACACTTTCTGCTGGCAAGTCATGTGAATATTATGATAATGGCGGCAATGCCCAAAATTATCTGATTAGACATTCTTTTAACTGGGGCTGTGTTTGTGTATCTGTTTCTATATATGTGTATGGAAGTCATAGAATCATAGAATCATAGAGTTGGAAGAGACCGCAAGGGCCATCGAGTCCAACCCCCTGCCAAGCAGGAAACAGTCTCTGCTGGTTCAAAGAGCCCTTTGTGAATGATAGAATCCTAGCCTGAAGCCTATTTAAAAGTTGGCTGTAAACACTTTAAAGAAAAGGAAAAAGCTGTTTGTTTTTTTTAAAAAAGTGGGAGATGATTTCTGGTCATGTGTATGCCTGTTTGCTTTACAGGACAGTATTTTTTCTTCCTCGAGTGTGACTGAAGGACTGGTGTAGGAAAAATATTTCTCTCTTTGCCATGTGAAGTTGCCCCCACCTGTCCTCCAAAGAACTTTAATTGACCAAAAGCAAAAGAATGGAGTGGTGGTCGGGGAAAGAATCCTTTAAGAGGGAAGAAAAGAAACTCAGCACAAAAGCTTTCTGCTCTCAGATAGGCCTGTCAATAGTTGTGTATTACTCTTTGAATGAAAACTGCAATGTAAGCAACATCCTGACACATATCATATTTGAACTAGGCCAGAATGGATGTGAGTAATAAAGTATCAAAAAGTATAGCAATCCTATATTGTAAACTCACACCCTGCAGCGAGAGATAATAAAGTAGTATGATACATCAGCTCTCTAATCCAGGTATTTCTCTGGAATACCTCATAATTATCGGACCGGACAAGGAGATTGCAGGTTTGACAGGTAGTATGCATCTCTCTGAAGTTTCCCCCCTCTTTTTTTCTGGAGTGTTGATACGTGTACGCTTGTGCTGATAAGAGTGGTGACTGAAACAGAAAATCCCCAACCGCTTCAGGGGATGGAAAAGAGGACTGGGTTGAAACACCTTCGTCTCTCTGCCCTTCTTCCCCGTGCAACATATCCCACATCAAAAGGCAGAAAGAGCTTCTCTGTTCTCTTCACAGCTAGCCAGAATTCCTTTTCACTCATCTCAGAGAAATGCCCCATCAAAGAAGCAGGCTAGAGTCACCCCTCCACTCCCAAGTCTGTCAAACAGAGTTGAAATCTTCAAATCAGCATCCAAACTTTTTTTTAAGAAAATAAAAAAATAAAAAATAAAATCTTTGGAATGTCAGAAGTTTTCATTGAAAAAGATCTATGAAATAGATTTCCCTCCTAACAGCTGTGTTTATGGCAAATGCTATCTCTCCCTATCTTCTTATAAGCCAGGCATATAAAACCTTTCAGACGGGTATTACTCAGCAAGGGATTAATCTTTTCAAACATCACATCCTCGACCTGAATGTTTACTTTAGCAGAGGCTATAATGATTACTTAGCTTACACTGTGTCTAAACAGTCTTAGATGCATATTCAGGGCTTCTTGGCATGGCGACAAATATGTGTGTCAGGTAATAAACATGTATTTCCCATAGGTTAAAACTTAAAGGTATTAGAACCTTGTAATATATCTGAGCTTGAGGCTTAATTTTTCCTAACCAAGGGAAGTCTCAACATAGGGTTCATTATTATTATTATTATTCACCTCAAGGCACCTGTAATAACATTCTTCACAGGGGGACAGAGAGACAGGTTCTTGAGAGAGGCTATGGCATCTTATAGGTTTTACTCCAACAAATTCAGTGCATCTGAATCCCAGAGTCCATAGGTAAAGGTAAAGGTAAAGGTAAAGGACCCCTGACAGTTAAGTCCAGTTGCAAACAACTCTGGGGTTGCGGTGCTCATCTTGCATTACTGGCCGAGGGAACTGACGTTTTTCTGCAGACAGTTTTTCTGGGTCATGTGACCAGCATGACTAAATTGAGCAGCACATGGAAACGCCATTTACCTTCCCACCAGAGTGGTACCTATTTATCTACTTGCACTTTGACATGCTTTCGAATTGCTAGGTTGGCAGGAGCTGGGACAGAGCAATGGGAGCTCACCCCGTTGTGGGGATTTGAAACCGTCGACCTTCCAATCAGCAAGCCCAAGAGGTTCAGTGGTTTAGAGTCATGGCTAAAATACAAAGCCAAAGAAAGAGTTTCAATCCAGGATGCCTTTGCCTCAAAGCTCCAATGGCAGAAAGGCCTCTAAGCCAGCACGGTCTCCTGAGCCTTTTGTGGGAGTAGCTCATAAATTGTTATAAGATCTATGCAAGCCACAAATATGCTGAAATAATATACAATAAAAATGTATCATGCAACTATCAGTTATGGGCAATGTGTTTGGCAAAGCAATATATTTTGACAATTTGGTTTTCATGTTTGCTTTTGCATTTATTTATTTTTTGAAGTATTGTCCTGTAACATCTTTGTGTTCAGATTTCCTCTTCCTGATTTGCTCATGGAACAGCTAAAATTGCAGTATGAAAAGAGCCCAACAACCTGTGGGTTGTCCTGGTGGTCTTGGTGTGCTCCAACCCCCATCAGTCCCACTTTATATGCTACAGCAGAGCTTTCGAAACCGAGTGTCATAACACGTTAGTGTGTCAGCTGCAGTGTGTAGGTGTGTTGCGCAAACACTCCACTCACTCCTCCTAGGGCTGAAAAGGGTTTGGTTTAACCCAGTGCTTTTTTCTGGGGGGATGTAGGGGTACGCATACCCCTAAACATTTTGTGAATCTAAGTTTGGCCTCATTGAGGGGCAGTATTTCAAAATGAGTAGGAAAATGGGAGTACCCCTAAACATTTTTTAGGGGAAAAAGCACTGGTTTAACTTCTGGTTTGCTAGTAAAACTGAAATACTGTGTTGCGAAATGATGCATGTCAAAAAAGTGTGTCACCAACATGAAAAGTTTGGGAAGCTCTGTGCTACAGGGCCATATAAAGTAAGAGGTTTTAAGTTTAAAGATTCAGAAGGAGTTCCTAGACATAAAAGCAGTTCCTCAGTTGAAGAAGACGCTTCGGGAAACTGAAACTCTTTAATGCATGGTTCACACATGTATTTTTATTATTTATGTTTATTTATATTATTACAGTGGTACCTCTGGTTACATACGTAATTCGTTCTGGAGGTCCGTTCTTAACCTGAAACTGTTCTTAACCTGAAGCACCACTTTAGCTAATGGGGCCTCCTGCTGGCATCGCGCCACCAGAGCACAATTTCTGTTCTCATCTGAAGCAAAGTTCTTAACCTGAAGCACTATTTCTGGGTTAGCGGAGTCTGTAACCTGAAGCGTATGTAACCTGAAGCGTATGTAACCCGAGGTACCACTGTACTTGACGAGTACAGAATCATGTGCTAGCCTGTGTAGAATGATTCAAGTTTCATTTCACACCATCTCAAGCACAATTTTTTTCATTGGAATGGATTCAAGGATTCAGAACTATGTCAGGCAGAGTGGGGACAAGGGCACTGAGCTCTGCCTGCCCCAGCCCTAACCTCCACAAGAGTTGAGACAGGCATCTATAAGGAGCAGCTTGCTCTGACTCCCTGCACCATCAAGGTTCTAAATCACATAGGAAACCTCCATGCGTAAAAAGAAGGATTTCTGCTTCAGAGGTTATCCCTCCATCTTGGGGAGATGAGGGATGACTGGAATTTACTACTGCAGGAAGTGGTAATGGCTGCCAACTTGGCTGGCTTGAAAAGAAGATGAGATAAATTCATGACAGCAAAGGCTATCAGTGGCTGCTAGCCATATTGGCAAGGCTCTGCCTCTGGAAACTAGAACTCTTTTGCTCTGGTCCTTCATGCAAGTCTCCAATAGGCATCTGGCTGGCCAGAATGCTGGACTTTATTTATTTATTTATTTATTTATTTATTTATTCATTCATTCATTCATTCATTCATTCAAGTTATACACCTGCCTATACCCAGAGGTCTCAGGGTGGTTTACAACAAGACCACAACATATAAAATCAAGCCAAAAGCAGTAACCCAATACCTCCCCTCCAAAAAGCCACACTCTAAAAGGGTGTTGGATGTCAAAAGATTGCATGGCTCCTAAAGGTGTATAATGAAGACGCCAGGCAAACTTCCCTGGGGAGAACATCCCATAGACAAGGAGCCGCTGTAGGGAAGGCCCGTTTTCATGTTGCCACCCTCCTGACCTCTCAAGGAGGAGGCACACGAAGGAGGGCCTTAGAAGATGATCTCAGGGTCCGGGTAGGTTCATATGGAAAGAGGTGGTGCTTGAGGTATTGTGGTTGTGAGCCATTCAAGGCTTTATAGGTCAAAACCAGCACTTTGAATTGGGCGTGGAAACTAACTGGTAGCCAGTGCAGTTGGATCAGGATTGGTGTACAGTGGTACCTCTGGATGCGAACGGGATCTGTTCCGGAACCCCGTTCGCATCCTGAGTAGAATGTAACCCACAACTGCACATCTGCACATGCATGGGTCGTGATTTGCTGCTTCCGCGCATGCGCGTGATGTCATTTTTGAGCGTCTGTGCATGCGCAAGTGGTGAAACCCGGAAGTAACACACTCCGTTCCTTCCAGGTCGCAGCGGACCGCAACCCGCAACCCGAAAATACTTAACCTGAAGCTACTTCAACCCGAGGTATGACTCTAATATGCTCAATCTGTTTTGCTCCGGTGAGGAACAGGTCTGCTGAATTCTGCACTAGCTGAAGTTTCTGAACTGTCTTCAGAGGCAGCCCTACGTATAACGCATTGCAGTAATCGAAGCTTGAAGTTACCAGAGCATAGACAACAGTAGTTAGATGGGCCATTGGCCTGATCCAAGGGTTCTCCATATGTTCTTATGATGATGTGGGACTACCATGCCAGTGCTCATAGTGCCAATTGTAGCCCTGAACCATTTGGATGAGGGATGGTATCCATACAGGATAAATATGCAAAGTTACAGTAGTCGTTAAATGGTACACTAGAGGAAATCATCTTATATATACCTTTTCAGAATGAGGTGGAATGCACAAGGAGTCTTATCAAAATTCTAATGGCTTCTCTTGAAAACCAGTTACTTGCAGGTGGACATCAGGGCCCTCCAAATTGTTGCAACCTTAACCAAATAAGAGTGAAATCCATGCATTTAATACACAAAAAAGCCAGTCAGATTGGATTATATGTACTGTGGGTGACAGCATCAGGGAAGGAATTCAGCTGCTAGTGCTCGGCTGAAAGGATAATTATTTAAAGCCTTACACTTTATTAGCTGTTAAACTATTTGAGTCCCTTCTATAATTATAATTCTTCTTTAAATAAAGCTGTGCTTGACATCCTGGTTGCGCATTTTATAGTTTTTCCAATGAATTTTAAAGCCTCACCTTTTCAGCGAGAGGAATGTAGCCGCCACACCAGGGAATCTATGGCTGCCAGCCTCTCCATATGTTCTGTCATTCCTACACTTTTAAGCCCAATTGCAGCATTGCTTTCATAACAAATGTAAATACAGTTCTGACTGGGAATTCTCTTAGTTGAATAAACTTCAAAGGATGTGGCCCCAATGAAGAAGCTTTTTGTTCATCTGCCGCTGTTCACCTTTTGAAAACGTCCCATTTCTCAGTGTAAATTATGCAATGGTTGCCACTTAAAATTTAAAAGATGCACTCATGATAGAGTCAGCATATGGTCTTGTAGATCACAAAGGACCAGATTATGCTCTTCTTAACATAAAAGCCCAGTTTACATGTTATGGTGCCAAACACTGGCTGCTTTGCATTGCCCCATGTGGTAAAAATGAACTAATCTGCAAGGTGAGTCATTCCACTTGGACAACTCACCACCTGATTGGAACTTCCACGCAGGAACATAGGAAGCTGCCTTACAACTGAGTCAGACCAATGGCCCATCTAGCTCAGCATAGTTGACACTGACTGGCAATGGCTTTCCAGGATTTCAGACCAGAGTTTCTCCCAGCCCTATCTGCTGATCTCAGAGATTGAACATAGGACCTTATGCATCTAAGGCAGATGCTCTACCTCTGAGCTGCAGCCCTGTTTGAAGCAAGGACATAAATCCATAGCAATCTTCACAATGACCACTCCCCGCTTAAAACGGGGGGCACCCTTTGCGTGGACGCGCGCAGCCCCTAGATCTGGAGCAGCTCCAATAGCATAGCCCTGGCTTTGTCTTCCCTCAGGTGGGATACCTGGTGGTCTCCGCCTACCTCAGTCAGTTGTCCAATCCCACCTGGGGGAAGTGTTGCCAAGGAGACCAGGCCAGGTAGGGGAGGGATTACCTGCCCACACAATAGAGGGAGGATCTTACCTGGGAATCCTCACTTGGCTCCAGAGCTTCTCCCACCCTACCCACCCTCAGTTAATGTCTTATTTTGCAGGTTAACTTTCCTTCACAGGTTTTGTAGGTTAACTTTTCTTCACAGGTATGCGGGCGCTGCTACATTAAGGTCGCTGTTAAAGGGCCGGAAAGGAATTTCCCTGCATTGGCAGGTTTCGCCTTTCCCGTAGCAAAACGTCACAACTTTGGCGGTATCAGGCCTTGGGCGGAATCCTTTAGTCCATCTGCCTCTTTGCGGCGGCGATACCAGGGTTCCCCGTTAAAGGGGTTTCTGAAGGGAGGCTTTGACCGTACGCCGGAAGGTCGTCATTGCTCTCCCCTGCGGTGGCGGCGTTACGGGGGCGGCTATCTCTGCTTGAACATATGTTCTCCAGAGCCGGCCCATCCCCCCCCCACACACTGGATAACCCTGATGCTCCCTAGGTCCCTGGCTGGGTACTGGGGAGGGGGAACGCCCAATGCCTGAGCCAAGGTCTACCCACATTTGAAATTTAATAAAGTTGTGGCCAATTTAATCCCATAGCACGTTGTCCTGAGTTGTTATTCCACATGACGGGGGGGGGGGGACTGCTCGGGATCTGGGGACTCCGCCTGTCCACGCAAAGCAACCAAAGTGTGTGGGGCAGAAAGGCTTTTGAAAAGGATACTTCAATGTACTTCTCACCCAACAGCACCCACAAGGAACAGCCATCCTATGATAACTTCCAGTCAATCTGTGGGAGGGTGGTCATGTGCCTGCCTGCACTGGCATAAGCAGGATATACCATATTGGTATATACAGTGAGAGCTGGACCATAAAGAAGGCTGATTGCCGAAGAATTGATGCTTTTGAATTATGGTGCTGGAGGAAACTCTTGAGAGTCCCATGGACTGCAAGAAGATCGAACCTATCCATTCTTGAAGGAAATCAGCCCTGAGTGCTCACTGGAAGGACAGATCCTGAAGCTGAGGATCCAATACTTTGGCCACCTCATGAGAAGAGAAGACTCCCTGGAAAAGACCCTGATGTTGGGAAAGATTGAGGAGGGCACAAGGAAAAGGGGATGACGAAGAACGAGATGGTTGGACAGTGTTCTCGAAGCTACTAACATGAGTTTGACCAAAATGCAGGAGGCAGTGGAAGACAGGAGTGCCTGGTGTGCTCTGGTCCATGGGGTCACGAAGAGTCGGACACGACTAAACAACAACAACCGTATTGGCCCGAATATAAGCCGCACCCGCAAATAAGCCACACCTTTAAAATTTTGCAGCTTGGGGGAGGCTTGGGAGCAGTGGGTGGGCTGGGCACTGTTGCCCCAAGCTCCCGGGCTGCTTCCAGAGGGGAGAGCCACACCACTTTGCCAGCAGCATAAGGTCGCAAATATAAGCCACACTTTAACTTTTCAAGATTGGAATTTGGGGAAAAAACTGTGGCTTATATTCAGGCCAATACAGTAGGTTGGGCATTAAATGTGGGTTAATGGTGAAGTGCCATAAATTGAATCTAGGTTGACTTCTGCATGTGCTCGCAAGTTTACATGAGTACCTTGCCATAAAAAGACATACATGGAGCACAATCTGGGCTTTAACTTTTCTTTGTGGCTGCCCTTGGTGAATGTGGTCAGGAGTCCGAGTTTGTATTTGGGTTACACTTTACTAGACTAATTTTAGATCAGGTAACCATAGACTTAGTCAAAACAAAAAAAATTCCTTCCAGTAGCACCTTAAAGACCAACTAAGTCAGTTCTTGGTATGAGCTTTCGTGTGCATGCACACTTCTTCAGATAGACTCTTAATAACTGAGTGGACCCAATGAACCATCTAATCTAATTTCCTGGCCCAATATAGTATATCTTGTCACTTCTGATCTTCTCCAAAGTGTTCTGTTTCCTTTTACACAGATTTTCAACAGTTTGTTCAGTGGATGAACGGCATCAGTGGGTAAGTAACCTTTCTAACTATTTGATATGGCTTTCACTTTTTAAACAGATTTGATACGGCTTCTCAGTTGAAATGGTGAGAGATTGTCTTGATTCTTCTTTCTGAAGTGTGCATGCTACAGAAGAAAATAAATAGAATAACAATTAATCTTCCATTGTAAGCAAACAAGTATATTTTAATGAATTATGTTGGGAGTAGGGTTTTAAAAAATGCATATACAAAGCACAAAACCTTTCACTGTACCTGTAAAGTCCACAGCCACTTCTCTTAGGATGATTTCATCCCAAATTGGTAGTAACAGATTCAGGATAAATGGCAAATAAGCAATGGCATGACATCAATAAATATTGCATACGACAATGTTATATGTTATCGTTTAAGCAAACCAATATATCACAGTTACATACCCATTTCTGGTTAACCGTGATAGTGCACATGAAAACATTATTCAGTTCATTGAAACATGGGAGATAATGACATTTAACAAAGTGAATTCATAAAACCAAATTTAAGCCGCTTGCCTCTCTTTGAAGGAAAAGAGGCAGCCCTAATTTTGATTATACCAACTCATCTAGATTGTGGGCTAGGGCGTTTCTCATGGCCAGTAAATATGATAATTTCAGATGTCCTATATCTAAATGTACCCCGAGACAATTAAAGGAAAGTGCTGTTGGTTTCTGCTTCTGTCTGCAAGTGCTATACACCTCTAGGTAATGGTAATGTGAAGTTAGAAGGATTGCCTTTAACCTTAATGGCAGGATGCTTCCCTCAAGTGCCTGCTCTGGTTATGGATGGACTAGGCAGTGGCTGTAGCCTGTTGGAAGTCTGGCTCAGAGTCTTTGCTTACTTTCCAGTTGATCATCTCTGATGCATTAGAATCTGTGCATTGATCCACAATTGTTCTATTAGAGCTACATAGGCTCTATATGTATAAAGCCTGTCTTATGGGCCTGGCCTCTTTTCATGGTATGTTTTCAATAAAACCGGAATTAAAAATACGACATTTTGGGACTGTCAAACTATAAATTATGGGAAAGCAAATTAAAGTTATTGTGAGGATAGCTCAATTCTCTTCGAAAGGAATTAATTAATTGAATCAATTAAAATGCCTACCTCTATTTCCATTAGAACAGGGATGTCCAACAGGTAGATTGTGATCTACTGGTAGATTGGGGGGGTCCATGGTAGATCACGGGGACACCCCCCACTACAAAACAGAAAGAAGCTCAACAACTTTGGTAGATCACTGCTGGGTTTTTTATAGTGGGAGTAGATCTCCGTCTCTTGAAAGTTGAACATGCCTGCATTAGAATATTGCAGTTACTTGCCTTTTTAGAGGATGAAACTGAATTTTTGCAAATTTCTTCAGTGAGGGGTAAGACATCCTGAAGAAATTTACAAAAAAACCCCAAACTTTTTTTTAAAGTAAGAAGATATCTTCCTATTAACAGAATATTTCATTATTTTTAACAAAACAGTTCTAAGCTCACTTCTTTACAATGTGAAGAAAATATTTTTTCCCTAACAACTGAATGATCTTTTATTATGTTAAACCAAATGTGACAGCAAAATTCTTCCAAGATTTCCTTCCTCTCACTGTTAACTGGCCACGTGAATGGATCAGAAATCCTGTTTTTTTACAGAACTAGGCACAATTTCAAGATCATGAATCCAACTATATTTCAAGATCTTGAATCCAACTCTGCTTCCTCCATTTTTCCTCATGACAAACTCCAGCCAGGTTATACTTAAAGGAGCTGAATTTAAGTAGTATTACTACAATTGTCTTCAGCTGAAATCTGCTTGAAGTCGTTTCACCTCAACCAAGTTGTTGACTGGGCAATGGTATCCTATTCCAGCTTCTGTTGAGAGAAGCCATGCATGACCCCACTTTCCCTTTGGTCAACCACATTGCCAAAATCCAGCTTACCCTATCATTTTCCCCCCAAGGATACACATTGACACATCCTGGCAAATGTGCTCATAAAACCCTGGGTTGTTTTTTTAGTGAGGTATTTATTTAATAAATTTTTATCCCACCCTTCCTCCCATCTGAGAACATCTTAAAATGTTTTAAAACATTAATAATAGACTAAAAATTGTCTGACCTCTTCATTATTGACCTTAAATTTGATTGCACAAAAGCCCTAAAAATATTATTTGCATATCAAGAACAAAAAAACCCCAAGCTGCAAGTATAAAACCTGTCTAAAGTTTCTGGCAAAATACTGCAGAGTAATGTTCTGCAAGTGCAGTCCTTTAATAATACCACACTCGCGTCCTCACGTTAATATTGGCATGTGGCTATTTTAATTTTGTTTAATTTTGTTCCCTTACCTACAGTAAAAATTTCCGATAGATCTTTATTTTAAATGTCTAGCAATATTGCTTCTGTCAAATGTGAATAGAACTGCTTGATGGTTTTATCTGCAAAAGCAGATGGTATGTCAGAATGCATTAATGACCAACGTTTTCATGAGAAGAAATCAATTGCTTGTTTTAGCAAAATGTGAGCCTTTGCACATTCACTTATCCTAATATGAATTGCCATGGATTTACTGCTAAAAGTATATATTTTTTTGCTTTTAGAAGAACTGCAGAAACAAAACAGTTCTGCTCTTTTTTGCTAGTGTTTCAAAACTAATTCATACTGCTACTGGCTTACTCACACTGGTCATCTAGTCTAACCTCCTGCAATGCAGGAATTTAAAGGCAAATTCTCACTTAAGGAAAAAATTGTCCTAGCTTCTCCCCAGTGCATGCAGACAGAGGCTGTTACTCAGAAGTCCAAGATGAGTGAAAGCCACATTTCCAAAAGGTGTATATCAGGGGAAATTACATAGGAAAATGTGTATATTAGGAGAAATTTGCTGCAAAATGCTGATTAATTTTCAGGATAGCCTTTTTAAAAAATGCAAACTGATGAGGAAATGTGGAGAATCAAATTTAAGATTGGAAAAATAAGAAGCTGAAACCAGAATTGACAGATTGACCCATCCCTAATGTGTACATGGGACGCTTCATTAAGTGGCCAAAACCTCAGTATCTCCAGCCCACAGAGAATGTGGCAACTGTAATTGACTCCTTTCCTTAGTAGCTAAATGGACTGTCTGTGAGATATACGGTATTTTTTGCTCTATAAGACTCACTTTTTCCCTCCTAAAAAGTAAGGGGAAATGTGTGTGCGTCTTATGGAGCGAATGCAGGCTGCGCAGCTATCCCAGAAGCCAGAATAGCAAGAGCGATTGCTGCTTTCACTGCGCAGCAATCCCTCTTGCTGTTCTGGCTTCTGAGATTCAGAATTTTTTTTCTTGTTTTCCTCCTCCAAAAACCAGGTGTGTCTTGTGGTCTGGTGCGTCTTATAGAGCGAAAAATATACGGTACTTGTAGCCTGGCATATTCAGGTTCACTGCACAGTTTCTTTGTTATTTTATGACAAACTAAGCATGTATATTATAAACATTAATGTTACAAACGACATGATATTGGAATGAATTTGCTGGGAAACAGTAAATCAGGGTAGTTGTGGCACCCCAGAGGTTGTTGAACTTCCATCTTCCCTGACCATTGGCCATGCTGACTGGGACTCATGGAAACTGGAGTCCAACGTTATCCAGAGGGCCACAGATTCTCTAGCCACACTGTAAATTCAGGGATGCTGCAGTAGATTTCCTCTGTTGGACAAGATGACTTTAGAAGTCTTTTCCAGCTCAATGTTTCTGTGAAACTATGCAACCTGTTTTGATGCTATTGTGTTATTTTATACATATAAGTTGCTTCTGAAGCAGCAGTTTCTCTCTACAAAATTCTGCCCCCACTTTTTTTGATAGCTTTCCTGTGAGAGGATGTGATTTCTTGCATCCTTTCATTTCCCTGAATGCTAGATGAGGAAAGAATCTCACTAGCAGAGCTGTCTGAAAATAATATTTTCAACATCTTTTTTGTTTTTGTTTTGAAGAGAAATGTGTCCCAATTATCAACCGAACAAGTTCTTTAATGGCCAGTGAATAAAAGGCTCATCAGGAATTTCAGCTGAGAGGAATCAGGGTTTCACCTGAACAAGAACAATTAATTTGCTTCCCTACAGATCATTGCTTCAAAAATGCAAATGTCCTGCCTCTTATTTTGCACTTCCCCAGTGAATTCCAGCTTGAATTGCCTACCGAGGAAGGGAGGGTATTTATCTTGATAACAGGTTATGCAAAAGTCTATATGCTATAATTAAGTTCACTGCTGGATGAGAACACAAGCCGAAGCAATTTCTACTGTTTGTCTTGGTGCCATGGATATAGTATATGGCATGACCTGAGTACATTCCTGATAGCTCTTGCATACGTGCAGTTTTGGAATTCTTCTAGTTTATCAGGTTCATAAAGTGAAAGACACACAAAAAGAGCAGATGATAAATGCATTCTGTTTGTCAGCCAATCTGAATGACACTTCTTCATGCTGTTCTAAAAATTTAGGCTCAATAATGTATAATTACGACAATGCAATTTTCCACATTTTTCATTCTGATATTTCAATTGCATCAGGGAAATCCAGGTTACTATAGTTGGAGTTGTGCAAAAGTCATCATGTTTTCATGAGGAAACGAATGCACATTTTGAATGAAAACCTACCATATTTGTATGTTCCTCCTGGTGTATTAAACAGCATTTGATAAGAAATGTATGTTCTTTGCAGTGTTACATATTTAAGGGCCACATTCCACACTGTTTCCATACTTCTTGTCGAATAGAAGTTTCAGACTGCTAGTTTCAACACTTCCCTTGTCAAAAACCATGGAATGAAACAATCATATGATTCAATTTAGCATCCCGTAGACAATTTGCTGACAAGATAGCATGCATCCTTATTCCCCGTGTATACAGTATTGAGCCAGGTAGACCAATGGTCTGATCTGGTGTAAAGCAGCTTCCTAACCCATCAAAAAGCAACTTTCTTTTGTGTTGGAGAAAGTGAGTTACATTCTGTATACAAACCAAAAATCCTATTATGATGATCAATTTTAGAAGGGCATAGGCACAGCTTATGTGGCCGCAGAAAAAGAAAGAGAAGAAATGTTCACCTGTCATTGCTTTCATACTTTCAGTAGTGAAAAATTATTTGACATGTAACAGGATTTTTAAAGGCCTCTGATGTGACTTAAAATGGAAAGAATTCAGTGGACTAAAATATGGATAGGTGAACAATCCAAGCTACAATGCCTCAGAGCATCACCACGTTCACAAATCAAAAAGTTAAAGATACAGCGAAGTACACATTTGGAAATCAGACACTTGCTCAACTGCTTTTCTTGACTAGCCAGAGAAAGGAAAGGCTTTCTTTCAAGTTCATAACTTACAAAAATGACAAGTAAACAACACTCCTTTGGATTATGGTGGGCCAACTGGTTTAAAAGTTCAAATGCAGTTATATTCTCAGATTTGTCTTAGTACAGAGATTGCTATTTTATCTACACTTTTCCTGAAAAATATAAACAGCAGGTAAACTTGGCGAGCTATGACCTTATATCGAGTTAGACTATTTGGTTCAACAGAGCAGCATTTTTTACACTGACCAGCAGCCCCTCTCCTGGGTTCCAAGCAGGTTTATTCCACATCTACGCCTGGAGATGCCAGGCGTTAAACTGCAGACCTTTGACCTAAAAAATGGGTGCTCTACTACTGAACAATGGCCCTACCTCCATGACAAATCCATGGAGGATAAGGGTATCACCATCTCCTTGTCATAGTGTCTATATGCTAAACATACAGAATCAGAAGCTGCATAGCTCTGAATACCAGTTACTAAGGAACAACATGAAACAACTGCTATTGTCCTCACCTTTGTCTTGTGGGGTTCCTAGGGGCATCTAGTTGGACACTGTAGGGAATGGGATCCAACCCAGCAGTACTCTTCTTATCTTTTTCATAGCCAAAAAGTGCTCTTTCGCTGTGCAAGTGGATTCACTCACAGAAGGTTTCTGCCCACCCCTTCTCCCTATTGCAACCTTCATATGCCCCATCCTGTTCCACTCTGGAGAACCTTTAAGTACAGCTTCCGGATGGCTGTGTGTTTGAGAGGGCAAAAAAGTCCGTTTGCATGAGTTTCTTTTTTTAAATCACCAAAATTTAAAAGCAGGGCTAGCCAACATGCTGCCCTCCAGATGTTTTGGACTACAATTTCTATAAACCCCAGACAATATGATGAGAGTTGTAGTTCACAACACTTGGAAGACGCCATGTTGGTTACTGTTGCTTATAAACATGTAACAAATGCTACTGATTCCTTGAAACATGCCAACAATCTTCTTCTTTGTTATTATGTATATGCAGAGGAAATATCAGCTAGATGTCAGGTAGTCAAATGTCATGAAGTTCTGAAAATCCATGCCAGCTATATTCCCCAGAGTTTGTTTATCCCCCTGACGCCATACACATTGCCCTTTACATTGCTACTGCATTGGGAGTCTGTAAATCATATGCTGAAAATCCAGATCTGGAGTTCTGTCTATCCATTGCCCAGCTCTGATATAATTCATGGCAGCAAATGAAGTCAAAAGGTCTGATATGCCAATATGCACTTTCTTTTTCACCCCTTAAAACTCACCTTGCCAATGAATGTAGAAGCCCTTTGCACAGGAGGAAATTGCAGGCAGCCTAATGCATAAGCCCTGCTAAGCCGAAGGGCTGGTTTTGCACCACTTAAGCTGACTTTCCTCCATTGTTTTGCAGCCTGGGTTATAAAGAAGGTTCAAGTCAGTGATGATTCTGGCACAGACAATCTTAATACAAACAATTATCCAGAATATCCATCTCCGTCACTTTTCATGGCCTCTCTTTCTCTCAGTTGCCCACCAGACAGTAATGTCCTTAGATCAAATATTCTCTATAAATTGAGGGAACATTTAACTGATTTATGAGGCTTTTAGCTATTACCTACTTACCTATCCAATAAAAGTGGTTACATTATATGACACACACATGGTACTCCCATAGCTCTGAGCTTCACTCATAAAGTGACACATGCATCAAAGTGTAATGAGTTTTCCTGAAGCAAATCTATCATCATAGGACAAAAACAACAAGCCTTCTGCAGCAAATATTCTCTTGTTCTTTCATTAATTGTGAGAAATCTTGTCAGTATTTTTTTTCATATGGTTTTCTGCACACAAGAAAACTTCTGTTCCAGTTGCTGTTTGTCTGAAGAAAGAACTGTTGATTAAAAAAAAAAAAAATCTAAAAGGAAGACGAATAACAGGCTCTCCTTAAGAACCAAGCATGCTAATAATAGCAAGCCTTTCCCTGCTGTTACACTTTGCTTTTGAAGTGCAGAAAGTGCTAACTGACAATCACCTAGGCAAAAAATAATAATAAAAAAATATCAAGCCAAACCAAACCCAGTTGATTCAAACCTGAGAGTTTGGGAACCTCAGGCCCATGGGCAATTCTTGGCATGCCAGGTGGTCCAATTTCCCTGTGAGGATATTTTCCTCCAACCATCCACATCAGCTTGCATCACTGGTGACATCAAAACCTTCTCATTTAAGCAAGCAGTAGACAAGCAAGGTAAAAAGAACATGCACAATACAGGCTTTTGGGGGCCTCCCATCCCACTGTCTGCTTCAAGGGGAGAGGGGTACACTGCATCAAACAGCACTGCACCTGTCAATCCTGCAATATCATAGTGACACCATGTGATTGACAAGTGGATTGTCCACCCACCTGTCGAAGTTAGCCTACGACATGGGGCTAGATAAAGTTAAATATCTGGTCCATGGATGTCTATCTGGATAGGCATTTGGGTTCAACCCAGAAGACTAAGCAGGAGGGGTCTCAAATACAGGGTCACATTTTGAAGTTAGTAAAGTAAAACATATTGCCATCTAAAGTGCCCCTCACTTGTCACCTGTAAGACCATTCACAGTGCAGTCCTAACCGTGTCCTAACCTGAGCTTACTCTCAGGAAAGCAGAGTTAGGATCGCTGCCTAAGTCCAGAGTCTAAAATTAACAAATTGCACCCTGTACATGCTGGAGGGAACAAGTACAACAATATGCAAAACAAAAGGAGTAGCAGCTGCAATGGTATCCCATCTGTAGTTCGAAAATAAAGATGGTTTTAGCAGTTAGCAGCCTCCTGTATTATCCTTAACAGTAGGAACTGGGCTGGCTACAAACCCATCTATTTTACCAGAAACCACACATCTTACAAAAATGGGTTGGCATGGTATCTTGAATTCCTTTGCAGTCCAACTTCCCCCTCCTTGCTTGTAACCTTTCCTTTCCTCTCTGACCCAGCCCTTAGCCTTTCTTGGTGAGCTCCAGAAAAACTAACCATAGAGATCCCCTCTCTGCTGATGCTGCCCTGCCTGTTCCCTTGGGGGAAAGGCTCTTCCGAGGCAGATCAATAAACAGATAAATCAAGCAGAGACATGCATAGACACATCAACAGTGGGATTTTTAGTCTAACTTATAACTTCTCCTGTCCACACAAACTAGCTGTTAATAGTGTTCGATTCTTCTTCTGCTACAAAATTAAACATTAATTTTTAAATGATAGTTCCAGACAAATCGGGGGGAGTATGTGTTTGGGGGAGGGCAGGAATTGGCAGCACGTCATTCTAGGCATTTATTTTTAAAATTGTTTTCCCAGTCACAGAACGGGGCTGTTCAGTATATTAATAAAACTATAACTCAAATTAACAAGGGTCACATTAAACTAAATTATGCTTTGAAAAGGGGAATTTCAAGCTGACAAATATTGGCTGCAATTGATGCTTGGTGGTTTTTTTCGGTTTTCTTTTTGCATGTTCAACTCACCTTTACAAAGTGACCATATGTTCCGTCTATGCTTCTTGGCAACCGAAAGAGATACAGGCAGAAACGTTCCCTTGCTGAGACTCTCTTTTCATTGCAGTGCCTCTGTCTTGAGGCATCATTTAGTGAACAGCTGTAATGGTGTTATTAAAAGCACTACAAGTATTTTAAAACAAAATAGCAGGCATATGTGCCTACTGTCAAGGCAGACAAGTCTCTCTAAAATGTCATGTCGAGTGCTGGTGCGGCTGGAAAACAAAGCTGCTTTCTTCACTCATGTTGCTCAATCCAGATTCCAATCTGCCTGTATTGTGCCTCGTGAAGTGTGATTCTGTGAAGAGCAGGTACTGGAGACCATAAGAATAGCAAAAGACTCAGTTGGGTAAGACCCGTCTAGGCCATATTCACATTTCTGGTTTAACCGTGAAGCCCTCTTCACAGGGAACTCTGGGAAATCTAGCTTTGTGAGGGGAATTGGAACTCCCTTTGCAAACTAAAGGTAAAGGTAAAGAGACCCCTGACCATTCGGTCCAGTCGTGACTGACTCTGAGGTTGCGGCGCTCATATTGCTTTATTGGCTGAGGGAGCCAGCGTACAGCTTCTGGGTCATGTGGCCAGCATGACTGAGCCGCTTCTGGCGAACCAGAGCAGCGCACGGAAACTCCATTTACCTTCCTGCCGGAGCAGTACCTATTTATCTACTTGCACTTTCATGTGCTTCCGAACTGCTAGGTTGGCAGGAGCAGGGATCGAGCAATGGGAGCTCACCCCGTCGCGGGGATTCAAACTGCCGACCTTCTGATCAGCAAGTCCTAGGCTCTGTGGTTTAACCCACAGTGCCACTCGCGTCCCCCATAATTCTCTGGGGGAAGCAGTGACTGCTTAAAATGGTATCATAGTGCTTTAAGTGTATGGTGTGGCCTAGGTCTCAAATATAAACCAATGGAATGGTGAGTCCATCACTGTGAAAATGTTCATCCCTCTGCTCTCTTTTCTCTCTACTGTTCCACTGTTCTACAGCTCTGTGACTGGGATTGCCAGCTGCATGGGACAGCTATAGAGCCTCTACCTCGGGTCTTTTCCTGTGGAAGAAAGCTGCCTAGTACCAAAGACATCTTATGGGAATCTGTGGCTCAGTGGAAAAGCACATGCTTTGAGTACAAAATGACCCAGTGCAATCTCTGACTAGGGAAAAGGGATGGTGAGAGATGTGTATGTATGATTGCAAGTCAATGTATCTGGCATATGGCTCAATAAGATGCCCTTTATTTTGCACATTGCCTTCATTATATCTGGACACACTTGCGCGCGCACACACACACACACACACACACACACACATGATTACTGCTGTCTGATGGTTATTGTCCCAGAACATAATTCGATCAATCTCTCCTTCCCCAGTCTGCATTGCGTGTACAGTGGTACCTCGGGTTAAGAACTTAATTCGTTCTCGAGGTCTGTTCTTAACCTGAAACTGTTCTTAACCTGAAGCACCACGTTAGCTAATGGGGCCTCCTGCTGCCGCTGCGCCGCCGCTGCATGATTTCTGTTCTCATCCTGAAGCAAAGTTCTTAACCCGAGGTAATATTTCTGGGTTAGAGGAGTCTGTAACCTGAAGCGTATGTAACCTGAAGCATATGTAACCTGTGGTACCACTGTACGCTTCTAGGTAACACCAGCTGTAACTGGTGTGGAGGAATTAGAAGGCTGCTGAGATGATGGGGCATCCCCTTGCGTACACGCATGCACACACACACACACACACACACACACACACACACTTGTTAGTCCTCTGGTGTCAAGGCCAGACCTAAGATGCCGACTGTCAACCCTGTTGTGAAGAATCCACCGGCTACTTTCCACATCATGGAAACATCTGAGTTGAGCAAGGATTGGTCTTCCATCTGCTTACCAACAGAGCATTCCACAGATGGGGAGCCACCACAGAAAATGGTTTTATCAGGACAGTACCAATTCATGAATGAGCATAGGAATCCTACTCATTTCCCATCCTGTCTTGCCAGGCCATCACATTTGCCCAGCCTTGCCTTGTGCTGGCAGAGACTAACCCAAATAAGTATGAAACCAGCACTAGCTTCCCGCCCCTGCAAGGATATTGCCATGCAACCGTACATCACCCCTGTCGATTGAGGATAGGACCATTCCGTACATTTTGAAAGCAAAATATATAAACCAAGAGTAGCCAATGGGGTGTCCTCTTGATGTTGTTGGACTACAGCTTCCATCATCCCTGATCATTGGCCTTGCTGGATGGGGCTGATGGGAGTTGTAGTCCACCAACATCTGGAGGGCACCACATTCGTTATCCCTGATTTAAATAATCTTCCACCCTCTGCTTTACTGCCTTCTTTCTATTTCTTTAATTAAAAAATGGAAAAATGCATAAAATAGATAAGATACATTTTTAAAAAAAATCCAAATTTTTGAATGCTCCATAACCCTATGGGATATTTTTTGCTCTTTAAAATGAACAGATTTCAGTTTAATGGTGTTTATTTTTTCCCCTTTAGAATATGCCAAGTTCATTAGATCTCCTCCCATGTATAAATCTGGTCCATCAAACCACAATTTGCACTGTCAGCTCCTATGAGTGAAATCTATTGCAGCTACAGAGCTGTCCCGCTTTTGCCTTTGTAGCAACTTTTAGACCACAATAACCATCATCACTTTAAAAAAGGCAGATCCATTACATTTCCTCTGTTCCTGCAGCCCCACATTAAGCTAATATTATCTATTTCCCAAGTGAAAAAACCCCTTCCAGTCCTATCAATTATTAATTCCTTGCTTGCAGCTAATGTTTTGTTTGAATTATTTAAATGCATCTTCATTTATCAATAAACATAAAATGTTAAACAAAGAATACTGATGAAGGGCATTATTTAAACCATAACATTTTATGAGATTATTTCAAGCGCCTTTTTTGATTTATTAGCACAATATGCTTTATAATTATTTTTCCATTTCTTAAAACAAAAACAATGCCAAACACAAAAGCCTGTGTTTCTGGGTATCACCAAGAGATCTGGAAGTTTACTGAGTGCTTTCAGGAATGCTACATTCTTGCATGGCTCCTTAAAGAGAATATAAAATATAATATACAGCGAAGTCCCAATCCATTTGCAGAGAAAATTCAAGGCATCGTTAAGATACGAGATGCCTATGATTTACAATGGCAAACCAGCTGCAGATTCTGACTGCAGTTTTTCAGGCTAAAATCTATATTTTTTACTAAATAGTCTGCCTGTGTAGTTAAACAAATTATCAACGCTGCCGTCATTGTTGCATAGTATTTATTATTATCTGAGATGTTGCGCTCTGGCGCTGCAAGAGAAGAAGGGAGTTAATCTATTTAATGTGAAAAGATTAATGCCTCTGGCTTAAACGAAACAAGGGCTATCAGAATGCTTGCTTCTCCCATTGCGTCCCACCGGTCTGCTTTACGCATCAAGATAAGCCAAACCATGGCTTAGCACGAACACATGAGTATGTAAGTTCTGGGAGATGGGATTGCAGCCACTTCACGGCTCTGCGGTTGTTTGGCTGCTTCATTTCACTACACTAAGGCATAGCTTGTCTTAGTGTATCACTGTGGTTGCAGCTTGTGATTAGTCTGGGGAGACCTAAACCAATAGTCTGGGGTTCATATGACTTTGCTAAGGCAAACTATGGTTTATCACAGCATAGCAGAACAGAACAACAAGGGAGGATAGCAACAGCCACAGGTTCCTCTCCAAGAGCCTATGTACTAATACGTAGTCATGGTTTGGCCACCGGTGGACTTTAGTGCTTCAGTAGTGCTCTGTGTGAGGTCAAAATTCTGTACTGCCTCCAACCTCTTGCCTTCCATTCTCTATGTGCACCATGTCATAGTTGTGACTGTCATGGAAATTCTACTCGATATTGATCCAGAGCAGAACACAGATGTATAATTAGCAGAGTAAAAATTTAAACACGTTGCCAGAGGCAATTGTATTTCATCCAGCAGCTTTACTGCTACTGAAGGCAAATGAGCATAATGGTCACAAATCCAATACATTCAGGATTGGCACTGTCCATAAGAAATCCAGTTGCAGCTGACTTAAATTAAACTTACAATAAGGTAAAGGTAATGGGACCCCTGACCATTAGGACCAGTCGTGGCCGACTCTGGGGTTGCGGCACTCATCTCACTTTATTGGCCCAGGGAGCCAGCATACAGCTTCCGGGTCATGTGGCCAGCATGACTAAGCCGCTTCTGGCAAACCAGAGCAGCACATGGAAACACCGTTTACCTTCCTGCCAGAGCGGTACCTATTTACCTACTTGCACTTTGACGTGCTTTCAAACTGCTAGGTTGGCAGGAGCAGGGACCAAGCAACGGGAGCTCACCCCGTCACGGGGATTCAAACCGCCGACCTTCTGATCAGCAAGTCCTAGGCTCTGTGGTTTAACCCACAGCGCCACCCACGTCCCTTAAACTTACAATACCTTATAATAAATCAAAATCTTAAGACTATAGCATACTATGTACAGAACACCACACCAGAAGGAAAAGAGATAGAAAGAGAAAATGAAACCCAGGCTCCTTCTGGCCTATTTTTATAATCAGCATGACCTTGACTGAAAGAGATAACAAAACCAGTTGAAACCAGCTGTACTCAGCTTCTCTGAAGATATAACCCAAACATCATGAACCTTCTGCTTGTTTCTTTCGCACAGAGAAGCTTCCAGAACCCTCTTGAATTAATTAGAATAGGAAAGATCTCTACACATCAGATCAATACTTTCTGCACTAAGAAATGCAAACTGACAGTGACGCCATGCATCGCCCACTTCAGCTTGGTGCCCAGTGTGGGAAAACCAGTCTGGCTGCTCTAAATCCACCTCTGGTTTGGCTTAGTCCAGTGTGTGTTTTTGTCTGAAAGTTTGTAGCACATCAGGCATTGGGAAATAATTATGCCCTGGCCCAGCTGCGTATGTGTTAGCAAGACACAGGAGCATGAGTATAAGTGCAAATTGTACCAGTGAGCAGTGGCTTGGTTAGGGCTGGTCTTTGGGCCCCAAGTCCAATGTTCCACAGCTTGTGGTACTGCTCCCAGATGACTAGCATTGGCAGTTGATGTGGAAGTGGTGGTGCCAAGAAACAGGGCATATGGGAGACTATATGCTATGGCTGACATCACTCACTGCACATCTTTTAACCCCGCACCACACCAAAGAACACTTATTCAGTGTCTGATGAGGCTCCACTCATCCCAACCATCTTCATCTGGTAACTTACTTATGGAACCTACTCCCAGGTAAGTGGGACTAGGATTGCTGCATGAGTCAATGTACAGAATAAGGGAAGGATGGAAACACCCATTGCAATGAAGCCTGCATATATTTTGGAATAAAGCTGAGCCAGAAAGGGAATGATGGAATAAACACAACAATGGATTCTTTGGAGAGATGTTGCGCCATAAAGTGCAGGTGAGAATTGTTATGTTACAGCATATATTTTACTCTGAAACAGGGTTTTTAAAAATTTGAATTTTATCAAAATGTTTTTCCAGGTACATCATACACAGAATTGCAAACGTAAGAAGAAGAAGGTATTGAGGTAGCCTTAGTTTGCAAGTCAGTGTATATAATTTATATATTGGTTGCACATAATTTTAATGCATTGCCCTCCACCCTACCCCCAATGAATATAAGGTACAAACTTGTACAGTCATGAAAGAGGTTTGAAAGGTTTTTTATGTGTATTATGTACATTACTGTTGCAAGTGACATGTTTCAAACAGCAGGAGAAGGCCAAGATCAAGGTCAAATCTAGCCTTACTGTACATTAATAGAATCATAGAATCTTAGAGTTGGAAGGGACCCAAAGATCATCTAGTCCAACCCCCTGCAATGCAGGAATCACAGCTAAAGCATCCATGACAGATGGCCATCCAGCCTATAAGAGATTCTGGATATGGTGTTAACTTGTAATAATAGCAGCAAGAGAACAAGTGTGATGGCTCTTTAAAGATATATATGTCAGCCCAGGAGGTATGATGCATTCACTCACATTCCCAACTAGATTGAGACCTGTGTGCATGAAGGGTTTAGCGCATTCATGGCTTCCAGTCTTGGTATATGTTCATTCAGCATTCTGGGCTGTATGCATGGTCCCTGCTGTTGTACCTGAGACCAGCTCAAAAATCTCATATGCTATCTTTGATACACAAAATTTGGGAGGTGGAGGAACTGGATCCAGCCCCATGTTCCTCAAACTAAATGCTATGGAGATCCGGAAACAGGAATGGGGAAATATAGCAATTTCAATATCTTTGCTTTTCTCATTTCCCAGTTCTCCACATTTCCACAATATGTACAACATCCAGCATTTATTGGAAAACTCTTTCTTATGTTTTCATATGGTTCCAATTGTCCAAAATAGTCTCCTATTATAATTCTTACTTTCCTGTTGTCTGTTATTATGGGTAATTTTCACGATCAGAAGTCATTTTTTGACTATTTGTATATGTTTATTCTTTGAATGTTTTGCAATCAAAGTGCATTCTCTAGTTATTCAACTGTTTACCACAATGTTAACAGGTTGTTTAACTGTGCAGCCAGGCTATCTTAATGTATAATAAAAGATAAGGCTGTCGTCATGCAACCGTTTGCAGCCAACAAGTAGTGCTGCAACCTGCAGCGTGATGACAGACTTCTGAGAACTGCTGAGCAGCAGCATTGAAGGGTGAGATGAAGGCAAGTAGAAGAGGAAGACAGAGATTGAGGCAGGTGGCTGGGTGGCTAAGGTGAGCTGCAGGGAAATAGTCAGAACCAGATCTTTTGCAACTGCTGCTTGTAAATTTTTACATTGAAATTTTTAGCTACTCTGTTGTCATAGATTATAAGCATCATGTGTCTTGACCATGCCAGACCTGTTCCAACAAAGTTGTTGCAACAAAAATTCATAGAGCTCGAAGGGACTTCAAGGATTATCTGGTCCAACTTCCTGCTGGCACAGGAAACCCTCTGCTACAGCATCCCTGAATAGGCCATCCCACCTCTGCTTAACAACCTCTAATGAAGAAGTGCCTGCACCTTCTGAGGTGATGTGTTCCACTGTTGAACAATTGTTACAGTCAGGTTTATAGGTCCAACCTTCCTGAGAGGGTGGACAGGAAACGACCTCAGGCCCACATGTAGGCCTCTCTATCTGTGGCTTAGAATCATCTCCATGCATCTTGAGAGTTTTTGCCTAGCTATTGTGTATCCTTAAACTCTGATGATTCTTTTTGCTTGCCTGAATAGAAGATAGAGAGGAGTGTGTGAGTATGTACAGAAACCAGCCTAAACATAAAACTTGACTTTCTGGCTCACTTGTTCCTC
This sequence comes from Podarcis gaigeae, assembly GCF_964106915.1. Taxonomy (NCBI): domain Eukaryota; kingdom Metazoa; phylum Chordata; class Lepidosauria; order Squamata; family Lacertidae; genus Podarcis; species Podarcis gaigeae. The sequence goes on along the minus strand of NC_139678.1, from coordinate 39,391,232 downwards.
TGGCTCCCCACTCCACCAATGGTACATGGCCCTCAGAAGGCTACCCAGAAGGGAATGTGGCACTCAGATTGAGAAAGGTTGCCCGCCCCTGCTATGTAACAAGTCTATGTGACAGCCATTCTAATATTTTAGATTTCCCATTTTTCTGTTCATGTAGTGTGATCAACTGGATGCAGGAGTTTATCCATGTTGAACATCATGTTAAGTTTAATTGTTTAGTTGCACACTGAAATGGAATGCCTATATTGTATATTGCTGAAGGGTTTAACATTGGAAAATGTCATTTGAATATACTAAACTAGAAGAGAGCTCTCTGAACTCTAGCTGGGTAATTAACTGTTGTTGTTCTCTGCTAGCTTTCACATGGTGTTTAACTTTAGATCACGTGAGGGTATGCAGCTACAAATCTCTGTCTTGAAGGGAGTTGCCCAGTCTTTCTCTGGATGCCACAGGAACAAAAGGATGTGATAATGAAGTATCTCCAGGAGCTGCATAGCCTTAGGTTGGATGCAGGCTAATGCAGGCTTTGGGAGAAACTGGAGTTTTGATTTTTGCTCTGATCAAATTTATATTATATATTTAAGAGGAAGAACATTTGCTTTAGTGTGCATATGCTTTATTTATTTCTTGAATTTATATACCGCCCTATACCCGAAGGTATCAGGGCGGTTCACAGAACAAAATCAAAATATAAAACCACAAAACATATAATCAAAATAAAAACAACAACCCAATACCACCACCCCCAAAACCCCCACATTTTAAAAGGGCATAGGATGTCCTTTATACAACCTTCCAGATGCATCATGGGTTGTTTTGTACCTGTTTTTGAAGAAGTTCTGGTCAGTAAAGCTTTGAATCACAATTATGGGCCTGGACAATTTTTATTCAAAAGGGAGTCAGCTTTTATGCATCCAATTGCTTCGCGCTGCACAATATTAATATCTGCAATACGTCAGTGTGACCTGCAAAATGCTCTAATCCCGCTAGCATTTCCCTCAAAGAACTAAATATTTTAAAATGTTTGTTATCCAAAGACCTATGCACAAGTTTTCGCATGTGTCCCCTCCCACCGCCTCTGACCGCAAGGCCTCTCACAGCATCGTAATTGGGGCCGGAAAAATGAAATTCATAGAAAGGGGCATTAGCGTGAAATTTGATGCCTTACAAGCAAACAAAGACACCACCTATTTTGAAGGAGCTTTTAGTCCTGCTTCTCCTTTCAGAAGTCATTTTTGTATATCTCCCATGGGCAACAAGTCTGAGGCTGCTGAGTGGTCTGAGTGTGTGCTGGACTCTCCAGACTGCAGCAGACAATAGAAGGCATCATCGTAGCTTATTATTCCATTCCCAGAAGTGATAATATACCATATCAATATTTCCTGGAACAGAGCTATGCTCTACGGCGAGCTGATTGGCTGTTTCGGTGGGGCAATAACTCATGAACGTTGCAAAACTGCAGTTTAGCATACCCACAAATAAAGGGGTGGGAGGTAAATGGGCTCCTTTCATCTTGCAGTCCAGCTACGAGTAGGTAGAGTCATGTCTAGCCCCATTTAAAAAGCTTTCAGTGTTATTTATCAATTTAGTCACTCTTTAAAACAATGGTACATTAGTTAATTCTGATATTACAGTGAAATTCCAATGGAAGAACATATTACAGCCACATTAATATCACATTAGCTCATCATGATTAATGCTATTGCAATGAATGAATTAATAATGATTTGCTTCTTCACCAAGTTCCCCCCACCCTACCTTGACATGAATAGGATCCATGGCATTGATTATCACAAATATAATGGATTGATCCGTCATTTATGGGAAATGAGGATACTCTTCCCATCAAGCTCACTCCTCCCTCCCCTCCGCGGCTTCAATAGATGTATTATCTTTGGCAGGAACTCAAAACCATCTATAGATCATTCAAAGAAGTCAATTATTAGCATCCAGCACCATACCATGAGTAGTAGGCTTCTGCTGGGAATGTATATAGAAATGAATGAAAGTCGGGCAAACCACAGGCCACATCTGAGTTGTAGAAGGGAGGCATCTTATTGCAACCCAAGCCAACCAGGCTCCACTTTCAACTTGCTTCCATTCTACGAAGTAGCAAGCAAAGCTCTTAGGTACTGGGTGGCAAGGCTCTTCCTCAACCCACAAGCATTTCTAACAAGCTTCAGCAATTCTGGAGTTGCAACAAGCTCTGTTTCATCTTTTCAACATAGCGCCAAGTAGATAGATTCACCAGTGCAAGGATCTCTCTTTCTACAATGGAAGGATCGAATGCTCTCATCTCCCTGTGCCACCCTATATCTGTTCTGGGGAAAACTCTAGAATAGATTTGGGGGTGGCACAGGGCATGTGTAGGTAGAGGAGCATGGTGGGTGGGTGGGTGTGAAAGAGAGAGAGAGAGAGAGAGAGAGAGAGAGAGAGAGAGATAGCGACCCCCCCCCCCCCAATTTCATACAAGGCCAGAGTTATTAAAGAGAAGTGGGATGGTTTTAGGTCTGTTTGAAAAGAGGTGAGAAAGTATCGGAGCACAGGTTAAATGGTACTTATAAGAGGCAGGTATATTGGTTCAATCTAGCACTTAACAATGATTTAGATTTTGAACTTTACATTTCCCCCTCATTCGGAGGAGATTTCAGTGATACTGCATTATCATGTCCTGGGTGCTTTCTGTTCCTATAAATGCTTTATCACGAACTCCTTTTCATTTTAATAAAGAAAGGAATCATTTCAGAGATTTTTCTTCTCTGGAGAGAACATAATTAAGGTAGCATCAAAATATGTATGAGGTTCAAGGCATACCCATTTTTTTATTTTTAAAAAAGAAGTAAAATATGTTTGAAGAAAGTGTGACTTTCCATAATGTCTACAAACATCAGAAAGCCATATGTTCACCCACACTGCTAATGTTAACTGTGAGTGTTACATAAAAACACTTCCAGTTTTAACTGGGCGTTCCAGAACTCACTAAAAAGCTATTGAAATGTAGTGCATATCACCTGAGGATTAAGCATATTCTCAAGGTTTGAAAGGGACGCAGGTGGCGCTGTGGGTAAAACCTCAGTGCCTAGGACTTGCTGATCGTATGGTCAGCGGTTTGAATCCTCACGGCGGAGTGAGCTCTCGTCTTTCGGTCCCAGCTCCTGCCCACCTAGCAGTTCGAAAGCACCTCTAAGTGCAAGTAGATAAATAGGTACCGCTTTATAGAGGGAAGCTAAACGGTGATTCCGTGTGCTGTGCTGGTGCAGGCTCACCAGAGCAGCTTCGTCACGCTGGCCACGTGACCCGGAAGTGTCTCCGGACAGCGCTGGCCCCCGGTCTCTTAAGTGAGATGGGCGCACAACCCTAGAGTCGGACACGACTGGCCCGTATGGGCAGGGGTACCTTTACCTTTTACAAGGTTTGAAACTTACATTTGCAGTTGTGTAGCACCCCATCATAAAACGAGGAGTTGGGAATCTGGTTTCTATGACCAAGGCAAAAAGCAGAGCTGGGCAGAAATTTATTCAGAAGTTATCTTTCTGAGAAAAGTTCTGAGTTTCTCCCTACACTTTGCCTTGCTCCAACAGAAAATGAAGACAACGTCACAGAATTTTCACCTAAGATTTTCCACCATATTTTTGTGGCAGCTTTTATCCCCCCCTCCCTATTGCCATGGAATAATAGGAACATTGGAAACTGCCTTACGGCGAGTGACAGTAAGAGCTGTTCGACAGTGGAATTTGCTTCCAAGGAGTGTGGTGGAGTCTCCTTTGGAGGTCTTTAAGCAGAGGCTTGACAACCATATGTCAGGAGTGCTCTGATGGTGTTTCCTGCTTGGCAGGGCGTTGGACTCGATGGCCCTTGTGGTCTCTTCCAACTCTATGATTCTATGAGACCACCAGTCCATTTAGCTTAGCACTGGCTACACTGACTGGCAGGAACTTTCTCGGGTTTAAGGCAGGGCTCTCTCCCAGCCCTCCCCGGAGATTGAATTTGGGACCTTCTGCATGTGAGGCCCAGGCTCTACCACTGAGCTCTGTTGCTAGGCCTGTGGCAGTGTAGAGGGTGAAAAACACTTGCAGTGGCAGCACCGATAAAGAAGACAGTCGGGAAAAAGGAAGAAGCTGTGCTCCTGCCAGTGGTAATGGTGAACCCGATCCCTGAGAAAGCTGTCTTCTCCCTGGAGAAATCCAATAAAATTTATCTGCCCATAAATGGCGGTAGGGGAGTGAGAGGCCATATGCAAATATCTATAATAGAAACCAAAATACAATTTTGTTTCTTATGCAAATTTTAAATTCTGTGTAATTCATCCACAATAGAGGTTCTCAAATCATTTGATAATGTTTTAGGCAAGGCAGAATGTGCTACAAAGAAAAAACATGAGACAGTCTTAAGGTCACCATGAGAACTAGAAGCTTGATTATTAAAAGGTGGTTTGCTGAACTACCTCATGGGTAGTTAGTAGAGAACAGATTAATAATAATAATAATAATAATAATAATAATAATAATAATTGTTAAGTTGTGGGTTGACATAACAGACCGATATGCTTTTGTGCCTAATTGAACCATTATGCGTAGTGCTGTATATAAGGAAACCATTACGATTGTAACTAACGCCTTATCTCGGTGGGGAGGGGTGTTATGTAGTGAAGTTTCACCCTGGGCCAGCAGGGGGATACTGTATATAATTTTCACTGGAGGATGCCTCATCACTGCTGGCCTCTTCATGATGCACCGGAACTGGCTCCCTAGCAAGACGCGGGCTGCTGGACTTGCGGATCTCCTGGGCGGAGCGTTCAGCAGCTTCTGAGGCCACAGCCTCCTCAATGGCTTTCTGTAGCGTGAGGTCTGGCTTGGCGAGGAGACGCCGTTGCAAATGGATGTCCCGGACCCCGCAGACGATTCGATCCATCAGGGCATCGTCTAAGTCTCGGAACTCACAGTGCATTGCAGCCTGTCGCAGGGTGGTGGTGTAGTTGTTGATTGACTCCCCCTCTGCCTGGTTCCGGTGGTAGAACGCATGGCGGGCAGCAATCTTGGGCGGCTTTGGTGCGTAGTGGTTGCGGAGCTTCTCTTGGATCGTGTCCCATGGTGTTGCCTGGACTGCTTCAGGCGCAACCAATGCTCGGGCCGTCTGAAACACCTCAGGCCCACGGAGGCTGAGGAATAGGCCCCGCTTCCGATCCTTTGATACTGCTGTCAGCTCGTTGGCTTGGAGGTAGCAGTCGAACCGAGCGAGGTAGGAGTCCCATGATTCAGAGGCTGGCGCAAACGGCGGTAGAGGCACAAGTGAAGCCATGATTCCGATGCCGGCGTGAAGGGCGATGGATGGAACACAGTGCTCTTAGCCAGAACAGTCAGCTCTGAATTGGTTCTGTCCAGTGATTTCGCTCTGTGATTCAGCTCAGTGATTCAGCTCAGTGATTCAGCTCAGTTCAGAGGCTGGCCGCATCTGGCTGTGCTCTGATGTCCATCGATCCCACCTTCGTCGCCAGTGTTAAGTTGTGGGTTGACATAACAGACGGCACAGCGATTTCTCCAAGTAGCTCTTTATTTTGTAAGATGGAATAGAACTGACTGCAAACAGCTCAGCCGGCCTGCTTTTATAGGCAGCCGGCTGACAACATTGTAGCAACAACAGCCCAGAGTTTCCCGCCTAAAATAACTGACGCGGACCTGAGTGAAAACTATCTACAGACCTGAGTGAAAACTATATACAGTATCCCCCTGCTGGCCCAGGGTGAAACTTCACTACATAACAATAACAATAATAATAATAATAATATTTTAGGGCACCCATAATGCTTAGAACACACATTTGTTTTTAATGGACAGACTTTGCAGTATACAGTTGACATGAACATAATGAACTTTGCCAAATTGTGAGGCACATCTCTCAATCCCATTCTGGATGTGACACAATACATTACTAAGACAGTCATAAATTTTCTAAAAGACTGTGAGATAGAGGTTGATGCTGTGTTTATATTTACATCGGTGAATATACTGCATAGTGAACAGTGTGGGGAGAAAACAGATGCAGCTACAGACCCCCAGTATCCATTATGCTACAGAACTGTGTGGAAAGACTGCATCTGTCCCAGATGGTACATGTTCATTAATATATTAAACATTAATATATTTGAAGAACTTCTTGTTGTTTTGAGTTTAGTGTTGCCATAGGCCAGAATTTTCTGGACATATACGTAATACTGCAGTGTCTGGACAGAAATCGGCTAAATGTCCTGGAAAATCCAGATGTATGGCAGACCATGTTCGCAGTGTTGTTTTTGCCAATTTTCCTCAGAAATAGCTCAATTTCTTTGCAACTTTGGCCAAAACTGAAAAAAGTTCAACAACTTTTCTGTGCAGATTTTCACTTTTTGAAATATGGCAACTCTATCTTAACATTTTTAGCATTCCAGCTCTGCTTGCTACCTCCTCCTAGGGGAGAAAAAGAACTCATTTCAAGAGACACAACCAGCATCTTTCTCTGCTAGGTTCATGGAGGGTTAAACTAGAATCCCTGTGATCCCTGGGAAGAAATGCCAGTGCACAATTTCCTTCCAGAGATCACCAGGTGTTGTAGTTCAACCCTCGCAATCCCCTGCAGTGTCTTCACTTCACAAGTATGGTGGGGTGTGTTTTTTTAAGCATTTATTAAATTCACTCTGTAAAAAATCTGACACACATAAAACCAATGAGAGATATGGAAAGTGACCCCACCGAAAGACACTTTACAGTACAAATTTAAATCCATACAATTTAAATTGGCTTAATCTTGAAGTGTAATCCAATGAGAAGGAAGACGAGACACTTGAGGTCTTAGACCTTCTGGATCCTTGGACTGATTTACATCAATAAGAGAACCAATTTTTGATGTGGTAAAAGAGATGTGTTCATCACCAATTACAATTTCAAGCTCCTGTCGGCCAACTCTGTCAGGAGGCGGCCATAATGCATCATCTTCTTTCCTGATTTCACTGTCATCGATTTATCCTCTTTAGCTCTTCCATCACGCTTTTGTGTACGTAGGCTTCTTTTCTGATCATGACATCATTTTTATAATTGCTGCTGTTTGCATATCTCAGTTTCCCATCAGGGCGGAACTCGAACTCGAGAAACTCGTGGCCGAACTTCCCCTTGTGCCCAATGTAATAACGCAGATAGAAATCGCTCGCCATGGCCCACTTCACAAGTAGTTGGGAGGCTCAGAGGCTCAGTAGGCCTCTTCTGCCCTAGGGGAAGCTGCCTTAGTTGCCTGAATTTCCTGCCGCTTAGGGACAATGATGGGCGAGTGAACAGCAGATTTCTTCTGAATGCTGACTGGACCAAAGCAAGTAAGTGAGCCTCTGTGTGCTGCAGCTCTCCATATACCATGGCCCACTGGAGTTATGTCTGCTGGTTGGTTGAAGATGTTCCCCTACAGTCCTAGTTAAATGCATAAGCCTATTACTGTTGGAGGAAGCACACGGCGACAGTAGTGGCTTTTAATGTTTTTAAACCATTCCCTTTCACTAGAAAGAAATCAAATTGCAAAATCAATTACCATAATTAAAACTTCCCAGCCTTAGCTCTTAATTAGGCAAGACTTTAGTTACGACTCGCTTCTGAAAACAAAATTTACAGTCCAGTTATTCAGTCCCTCAGAGTTAAAACCCACTGCTCTATAAAATCCAGTGCTCTTGGGATTATTTTTGTACTCGTCAACGACTATTTTAAGCATGTACCATGATTACTGTGATAGGAAGCCACTACAGTGGTACCTCGGGTTAAGAACTTAATTCGTTCTGGAGGTCCGTTCTTAACCTGAAACTGTTGTTAACCTGAGGTACCACTTTAGCTATTGGGGCTTACTGCCACTGCCATGCGATTTCTGTTCTCATCCTGAAGCAAAGTTTTAAACCCGAGCTACTATTTCTGGGTTAGTGGAGTCTGTAACCTGACGCGTCTGTAACCTGAAGTGTCTGTAACCTGAAGCGTGTGTAACCCGAGGTACCATTGTACTCATTTTCTTCCATTCCACTCTGCTCTCCACCACCCCATGCCACTCCATTCCTTTTGTTCCAGTTAAAGGTCTATATATTTCTCGTTGAGTTTTCATGAAAAGGACCGGTTCTAGTGCTTTTCATTGCTGACATAGGGTGTCCATCATTTCTAGTTGCTTTTACATGATTGTTGGGTGGTGCCCTGAAATAATTATGCCAGCTGTGACCGAATCAACTATTCAACATAGATTATTGAAGGTTGTAAGCAGTGGGGTCTTGCTCAAAACAACCCACCTATCCATTCTGTGGATTGGTTCACCTGAGAAATCCAGCAGGTGAGACATGTGCTGGTATTTCACTGGTTACTAAAGACTTACTTGCCCAGGCATTCCTGGGCCGCTCAGAAGTCTAGAACTCAAGGTCATCCAATGAAGATTAATGTTGAAGATTCAGAAGAGACAAAAATAATTCACTCCCACAGGAAGTAGTAATGGCCACCAATTAAGAGGATTAGACACATTTGTGGAGAGTAAGGATATTGATGGCTTCAGACTAGGAATATACCTCCACTATCAGAGGCAAGACGTACAGGGTTGGCGCATCCCATTTCACTGCCTGAAGCACAATGGGAAGGAGCTACCCCTGTTGTTGATCCCCAACTGCTGCCTCAGGGAAATCGTGTGGCTGTGGTGGTAGCTTCCAGGTTCCAGCGAGCTCTCATGAGAGCCCTCTCACCAGAACCTGGAAGCTGCAGCTGAAGCCACTTCTTTTCACTTCTCTGGTGGTGGGTGGGGTGCCCATGATGGCTCCATAGAAGCAAGAAGAAGAGGCAGCAGCTTCCGGGGAGATGCCACAAGATTTTGCTGACTCTCGCAAGATCTTGCTAGTAGCCACTGCTATAGCCTCTTTTCACTTCTCCATTGGTGGTGGTGACCATGATGTAGCTGCCCTCTTGGATTTTGCTGCCTGAGGCGGCTGCCTCAGTCTGCCTCATGGACAGGCCGACTGGCCAGCCCTAGGCCCAGAACATGTTGCTAGGAATTATGGGGAGTGAGAGTGCTGTTTCACTCAGGTCTTGCTTGTGGGCTTTGCTGAGGCATCTGCTTGGTCCCTGTGAGAACAGGATTCTGGACTAGATTGGCCACTGGACTGATCCAGTAGGATCTCAAGGTCTGCAAAGTATTTGAAGAGAACCTTTCGATTTTCGGAAGCTACATTGTAATTATTCAGAAAAAAGCAGGAGTAAAGGTGTATAAAGTTACCATAGTCCATAAACTGCTTGCAGATGAAGCTCTATAGATAAGAGATGCAGAAATTCAAATCAATATTTGCAGATATAAAAGCCTTTATTTTAAAGTTGTTGTTGTTGTTTAGTCGTTTAGTCGTGTCCGACTCTTCGTGACCCCATGGACCAGAGAACGCCAGGCACCTCTGTCCTCCACTGCCTCCCGCAGTTTGGTCAAACTCATGCTGGTAACCTCGAAAACACTATCCAACCATCTCGTCCTCTGCCGTCCCCTTCTCCTTGTGCCCTCCATCTTTCCCAACATCAGGGTCTTCTCCAGGGAGTCTTCTCTTCTCATGAGGTGGCCAAAGTACTGGAGCCTCAGCTTCACGATCTGTCCTTCCAGTGAGCACTCAGGGCTGATTTCCTTCAGAATGGAGAGGTTGGATCTTCTTGCAGTCCATGGGACTCTCAAGAGTCTCCTCCAGCACCATAATTCAAAAGCATCAATTCTTCGGCGATCAGCCTTCTTTATGGTCCAGCTCTCACTTCCATACATCACTACTGGGAAAACCATAGCTTTAACTATACGAACCTTCCTTTATTTGTGTAAGAACTTCATTGCAGTTTAATAGCTCTTTCATCAAATGTTGCTTTTTGGCTCAGCTTTCTATTTTTCCTCTCTCTTTATTTTTTTACACACAGAAACCATTTTTATAGCACATTACATATGTTGTTGCATTTTTTAAAAGAAAAAAACCTTGATTTTTCAATGTGTATTTTAAAATGTATATATTTATCTTTGATTTTATTTATTCAAGAAGCATGGCAATCTATTTTGGGAAATACCAGCAAAGCTAGAATTTTTGAATCATATTCCTTCGCATATGGTATTAATATATCTCTGTCTTGCATTCATGCAATGCACCAACAGATGTCAAACATTTCTGTTTTTTAATAGGCCTCAGATCTTATAAGAGCCCTTTTCAAGAACCAGCAGCAATATGGTTTTTAAGCTACAGTGCATTTACAAGTTTGTCTCTTCTGAGGTTTATTTTACTAATGATGAGGGTTTCATCCATTTTCCAAACAGAATTAATTTTGTATAGAAGGTTTGTACTGAAAAACAAAAGGAGGGATCTTATAATGCTTAAAAGTTCTCAGATTTTAAAAGATTATATTAAACTAGACAACAAAGTTCAGTTGTGACCTATATCCTCTAGTTTAAATGCAGCAGCTTACATAACTGTTTACAGATGTACAATGGAAGGGGTGAAGTTATTTTTCTGTAATCTATGCTTATGTTTCCAACTGTTGAATCAGAAATGGGCAATATCTTAGCACAGTCATTTGTGTGTGTGACATCGCTTGTGTTTCAAGGCTTTACAATGCAAGCTTTTTTTCATGTGAGGCACATTTAATATATGTTTCTGTTGGCAGGTAGTAATGGCATCACAGTTCCTCCTTGCCCATATGGGAATGGGCAAACTTTGCCCTGACATCCCAAAATGCATTACATTTGGCATCTTTTCCCTGAATTTCCCTGAATTTTCATGCAGTGTGAATATAACCATGCATCCACCATTTAAAACTTCCCTGTAGTTTGTTAAGGGTGCTGGGACTTGTAGCTCTGTGAAGGGGAAACTGCAGTCCTTGGGATTCTTTGGAGGAAGTCCTGAGCTTTAGATGTGCATTGAATCTGCTTTGAACATGTGGTTTGGATCTACCACCATCATACAAGTCTTCCATGCACACAGCCAACCTGTAATCTGGACGCAAAAATTCAAGATGGATTCTCATCTGCATTTGCTTTCACCCTGACTGAACTATCCGATGGCACTTTGCTCTTTCTTTCTGATCCAGGGTTTTCTTCCCAAGCACAGTTGGGGAGTCTGTATAACGGCAAAACAGTCAGCTACGGGTTGTGGTGATAGCAACAGCCCATGCACTAATTCCCAAGCCTCCTATGCCGCAAAAAGGATTAGCAAAAGCACGAGACAATAATACCAGGCTGATAATTATATCAGTCTGCTTTACCTTGCTGAAAATGGCAATCAAATAGAATCTACACTTGCTAAGTTTATATGTTGGCGTGCAAAATCCTATTTGCCTTCATTAACAAGTGCTTAGGGCCAATTTCTCAGCTGAGATCATACTTTTTAGCCATCCTTCATGCTGTGCTTTCATCAGTGTTATGTTTCGATTTGAAAACACTCATAGAAGGCAGGGACGTGGTGTGTGTGCTTTGATTCTTTTTGATTGAGTGCCTTAATTAGGTCACCACACCACCAGCACCAAAATAGTGTGTTTTAATAACCTATGTCATTACGGAGCAAGAGGGTGAGATTTGAGTTCTGCTGTAAGGAAGCCTCTCCTGCCTCAGACATCTGTTCTGAAACTTAACATGGCAATATACTCACTGAATTGCAAGAGCAAATTTGATTAGTTGGAACTTCTGGGAATATTTTCCAGCTGATTAACCCAGGGACCTTATCATTAAATATTGGCATTGTATGGATTGACCAAAATCCAAGCGAATGTCAGATATTAAAGACTGTAATTGCAAGTTAACTAGAAGATGAAGGAGGCTTAATCTAATGATGACTAGGGTGAAATATTGCTAGAATTACCATATTAACATGACTAAGCCAGCTAATTAATATGGTTATCCTATACAAAGCCAATTTGGCTGAATTTCATCAAAGATTTAAGACTTCTGCGGAAACTGTCTTTTATAAATGCGCTATGTGTGGGGATGTTGCTATTGTTTTGCCTTTTCTGCTAGTGCTAAGGAGCATGAGGTAAAGATGACCTCAACACTGCAAGGGCTTTGCTTTTTTGCTTCCCTCCCCCACTTTTTAAAAAAGGAAACATAAATAACAAGGCAAGTGGCAAATTTGTGGATACCTTTTTCAGCCCACCAATAGGGCCCTGATGCGCCATATACTTTAAAAGTGGCATCACATTGTAATGGAGTGCATATGGAGTGGAGACCCTAAAAAGGAAGGTTGCTTTGGAGAATCATTAAAAATAGTGTCTTGGGGAGGGGAAAATGGTGCTCATTTAAATAGGAATGTGGATCTTCTCACAAGGGAACTTTTCATTTTACATCAGACAGATTAATGCTTTTGAAGATCAGCAGACTCAGGGCTTATCTTGGCTATCCCAGGATGTGCAGGTAATATGTATCTGTTTGTCCCTACCTTTATTAGAGCCAGCTAAGACTTCAGTCTTGGCCAAACTTACCTAGGAGTAAATTGCATTTAATTCAATGGGGTCACACAGGTAGCCAGCCTCGCAATGACAAGCTGTAATGGCAGACTTACCTCTCACATCTTCATATCTTTTTAAGACCATCTAAAAGTCCCAAACTATTGAGTCAGCTTTTGTGTTTTTCAAACCTCTCCCTTGGGGTCAATACTGAATCTGAATTAACTGCTGGCCTTTAGATTTTCAGAGGTGGATTTGCTCTTGCTTCTTTGTCCTGGTATAAACACAATTCAACTGGTATTCTTTAGCATCAGGTGCGATCCAATGAAATTAATCTTAAAAGTGTTTCTTGCATAATAATCATCAGAATATATGATGTCGTTGTTGTTCACCTTCACCTTCAGAGCATCTCAGGGGAGACATGACAGAGATGTCTGAAAATATGTGTGCAGTGGAGGCAGTGGGTAGCGAAGACTTCTGTCATAGTACTAGTACTTGGGGTCATCCATTGTATTGGAATATTCAGGACAGACAAAAGCAAGCATTTCTTCACACAATGCATAGTTAAACTTCAGAATTCAACCTCACAAGACGCAGTGATGGCCGGCAACTTGGGTAGCTTTAAAGTAGGTTTAGATAAACTTTGGGGGATAAGACTATTGATGCTTCTCTGTCAGGGTCAGTATGCATCTGAAAACCCATTGCTTTTGAACCAACACTCGAGAAAACTGCACCACTGAAAACCTTGTCTGGAGAGATTGCAGTAAGCAGATAAAGCAATGGGCAGAGCACTGTCGAGAACTGTACTCACAGGAAAACATGGTATTTGTCACAGCAATGGACAGCATTCATACTCTGCCTGTCTTGGAAGAGCTTGACAAGGTGAGGAACAGCATAAACTCTCAGGCTTGTGGAGAAGCCTCAGGACAGGACAGAATCCCAACAGAAGTGCTGGAAGCAAGTGCCAACTCTTCTCTCATGATGATGCACCTCCAGGACCTCCTCTTGTAGTGCTGGGGAAAAGGATCCATGCCATAAGACATGCACAACTCTGACATTGTGACCATTTACAAGAACAAAGGTGCCCACCATGAAATGACTACCATAGACTCTCCCTAGCCCTGTGGACTACGATGGGGAAAGCCCTCACCTATGCAATTCTCAACAGATTACAGTCACTTGCTTATAGGGTTATCCTGAGTCGCAATGCGGCTTTAGAGCTCAGAGGTCAACAGTTGACATGATTTTCTCACTGCCCCACCTTCAGGAGAAATGCCAAAAGCAGAGACACCCCTTGTACATGACCCTTATAGATCTGATGAAAGCTTTTGACCTTGTCAGCCGAAATAGAAGAAGAAGAAGAAGAAGAAGAAGAAGAAGAGGAGGAGGAGGAGGAGGAGGAGGAGGAGGAGTAGTTTGGATTTGATATCCCGCTTTATCACTACCCGAAGGAGTCTCAAAGCGGCTAACAATTTCCTTTCCCTTCCTCCCCCACAGCAAACACACTGTGAGGTGAGTGGGGCTGAGAGACTTCAGAGAAGTGTAACTAGCCCAAGGTCACCCAGCAGCTGCATGTGGAGGAGCGGGGATGCAAACCTGGTTCACCAGATTACGAGCCCACCTCTCTTAACCACTACACCACACTGGCTCTGCACCACACTGACTGTTCACACTGCTCAACAAGATAGGATGCCCACAAGATCCACAAGATCACTGTGTCCTTCCACGAGAGCAGGGACTGTAACTCTCCAACGGTTTGACTTTACCCCCAAAGATGCACTCTTCCGTGGTCTCCCAAGGCAGATGGATGCTGATAACAATTGATTTATTGATAATATGTTATTGATAATTAACTGTAATTGTGATATATGATTATATGTTTTGAATTATAATCACAACTCATTTTGATATGTTGCAAACAACAAACTTGTAGAGAAATGGCAAGTCAATGAACATGATGACAATGATGATTTTATATTACCATCTTGCTTCGATCACCTGCTCCCCCGCCATGGATCAATATTGCACCCTAAATTCTTTTGCAATGGCAACATGCTGGCAAATCTATAAGAAAGGTATTGAAGGGTGGGCACACATTTAGTATTTATGGAATATGGCATTTGGAAAGAATTTCAAGAGAAAGGAAGGCCTAAGTAGTTATAGACAATGCATGCGCACACATGCAGCTTTCGTGGGATTTCACAGTATTGGCCCAAAGCCATTGTGCGCTGAAGACCATAAGCCCAGCTCACTGCTGGACACCCAAGATGCCTGTAAATTCTAGGTGTACGCACATATTTTTTAATTGCAACTCCCACACACAACTATTTCTCTGTCTTGTGCTGAAAGACTGCCCTGTTGTAATGTAACCTCTTAATCCCCAAGCATAACTTGTTACCAATAAACCATTTTTTCCATACTAACTTCTTTATGAATGTTTTAATCCCATGCTGACAAAGCACCTGCAACCATTTCACTCTTGGTAGAATAAGGCTCCATTTATTTCGTCGCTTGACATTTTTGTACATCTCCCTTGCCACATCAAAGATCAGAACCCCACAAAGTTTATTTTCATCACTCACACAGAGTTTTGAAAAGCGTGAAAAGTTTGAGAAATGTTTTAACTTTCAATTACACATTTCAGTCCAGTTGACCATTCGGTGCTTTCACATGCAGTTACCGAAAAGAATCACATCTTTTCAATCAGAGAATTATGATTACTGCTGTAAATCGCCTCATACGGAGGATGAGAACACACAGACACACATTCCCACTTATGCACAAGTTTTGAATTTTCATAATATAACAGCAAAGCCCTACAGATCTGTTAACAGTTATCTGTCAATATTGTCAGGAAATAAATCATCATTTTTTGCTATTGTTTCTATGACTGTATATCTTTCAGAAAGTGCTTAATCTCTTTGGTATGCATTTGAACGCCTCTCAAGGTATCATGACCAAATTTTGCAGGATGGTTCCTGAGATTGTAGAGCAGATTTTTGTCTATATTTGAATGAAGCCGGACACCTTTTTGAATTAAGATGGCAGACAACATTTTTCACTGGACTGATTTTAACCAATGATTTCAATTCTCAGCATTCCTGAGCAATGCTGAGCATGAGGCTGCAAGTAGTATTCAACTTTAAAATGGCTAGGTATTAAATTTGTGGGGTAAGCAATACAGAACATACTTTATTTGTGTTTCTGTGGCATTATAATTATGAGTGAAAGAGCTACAACAAATGACCAGTTATGGATATGATAATGTATAAGGCAGACAAAAAGAGGTTGAGAAATTAAGAAAAAATTAAGACTGTGCCAAAATCCATCTTCCAGCCATGCTTCCTGAAAACATCACTGAACTATGAAAACAGGGCCCAATTGAATTCTGCTTTCTTGAGGGGGGAGAAACATCTCAACAATTTTTGGGAGGGGTTGTTGCTTATCTTACTGGGTCTCAGCAGGAACTGCAACTGTATGCAAGATGTATGTCAGTACCACCTAGCTCAGTGTTGTCTACATTGACCAACAGTGGCTCTGCAGGATTTCCGACCAGAGACTTCTCCAGTTGAAAAGTACGCAACACCAGTCCTACCAGATAGGAATTGAATCTGGGACCTTTGGAATGCAAAGAATGTGCTCTACCACTGAGCCATGGCACTAAGAAAAAATTAAATAAAACAGAAGCAGGATATAGTGCAGGGGTGCACAACCTGTGGCCCTCCAGATGTTGTTGGACTACACCTCCCACCATCCCTGATCACTAGCTATGCTGACTGGGGCTGATGGGAGTTGTAGTCCAGAACATCTGGAGGGTCGCAGGTCGTGCCCCCCTGGTGTAATGTATAAAAGATGACCTTGTATAGAGTTTTATACAAGTGCCTGTGCAAACAGAGTTGGGAGAAAGGATGGAAGAATATGTTAGTTCCGTTTCTCCCAGTGTCTCATATTTCCAATATTATGTTCTCTACACCTCTGCAGCAATTTGTGAATTTTTTTTAAAGGGTTCCTCATGAGAACCCAGCATTTTAGTTCAAATTTCTCTAATCAACATATTTCTGCATGTAGTTTTGACTAATGTGCACATTTCTGCATACAATTTATCATAATACAATGTATTTTTGTATGTTATTTTGACTAATATATTCATTTGTATGAACATATATGCTCTTTTTTGTAAATATCGCTTGGAGGACTAAATCCTAAAATTCAGATAAGTGCAAATTTCAAAGGTTGTCTGTTTTGCTTCCCATTTGCTTGTGAAACATGGACATTTGACAGATTCAGCCTTAAACGAATCCATTTTCCCCTTCCATCCCTAGTTGGGAGTGACACCACACATCAGTCTTCCACTGTCAGACCCCATCCTTCCATGAGTGAAAGGGAACCTCAGGCTGCTCTGTGTGGCCCTTGAGATGCTCCACAGGATATGCCTCTTTCCCTGGCCACACCCTCCACTGACCCTAATCCCACACCCTCTTCAAGTGCTTTTGCCTGGCTGGAATGTGTCCTTGGCTGGAGAAAGGCTCTTGTTCATCTGGATGGAGAGGTGTGTGTGTCGGAACCTCTGACTTTTCCATGGCTGAAATGCAGCCTACTGTACAAACCTAAGAGTCGCATCCATTGTCCTGCCCTCTTTATTATTATTATTATTAACCTCTGGCTGACCTCACCCACCATGGGCAACCAATCTCCTTGGAATTGCCCCCAAGAGAAGGTAGCCCTCAGGCTGAAAAGGGCTGCTGGCCCCTGGGCAAAATCAAGAGTGCCTCCAAATCCAGCCCCTGATACTGGTCTGTTCTCAGTAGAGATGGACACTGCCCTAGGTAGATTAATTGTCCTGGACACTGGTGGTTTGCATATTCATACACTTACCCTCTCACTTCCATTCTTAGCCGTTTCCTATTTGACACACAAAAGACTATTGTCGGTTGCAGGGTGTGGGAGACACGGAAAGTGTGTACAAATTGAAGAGATATTATGCTAATTGCTGCTTAGAAATGAAACAAAACACCAAACCACTGTTTTTTTGGGGGGTGATTCTGTCTCCTATATCATTTTTGTAAGATGCAAAATAATTGATTCTTCCTTTTATTTCCGCTAAGTGAGTGTATCTGTGAATTGCACCAGACAACGCTAATTAACAGCGTGAGAAGATCTCTCACACACATGCACACACAAAAAGGACATTGACAGGAGAGCTACTATCACTAATTTATTTGTCTTTTCTCAATTCACTCAGAAATATCTTTGGGAGTACAGCACGTCAGCCTTGTCAGACATTACACTGTAGCTGTCAGCATTTTGACTGATGTAGAAGCAGTACCTGCTCTTGTTTGCCCTTCCTTTCACTTGAGTGCACACAGGTAAGACAGCTTGTTGGTAATTTTTATTTAATGCTTTCAGTATCAGTGGCTGCTCCTCTTTTTTTTTATAGTATTGAGAGTTCTGACAATAAGAAATTCCACTCCCCAAGATTTTCAAGATTTCGACTGCAAGCACTTCACTTAAAGAAGGCTTTCCTCAGGGATTAGAATACTCTTTACATTATTCTGTGATGCCTTGTGCTCTCGGAGACAGCAGTTTAGGTTGTTTGATTTAGGGGGGGCGGGGAGGGAGAACACACTTTTGGAAAACCAATGATGAAGAGATAAAAGTGAGAAAAATAAAGGGTGCAAATGGTAAGGCAGTTATTATGGGATGGTCCAATTTCATTTCCAAAAGAACTTGCCAATTTGCTGGTCTTCCATTAGTGCACAGAATCATAGATTTGGAATAAAACTATATAACTTCAACCTTGGAGAAGGTTCAACCTTGTGGGCTCCTATCCAGTGCAAGATATCCAGAGCTAGAGTATCTCTCACAGATATGTTATTATCCTCTGTTTGAAGACCTTCCTCTGGGTTGTTAATTTCAGTATCAAATGGCTATGACCATTAAGTTCCTCTTAATCTTTAACTGTATCTTAAGCCTGTTAGATATAGGGTTTATCAACACTTCCTCTAGTCCCTTTGCTTCCCCCCAGGAAAAAATGTTCTTTAGTGCAATCAGAGCAAATCGCAATTTGGGTTTTCCCCAGATTGACATTTGTTCTGAGCTATCTCTAAAGAGCAGATTTTATCTTGGAAAGGAGCAGGCCAAGGAGAAAACTGCTTGGACCCATGCCTAGAAAGTGTTGGTCAAGAGGAAAACCACTCAGACCTGTGCTTTCCAGGAGCGGGTGGCTCTGTGGTCTAAACCACTGAGCCTCTTGGGCTTGCTGATTGGAAGGTCAGCTGTTTGAATCTGCGCAACAAGGTGAGCTCCCTTTGGTCTGTCCCAGTTCCTGCCAACCTAGCAGTTCAAAAGCATGCCAGTGCAAATAGATAAATAGGTACCACTGTGGTTGGAAGGTAAATGGCATTTCTGTGTGCTCTGGCATTCATCACAGTGTTCCGTCGCACCAGAAGCAGTTAAGTCATGCTGGCCACATGACCCAGAAAGCTGGGTGCGGACAAACACCAACTCCCTTGGCCTAAAGTGAGATGAGCGCTTCACCCCATAGTTGCCTCTGACTGGACTTAACCTCTACCTTTTTTTTTTTTTAACCTCCAGGCCCAGCACAAGTGGAAGTGGGGACGAGCTTTTCGTCATTCCCTCTGGTGTAGCTTTACTCTTTTCTATGTCACAGCTTTTCAGGTATTTGAATTATTCTATCATGTCCCTTCTGAGTCTTCCCTTCTTCAGACTAAACACACACATTTATTCATAGGACATTCCTCATAGGACTTGTTTCCCATCCCCCTGACCATCTTTATTGTCCTCTTCTGAACCCATCCCAATTTGTCTACCTCTTGTTTATAGTGTGGAATCCAGAACAGGCCACATTATTCCAGATGGTGCTGTATATGCAGATTAAATTGCATTAACCTTTTAGCAGAGCTACATTGACTACAAATTTGAAATCCTTTCACTCATTTTATTGCCAAGCCAGGCATTCACGTCTGATAATGTTCTACCTCCCCTCTTATTTTGCCCTAATGCAGAATTTTGCATTTATCTCCTGAATTTCATTTTGCAAATTTCAGCCTATCAAGGTCATTTTGAATCTTATTCTACACTTCTGAGGCATTAGCTATCCCTTCTAATGTTATGTCTTATGCCATTTTGATTGGGGTCCCCCCCCCATTTCTTCATCTAAATTATTGATAACAAAGATGAAACGTCCCTTGAGTTTGAGGAGGAACTATTGATGAATATTATTTGAGTATGGTTCTGCTAACAGGATCTACCTGCATTCAAACATTTTACTGCTTTTGTAGACTGTGTTTAATCAATTTTCACACCAAAATATCAAGGGGAACTTTGTCAAAGGGTTTGCTGAAATCAAAATATATTAACTCCACAGCATTCCCACAATCTACTAAGATTTGTTCATCACTGCATTATTATCAAGGTACTTATACTGACATCTTTAAAATCTGCTTGATTAATTTCCCTGGTATCTAAGTCAAACTAACCATTTTATGGTACCATGGATCCTTCCTTCATTACTTTTTGAAAGTTGGCAGGATGGTCTCCAACGCTGTGGAATCTCATCAATTTTCCAGGATTTCTCAAATATGATGAATGAAAGTGCTGAGAGTACACCAACAAGCTACTTTGGTACCCTAGGATGCAGTTGTGGCACTGACTTCAACAACTAATGAATCAGTTTGTGCGCAGTTTAGTTTTGAGAAGATTGTGCCTCATTTTGAATTAATCTGTGCTGGAAACATTTTGCTAGTGCTATTAATAATCTAGTTGAAAAAGCACACCACAAATCAGACAGAATTTCACCATGTATGATGTGGACAGATAAAACACACACACACACACACACACACACACACACACACACACACAAAATAGACAATATGCACATGGTTTTAATGCTTACCTTGCATACACAAGTGCTTTCCATGTATGAAATTTATCTCATTTAAAGTGTCCCTTAGCACTGAAAGTCTATAGCCTTTGACTTTGATTCTGATCCTGAGGCAGAACACTTATTTTGACTTACATGGATTATAGAAATATCCAACTACCTGGAACATTTAAGAAATGATGAGTTTAGCAATGACAGGTGTAATGAAGTAACCATATGCCCCAGTTTTTCCTGGAACAGTTCTAGTTTTTCATATCATGTTCCAGTAGCCAAAAACATTATTTTGAATTTTGAAATATCAAGTTCTTTTTTTAAAATAAAAACAACATTGAAATAATAAAATACATATTTATGAGACTGCATAAAATTACACTATGTATTTTACTCTAGCTCAAGACATGATGCTGTAGAAAATGGAATAAACCCAGTGTTTTCTAGCACCAGTATGTGACATTCAATATTCAGAGAACAGAAAAATCTGACTAATACATATGCTATTAATGTTCACTTTCGTATCCAATGAGGGGGGGTCATTCATTCAGACTTTCATGAGAAGGTAGCTCTTACTATTACAAAATTGATTTTGCAATTGTGCCAGTATTGCTTCCATGTGAGAAGTAATGATACTGCGGCTGCAATCATTACCTGGGAGTAAGTCCCACTGAAATTAGTGGGACTTATTCCTGAGTAGGTCTGCATGATATTGTGTTATAATTCATGTTTCCTGATTCCACCCCACACTGCATTTCTCTCCCCCTGCCCTCCCCTCAGAAATATGCTGTAAAAATTATGAGAGCCTATGAGACAGACAAAATAAAATCATAATGTTCTTATTAAGAAAATCATAATTGCATAGGTTTGGTTCCTGGGGAAAATAATAGCTTCTGTATACAGTTATACCTCGGGTTGCGAATGCTGCGGTTGCGCGTTTTTGGGTTACGGACGTGCCAAACCCGGAAGTACCGGAATGGGTTACTTCCAGGTTTCGGCGCTCACACATGAGCAGAAGTGCTGAATTGTGTCATGCGCAGGTGCAGGCGCAGTGCTGCGGGTTGCGAACGTGCCTCCCGCACGGATCACGTTCGCAACCTGAGGTTCCACTGTACCTGTTTATCACATATGAGACCTTGATACGAGTAAAATTACCAGGAACTCTGGGGAACACTGACTACTGGAAAGCAGGAAAACTCTAGTGTTCCGCTGGAAGACTCTGCTGGAGCTATGTGTACTCTGCTGACCACAATGGTCAAAGTATGGTGCACTAGCAACAACAGCTGGTGGGCCCAAGTCTAACATGTTATGGGCCAACTGACTAACATAGGCCTTCTGCTTTGCTCCCATCTCCTTTGCCCTTCAAGCAAGGGAATTCCCCTTGCAACATGAGAGACAATCAAGACATTCCACACCTCTTCTTTCACTCAGAGCTAATAATGTCTGTCTCTGGATATGGTTCCTTACTTTCTGCTCTCCACCACACCACCTGCTTTTTAGTATCCCTAGAGATGGAGGTGGGGAAAGAGAGAATTCCACAGTACCTCTTCTTCCA
The DNA here is from genome assembly GCF_964106915.1 of Podarcis gaigeae. Lineage (NCBI taxonomy): Eukaryota > Metazoa > Chordata > Lepidosauria > Squamata > Lacertidae > Podarcis > Podarcis gaigeae. The sequence goes on along the minus strand of NC_139678.1, from coordinate 39,369,358 downwards.
GATTCCCACCCAAATTAGGACTGCAAGTGTCTCATTTTCAAAGACCTGCTGTGTCAAGAGCTATTAAAAGTGCCAGCAGATTGTCAGTGACATGCAGTGGTTAGCAGGGTTGCCAACTTGAACGAAATATTGAAGGGGTGGGGACACAGGTAAGCCCCACCCAGCATAATTGATTACATGATGCAGAGGATGAACACTATATGAATGGCAATGCCCATCAACTTTGGTTAGAGTGTCAGACTAAGACCTCGGATGCCTGGGTTTATATATTCAGTCAGCCACAAAGCACACTGGGTGACCTTGAGCCAGCTGCCATCTCTTGTGGCAGCTAGACTGGTGACTGGGAGCGGTCACCAAGACCATATAACACCAGTCCTGAAAGATTGGCTCCCAGTACATTTCCAAGCACAATTCAAAGTATTGGTGCTGACCTTTAAAGCCCTAAACGGCCTTGGCCCAGTATACCTGAAGGAGCGTCTCCACCCCCATCATTCAGCCCAGACACTGAGGTCCAGCTCCAAGGGCCTTCTGATGGTTCCCTCACTACAAAATGTGAAGCTACAGGGAACCAGACAGAAGGCCTTTCTGGTAGTGGCACCCGCCCTGTGGAACGCCCTCCCATCAGATGTCAAGGAAATAAACAACTATCTGACTTTTAGAAGACATCTGAAGGCAGCCTTTTGAAGGGAAGTTTTTAATGTTTGATATTTTATCGTTTTTTTATTCTGTTGGGAGCCGCCCAGAGTGACTGGGGAAACCCAGCCAGATGGGCAAGGTATGTATGTATGTATGTATGTATGTATCAATAATCTCAGCTTAATTTACTTCACAGGGTTGTCTTAGCTTAACCTCTTTAACAGAATGTGATAAAATGGAAAGAGGAGAACCCTAAATGCTGCCTTGAACTCCTTGGAGGAAAGGCAGGGCATAAATGTATGAAATAAAAGGCAAACACAAATTGAACTGGGGCATCAGAAGAGTGACACAATGCCTGTTTAGGCATTTCCCCTTACACAGCTGATATTTCCTATAGTTACAATTTCCTCCCTCTCCCATTTGCTGTTGAATGAAGTTCTCTAAGCGTAAAACACTTTTTGGGGAGGGGGATCCTCTACCGCCATGACAACACAGATAAAAATAAAAGAGGCTTTAACTCGAGACATTTAATGACATGAAGAAGAGTTTTAAAGTGATACTTTAATTCATTGTGATTGCTTTTATTAAAGTGCATTTGTTGTCATGTTAATGCTTCTGAACTGTGCTGAAATGACAAGTATAAATGGAAAATACCTATTCAAATCAAACAGGAGAAGCAAAATAAGGTGCCTGTACTTTCTTGAGAAGGATGAACAACACATCCATGTTGACACAGGAAGAATAGATTTGCATATTGTCAGGGTTTCAGGGACAGAGAGCGAGGGGGAGGGGTCCCAGGGCGACGAGGAAGAGGACGACGACGACCCGAGGTTGTCAGTGAGTCCGTCAAGTGAATCCGAGGATTCCCAAAAGGGAGCCCCCCTGGTCAGGCCAAGGGGCAGTAGAGAGGGAGGCAGTCAGAAGCAGGGGAACGAAGGGGGAATCCCCAGTGGGGGCTGGAGATCGGGACCGGCCTCTCCGTCGGAACGGAGTGAAGGGGGTGGAGTTGCCAGTGTGTCAGAAAGAGCAGAACAGGGAGCAGAGAGGGGAAGGAGTTCGGAGCAAAACGTCCTGCCGGAAGGGGAGGAGTGTAGTACCGAGAGTAGCGTAACGGTCGAAAGGAAGGTCAGAGGCAACGTACGCGCGCCAAGTTCAAATGTGGAGGCGCGCGGAAATGAGGAGAGCCCTGAGGAGGAGCCTGGTCCCAAAGCACGAAGGAGGGGGGAGCAGGCGGCAGAAGACTCAGCCTCGGGGGAGTCCCGGAGGGAGGGAGCACAGGGGGGCAGGAAGACCCTGCGGAAAAGGAAAGAGAGGAAAAGGTGGAGCAGTACAAGCCTCTTAAGCTGGTGCAGGGGCGGGACTGACTCAGAGGGGACTTCTAACATCTAAGGGTAACAGATGCTGAGCCACGGAGCTTGGATGTAACGACAACAATGTTCTTCAATAAAACCTTTTGTATATAACTTGGACTGGATTTTGGTCTCTTGTGAGCTGGGACCTCGGGTGGCTCTGACACATATTATCTTTGCATAATAAAAGTTTGTTGAGTTGTTGTACACTTCATTTTTCCTACCACTTTGGGTTACCTGCAACAGAAGTACTGCACAGACCTTGGAAGGAATTAAAAATGACAATATTTTTGGATGTACTATTCAATCAAACAAATTATCTTAACCCATTCAATCTGGGTTCAGGACTGGTTATGGGAATGAAGTGGCCTTGGTCGCCCTGATAGACTATCCTTATTGGAAGCAAACAGTGGGGTGCAACCCTGCCACCTGATCTCTCATCAGCTTTACCGGTATATTTCATTGAGCATAGTATCTTTTTGAGAAGAGTGGGATGGGTATTGAAGGCACTGTTGTACGGTTATTCCAATCCTATCTCCAGAGCATTGCACTGGGTTTTTTCTTTTGATCCCCTGGCAATTGTGTTGTGAGGTGCCACAAAATGCCATGTAAGACCCCTATGAAGCTGTTGGGAGAGGACATTATGAGGTTTGGGGCAAGGTGTCATCATCCCCAGCTCTATTTCTTTGTAACCTCTGAATCAGGATAGACCATGCAAGCCCTAGACTGGTGCCTGGACTCACTGGTGGGCTGGATGAGGGTCAATAAACTGATTCTGAAGCCTGGCAAGATGGTGGTACTGTGGGTGAGTGGTTCTCAAGTCTAGATAATTGGTTCATTGCATGCTCCTTCCGAAAGAGCAGGTGCATACTCTGCAGGTGCTCCTGGATCCACCTTTGTCAATAGAGGTCCAGGTGACCTCACTGACTAGGAGTACATCATTGTTTTTGATGCCTAAAATTACCACCTCTGAACATGATGGACCTGATCCAGTTCTCGTCATGAGGAACTGCATCCATGTAGCAATTGGTAACTTAGATGCATATCCCATGAGCAACGAAAGATGCATTAAACTTGTTCCATGGGGAATTGATGGGTGCTGCAATGCAAAAAGATCTCCTTTGTTGACTTAGGGCATATTTATGTATTTAACTATTAGTTTAGCAGGGGTTTTTTTAATTAAAAAAAATGCATTGCTCACATAGAAATGGATTCCTCTCATATGTAAAACAGCAGTTCCAACACTGAAGGCTCTTTGTGAGTTGGTCTGCTGGAGATTTTATATACAGTATTGCTGAGTTATGATCGAGGGAAAGAGGACCAGAAACCCCCATCATGAGGCAGCAATAGAAGCATGAGGACTGCACACTCAGTGCCATTCTGCTCTGGGACTCCTGTGTGGCTTGCAGTGACCCATGGATCATGATGTCAGGAAAAAGGAATGGGGACTTGCGTGTGGACAGATTTCATCCATGCATCATCAAATCTATTAGCTCAATTGACTGCAGAATTATCGTCCCAATAATAATTGCAACTTAATAATGTTTTCTCAGCAGTTAGCAATACAGGATACCTATATTGTGTGGAAGAATTATGCCATCAAAATGACTCAACGGGAATTTTGATGTATTTAAGAAGGAGTTCTTTCCTGTGAAGCAGTGGGGGAAACCCCAAAGAATGAACGAACGAACGGATTAAATAAATAAATATTGTAATAGTGTTACTGTACAGTAATGTGATTTCATTTAGATTTCAAAACCAAGTCTCATTTTCCTCCCTTTGATCACTGGCTTATTGAATGCTTACCAGGCCATAAAAGTGTTTTCTGGGAATAACTGCAACAGTTGCTAGTGGAATAAGGAGACGTAGACAGCCTTTTAATAAACTCTTGCTCTTCATTAACTTCTGCTGCCATAATGTTTGCGTGTGTGAGTGAGAGAGAGAGAGAGAATTTGAGTTTCTGCTCTTGAACCATTCTTGTCTTCTGTCAACAAAATCCTGTCCTCTTTAGATGAAAAGCTACAAGGCACAGTAAGCATCTGCGAGCTGCTGGGGTCATAAGGATTACTAACAGATAATGCTTGCCAGTTCGCCTTACCCCATATTTGCCCATATGCCTGCTTTGATCTGCGTAACTGGCAGCATTATAGGCAGCGCTTTTTTCCCCCTTTAAAAAGTGTTTAGGGGTACTCTCATTTTGACTCAAGAAAATCACCATTTTATAGTTCAAATTGGGAAAAATGAAAACAGTAAATGGACAAAAGTACAAAGATTCACAAAATATTTAGGGGTATGCATCCCCCTGCATCCCCCCCAGAAAAAAAAGCACTGGTTATAGCTGCTACATAATACTCATTGTGCAACTTGTAAGAAATCAGTTCTTTACAGTGGCAGTACCTATGCTTTGGAACTTCCTGCCTATTTACACGAGACAGGTGCCTTTTCTGTACTCTTTCAGCAACTGCTTAAAACAGGTTTATTTAGGCAAGCTAGTCCAGGCATGTTTTATTATTTTTAGCTAATTTAAAAATATTTATAATATACATTTTAACTGGTCTAATTTTAAATGTTTTATTTTAGATTGTTGTAAACTGCTTAGATGCTTTTTTGGGATTTTTTTAAAAAAACAATCAAATAGTATATAAATTTTGTAAAAAATAATTACTATTCTAAAATTAATATTCTGTGGCCTTTTAAATGTGTTTGTGGGAGAGGGGAGGGGGTCGTGGTTTTGTTTCAACTATTTATTTTGTGCATTTATGCTGTACTTTTTATCTTGCGAAACACCCTGAGATCTTCAGATGAAGGGTGCTGCATAAATTTAATAAATAGAAATGTAAAATAATAATAATAATAATAATAAATAAATTACAGAAAAGTGCTATACTTTACATACACACTTTCCTATATTTAACACTTAATCCAAATTACTTGGCAGATTCTTAACTTTTGATTGTTGTAACCTCTCATGGGACTTCCCGGTGAAGGGCAGGTAATGCATTTTAATAACGATGCTGATGATGGTGCAGTGACTGAAAAATACATGGCCACGTTTGTGCCAGCATTAGGCACTCATCAGCAAAGTGATACCAGCTCGGAATTTAGGCTGTGCCCTATGAGGATTTTACAGCATACGGGGTTCTCAGAGAACAGCTGTGGTAGAGTTTATAACGTGCTGGCTTTAGACAGGAAAACCTGGGTTCAGCTCAGCTGGGATACTCAACTGAGTGACTTACTGCAAAAGTTCTGTTTAGCCTGCCAAATATTATTTCTGTGAGCCGAAGGCTGCAGTCCTGTTCTCACTTACTTGGGACTCATTGGGGAGCTTATGTCCATGTGGGGCTTATGCCCAAGTGGAAATGTATAGGATTGCACTGTTAAAGACTACTCTTGCACTCCCCAGAAAACATTATGATACAAATTTCGAAAATAAAACAAATAATTTTGCATATGAAGATTTGCTTCTCTCAAGGATATACAGTAGGAACCTCAGCCAAAATGCCTTGGGCAAGACAGCAGATGTTCTGGCAGCAGAATTAGGAACTTGAGAGGAGATTGAGTTGAGGCAATTCTCTTCCACTGGCACCATGCAGTCAGAATTTGGGGGTAGTGGTAGCATCTTAAATAATCAAAGGGCTGTTAAATGAGATCTGTAGGCAGTGGTTAAGAGAGAGAAACATGCAGCCTTCAAAAGAGATGACTGGTAAGAACCTGGGAAACATTAAAGCGTTGTACATGCACAGGGTTGCGTTAAACAGAGTTGAAGAAATGGCCCGTAAGTATAGAAAGAAACAAGCCCCAAGTTTTTCAAAGCCCTCTTGAAAGTGCACATAGTAACTGCATCTATTAGAAAAGCCCAACCAGAGCGTGTTGATGTGCACACAGGAAGGCTGCAAGAATGTGTATGCAGGTAGATACTGTATACACATGGTGACTGGGGTGGGAGGATATCAGGTGTCACCCACAGATTCAATAAATACCACTTTTGGTGGTCTAGAGAGGGCTCGACATCTCTACAGCTATAGCTAAACAATGGATTTAGTTAACCAGAGAGATATGTGTTAATGTCGCTGCATGAATATAGTCGGACCTAGCAAAAGCCATTGGTTTCGGGAACGCACCTTCCTTCAAAACCCTCACAACATAGAGAACAATATACACTTTGCCAGTTCTACAATTCTATAGGAACCCAAGTATGGAATAAATATGTCTCCTGCAAACATAAGAAGAGCCCAGCATATGAAGAGATCACAGGTCTACCTAGTCCAGCATCCTGTTCTGCACAGTGACCAATCACCTTGGCAATACCCTTTGATTATGACATGTTTGCTGTTTTGTTTTTGATCCCTTTCCTAACGATCCCTTATGTAGAAATCCACCTTTGACACGCTTAGTATGGGCTGTCATGGTGGTTGACTGAGACTGTGAAAAAGGATGAAGACCAGTTGAAAGGCCTTCAAAAATTTTATGGGAGTACAGTCAAGGTAGAACTGTCTTTCATAACATTTGCCATTTAGTGGAGTTCTGTATTGCTCATGGCATGAAGTGGGAGAGCTGGATCTGGTGTGAGGAAGTATTGTATCAGTGTGAGACCTGGTGCATGCATGTCTCTTGCACCTCCCTAACACCTTATATGATCACACAATATCATAAAAAGCAAACTTCGGGTATGTATGAGAAATATGAGGGACCACAACTCAGAGCACACGCACACAGAATGTTACAAGTCTGAATCTTGACATTTCCAATTTACACCATCAGAAAGCAGGTTGTGAGAAAGACCTCTGCCTATCATCTTGGAGAGCCTCTGCTAGCCATATTGGACTACATGCATTAAAAGATGACCTAGTTTACAGCCGCTTCCTTTATTACAAATATGCAGTGCTGCCATGGTATTTGGGATAGGGCAGTTCCTCATCCTCACAAAACCATCCTATGCCTGGATGTGCTATTCAGTTAAATTAACCGGGACACATCCTCATTCCCAATGAATTCATTTCTCTAGAATATTTTTCCAACTGCAGTCTCCAAAGCAATTGGATTATGCATTAAATAAATATTTTAAAAGAAGAAGAAAGAAAAAAGAGAGAAAGAAAATGCAATAAACTATCAAGTGTACAACATAGAAGGGAGCCTCGGCAGATTTTGGAGAAATATTGTCTCAGATCTCTTCTGCATACTTTCATAGAAGCTTTTTAAAAAGCTCAGAGGGATTTTAATTAATTTAGAATAATCTCTGAGTTGTGGTTTCTCCTGTGTGTAAATTCTCTTATTGGAAGTGGGTATAAAGTAATGGCAGCATTGTTTGTCAATGCCCTCCAGTGATTGTTAGCAGTGGATTCTTGCACATATTGTTCCAGACAAAAAATTAGTATTTTGCATTAGCAGAGGATAATTAGGCAATAAGATACAAAAGAGAGAAGGGTTATCATGAGATAAACACACACATGGGGTGTTATGAGCCACAGCCAAGTATCTGTAATCCCCCCAGGGTATGATTATCTCATGATAACCACACACACTGGAGTTGTCTTATTGCTATTATAAAATATCTTTATTATAGGAAGAAATGTGCATTTCTGTGCTGAAGGAAGATGGAACTGGCAATTTAGAATGCTGAGCAGCAGTTTCGGCTGAGCTGTGTGTGTGGTTTACATAGATTAATCTATCCCATTGGAATGTTTCCTCAGCCAAAAATAATGTTCCCTAAATCCAAGCAGCCGCCCTCATCTGTGCTAAGATACAGCTATTCACAGTATTTGCAAAAAAATAAAATAAAAATCTCCACCTTGGTTATTTTTGCTGCTCACTTGATTGCTGTAGCGCATGCCCATGGATCCCTTCAGATAATTTAAGGTTGGATCCAGTGGAATGGTTGCACAAGCAGAATGACTTTAGAGTTGAATTCAACCAAGTCGTCACATGAGCAGAACAATGTTCACAGATTCAAACATCCTCCTCCTTCTCCCTCCAAAAGAAATTGGCTCTGTGGGATTGGGGAATCCCCGGAGCAGATATGAGGAAGGTGCAAAGGCACAAAAGAGAGGAGAAGAGGAAGTTTCGCCACCTGTTAAAGCAGTGCCGGATTTACATATAAGCTAAACAAGCTATAGCTTAGGGCCCCACTCTCAAATATACTTCTTCTTAATTGTATTTGAGTTCAACAATTACCTTGATAAAATACATATTTTGTTATGTGCAAATGGCTTTAGATACCTATTAGGTCCTATAATAATAATTATTATTTATTTGTACCCCGCCCATCTGGCTGGGTTTCCCCAGCCACTCTGGGCGGCTTCCAACAAAGATGAAAAATACACTAAAATGTCACATATTAAAAACTTCCCTGAACAGGGCTGCCTTCAGGTGTCTTCTGAATGCCAGGTAGTTGTTTATCGCTTTGACATCTGATGGGAGGGTGTTCCACAGGGCGGGCGCCACTACTGAGAAGGCCCTCTGCCTGGTTCCCTGTAACTTGGCCTCTCGCAGTGAGGGAACCGCCAGAAGGCCCTCGGAGCTGGACCTCAGTGTCCGGGCAGAACGATGAGGGAGGAGACGCTCCTTCAGGTATACTGGACCGTTTATGGCTTTAAAGGTCAGCACCAACACTTTGAATTGTGCTCGGAAACGTACTGGGAGCCAATGTAGGTCTTTCAAGACTGGTGTTATATGGTCTCGGCGGCCGCACCGAGTCACCAGTCTAGCTGCCGCATTCTGGATTAGTTGTAGTTTCTGGGTCACCTTCAAAGGTAGCCCCACGTAGAGCGCATTGCAGTAGTCCAAGCGGGAGATAACCAGAGCATGCACCACTCTGGCGAGACAGTCTGCAGGCAGATAGGGTCTCAGCCTACGTACCAGATGGAGATGGTAAACAGCTGCCCTGGATACAGATTTGACCTGTGCCTCCATGGACAGCTGTGAGTCCAAAATGACTCCCAGGCTGCACACCTGGTCCTTCAGGGGCACAGTTACCCCATTCAGGGCCAGGGAATCCTCCACCTGCCCGCCTGTCCTCCAAAACAGTACTTCTGTCTTGTCAGGATTCAATCTCAATCTGTTAGCCGCCATCCATCCTCCAACCGCCTCCAGACACTCACACAGGACCTTCACCGCCTTCACTGGTTCTGATTTAAAAGAGAGGTAGAGCTGGGTATCATCCACATACTGATGAACACCCAGCCCAAACCTCCTGATGATCTCTCCCAGTGGCTGCATGTAAATGTTGAAAAGCATGGGGGAGAGGACAGAACCCTGAGGCACCCCACAAGTGAGAGCCCAGGGGTCTGAACACTCATCCCCCCCCCACTTTTTGAACACGGCCCAGGAGGAAGGAGCGGAACCACTGTATGACAGTGCCCCCTGCTCCCAGCCCCTCAAGACGGTCCAGAAGGATGTTATGGTCGATGGTATCAAACGCCGCTGAGAGATCCAGCAGAACTAGGAAACAGCTCTCACCTTTGTCCCTAGCCCGCCGGAGATCATCAACCAGTGCGACCAAGGCAGTTTCAGTCCCATGATGAGGCCTGAATCCTGACTGGAAGGGATCCAAATGGTCCGCTTCTTCCAGGCGTGCCTGGAGTTGTTCAGCAACCACTCGCTCAATCACCTTGCCCAAGAATGGAAGATTTGAGACTGGGCGATAATTGGCTATCGTGGCCGCATCTAAAGATGGTTTTTTAAGAAGCGGTTTAATAACTGCCTCTTTCAGCAGGTCTGGGAAGGCTCCCTCACGGAGGGAAGCATTCACCACCCCACGAAGCCCATCGCCCAGTCGTTCCCAGCTAGCTTTTATAAGCCAGGATGGGCAAGGATCCAGGAGACAGGTGGTTGGCTTCACTCATCCAAGCAGCCTGTCCACAACCTCGGAGGTAACAGATTGGAATTGATCCCACACAACTTGACTAGACAGGACTCTAGCACTCTCCCGCCCTGGCCCTGCTCCCACGGTGGAGTCTACCTCTTCCCGAATCTGAGTGATTTTATCTGCAAAAAACTTTGCAAAATCATTGCAGGAGATGATGTGGCCCGTACTGTGCCCCGATGTCGCAGGTGGTTCCGCTAAATTGTGAACCACCTGAAAAAGTCTCCTGCTGCTGTTTTCTGCAGATGCAATAGAGGCGGTGAAGAAAGTCAAATTACCACATAGCATATATTCAACACAAAAAACAGCGACATTTTGTTGTTGACCAAGGACAGCTGGACATATAAAGGGCCCCATTACCTTCAGTAGCTTAGCACCTCATCAAACCTAAATCCGGACCTGTGTCAAAGTTTTCTGCTCATGCAATGACTTAATCAGCTACATGCCTTAAAATCACCTTTCGGCCCTAACACCCACCCAAAAGTTTTATAATATTTATCTGTCTGCATTTGTACACAGTGTCCCATATGACTGAGTCCTAGCAGGGACCAATGTGGTGGTGCAGAGCAGTAAAACCACTGCTGACCAGAGACTGGGCAGAAGTGAATAATGGCCTTTGTTGTTGTTGTTTAGTCATTTAGTCGTGTCCGACTCTTCGTGACCCCGTGGACCAGAGCACGCCAGGCACTCCTGTCTTCCACTGCCTCCTGCAGTTTGGTCAAACTCATGTTGGTAGCTTCGAGAACACTGTCCAACCATCTCGTCCTCTGTTGTCCCCTTCTCCTTGTGGACAATGGCCTTACTATTGCACCATTGCATAGTGCAGAGGTTTTCAACCTTTTTGAGTCCACAGCACCCTTAACCAACTACATTATTTCTGTGGCACCCCTGTGGCACTCAGGAGCCCAGTTATGTCATCCCTTGTTTGCAGAGCTGGCACCCCCTCACCCTTTTTTGAAACCCTCCCTTGTGTTGTGTTCCCTCAGCCTTCTCTCCTCACCCATCTCCTTGGGAGTCCTCCAGGCAGTTCCTGCTGCCATCCCTGGTCTCTGAGCTGCCCCCTCCCCACCCCAAAGAGAGGTTCCTCCCAGAGGCACCATTCCCTTGCGGAGCTTATAGCCAGGGCTGCTGCAATAAACAGCTGTGCAAGAGACTTGAGAGGGCATCAGAGAAGGAGGGGAAAGAAAGGGACAGAGGCCATTGTTGCACGCGGCACCCCTGACCATCATTCAAGGCACCCCAGGGTGCCACACACACTGGTTGAAAACCACTGGCATGGTGGTATCTGGAGAAGGAACAAGGGGAGGAGCCTTCAGTCCTCACAAGTACTTCATTGGGGCAAGACCTCCTGGAAAGAGTTGCAGGGTTGTTGTATTGTATCTCAGTTTCGTTTCTGATTTGCAGACTATGGTATGGAGCCAGAGCTGTGTCTGTGTCTAATTCACCCAATTCACATAATGCTTCTGATTGGACCAAAGGCCATGTCACATGGATGAGCAAAAGCATGGCACTCAGGCAGGATTTTGTTTCCATACATTCCCATCACTATTGAACAAATCTTAGTCAGGAATTAGCATTGAAATAGCCTGTAAATTGTGTGTTAAAATGTAATCAATATTTGTATTTGTGTTTGGGCAGCAAAATCTGTGGAGAAAGCTTCATGGGATTTATTTCTGCTTAGATACTTGAATGGTGGCCTTCAAAACGTGTCAGTTGTAATTTAAGAATGGTGTTTAATATGGAATATGCAGATCAATCCAATTGATTTCATTGAATAAAAAAGTCCTTGTAAGGATATATGGGTACACATTTTTAAATGCAACAAGCCCAATAATTGGTTTAAATGTAAAAATAAATTGTGTCTAGAGATATCCAGCCCAGCTATGGCTGATGCTTTATTGGTTTTTACATTTCACTAACTGATGGGCTTTCATGTAAAATCAATATTATGCAGTCAAATATATTTTGCTTTGTTATGCCGTAGGTGCTGTTGGCTGAAGCACAATTTTTACATAAGATACCAAACCTTTATCTTGCAATAAACTTGCTTTAAAAGGAAGGGGAAATTTAAAGGGTCACTTTTGCCTGCTGCATATTCCAGAGTTTTCTTTGCAATAATGTATGGATTTTTTTCAGGGGGTTCTTTGTAGGTTGTTTGGTTTGGGTCTCCCCCCCCCCCCACTCCTTGGCTAACTCCCAGCCTTTTAATTAAGTCCCTGGCTATTCCATCCTTTAAAAGCAATTGCCATCCATTAGATGGATGCCACAAAAAGGCAGTGTTGGCATACTTGAGAAGCAGAGAGGAATGAAACTACGTTGATCATGCTACACCTACACTGAAGCTGACAGCAACTTCACATTGTTTCGTAATGGTGTGGAGGGGCATGCGTTTTGTTCCCTTTGGGCATTTTTGACAGTTTTAATAGAAGTGAAAGGCAGGGTGTGTGTGTTTTTTTCTATAGTAGAAGGAACCATTTCTTTTCTTTTCTTGAAATTGTAATTCGTAGCTCACAGCGGGGGAGAGTCGAAGATCAAAGTGTAAAGAAAACTCGCCACATCCGACTTGGTCTTGCTTGGAATGTTACCCAAGTGCGTTGAGCCGAACTCACTGTCACAAGAGAAAGACCTTGGCAGGGTAATGTATTTGGACCACAGACATGGAAAGAAATAGTAAATATAACTCATTTCAAATGGCCTGAAATGTCAGCCCTCCCTTCAGATGGCCATAGCTTTTCGTATTGCAAAATGGCAACTTTTACTTGAGGGGGGGAAGGATCGTGTTCCCATGACTGAGAACTCTAAAGGCCTTTCAGTACTTTGTGTCTAGGGAGGGCGATGGATGTTTTTGTGAGGACTCTGTACAGTGAAAGAATGTCTGGAAACAGTAGAATTCTCCCTTCTGTCTTTTCACTTTTCTTACTGACCGAATGTCACAGCCCCAACAAAATATATTTCTCTCCCCGCCCCTGCCTCCCCCCCCCCCCCCGATTCTATCCTTCCACAATAGTCTTGAAAGAGCAGGTGCAATTTTACAGTCATCTGAATTACAAAGCTATAATTACTGGGCAAATTTCACATTTTCATGAAAAAGAAGTTTCTTCTGCTACAGAGTTCCCAAACTGAAAATTGGCATTTCAGCCCAGCTCCTTCTCCCAACCCTACAATTCTAAAACACTCAAAAGGTTAAAAAAATAATAGACCTAGAAAATAAATATACATGCCGCTTATTGAATTCAGCGAAGCAGAGAATTCTTCTGGACTTGTGAAGTCAGTCAGAGACCAGCTTTACACTTTTTTAGTCATGATTTAAAACAATTGAGCACACGCCATAAGCACTGAGTCACTGGAAAATGAAGTCTGATGAACCATTCAGGACCCAACTGAACTAATACGTTAGAATATTATCACTTCGGAATATGTGAAGTGAATGGTAAGTCTGGCTCGCACAAGCCATTTGGGCTGAGCAATGACTGAAAGCATTTACATGAAAATGCATGCTTTTGTCAAACCAAAGATATATTTATCGTACAATACAGAACAGTATGTGACCTAGACACAGCAGTAAGGGGCAGGGGAAACATGATTCATGGAAGTGGCCCTCAAACCTGCAGGATCCCTCTGGAAGCTGCCTTATACTGAATTGAACCATCTGCTTATCCAACTCAGGATTGTCATTACTGGCAGCAGTTTTTTAGGGTTTCAGACATGGAGTTTTCCCCAGCTTTGCCTGAAGATGCCAGGGAGTAAACCTGAGTCCTTCTGCATGCTGAGCTTATGCCCTACTACTGAGCGATGGTCCTTCCCAAAAGTTTACTCAAAAGCCTTCTCTGGAAAGAAGGAACTTTTTCTTTCTGGATACAAACTTTCATATTTAACACCTTTGTTTTAAATGGATTTGTTTTCATTTTAATTTTTTGTAAGCTGTCCCAAGAAGCAGTTAAATTGTATAACTGCCTAAATAAAGAATTAAAAACACACTTCCAGATAACTGCAAGTGGCAGCAATGGTTTCTCAAGAATGCTGCAGTCCCATGCACGCTTGCTTATTATTTATCTGTGTACTTTGTCAACATGTCTACACCACTTGATTCACAATAAATCTTTAAATTATCAATAAAACACTTGAAAATTCACAGCAAAAATGACTATAACGCAAACACCTCCATGACTGGGTAAACTTGCCTTAACAAAAGTGTTTTAAGTGGGCACTGAAAAGAGTACAGTGAAGGCACCTGCTTGATGTCAATAGGCAGAAGGTCCCAAAATGTAGGTGCCAACACACTGAAAGATTGATTTTGTTAGGTTATAATAAGTTGGACCGAGGGACGCGGGTGGTGCTGTGGGTTAAACCACAGAGCCTAGGACTTGCCAATCAGAAGGTTAGCAGTTCGAATCCCTGTGACAGGATGAGCTCCTGTTGCTCAGTCCCTGCTCCTGCCCACCTAGCAGTTCGAAAGCACATCAAAGTGCAAGTAGATAAATAGGTACCGCTCAGGTGGGAAGGTAAATGGCGTTTCTGTGCACTGCTCTGGTTCGCCAGAAGCAGCTTAGTCATGCTGGCCACATGACCCGGAAGCTGTACACCGGCTCCCTTGGCCAATAAAGCGAGATGAGCGCCGCAACCCCAGAGTCGATCACGACTGGACCTAATGGTCAGGGGTCCCTTTACCTTTACCTTAATACGTTGGACCATCAACAAAAGGAAGTAGCTGCTCTTGTTTGGGGTTCCAGGCAGCCCTCTTCTACTGCATTCCAACCCCAATAGCCAATCTGTGTTGTGCAGCCACTGAGCATGCTGGGACCTCATTGGTCTGTTGTTTTTTGTTCCATTTGGGGTTTTGTTAAAAAAAAAAATTGGGGGGGTACTTCTGTGAACCTTGGTGTTTCCCCTTGGCCAAGCTAAATAGCACAATCTCAACCATCAAATTCACTGGGGCTTACTCCCAGGTAAGTGGAGTTGGGATTCTCCCATTGAACTCAGTAGGACTTGCATAGGGTTACATCAGCAGCAGCCCCAGGTTCTACAAAATGATACCAAATCTTTACTCAGCCCTCTCAGATTCCTGACAAGTTGAAAAGGCAAGATGGATAGTAAATGTAAAGCAGATGTTCTGTATAGGCATGGAAGCTAACATCAGTAAGGGTGCCTCCCTCAAGATCCCACCATTTCTTCTTGGATGCTACTTCCCCCATTTCCTGATTTTGTAATCTCGAAGTGAAACATGAACTGGAAAAATGTTCCTAGAGGCAGAAGAGAGAAAAGAGTTGCATGCCCATATTTTGACTAAAGTACAAGTTAATGGTCTACTCAGTGATTCCACATGTGGATTGGATTTGTATGTGCCTAATGGTACACAGCATGGTATCCTTATTAGGTAATGGAAGGAAGGAAAAGTTAATAATTTCATAGAAGCAGGAGGTTAAAGAGAATGATTTGAAGGATATTATGGAGGTAACATGGTGTAGTTGGTGAGGGCAATCCAGCGGCAACTGCCTGGAATGTACAAATGTACAAAATGTAGCAAAGAATGAGCGAAGTTTATATCTTATTCGTGTTCATTCAGAAATGAGATCACTTATGGAGAGAGACGATTTTGTAGGTTTGCCTATAGAGTGGTCAACTATGAACTACCAGGCTTTTACCATGAATATCTGGACTTAAAAAATAAAATTAAAAAATCCTGCAATGCAAAATCCTTGATATTCCACAGATTGCTAGTTCAACCTGTGATGTAAGAATCTCTTTTGATTTTTTTAGTCTTAGATACCACTCCCGCAAAAGGGGGTTGCTTTTTAGTGAAATAATTTTTCTCTCCTGTTACAAAACTAGACATCAACAATTGCCATCAGGGAAATGTAAAACGATTGATACTTGTCAAGTCAAATGTGAATTTAATGGATCCCCCCAACCCCCACCTCCAAATTTATTCTGAAAAATTGAATATGGCTGATGGCGGCTGACAACTGGAGGTCCACTTCAGCAATTGGCAAATACCATCCCAAGCTTGCTAGACACATTTGATTGCCATGCCTTCAGAATATTTGAATGCTATTGAACTATTCCACAGTATGATGGATAAAATAACAGCGATCCAAGCAAATGTGCAACTGTACAACCCAATATAAACACATTCGCTTACAGCGAATCCTGTTGCTTTCAGTACAGCTTATGCTTAAGATTGAATCCCTAGAGCTGCCTCACATTCCACACATATGCATTGCCTGACAACTGCAGCAACAATTGTTCGTCCCACGTGTGAATGAAACCAAACACGTGAAAATCACAGGCAGAACATTTGCATTACTGTACTGTGAACACCATGTCTGTTCATGGACGTAATTCACACATTCAACTAGGAGTCAGCAGTTGTTGAATAACTAAGCATGGTAAGAAAACAAGCTTGGCCTGTCATATTTAGCTCACTGGCTTCGTTAATAATACCCTAGAAAAATCAGTAGATCAAAAACATTCAAGTGAGAAAATAATTGCTGTCTCAACGAGGAAATAAACAGTTTTCGCTGTGGTGCAATAACAGAATAATAACAAAGCATATTTCATTAAAACTGTTCAAAATGTAGCAAAGTGCACAACGGAACATAAAAACATCTCTCTGTAAATCTGTAATGTCCTGTGCATTAATGAGCCATTGTCATGACTATGTGCATGCATATTTTGTATATAGCAGGACAGGGTGAGGAGGAGGAGGGAGGGCTTGGCCTTCCCATCAGCAACACTGCTGTGCTTACCAGAAGGGTGAGACATTGGGGATGTTGGTACAGTGAGGGTGCGATGGCAGGACCAATCCAGCGCTCCTGCCACTTCACTGCACCTCTCTCCCTTGCAGTATGTGCTGTCTATGGAAGGCCAGGTGGATGGCAGCTCCCCTCCCTACTGGCCTATCATAGCAAATGATTGGTGATTGCAAATATTTTCAGTTGGTTTATATGCTTCCAAAGGCTTTTTAAAAACGAAATACGAGAGAGAGAGGGAGGGAGGGAGGGAGGGAGGGAGGGAGGGAGAGAGAGAGAGAGAGAGAGAGAGAGAGAGAGAGAGAGAGAGGGAGGATATTTCAGGGCACCTGGAAGTGTGGTGTAGTGGTTAAGAGCGGTAGTCTCGTAATCTGGTGAACCGGGTTCGCGTCTCTGCTCCTCCACATGCAGCTGCTGGGTGACCTTGAGCCAGTCACACTTCTCTGAAGTCTCTCAGCCCCACTCACCTCACAGAGTGTTTGTTGTGGGAGAGGAAGGGAAAGGAGAATGTTAGCCGCTTTGAGACTCCTTAAAGGGAGTGAAAGGCGGGATATCAAATACAAACTACTACTCTTCTTCTTCTTCTTCTTCTTCTTCTTCTTCTTCTTCTTCACCTGTTTCTGCATGCAACTGAGAAATCTCCCTATTTTGGGAACGTTAGATAACTTTTCCCTTCTTTTGTTTTCCTAGGACAGGAAACCAACAAAGTCAGCTCTGGAGGCAAGCATTGGAAATCTGGCATCTTGGTAGCAGTCATGACCTAATTCAGATCTGTTCTATCCATCTCTAGGGTGTGTGTGTGTGTGTGTGTGTGTGTGTGTGTGTCTTGACTGTGGCCCAAAGAAGTCAAAACCACAAGCCTAACTCTAACATGTTTTTTGATTCTTTTGCTTTATATTATATGGTATATTTCTGTTTCCTTCACTTCTATAGGTTTAGCAGAAGAAAACCTTTAAAGTTCATCCAAAGACCACTTACTTTGACATGTGGTATTAATGTTTTATGACTGAACTCCATTGCATATCCTATATTTTCAGATGGAAACTGAGCCAGAAACATTTTTTTGGGAAATGAAAGTAATGTGGGCATTTGGCAGCACACAATTTTCAAAGAAAACTGTTACCCAAGACCGGAGATATCTGAAATGCAGGTAATTTTATTACCCATGAATTACCCTTTGGTTGGTGTTTCACTGCATGCACAGCCCTACTCCAAATGTTTTTCTAATATCATACGAAATTATGGTTTACATTTACGTTTAAGTTGTCAGTTAACCATGATGCTACAGACAACAGTAATTAGTAGTGCAGCTCAATTAGATAACAGAACAAAATATCCTGTTGGCATCCAGTGAAAGTGATAGTGAACAGACAGCTTGAATATCACCTGCTATACATTGACAGATTTCAGGGTTGTTGTTTTTTTTTAAGTGCA
The DNA here is from genome assembly GCF_964106915.1 of Podarcis gaigeae. NCBI lineage: Eukaryota > Metazoa > Chordata > Lepidosauria > Squamata > Lacertidae > Podarcis > Podarcis gaigeae. Next base: position 39,351,329 of record NC_139678.1, on the reverse strand, counting down.
TGACAACAATTAAATCATCAGAGAGAAAAAACATGCCCTTTTCAAGAATTTTGAGATATTGATTTAGAGTGCCCATTATCTGGTGTCAAACTGGAAATATCCAGGAAGCAATCTATGCTCATTCTATGACATTACTCTAAGAACAATGGTGTTTTGAGATAATAATGCCTTAATTATCTATCATTTTCTAATTTTATATTCACAGCACTCTACCTGATGGATGACCTTTATACAGAGCAGGACATGGGGAGTGCAACATTGCTGTGTTACTTTCATGGACCAGCTCCATGCAATGGGAATTGGGGTCCCTGAGCTTCTCGGGCTTGCCGATCATAAGTAAGGTCAGCAGTTGAAATCCGCTCAACGGTGGTGAGCTCACATTGCTCTGTCCCAGCTCCTGCCAACCTAGCAGTTTGAGAGCATACCAGAGTGAGTAGATAGATAGGTACTGCTGTGGCAGGAAGGTAAAGGGTGTTTCCGTGCTCTCTGGCATTCATCACAGTGCCCCGTTGCTCCAGAAGTGGTTTAGTCATACTGGCCACATGACCTGGAAAAGCTGTCTGCGGAAAAATCCCATCTCCCTTGGCCTGAAAGCAGAGAGGAGACCACACTCCATAGTCGAATTTGACTAGATTTAACCACCCAGCGGACCCTTACCTTTTTACTATTTTTTTGCTTTGTAGTACCAGTCCTACCTATAGGACTGGGTCCAGAAAGTAGCAATGGGACATTTCACTGTCTAGCAGTTATGCTATGGAATGTTGCAGGCCACTACTTTATCTTCAGCACTATGTGTTTAAATACATACATACATACATACATACATAGGTAAAGGTACCAACTCTGACCAACTCTGGGGTTGCGGCGCTCATCTCGCTTTATTAGCTGAGGGAGCCGGCGTACAGCTTCTGGGTCATGTAGCCAGCATGACTAAGCCACTTCTGGTGAACCAGAGCAGTGCACAGAAACGCCGTTTACCTTCCCGCTGGAGCGGTACCTATTTATCTACTTGCACTTTGATGTGCTTTCGAAGTGCTAGGTTGGCAGGAGCAGGGACCGAGCAACGGGAGCTTTGAACCGTTGTGGGGATTCAAACCGCCAACCTTCTGATCGGCAAGTGCTAGGCTCTGTGGTTTGACCCACAGCGCCACCCGCGTCCCATACATACATACATACATACATACATACATTTTCCAGGGATGTCCCTGATTTAGAGAAGCTGTTTTGGTTTCTGATTTGATCCTGGAATGTCTTACTTTTCCATAGGATGTCCCTATTTTCATAGGAGAAATGTTGGAAGGTACAGAGTTATCCAACCCCTGAGCCTTTTGATGGCAGTCCTGTACAGGGAAGTTTTTTAAATGTTCAATGTTTTATTATGTTTTGATATATGTTGGAAGCTGTGTGGGGTATAAATAGTTAAATTATCATTATGGAATGGGTGTCCCTGTTTTCACTGGAGAAATGTTGGAGGATATATATATATATATATATATATATATATATATATATATGCAGGTTTTGGTGTCCTCGGGTGTCTTCCCGTGTAAAAGTTGGGGTGTCTAGGCGACGTTTCGACGAGGTCTCACTCGTCATCTTCAGGCTGGTGCTTTCGGCTTCTTGTTACTGGAACAGGTACCTTTCTTGTTACTCTGTTCCAGTAACAAGAAGCCGAAAGCACCAGCCTGAAGATGACGAGTGAGACCTCGTCGAAACGTCGCCTAGACACCCCAACTTTTACACGGGAAGACACCCGAGGACACCAAAACCTGCATTCCTGTACCCGTGAAAATCTACGAAAGCAAATATATATATATATATATATATATAGTCACTGGGAGTGGTCATTCAGAATTTGGGGGCAGGTTTCCATCAGTACGATGCTGCTGCTCAGCTCTATTTCTCCATAAACTCTGAATCAGGAGAGGTCATGTGGGCCCTGGACTAATGCCTGGAAGTAGTGTGGGGGATGGATGAAGGAAAAAAAGCTGAGCTTGAATCCTTGCAAGACAGAGGCATTGTGGGTGAGTAGTTTTCATGTCTGAGAAACTGGTCAATTGGCTACCCTGGTGGTGTTGCTCTCCCCTTGAAGGAGCAGATATGCAGTCCAGGGTTGCTTCTGAATCTAGCTTTGTCACTGGAGACCCAGGCAGCCTCAGTACCTAGAAACACCTTGGTATGGTTGATTTTGCCATATGACCTACACAGCTTCACAACATGGTGAACATGGGTTTGTAATATCATGTCAATAAAATGTGGAAGGTATTTTCTTTACCAATGCTCCAGTTTGTTTCCATTAGAAACTCAGACACAGAACCGTAAATCGTCACTAAAAGTAGCCTTGAGAATTAATTATTCAGATTAGGAATAAAATAAATTCCTGCTTCTGAGTGAACACAACTGTATAATATGTACAGTGTTGGTTGGTGCCTGGACAACACACTGTTAATTTCAATGGATTCCTTTTTATCATAAAAAAGGATTTGCACTGAAGGGCAAAGACCACCTCCATATGCATCCAGACTGCATTACAATCTAATCCATCACTTTATACATTTATAGGTGCCTGCTTTTTCTGGCTTGCTGAAAGGGTCATCATAAAAAAGGTCCATGTGAAAAGCTGGTTTAAATTTCATGTGTTTTCACTTGGAAAGTATCTGGCTAAATGAACACCAGTTCCAACATCAGACACTTCAGTGACCAAGAATAAATAAATCCTTCTTTGGAAGATGGAAGTGAGAGAAGTTAAACTGTATTTTGGGAAGTAGGCATCTCTTGCCATTATTTCCAACCCCTTCAGGTGGCTACAGAGCTTTTCATTCAATGAAAATAACATGAAAGTTACATTTATAAAAATGGTGTTAAGTTGGTCATGAATGAAAAATAAGGGACTCGTTGACATCCACGGGGAAAACATGTGCATAGCTGGTTTCTAGGCTGAAGCCAATGAAGTGGTAGAAAGTTCGGCATCAACTGTGAAGCTATAGTCAGTATGACAATTCATCCCCTTAGGGAAGGTTTCCAAAACAGTGTGTGCAGTAATGTTCATATGTGTGGGACGTGAGTGTCCCTCTCTCCAATTATTTATTATTGGGTTTTTGTATGAGCGCCTGCCATTTACCCTTTGGAAAACTGACCCTCCACTGTCCTACCACAAAACCATCTTTTATTTGACTTTACTAAACATGAATCGTAATGGTTGCATCTGGAAGGCAGTGGGAAATAAGCCCTAACTTGACTTCCAGCCAGTTATGTAGCTCTGTGTTTCATTTGGAGTAATCGGAAGTGTCACCTCATGCTCTAAGTGTAGAAAACAAAAAGGGCAAGGTGTTTCACAGTGACAGAGGACATTTAACACGAGAGAAGAGGAATGGGGAATTTCAGACTGAGATAATGGACATTGGTCTCAATAGAGACCATTGCTGCAGAATTACATTAGAATATAGTTTCTGCAATATGTCTCCTAATGATTTGCAATTGCATTTTCTAAGACTCCATATGTAAATGTTTCAATTTGATTCTAATGAACAAATAAGCAAACAAAAGTCTTACATTCTTTCCCCTAAATTAATTTAACCCAGCAATCCCAGTCACATTCATAAGGGAGAAACTACATGTTCAGTCTCCAGATTTTCAGAAAAACCCTTGAAGGACCTATTATTAATATTTGCTCTAAAGGTTTCACTGGTAACATCATTATGATTCTTTCTTAATTGTGGTATAAGTCTGTAAAACCACACAGAATATTAATTCCTCAACATCCTTCACCAGAGCTCCCTGAGATTGGAATAATTCAAAGAAAAAAGGCAGAGTTCCTGTTTCTGACATATCCTAGGAATTTCCCCACTAAATCAAGTATTTTCCCATCTCTTCAGTGGTAGACTTTGTGCAGCAGCACCCCCAGATCTGAAGAAAGATGCCCTGCTTTCTTCGTGACATTATTTTACCAGTACATAATTTCAGCTGCATAAACATCCCTGGTGACATCAAAACTGTTGGAGGGTCCACAATATGGAATGGTATGGCTGTGCTACTTCTGCTGCTCTACAGCAAAGTGCAGCCAGCTTCATTACAGCTACTAGAAATATGTCCCTTCATCACTCAAGAATGCTAATTGCTAAGGCTGCTACTCAATAATATGAATATTAACTGATTAAGCATATGAGTTTGGTTAATTAATCGACTAATTAAATCTGGTTACAAAAAAGAAACACTTTAAAAATATGATGCATGTACTTTTCATAGCAGGCATCATATCGGTGCCTAAAGTTTCTTACCCATGCAGGAGGGCTGATTGGCATGCAGTGAAACACCTTCCCAGCCAACGTGTTTTGTGACATTCTTAACATGCTGTCCTGTGGCGAGGTTAAATGCATGTCACTTGATGCCATGCAAGCTGCTCTTGTGCATATTTGCTCAGAAGTAAATCTTACTCTCGAGTAAGCCAGCATAGGATTGCAGCCCAAATCATTACTTTGATACTGCCTCCATTGGGTAGGTGCTTACAGAAATGTGATTGACACTGTAATATCTGTGACGCTTCATTCACATGTGCAAGTCACCAGTAAATGCTATGGAGCTGAGCATGGAAGTCACACACTTGTGAAGTGCACTGCGCTCTGTGTTTCCTACAGTATCCTCAGTATTGAGGTTCTTGTGAACCAAGTCAGCCACCGTGATGTTACATTTCATCCTGGAGGCATAGCTGTCAACTTTTCCCTTTTCTTGCAAGGAATCCTATTCGGAATAAGGGAATTTCCCCTAAAAAAAGGGAAACGTTGACAGCTATGCCTGGAGGCCAACCACCTCCAGTCATGCCTAGCACAAAGTGAGGGGTTCAGAGCTCTCTATGCATCAAGAGATGCATCAAGAGATGAGGAAACAGCCCCATCTCTAACTTCTTGCTGGGAGAAAGAGGCTACAAGTTTTCTAAACTGTACAAAAAGGGGTTAAATGCAATATTCGCTATAGAACACAATTCAAAACTGCATTCAAAAAAACATGGCAAAGTCTTTGCTTGTTCGATTCCTTGTTTATTTGCATGTGTGGGGTGCATTACTTCACAACTTCCCCTTGCTACACAACAAGTCCCCCCGGCTTATAACTTGTTTTGAACCTTCTTCGCAAGTTTTCTAAAGGATGAAGCATTGTTTTAAAGATGATGCACTTATGTATCATAGCAGGTGCCATAGGTCTGGGACTTTTCTATCACTTTACATCAGGCACTGGGGGAATCAGAAGCGATACAAGTGAATTGCATTGCCTCTGGTATTCTCCAAGGCCTCCTGCAAGAGGAAAGATATTAGCCACCCATTCTCCCAGATGTCTCTTTCAAAGATGGAGTTGGCTACCAACTAATCAACCAATTCCCCAGTGGATAATAAACTGAAAATATGTACATGATTTCCAATCCTAATAACAATATAATGTTCCATTTATCCCCCAAAGAAACAACAGGTGTAGCAGATTCTTTTAAAGCTAAGGATGTTTCCATAAGTAATGTACAGTAAGTCCACAAGCCTAAGAAAACTCTACAGAAGTTAGCATTGGCCAAGGGAAAGAGTAATGATGAAAACTGAAAAGCAAGCCCTCAACTGTAACGTGATGCTATGAAATTAATTACAAAAGCTAGACAGCTTCGGAAATTGTATTATTCTAGGGAAATGGGGAATGTGATCATAATATGTAAATTGTGATGTCACCAAAACAAGCAATGGAAAATATTTATTTTGGCTTGTGCCTATATTGGAGGGTTTCCAGTTATTACTGTAGCGCAAATGTCACAGAGATTACGCTGAGTTACTAGGAACTACTGAAAGGGGTATTGTAGCGAGACCTCTTCATTGCTCTCCAGTGCATATTGGGTTTCATTCCATTATGTAACTAAGCTCACGCTGATGGTAATTTTTTTAAAGTTTGATTAAAATAGTAGCAGTAGTTGATGGGAATGGCTGTTGTTGACTTCTGACATTCTTGGAGAGGCTACGAAAGAATAATTGCCAGCGATAGTCCATGTGGTGCTTTATAGATCTTAGAGTAGAGCTCTTGAGCTCAAGTTATAACCTTAAAAGGTATTTGCTTATACTGAGCAGAAGGATCTCTGCTTGCGAGAGCCAGCCAAATGACAACTCACCGAACAGGAAAGCATTAGGATTTTTAGCTGCGTAATGTTCCTACAAACGGCCCATGCTGTGCTAATAAAACTATTGTGACTGGCATCGTTTGCAGTGGAAACTGACAGATGAAGCAGTTAAGTACTTTTTCAGAAAAGTTCCAACAGTAAATCATTAAAGCACACAAACAATCCTCCTTCGTCAGGCTGCAAATTGTCTCATAAAAATGATCACAAATCGAAAACAATGTAAACAAACAAATCGACAACTAATTAACATCTTCCCCCCACTCCCATCCCCCACTGTAAATAGATCTACAACTTAGGAGAACATTCATCCAACACATTGTCAACTCATCGTAAACACATCTACAACTCATTACCCAGTATATTGTCACCTCATTGCAATTAAAGACAGTTGCAGCCTAACGGTAGTGTTTCCTTACACAAAATCAGTTTAATATCCTGATGGCAGGATGCCTCCAAGTATGAGTTAGGCTGCATTTGATGCATTCTCCTTATGCCCCTATAAGGACAACACCAAAGCAGAATGGTTACTTTTCTCTTCGTTGTCCATGTATACACTTCCCACAAGAGTTATATAACCACCCAGAACAGCTCCACAAGACTGTCCTTTCTTCTGCACCTCTGCCACCAACATTGCATAGTCTCTAAATAAACAGACCTATTTTTCAAGCAACCAGGCTGTTATGTACTGAGTTGAATAGGATCCAAAATGCAGCAGTCTGATTGGTCCTAGAACAATAGGATTCAGAATGCAGCAGTCTGATTGGTCCTAGAACAATGCAGCAGTATGATTGGTTCGCAGGAGCCACCCAATCCAGCTCCAGGTGGAAGTGAATCCACAACCTGATTGGCCTACAGGAGAATCCTGGAATTAGCCAATCGTGTGCAGCCCATTGTGTAAAAAATGTATATAAAGCAGATATTGTGGGGGAACTTCCATTCCTCCTCACCACTATGAGCTGAATAAAGAGCATGAAATCCACTCTCAACTCCGAGTATATTTCACAGGCATTGCCTTAAATGTGTCTGGATTCGACTGGTCATGCTTCATCTGCCTCAAGGAACCCCCATAAACCTGGTTTAGGTGTTCGAAGATGGTAGGAGACATGGCCTGTATGTTTACAGTCAAACTGGTCAGTTAGGTGGCTTTCTTTTTATGTCAGAAGATACCCATGTCTAACATGAGCCCCCAGACCTAGCCACTATTTATGCTGTAAACTGCACACCGCAGTTCAAATTAAAAGAGACACACATATAACACAGCACAGATTTCACAGTAAATTTCAGGAGCCATATTGATGAGTTTGGCAGACGATGGCAATTGTTAGAGTGGCAAAATGTGGGGTCATATAGAGCAGACTTTGGCCTTGTGACACATCTGTAATCTCAACTTCAGCAGGTTATATTTGAGTAAAAGCAGGCTTTTAAATATAGGATTTTTGAAGGATAGATCAACTTGTGTGTGTGTTTGTGTGTGTGTGTGTGTTGATCCATCAGTCCACTAAAGCTTATCTATCACTCACCATGTGTGACTTTCAAAGTCACCTTAGCACACAGATGATGGGTAACAAAGTGTTTGAAGAGAATGGATCACTTTTGGCTTTCATTCTCCACGGGTTGATTCCTCATGGTGGTACAAATACTCTGCGATCCCTTGAAAAGTAAGCAGTGTTTTCGTCAAATTCAAAGCACAAGCAAGAGGTGATCCAGCCTAATATAGAAGATAAGTTTCTAACAAAATAAATAAAGTATTTCAGTCAACAGAGAGATGCTTTCAAATGTAGTCCTGTTTTGCCTGATATTTATGAAGGTAGAGGAGAAGCAGCAACCTCCTCTCTGTTGTGACATCCAGTAGAGATCAGACAGATTATTGATGGGGATTGTCAATGTCCCTATGGCAAGGCAGGCTGCTAGTGTCTCAGTCATTTGGCAGCATTCATTAAATTCATTATTCAGCCAGATGTACTCTGGGCTACATGCATGCATCATATACAGACAAAAAAAGAGGCCTAATCCCAAACCCATTGAGGGCAGTAGGAAATTTCCGACTAATATGAGTAGGTTTTATTTTTAAGATCCATATGCTTTTCCAAACTTACCCTGTGTTGTTTTTTTTTAAGATGCCTGCCCATTATTGAACTTATTTTTAAATTCTGACTTCACTGTTATGGTCTCTGTTTTCTTTAGGAACGTGTTCCCTTTCTTCGTTTTGGCATGGGTATTATCTCAATCACTCTAGAAAATACTCCCTCATGATTAAAACCTGGCTTCTTTACAAGCCTCATTTTATCTGTTAAATATATCCATATCTTCTTTCTCTAACTGCACAGGAGGTCTAGAGTAACATCCAAGAATCTCCAGGACAAGCAACCTTTATTTTCCTTAACTTCTTTCCAAACTGTCTCTCATGTCAGACAAAATATTTATGTCTGTTTCCTCTGCAGACGCAGTATAATCAGAGAAACTAATTTACTGTGAGTGGAAAGTCTAAATTCTGTGTTCAAGGGATAGGTTTCCTGTACTACACCACTATCTGACACACTGAGGTTATGTCCTTTTGGAAACAGAAAGATTTTGTGTACGTATGAAAGATCACACACACACACACAAAGTTCAATGCTCATTTTACATTTTGAGATAACTTAATGAATCCCCAATTCCAAATGGAAACCCAAAAGGTTTGTTGTTGTTTTTTGCCAGACTTAGACTGTTTCCCTGATGTTATATGGGTTTGTACAGGCACCAAGGGCCTCTTCACAGATGACATATTTTCTACACAGAAATTAAATTAAATAGCAGGCATGGGGAACATCCACAACATCCCCCAGTCGGGCTATGTTGTTGGAAGCAGATGGGAGTTGGAAGCCACAGGTTCCCTATCCCTGACTTACTAGAGGAGGGCAACATTCACCAATTTATTAATTTTTAAAATCACATTGGAAGTGTGGGGCATGTGTGTTTATTTTCCAGCCAGCACAGAGTTTTTCTATATGATGTGTAAAAGCATAATATGTGAAGAGGTCATGACAGGTGACCATTGTTTCGGAATAGTGAAATATGCCCCAGCTGAGCTGCAAGTTTAAAAGAGGTACTTTATTTTTATCTTTATTTTAAATCTACCTCAAGTTTCCTTTAAAATTATTCAATTGGACTTTAGGCATACTCAAAGCTTGGGGACATCCAGTGGGATTTCCCCCCTCCCCTCCTCCATTTTGTTCTTTGCCACATCACAAACTACTTTTGAAAGTCACTTTAATTTCAAAAATGGTTGGGCACCATGGTGAAATAGGATTTGGTCCAATCCAGTCTTGGGTGTAATCCAGCAGGCCTTATGTTTCCCTTATGGTTTGGAGTCCATAGAAATAGTTATGCAGTTCTTTCAGTCCCAGAAAGGTTTTTTTAGAGGGGAGACTCCAAGACGAATTCCGCTAAGGTCAGAACATGCAGGATGATATTCAGCAGAATAAAACAGTTCTGCTACCAGGCTAAAGTTCCAGATTGTGCAAGCAAGGCAAGATTAGTGTTAAGTGGCGGACTTTGGGCTTTCAAATTGCAGTGGGACCCTGTGCGATACCTTAATTCAGCACCCCCTACCTCTCACCTTCCTCATTGTTGTAGTACATCCTGTTGCATCCTCTGAATTTGATGCACAGTGCAGGAAAACAGGTTCCGCTACCCTAAGTCTGCCTCTGCGGGTGTGAACTTAACTGCTGACACCATGGGGATCTGGCCATTAGTAGTGCCTGATTTAAGACCACCTGGAATTACAAGAATTGTAATAACAATATTGCACCTTTAATGTAGCACTTCCAGAATTAGTATCTCCCATATAACAGATGGGGGGACCGAGGTTGACAGGAAGTAGCCTGCATAGGTCTCCTATTGAATGCATAGCAGATTTTCTGATGCTAAGCACTTTGCTACAGCAACTCTTTCTTATAGAAGTCATACATAAACCATTCTAAGATCCTCAGGAAAAGAGCAGGGTAGAAGTCTAACAGAGACACTTGCAGATATTCATCTAAGGATGATTTTGACTTGTTTCCTGAAGTATGTGAAGCAGTGTGCTGATATTGTGGGTGTACTTAGTGGTATATCTCTATATATCTGGTCATATGCATATATATAGTGTTTTATATATATATATATATATATATATATATATATATATATATATATATATATATATATCTGGATGGGGGGTGCATGAGCTTTTGTTTTTTTCGATATCTGGAAACTAAGAGGACCAGAAAAGTTAGAACTATGATGCTTTGCAATGAAAGCAATAATTGTATTTAACATGGCCTTTTCCTCCATTTGCAATGTTCCCTTTAATTTTCTGTTAAAAATAAGGAGGGGAAGGAGAACCAGGTACTGAAAAAATCAGCAGGTATGTCAGAAATTGATTTGGTTGCCTTCTGGTATGGGACTGCTGCCCCTGGCAACACAACCCACAGTGTACATGAGGGCCCCCTAATTCCCCAGAGAAGTTTTTGGGGGAGCACTGTGTGCTGCAGGGGGTGATGTAGGACATGGGAAAGTCCTCTTCTGCAGGCCTCTGTGTTCACAGTGCTCCAGATTCTGGGCATATGAATTGAACAGGTGAAGCTCTCCTCCCCTGTCTCATCACTGTATCACCATGCCAGAAAAGGCTTCACTCTTCTTCCAAATTACATACCCTCCAATATTTCTCCAATGAAATAATAATAATAATAATAATAATAATAATAATAATAATAATAATAATAATAATTGTACCCCACCGAGTTGACTGAGTTGCCCCAGCCATTCTGGGCAGCTTCCAACATATATAAAAACAAACTAAAACATTAAACATTTAAAAACTTCCCAATATAGGACTACCTTCAGATGACTCTGGGGTGAGATAACTCCACACCCTCCAACATTTCTCCAATGAAAACAGGGATGTCCTAAGGAAAAGTGGGACATTCCGGGATCAAATCAGAAACTGGGATAGCTTCTGTAAATCTGGGACTGTCCCTGAAAAATACAGACACTTGGAGGGTCTGGAATCAACAGGCACAAAGGGCCAAAAGCAAGGAACTGTAAAAATGTTGGCAACCTTAGTAGGAAACACAATAACCCACCCAATCATTTACTATAAAGAAAATGAGCAATGATGTTGTACTACATTCTCCTCCCAATGGCTTCTTTGCTTGTTGCATAATTTGTTTTGGTCCCCTAAGCTCCCATTAAGCCACCACAGACATTTTCCTGAACCTCTTGTCTGAAAAGCAAAAAACAGCAACAGCACTCCATGCAATAAGTAAATCTCTTGTTTATGTGCTCCTAGTATTAAATATAAAACATTTTCATTTCCTTTGTATAGGAAATTCAATAGGGCCAGGAAAAGGGGTCAGCCAAGTACTATGACTCCCACAATAAAAAGTGAGTGGTGCTAATATTCCTTTTTCTGTTCTCGTGCAACTGCAAATAGCCAAACAGATAAAATATAGCTTTCATAAAAGTGCAGGTACAGTAGAGAATTAGCATGAGAGTTGGTGCGGGCAACTTGCGAATGGAAGGTTGATCAGGAGCTCGGATTTATGCTTCAAAATTTGAATAGTTTTCTCTTGAGGTTGTCTTGAAAATATCGTTGTGGAGAGACGTACCAGCTCACTTGTACATATTCCGGGGATTGTTTTCAAAATAGCAGGGACTAAAGGAGCTTTAAGCCCAGGAGAATCCTGTTGGATCTGTTAGGGTTTAGGAACGATGGGAATGGGTATTTATAACTAGCAAATACCTTATAGATGAATAAACCATTTAAGAAAGTGAAAGTGGGGAGGGAAATAGAGATGTGAAGCAATTTATATATCTATGCAAATGTACATCTTTATTTATACACACATAGCAGTGACATATGGTTCTCCCTCACTGGGAGAATACCAACATTAGGGGATTTTTAAAGGTCATGCATTGTGCTCAAATGTAAACACAGAGAAGGTTTTCGCCTATAGATTTAAGCCTCAAATTGAATTCAGGCACTGGTAATTTAGTGGTCAAAACAAGGTTATTCATGGTACGTCTAGGACAATTTTAGTATCTCAAGAACACGAGGTCACAGGCTGGAGTTAAGAAGAGAGCTTAAGCCAATAAGTAATTCAAGCAGCCTTTAATTACATAACAGGGGGTTAAATTAAGGAACACACTGCTGAAAGCAGCAAGGGATGCAAGAATTGTAAATCAGTTTAAGAAAGAGCCCAGAAAGAGGCAATCAAAAAATAAAACAAATCAATATTTTTAAAGAATGGCCAGGGTTAACAGGGCAAGCAGCCATCCATTGTAAGTGCCTCATCATTTAAATTCCCCAGACTTAGAAAACAATCCCCACCCCTCTGTTTTACATACATACATACATACATACATACATACACGATCATGTGTTCTTCTTTGTTCAAAGTCTATACGCTAAAATTTCAAACTTAAATCACAGATATTTGTATTGTGACTAGTTTACTTTGATCCTGGAAACAGATGTAAAACTCATGTAAATAAATGCAAGGCTGCTTTAGAGAGCACTTCACACCAATATCTAATTCCAAACTGGAAAAAGTGGGTGGCAATTTGTTGGCAACCGATTGTGGGCGTTTTCTCTCTGCTTGATAAGTTGGGCTATGAAATTTTCAGTAATCCTGCTAGCTCACCTGTACTAGTATAAATCAGGGCTCAGTGTGGTGGTGATGATGATGATGAAGAAGAAAATAATAATAATAATAATAATAATAATAATAATAATAATAATAATAATATATTACTTTTCCCCGCCCATCTGGCTGGGTTTCCCCATCCACTCTGGGCAGCTTTCAACAAGAGATTGAAAATACAGTGTAAATCCCATGTGACTAATAGTTACCCAATCAGATTGATTCAGCACACTAACACATAAAAATGACCTAATTGCTCTTGAATGATACTGCTTTTGACATCACAGTGTTGCAGAGAGAGGAGCAGTTCTACCTACCAGATTTTGGTTCAGCTCTCGAGAGTTGTAAGGGCATTCATAAAATAGCAGAGCAGGATACTGGCTCCTCATGCTATACCACTAAGCTGATTCTCCTTAGTTAGTGCTCAATTATTCACCCCAGGAATTCTATTTCCACAAATCCATTTTTCTCTCTTATAGTTTATACTAGTTCCAGCCTACATATCATCTTTTATTTCTAGTTCTCTTTCATACACACTAACCATGTTTTAATAATAACACTTAGCCAGTGTGGCTTGGTCATGTGTTTTGGGTTTACCATGCTCCATTCCTCCTACATGGCAAAATCCACCAGGAGCAGTTATTATTTTGGTGATGATAGTTGTTGAACGTTATTATTAATGTAGGGCAGACATAAAGGAGAGCCCCTATTTTCATAGAATCATAGAATCATAGAGTTGGAAGAGACCACAAGGGCCATCGAGTCCAACCCCCTGCCAAGCAGGAAACACCATCAGAGCACTCCTGACATATGGTTGTCAAGCCTCTGCTTAAAGACCTCCAAAGAAGGAGACTCCACCACACTCCTTGGCAGCAAATTTTGAGAGCCAGTGTGGTGTAGTGGTTAAAAGTGGTAGTCTTGTAATCTGGTGAACCGGATTCGCGTCTCCGCTCCTCCACATGCAGCTGCTGGGTGACCTTGGGCTAGTCACACTTCTCTCTGAAGTCTCTCAGCCTCACTCACCTCACAGAGTGTTTGTTGTGGGGGAGGAAGGGAAAGGAGAATGTTAGCCGCTTTGAGACTCCTTAGGGTAGTGATAAAGCTGGATTTCAAATCCAAACGCTTCTTCTTTTTACAATTTATACGTAGATTGTATGTGTGAGAAGACAAGAGAAGGAAAAGGATGTGAAGAAAGTGGAACAACGGAAGAATGTAAATCAATGCTTAGCCTTTTATTTCAGTAACAGGACCTCACAAGTTAAGCCACGTAAGGTCTGGGGCTGACATTTGGTTCAGTGCTGCCAAAATGTCTTGACACCATAGGAAAGGTTTGGTCCAGCTTTAGGTTATCATCCTGGCCTGGCCTGTGATCTTTCTCTGCTGCAGTGGTTATTGAACTGGAAACACTTATTTCCTGGCAGAGCACTTCATAGGCCCAGACCATGAAAGATGGTTTACAGCATTCAGGCAAAATAGATAGAAAGCTACTGGATGTTGGGCCGATGCATTCTTTACCAGCCACAGTGGTGGTGTGAGGGGAAAGGAGTAGGGAAGAAAGGAGGTGGCCCATTTATCAGCTTTCTCCAGGAGATGGTCTGTACCACTGCTTAGCTGCTAACTCACTCCCAGGAATTTTTGCTTTCCCTATGCAACCCACTTAAGAGGAATAAAGACCCCTAAACTTTATTGAGTTTACGGATGAGTAAGTCTATTTGGATCACACTGCTAAAGCCTATACTTTGTGAGACACATTTTTGTCTTCCTCTCAAAATAGCAGAACCCAAAGTCATCCCATCAGGCTGAAGGAGCATTTCCATCCCCAGCCCAGACACTGAAATCCAGCTCTGAGTGCCCTCTGTCGGTTCCCTCATTGCAAGAGATGAGGTTACAGGAAACCAGGCAAAGGGCCTTTTTGGTTGTGGCGCCCTCCCTGTGGAACGCCCTCCCAGCAGATTTCAAACATATAAACAGCTGTGTGGTTTTTAAAAGACATCTGAAGGCAGCCCTGTTCGGGGAAGTCTTTAGTATTGTACTGTGTTTTTATTATTTTGGGGGGGAGTCACCCAAAGTGGTTGGGCAGCCCAGTCAGATGGGCAGTATATAAACAAACAAACAAACAAACAAACAAACAAATGTTGTTGTTGTTGTTGTTGTTGTTGTTGTTAATGAGTGGGCGATTCTGGACAGACAAAAAGAAGTACTGCTTCACACAACACATAGATGAAGTATAGCATTCGCTGCCGGTGGATAAAGTGATGGCTGCCAACTCAGATGGCCATAAGAGAGAATTAGACAAATCTATGGAGGTTAATGCTACTTTTTATTTTTATTTATTAACTTTCTACATCTTCTATATCTGAAGATCACATTAAATATAATATAAAAACACAATAAAAATACTTGTCATGGTGACTCTATATTAACTTCAGTTTCAGAAGCTGCTGAGGAATATACCGTATTTTTCGCTCTATAAGGCGCACCAGACCATTAGACACACCTAGTTTTTGGAGGAGGAAAACAAGGAAAAAATATTCTGAATCCCAGAAGCCAGAACAGCAAGAGGGATCCCTCTTGCTGTTCTGGCTTCTGGGATAGCTGCGCAGCCTGCATTCGCTCCTTACTTTTTAGGAGGGAAAAGGTGCGTCTTATAGAGCGAAAAATACGGTAAGCAGAAGGATGCTTCTGCAATCATGTCCTGCTTGTGGGCTTCCTTAGGCATCTGGTTGGCTACTGTGGGAACAGGATGCTGGAGGACTAGGCAAGTCTGTGATATTATCCAGCAGGGTTTTTCTTATGTTCTCATTTCCATCCTTCAGACAGTGGCTACAGCTCATTGGAAGAGCACATGCTTTCCACATAGACAGTTCCTTCTTCAATCTCTGATCTCCCACCTTAAATGGTCTCAGGTAGAAGGCTTGGCAAATGCCTCTTCCTGGAATTGTGGGGAATTTCTGACAAAACAGAGAGTGCTATATTAGGTGATCCCTGGTCTGATTCCGTACAAGGCAGCTTTATACAGAGATTGGAATTTTGTGAAAAAAATAATGCCTTTCTTGGCCATGTTCTGACACAGAATTGACCCCTTCTACACAAGTGAATGCAGTGAAGTAAAATTTGACCTCCGGAGCAACAGTACTGGAGGAGGCTGACTGTTCTGGAAGGTATCAAATTGGTGATGTTGGATTTAATTGCCTTTGTTTATTGCTCCTTGATACCTACTATTATTGTCTGATTTATTAATAGCTGTTTCATCTGAGTGTGTGTGAAATCCTAGTTCCTTTGTCTGCATATCCTTTGGCTCCAAGAGGCTCTTGAGAGGACATTTATTAGATTTAAACCAATACCTGGATGGCATTACTGCTAGAGCAGCAGTGCAGATTTTAACTGAATGGACATGGAAAATCTTGTTTTATGCCTCTCAACTGTTTCTTCCATAGCAGAAAGAGATAAAGAATTGATTAAGAAAAAACCCAGAAGAATAAATAAAAGTGAAAAATCTGCTGATGCAACACTACATGAAGAATTGCATTGCTTATTTTTAGATTTATGCGCGGAAGACAAAGAAATCCATATGAACCCCTGCCTGTATCTCTCCTTCCAGCCCTTAAAAGAAAGAAAGAAAGAAAGCGTGGAGGGGGAGAGTAAGTGTAATCACTTTGACATTATTCTATAGCAACACTTTTTCATTCCCTGCTATTGATTTAAAGCTTCTCACTTTCCTCACCCCTGTCAAAACTTCATGCACAAGTCCTAAGCTTGGGAGCAGAAATCAGTATTGTCTTGTTTTGAGTGCCATTGCTTTGCGATCTTAAATGGTCCCTAAACCCTTTTGTCAATACGTATTGATGGGATCCACAGGCACTCTGAGTGATCCCACTCTTGAGGGGCATAAACCAATAGCCATAGGGAAAGGGGAAGGGGGAGTATGCTCTAGACTCCAGTTGGTAAGGCAACAACACATAGCCGAATGGTCCATTGACAAAGTGTCAGACATTTCAAATCTTTGATTAGCTCTCTGGCTAATGCCATGCTAAGCAGAAACATTACTCTACCCCCTGAAGCAGAAGCAGGAACACTTGTGCACATGCGCGCGCACACGCACACACGCGCACACACACACAATGGTCTTTGGGGAAATTAAGCAATGCCGATGAAACAGTGTATGGAGAAAGTTCTTGGATAAATTAACAATGCAATTACATTACATGACACGCGGGAAGATGGATGAGGAAAACTTGGTCTGTATCATGTTCTGTTTTTAAATTGCAATTTATTTGAGGTTTTTAATGGATGCCTTATTAAAACATCTTGGCGTTGGTCGGGCTTCAGCGTATGTCACCGTGGCCCATGATTGATGATACCCTCTGCTGCTTCCTTTGCACTTTTGCAGGGAATTTAAGCAAAGAGGGAATGAGGAGAGCCCCATATTTGTATTGATCGTGTGAAGGTGCACTGCCTGAGAGCACAGTCTAATAACATTCTCTCTTAGTCGAACTGCTCCACATGAAGGCATTTATTGCGAGGATGAAAACCTATCGCACAGAATAAAAAGAGCGTCAGACAACCGAAATGGTAAACAAAGGAAGAGGGTGAAAGAGAAGCCGAGGGGGAGAGAGGCAGGAACAGGGACGATGCGTACCTTTAAGCAATGCTCAAACCAAAACAATGTTTCATGACAAATAATATAAGCCGTATAACACATAACATTAAAATACAAATTTAAATGCATTATAATTTCAGGATACAGTAGATTGAGGAGGGCTAAGCAGAAAAGCTAAAGACAATCATTTTTCTGTATAATTCAAATGAGAGAACCAGCAAACCTAATAAGGAAACCTAGCCATTAATGACTTGGCTATTTCTCTTTCTACATGCTATTGTATTTCTTCTACATGCTACTGTTAATCAATTTCTCACATGTGTTAAGCAAAATACAAGGGAAGGGAGGGAAAATGTGGAAAAGGACTTAAAGCCAAGCACTATAAATCTCTTAATTACAATCCACTCGGATGTTTTCTCATGCAAGACCTATTGGAAAAAAATAGAAGCTGCAGAAAAAGAATCTTGAGTCCTTGCCAAATCCCATTCATTCCTGTGGGATTTGTGCAGGAAGTGTTCCTGGTGGTTTTATGCCAATGGTTCTCTCTCTTTCCCTGACTGAGGTTAGATTATTATAATATGGTCTATGAATTTGGCGGTCTTGATTATAGTGGATGGACCCATCTATCAACAAAGTCTTGCCTAACTTGGCATCTCAAAAGGGATTCATATTTCTTAATGGGTGGAAATTGGTCTCCAGCTGTTGCCATGTCACAGACTTCAGTTAGTGAGCATGGCAGAGAAACAGTTTGTTGCAGAAGACAGAGCTGGGTTTTTTAAGTGACGGCAACTGAAATTGGGATGGAGTTTAAACCTCATAATGCATACAATTAACTTTATTGGAAAAATAACAACAATAAGAAGTAAAATGTATAATGTGATCAATGTATCAATAGTAGTTGCAAATGATATAGATAGACAATAAGAATTGTATATATAGAAGGATTTATTTGTTGACAGACATTCTATGGACAAATGCGGAAGCAGAACAACAATATTAAAAATGGAGAAAGACAATGCGAAAATTTAGAGGCGATATAAAAAAGTCAGAAGAAGGAAGGAGGGAAGTCAGCTCCTAGGAGCAAGTATAAATGTAAAATGTAATACAATACTGGTATGTATGTTTGGTATGAAATTTGAAAAAATAATAAAGATTATCTTGAAGAAAAAAAGAAATTGGGGTGCAGTCCTGGGGACCAACTACATAAAGAGCCCCTACCACTTGGGGATGTGGGATATACGCCTCTTTGGTAGCTTCCAATGTGGTATGGGAATTTGCAGATGACTTGCTTATTATATTTCAGGAAACACCCATGATCTCAGATGACAAATGCTGCTGACTGCTTTCCAAAATATATTTTGTGAAGGACAATTACTTCACATCAGCAGTATTTCTGGCTAATGGATATGCACATATTGTATTGTAAACAGAGTTAAGCTCGATGTAAAATAAGATAATGGACCACAGATGAGCTGAAGTAGAACCTCTCTCTGTCTTGCCTCACTATTAAGAATAAAATGCAATAAGAAAAACTGGGATTGAGTGTTATCGTTTGGTTTCGTCAGGTGCCAGTGAATGGGGCTGATATCCTTAGCTACCATCACCATAAGTAATGTTTATGATTGGAAAATAATGACAAAAACATTTGTAGCATTCATCACTGCAGCAAGTGACAGCAGAAACCATATGTGATGTCACCCTGGAAACTTGTGTACCATTAGAGCATAAGGACAGCATCGTTTATATCATTCTGATATTGTGAAAGTGGTAGAGGTGCCTCTCCTTTCATTGCTAGCTTTTTCTTTTTTGAAGAAGAAGAAGAAGAAGAAGAAGAAGAAGAAGAAGAAGAAGAAGAAGAAGAAGAAGAAGAAGGAGGCAGGCACATATGTCCACCGCATATGAAAGAACATTCCCTCCACCTCTTTGCATCTCCAGCACTTATCTGATTCAGTCTTATACATCTTAGCAAGCCTACTCAGAGTTAAATACCATCTGTGAATCTTTTTCAGGTCGTTCTTCTTCAAAGAATAACATGCTATAAACTTCAAGTCACTTTTCCATAGTTTTTCCCAGAGGTTAAAATCTATATTGTGTTCTATATCCATTGCCCAGTGTGTCATTGAGCCTTTAACAAGCTTGTCTTTTGTTTCACAGTCTAATAACAGATTATACCTTTTAGACAAAAGTTTCTCTTTGTTTTGTAGAAGTTCTTTTTTGAATTGTGAGCTTTGGTCCAAAAAAACCATTCTTTTCTATCTAATTTAAACATTTCATGGAACTGATGGCATTGTAACCAATCTGACACATGGCTCCTTACATTTTCCATTGATTTCAGTTATGTCTCCCCTCCCCCTGTAAAGTGCAGCAATTCCCTGTAAGTCACCCACTGTCTATCCATATTAACTCTCTTAATTGTAATAGCCTCAATAGGAGATAGCCATAAAGGTGTTTTCTTTTCCAGCAGATCTTTATATTTCTCCCAAATTCTATACAGATTCTTGCTAAGAACATGGTTTATAAAACTTGTATAAATTTTCGCCTTCCCATACCAAAGACATGCATGCCAGTCAAATTTTAACCAAACTGCGGGAGGCAGTGGAAGACAGGAGTGCCTGGCGTTCTCTGGTCCATGGGGTCACGAAGAGTCGGACACAACTAAACAACAACAACAGCAAGTCCAGGATGTCTGCATTATCCAATGTAATCCATTCTTTTAATCAACACAAACAGGCTGCCTCATAATACATTTGCAGGTCTGGCATTTTTTAGATTTGCCTTGAGAGAGTCTTTAAACCTCTTTTGTTGACCACCAGCATTACTCTTTCAATTTTAAGTTCGGAATAGAGTAATTGCTTTGGAAGACGATAATCAGGCATCCAAACAACATGACCAGTCAAATAAAGTTGATGTTGAAGAATCAATGCTTCAACACTGGTGAGCTTTACTTCTTCGAGTACACTGGCATTAGTTTGCCTGTCTTCACACGTAATATGTAAAAATTTTCAGAGACACCGTTGATAGAATCTTTCGAGGAGATGGAGATGGCACATATAAGTGGTCCATGTTTCACAAGCATACAGTAAGGTTGGTAGTATAATAGCTTTGTAAGCAAGTTTCCCTTCGACAAAGTGTAGGATCATGGCAATGAAAATAATAAATAGAGTTGGTGCGATAACACAGCCCTGTTTAACACCCGATCCCACTTTGAAATTCATTGTTATCTGCAATTGTTGTTGACATATTATCATGGAGGAGCCGAAGGCTGTTCACAAATTTATCTGGGCAGCCGATTTTCAGAAGGACAGTCCACAGGGCATTACAATTTACAGTGTCGAAGGCCTTAGTCAGGTCAATAAACACCATATACCCATAATTATAGTACTACATATGTAAGTATCATAACTGTTCTGATAGTTTGTGCATGAGATCCATGCATCGGATAGTTTGAAAGGTTATATAAAATATAAGTGTTTGTTTTTGGTGTGTGTACACACATGTGTGTGTTCCAATCTCCTTAATGGTTAGGAATTGACTCCTCCATTTAGGATTTTGACTAACTGAATGAAACACATTTTTAGGTGTGTTACAGGCTAGTTCTTGACAAAAATTAGACGAAGCTGCAGATTGTAACAAAAGACAATCCAGTCACAGTTTGTCGTATGATAGAATGCAGGTTACTCAGTACTATGATCAAAGAAAGTATGCTGCAGTACAGCTGCATGTAAGGTCATCATCTGGACAGGGAACATGCATGTTGTAATAATGACAGAAGATGAGACTTTCTGTCTTAGAAAACAATCACTCCCATAAAGTACTCCAGGGTCACCATTGTGGACTCCCTTGTGCCTGAGTGTGCTGTGTTAAGTGCCTGTAGCATCTGGCTAAGAATATGTCAGCTCCCTAACCACAGGTGGTTCTTTTTGGCTGATTGGTTCCTCCTGAGAGAAGCATATATAAAACTGAGCCAAATGCAAACAAAGAGGAATAGAATGAGGACTGCTCCCCCCCCCCCTATTTTACATATGTGGATGTTCCAGCTTGGATCTAATTTTCCACGAAGGCAATCACAGCCCTCATCAGGCATTCTTCCCCACATGCAATTACCACATGTTTCCAATTGATTTATGTATGAGTGGTTGATAGAGGTAACGCTTGAGGTAGTGAATGGTTTGAATGGCTGTGTGATGTGGATGGTGAGTGAGATAGGCTGCAGTTGTGTGGATGTTGTGTTGTTTGAAATTTTATATGATTGTCTTTTGTAACGTGCAGGCATATGGGTACTGTTTAATGTAGATATTGGCATTATTATGTACTTATGTATTTACCTGCTGTAAACTGCTTCAAGATCTTTTTAGATAGTAAGTGGTATATAAATGGAAATAATGAATAAATACAATGTTAGGGGCTGAAAGCCTGCAGCAGCGAGCCTGTTGTGTATGTGAGACTCCTCACACAATTTAAAACCCTGGAAAATCAGGTTTCTAAATCAAGAGGGTTGCCTGTATGGGTTAGGCCTACATGTGGAGCACAGGAAAACTGGTGATACAAGGGAGGTACCAGGGAGTACACACTCTCTCTCACTCTCCTTTCTCACATTATGGTAACCATATGAGAGGAAACACCTGAAGAGGACCTAACAGCCGCGAAGCAAATTTCTGCATTTCCTCCTCTAGAGACTTGTGTAGTAACTTAGGCATGTATGAAGCGGTCCTCAAATGTTTGGTGGGGAGCATTCCTATGGTAGATGGTGAAGACTGAGGAAAATTGGGAGAGATTTCCCATAGGAGAAAAACCCAAATGGGAGATGAATGGAAAACCTGGCCTCTCTGTGAGGCTGGTGAAAGGACTGGCAAAGAAGCAGTGTAAGAGGAGCAGTGACTGAGTCAGAGCCTCGGAGCAATTAAAAGCACAGGTGTTTTCTCCGTGTGAGAATCATCTGACTCTGCTAGCTTAAACAAGTCTTTTACTACATGCTTTTAAATCTCCCCTGCTTTTAATTGCCCCCAAATAGTTCATGCTCACAATTTTAATTTGCTTTGCAGTTTCATCTACTATTTAAAACGGCAGGCCTGATGCCAGCATTCTTGCTAGCAAGAAGCACTAAAATGGCTGCCATCAACTTGTAGCCATGTTTTACAACACAATAGAAATGGCTTCTGAAGCAAGGGCTCTCATGCACTTAAACGAAAAGGCTACTTTCTTCCCTGTGATAAATCTTTTCTCTTCGGAATCGGAACCAATGACAAATGCGCCTGCCTCTCTCTCTCTCTCTCTCTCTCTCTCTCTCTCTCTCTCTCTCTCTCTTTCTCTCTCTCTCTATATATACTTGCTGAAGTCCAATAATTTGCCCTTTTGTCAGAAATGCTTGTCTTGACTAAAAATAAGCTGCTAAATCCATGACATCTAAGATAAATAAAAAGATAGTTTTCTAGCACAAATGCAGCCTCCCTCTCCTCGGCATTCAAAGGTCAAAAGCTGCAAAACCTAGTCCATTAACCTCTCTAAATGGTTGTGATATTAAAAACTGACTCTCAATATCCAAGGGTCATGATCGAGAGCAATAACCATCCGCAATAAAGAATTATGACTCTAGTACATTATCCATCTATAAAATGGTCATTTACGACACCAGCATACTGGCCATCTGTGCCAGCTATAGACCACCCATCTCTAAGAATCATTACACACATTCAATTATGGGGTTATGATAGAAGTTGTAAAGTCTTATTAAGTTTCAAAGGAGAGTACAAAGATACCTACTGTGCCTTTAGCAAAGGGGCAGGGAAACTCAACAGCAAATCCTCCACCTGAAGATTTAACTAAGGATGAACGCCTAGCAGGAAATGGCCACTCAAAGGATGCTTTTGAGCACAAGGTGGTAGCTGTGTTTTATGCCACTACATAGATATTTCAAATTTAATTAGAAATTGCCTTGTCACTGCATCTTCCTCTCTGTTTCTCCAATCAGCCTGAACCAACGGAGAGACAGAGAGGTTTTCTTAATATATGGGTATAGTTACTTTGCACCTGAAGCAACCTCTCCTAGCTATTTCATGGTGCTATAGCTCTTCCAAGTAAGGAAATATAGACTGCATGACAAAGAATTGCTGAATTAGGTACAGAAAGGTGGGATCAGATAGATGCAGCCTTTGAAGAACTAATTTAGGAATAAATCTAGAGCATGCATGCATTAAGTTGATCCTTGGTTTCAAACTGAAATCTTTGATTCACAACCACTGAAGTGTATGTATTAAACATGCACACACATTCACAGTGCAATTCTGTTCATGCCTATTCAGAAATAACCAACAGAGTTTAATGAGGCTTGCTCCCAGGTAAGTGTGTATAAGACTGCAGCCTAACAGTGCAATCCTAGCCATGTCTACTCAAAGTAAGTCCCAATGAATTCAGAGGGTTTTACTGCCAGGTAAGTAGAGTTAGGCTTACAGCCTAAAACTCTTGTTGCTCTCCCACAATCCTACAAAAGGAAATGTGACTTTATCTTCATAAATCTGTCTTTGAACTTTAAAATAAATTGTTATTTGTATATGTGACTCAGGAACTATATTTCAACATTTACAGCAGAGAGTTCCTGACCTGCCTCAGTTGCCATTATTCCAGTGGCAGAAAAACTTTAGGACTCACTTGTCTGTGGTAATTTTTTTTGGTCAAGTTCTACAACTAACCAAAAATAAATTTAACTTTAACAACAACAACAACACAAGACAAGGCAAGGCAAGACAGAGAAGCTAGTAGGAGAACACTTCAATCTCCCAGGACATTCAATACAGGATCTCAAAGCAGCTGTCTTATTACAAAAGAATTTCAGAAACAGACTTGAAAGAGAAGTTGCTGAATTACAACTTATCACTAAACTGAAAACTATGGAGAGACCTGGTCTTAATAGAGATATTGGATTCCTGTCTCATTACATATGTTAATCATCTGCATACTATCCCTTGCTTTTTCCTGTAGGACTCATTGCAGTCGTTAACAGTCGTCAACAGGTTTACCATACCCATTGAGTCAATCACCCATCTCCTACTACCCTCCTGAGAAAACCCCCACCCCACCCTCCCACTACATATAAGGGTCTGGTGACTTCTGTTTCAGTGTATCTGAAGAAGTGTGCATACACACGAACGTTTATACCAAGAACAAAATTAGTTGGTCTCTAAGGTGCTAATGGACAATTTTTTTATTTTTATATATATTTCGGCTATGTCAGACCAACACGGCTACCTATCTGAATCTAACAACATAGAAGTGCTTGTTTTGTGCTTGGTATCATTATGATTATTGTGGAAGCCTCTGTGGATTTTTTTTACCCATCAAGTAAGGTAGTAATGCCTTTGTGATAACTTCAGGTATTAACCAGCCCTGGTTAAAAAACCATTATTTTTGGTTTTTACTTCTGAAGTCTTCAAGAATTGTACCACAGAGCATATGAGGTTGGCTACAGTCTCCAGTTTAGAGATGGGTGAAGTATCTTCAACTATCTAAAGAGCTGTCACATAGAAGATGGAGCTAGCTTGTTTTCCCCTGCTCTGGAGGGTGGGATTGAAACCAATGGCTCCAAGTTAAAAGAAACTCTACAATTCTATAATTTTATGAAAACGTTGAAGTGTTCTGAAATGGCTTGTTAATTCTTGCACATGTGCAATTGGTTTGTGTAGCAAATATTTTAATGGATTGTATCAGAAGGCAAGGCTGTTGTTGTCCCCCCCCCCCCATGTTAACTAATGACTTGCCTTTTTAAAGGTCACATCTATATGATGTATGGAATCCCCTGCCCTTGGAGGCTGCTTGTTTCCTGGAAATTACCAGCAAAATTGATGGTTGGAGGCATAAGCCAATGTATTGTTCTGCAAATTATATAGCCACTGTAAATAGTTCAAGTCAATTGTGATAATCCACAAAATCATGCAACGACATAGCACCATTTTTCTGAGCACTTAGTCTGAGAAGTGCATATCAGGAACACAATATAAGCTCATAATATTGTACAAGAGTGCAAGACCACTGTCATGATTAATGGAGCTCACCTCAGAATCCAGTTGCTCACTCCAAAGCTGGTAAGCCTGTATTTGCAGTCAGTTATATTTGAACTTCAGCATTGTCCATAGTCTTCTCTGACCATGCAGCATGACTGGCTACTGTAGAGACACATACAGTGATACCTCGGGTTACAGACACTTCAGGTTACAGACACTTCAGGTTACAGAGTCCGCTAACCCAGAAATAGTACCTCAGGTTAAGAACTTTGCTTCAGGATGAGAACAGAAATCGTGCTCCAGCAGTGCGGTGGCACGGTGGCAGCAGGAGGGCCCATTAGCTAAAGTGGTACCTCAGGTTAAGAACAGTTTTAGGTTAAGAACGGACTTCCAGAACAAATTACGTTCTTAACCCAAGGTACCACTGTACAAAACATCACAGGAGAAGCTATACCTTCCTCCTTTTTCTCCAGTGGTAGTAGCCCATGAGCAGATTCTGATAATGGAAACTCTGGATCCAAGCCATTATTTGGGCAGTAATGTTATGAGTTATGGTATAGTCTGTAGACTGTTCACAGAGAAAAAAGGGATATACTGAGGTGAGGGGTGGGGACAGTGTATGATTCGAGTCCCCCACCCACCCTTATGCTCACATGTTCAGCATATGTTTCCAGACCATGTCTAGAAGAGCTACTCATTATAAAAATGTAAGAGCCTTGATGAACCAAAGGCCTATCAAGCCTAGCATTCTCTTCCCAGTGGCCAACCAGATTCCAATGGGAAGCCCAGAAGCATGATTTGAGTGTAATCGTACTCTCCCACCAAAGTTCCCCAAAACTGGTACTCAGAAGCATGCGGCCTCAGATGCTGGGCATAGCATATAGCCATTATGAGTAGCCACTGATATCTTCATCCTCCAGAAATGTCTCTAGTCACCTCTTAAAGTTCCAAGTTGCATTACAATTAACATCTCCTTTCTTTAGACAAGTTTCCCCTTGATCTCCTGACCTGAAGCCACTGATCTAATTGTTTTAATGGCTGTGTGGCGTTTGCCCTCCTATGTGTGTGACATCATACTGGGTTCATAGGGAAAGGGTTAACTAATTGTAAAATGACTAACCAATGGGAATCCAGGGGGCAGAGTTAACTGTGTATAAGGTTTAAGCACAGAGGTTTTTTAGGGAGTTAGAGTTGTTGAGAAGACAGTCTGGAAGAGACAGAGAAGATAAGTCTGTGGGTTGGGCTAGTCTGGTATGAGAGAGTGAGAGAATTTGTTAAGAGGAGTCAGTCAAACAGTTGAGATAATCAGGCAGAAGGTATTAGGAAGGTATAGGCCGGTAAAGAAACTAAAGTTAAGATACTGACAGGAATATTATCTGAGAAACCATAAACTTGTTAATGTTTGCAAAATAAACTTGTTTTTTTGTTTGTTCACTTTTAACAACTGACTGGACTCGGTGTTTTACCAGAGAGTAACTGCTTTGTGGCAGCAGGGAAGCGAGCACAGTGGTGGCACAGGGATCAATAGACCGTCAAACGTCCGGGGACCCTGTGTGATCGCCACAGGCTGTTTTAACTGTTTTCATTCTTATGCTACTTATTTTGTTATATGCTTTAATTATGAATGTTTTGATGACATTATTTTATTGTTTATTGTAATTATGCATGGTTTATTGTTATAAACCTAGACAGCATCTTAAAAAGTAGAGACATCACCTTGCCAACAAAGGTCCGTATAGTAAAAGCTATGGTTTTCCCAGTAGTGATGTATGGAAGTGAGAGCTGGACCATAAAGAAGGCTGATTGCTGAAGAATTGATGCTTTTGAATTATGGTGCTGGAGGAGACTCTTGAGAGTCCCATGGACTGCAAGAAGATCAAACCTATCCATTCTTAAGGAAATCAGCCCTGAGTGCTCACTGGAAGGATAGATCCTGAAGATGAGGATCTAATACTTTGGCCACCTCATGAGAAGAGAAGACTCCCTGGAAAAGACCCTGATGTTGGGAAAGATGGAGGACACAAGGAGAAGGGGACAACAAAGGATGAGATGGTTAGATAGTATTCTCGAAGCTACCAGCATGAGTTTGACCAAACTGATGGGGGCAGTGGAAGACAGAAATGCCTTGTGTGCTCTGGTCCATTGGGTCACGAAGAGTCGGACACAACTAAATAACTAAACAACAACATTGTTATAATTGGTTTTACACTTAGAAACCCTTCTGGCAAATAAGCAGTGTATGTGCATATAAACTTATATATTGTGGCTGGCATCGATCTATCTCGAGAGACAATGGAGTGTGCCTCCGGGGGTGAAGTCAAACCACTGCACTAGCAGCACTAAAGTGACCTCCCAGGGGCACATGGCTGGGCAGGGTGTATGGAGGTCCTGGGTTGCCAAGACGACAAGAGACCTCTCCCAGCCTCACTGATGTGATCCAAAGGAAAGCAGAGCAATACATTTGGCACCAGCTTGGCTGCAGAATGTGCTGGAAGGAACCATACAAAGAACCATCCAACTGTCTTAGGGACTCCACTCTGGATTTGTGTAGCCTTTTCTCCTTAGCCTTTTCTTCCCCCAAAGATATCCCACAAGGCAGCAGAGGTTTAGGATCAGATTTTTCCTTCTTCTAGAAGGGCTACTTTCCAAGGGCCCCATCTGCCCCTCACTTCGCTCTACAAGCAAGTGCAGAAACCACCTTCTTGACCATTGAACTCACTATTAGTCCCATCCGCTCAATCTGCTGGAGCCTGCAGGGGAAGTCCCTAACTCATTGGTTGAGATTCATCGGTTACCATCACGTAGCCAGCTAGTCAAAGCCATTCCCAGAAAGTGGCTGCCGTCACACACTGACAGCTTCTAGGAGCCATAGGTAAAAGATGAGTGCAGGGTGAGGACCAAAGGTGGACAAACTACCTCAGAAGAAACATGGCATGTCTCCCCCCAGGGGTACTACTATCACCCCATACACCCCAAATATCTAAATGATACAGTCAACTATTTTAAGCCAAGTTATTTAACTTCTTGGCACCTAATTTGCGTAATTTGAAAGCTGATATTACTGAAGGAAAAAAATGTTTCTTAAATCACTGATTGCTATCCACTTTGATATCCTGGAAAACATTGCTGTAAAAGTACTTCAACACAAACACACAAACCTTGTACCAGTTGGACTACAATTCAATTTTATGCATGTCAACTCCACCATAAATTAAATGGCACTTACTCCCAGGTAAGTGTGTATAGGATTACAGCTATAGTCATGATAAATAGAAATCCATCTTGACATACAAAGTAGCCACATGTCACAAATGACTTAGAGTGCAGTTCTGCACACAGTTATGCCACTTAAATCCTATTGAATTGATAAAATGGAATTTAAATACCCTAACTGTGTGCAGGACTGCAGACTTGTTGTGCACTCCATCTAATTATAGTAATTA
The DNA here is from genome assembly GCF_964106915.1 of Podarcis gaigeae. NCBI lineage: Eukaryota > Metazoa > Chordata > Lepidosauria > Squamata > Lacertidae > Podarcis > Podarcis gaigeae. The sequence continues at coordinate 39,322,485 of NC_139678.1, read as the reverse complement.
TAGTACCCAGATGCGTTTCACATAAAAGGTTTGTCTAGAAACTTTGAAATTAACCTCTTTTCCAGGACTCAAAAACCTGGTACATATGTGCAGCATAAACAATGAAGCTAATCATATCAAAGGTTAAAAACAGGTCAGCAAACTGGAGAAATCTTTAAGACTTTTAACAAAAGGGATAATGTTTCAAACTATGTTCCCTATGATTGAAACATTTTTTTTAAAAAAAATGAGCTGCACATATCAGATAAAATTAGTTTAAATTACTTTGGTTTCCTTTTTAAAGAATGCTGTATAAATTAAAATTAAAGGGAAACTTAAAAAAAAATCCATGCAACTATATTTTACTTATTTGTGGAATAACTCCCCACATTGATTCAAGGTGCCTTAACGTATATATAAAAACCATAAAAGAAGTACACTGCACCAAAAGGCAAAACAAAAGAACAGCAGAGACTAAATCTGAGTCTGTTTCTCTCTCTCTCTCTCTCTCTCTCTCTCTCTCTCTCTCTCTCTCTCACACACACACACACACACACACACACACCATTTTAACCACTCACTCAGAATGCATGCAAAAATATAAGCACTTCCAAAATTTGTGACTGGGCAACTCCCCAATGTCAATAACGTTGTGGGGGTGTCCACAATACTTTTTGGAAATTCCAAAGGAGTTAAGGGCCCAGAAAAGTTGGAGACACCCCCCCCCCCCGATTTAGCCTAAGAAACCCATATTTTAATTCTAGTCATTAGAGTGATGCATTGGTGTAATCCAAGAGCACATATTCCCTGCAAATCTTTCCTTATTGGAAATATGTTGAAGTACATAAGGGATGTACTTTTATGTTTGCAATGCATACCTACATATTTTCTGCATCGGTCTCTGTTGGAAGGCACTTTTACAGTTTATTAGCATCCAAAAGTGGAGGAAATTGATAGCTTATAGGAATTTGACCTTATAGGAATTTGATGGCTATCTAACACGGTCATATACTAAATTATAAGCTTGTTCATAGGTCCTTGCACTGAAACTGTTTCAGTATTTTTTCTTGCATCCCTGCAAAACCCAGATGTAAAACAAATCTAGGAAGAAGTGCTAGAGTTTTGCTCAGGGGAAAATGACTAAAATATAGAACAGGAGATGCACTCTGGAGGCCTGGTATTTTCTTTAGAAGACTATATGCTCATCATCTCTCATCCACCACTTTATAAAATGAACTTTATACTTTCTATTTTATTTTTATTTTATTTGGATGTGCTGAGTGTATCTAGTGCTTTTATGTGTCCCTTTATTTTATTGATTCTTTCTCTACTCTAAAAAAATAATGGGCTTTTAGAATCCCACCGCTACTAAAAATTTATCTTTCTCGCTTCCTTGTTCATTTCTTTTTAAAACCCATACATTTAGCTAGTAACCTTTATACATGATCAGATGTGATTGGCCAATTACAAACCTGAAGAAACCCCCACAATGTCTAGTAGAGTTTATGGTTCTGAGGGAAAACACACATGTATAGTTATGTACATTTTTGCTGTTTCATTGACCCACCTTTCGGCTATTCCTCCCCCCCCCCCCTTGAAATCTTTGTTGATATAATGTTGTATGAGATCCAAGCGTACGTTCTTTGTGCTGGTGAAATTAAAATTCATTTCCCAGTGAATAAGACTAATTGCTTCTTCAACCAAAGCTGGATTATTGGTCTTATTACAGGAGCAGAAGTGATGTGGGGGGGGGGAGGAAGGGGGGCAGAAAGAAGGGGCAGGGTGCCAGCAAGACTGCAGTATTCAGTTACACTTGAAATGATTTGTAATTCTGAGTAATCACTTAGGACAAGCCCTTGCACCATTTTATCTATACATGACTCTAGGCCAAAGTCAATACTCATAGTAAAATAATGAGATGAAGCTAACTGAGCCCTTTTATTAATGCTCCAAGGAGCAAATCCAATGCTTGAGCTTCTCCCATGGAAAGTATCCACTTCTTCCTAAAAATGAACAAGTGGGTCACGATGCCCAGTGGCAACTGGGGTACCTGCTTCTACAGCAACGATAAGAAAAGTATCAGAAGCCTTCCCGTAGTTGTTGTTTGTCCACTCTGCCCTGTGAAGCTGCAGGTGAAACCGCATGAATTTTGCATTACCTCGAGGCTCATTAGAGAAATCTGTCTCTCTCCTAATAGTTTCTTCTGACTGGGGGTGGGAGGAGGAGGGAAGAGGGGGGAATCACATAAAGAAAACACAATGAACCTAAACAGATAACACACGGTGTGAAGTATCTGCGGTTTCTCTTAGCGCTGCCAATATTGCGCTGGCTAGCTGAACCAACTGTGCAAGGTTTCGCGGGAGCTGATGTGTGTAGCAATCAATATTATTGTTCCTAGTTCAATGGCAGCATTTCTGAGCCTGACTGGACTCTGTTGTCAAAAGGCTTCCCATTATTAGTATGGAATAATAATTAGTTATGGGTAAGTGTTTGAGCTAACTGATAAGAAAGAAACTGATTTCATTGTCTTTTTGATGTAGCTTTCATTGATTTCCCCCCACACACTGAAGTTATTTTCTTCATGCACGATCATTATTTCTTTCATTACATGGCATCTGTATCCCAAGACTTTTTGATGCTTTCTGTTAAAGAAATATTCTGTTTATAAAACAACAATGGTTTGCAGTGTGCAAGAATGCTTCTAGTAAAGAAGCCGGCTAAGCTTAAGAATGTTAAGTTTGCTCAACAATAAAGTCAAGCCACATTCTGGAATTTAGCTATTGAAATCCACTCACATTCCAGATTAAAACCACCCATATTATCCCATCTAGTTCCTGCCTATTACAAAAATAAGGTTGAAAAAGTGTCTGGTAGACCCCCCCCAACACCTGTCAGTAACTTTGACAAGCCACCTGCCCTGGATATTGGTGTATCTCCCAGCCATCTGTAAATAAGTTAGCGTGCATAAAGTAGACCCCTGGAGATCCAAGGCCTTCAGGGACATTGGGACTTGACTTTACCATCAAAGATGTTAGGCAGAGACTGGGGGACTTTGGCCCTCCAGATGTTGCTGATTTACAACTCCCTTCAGCTCCAGTAATTGTTGCCAATGCCAGGGATAATGGGAGTTGCAGTTCGGCAACATCTGGAGAATCAAAGCTTCTCAACTCCTGATGTAGTAATCATATCATTGGTCATCTGTTGCTGGAAGCTTTTCTTCTTGGAAGTCCACCACACATATTAATGCAAAATGAAAGAATCGCTCTCTCCAGGTTGCAGAGTTCTTTTCCTGTCCTTGTGGTTCATCAGCAAAGTACTCCTACCATTCTCTGAGAAAGTCTCATTTCATTTGCAGAACAGATAGTCTGGTCTCTGAAATACCCATTGCGTTAGCCCCATGGCTCATATGATCAGACTAGCCAATCAAAGTCCATCAACTTCAATGGTTTATTGACTGAGCTGTGATAGCTTTAGGAAACTTAATTTCTGAGGTTTTACATTATCTCAAACACATGATCTGTGTCCAGTATTTGTCTTTCTGCATTTCTTCCAGCTGCTCTTCATGATGTGCTTAGTTCTAGAAGTACCGGAAAGAAGGGATTAAGATGATTGAATCTGTTCAAATGAAACTCCAAATGCTAACTGAAATCAACAAAACAACTCACAATTGACTTCCCAGGCACAAAGCCTGGTATTGTCTTTAATGATTGGCAGTGTCTTTCCAGGGTTTGAGACAGAGGTCTCTCCTAGCCTTACCTGAAACTACCAGAAGTTCAACCTGGGTCATTTTGGAGGCAAAACATGTGCTCTGTTATTCTATTATTATTTTAAAAAAATTGTTTTAACATACTGTGCTTTCATATCAATAAACACCTCTTAAAAAAGAAGAAGCATAGATTGTCTCCGATGGCAGCGTTAGTTTGAAAGCTATAGGGATGACCTTTTGCAAATCTAGGGTGACATGCCCAGATGAAGAAGCAAATAGCATTACAATACAGAGCACTACATAATTCTTCCAGTCATCCAAAAAGTGTGTGTGTGTTTGTGTGTGTGTGGAGGAGAATGCATAGCTTCATTAGGTAGGTTTCAGAACAGTTTCCCCAAGAAGAAATAAGGACATTGTTTGAGTAGTCAGACATTCATTTTTGTGAGTGCAGATTGCATTTAGGTCATGCAGGAAAAACAGTGTGTTGCCCTAGCTATCAGTAGTGCAATACTCTTTACAGCGAGTCCTACTGTGAACTAAATTCAGGCCCAGTAGGTGTACCTCTATTGTCTTCAGTGAAGCTGCACTTGCTGCCACTGAATTGGAATTGGACCCTATTCCCTATTTGCTAGTTGAAAACAGAATATACTATCACCAGAAGAACATGTGGGCCAATGGATTTCAGAGCCCAATACTCCATTACCAGCTACTGTGTATTTTGTATATGCAGAACTATACAGAATTGTAAAGTTGAAAGGGGTCATCTAGGTCAAGTCCTTGCAATGTGGGAATCTTTTGGCCAGCATTGCACTCAGACCCACAACCCTGAGATTAAGTGTCTCATGCTCTATCAACTGAGCTAGATAGCTAGATTTCTGGGTTAGTGGAGTCTGTAACCTGAAGCGTATGTAACCTGAAGTGTATGTAACCCGAGGTACCACTGTACCGTCATTTGCCTGGTGTTCCTAATGATTACTTAAAATCTTCATTTTATTTTAGTTCTTCTAACAACCTCTGGAGTAAGACTCTATTACTCCCTTTTTACAGGTGGGGGGAAAGAGTGATGCCAACCAAAGCTAGATTTCTAATTGACATGAGATCTAAAATATATAATGATACCTAATTCTATTTCTCCATTACATCTCATTCAGGAGAGGTTGTGCAAGCCATGGAACGATGCTGGACTAAGTTGCAGAATGCGCGATGGTCAATAAACTGAGCTTGAATCCAGGCAAGACAGAGGCCTTGTGGGCAGTTCCTCATGTTCTCCTTAATCCATCTCTGTCACTCTGGCCAAGTGACCTCTGTGGCCAGGAGTGGTTCTTATCAGCTGCAGCCAGCATGTAATCTGTTACTGTTCCTGGACCACAACAGCTCAACCACAGTGGGCCATATATTGAGATTCCCAAAGCTTGATTACTGTGACATGCTTTATATGGGGTTTCCCTTGTATATGTGTCTGGAAATTTCAACTAGTACACAATGCAATGGCCAGTTTGCTCACTGGAACAAATTACTGACAACATGCTACTCTGCTGCTGAGAGAACTGCATTGGTTGCCAATTTACTACCAGGCCAGGTTCAAAGTACCCATGTTAATTCACAAAGTCATAAACAACTTGCGCCCTAAGTACATTTAGGACCCTCTGATTCCTTATGTTCTAAGATCCTTTTGTGGTTCTCCATGTTCCTGAGGTTCAGTTGGTACTCTCTAGGGACTACAGCTTTAGTGTGGTGGACCCTTTCTTGTGGAATTCCCTATTAAAAAGACTCAGCAGGGACCATCTCTCCCTCCTTTCAGACATGTTTTGAAAACTATATTGTTTAGCCAGGCTTTTGCAATACGAATTTTCTCTTTTTTAACTGATCCGTGTTTCTTTAAATTTTATGGATGTTTTTATGGATGCTATTCTCTAATTTTATTTTTACTTATTGTGCATTTGCTATATTTTTATGAAAGGGTGTGTTATAAACACATAAATAAATAGGTAAAAACTCAGGCTGTATTTCAAACCCATGGAAGTTTGGATTTTGCAGGGACTGGGGAAGCTTTTCTTCTGGAATAAAAAAAACTTTAAAATTATCTATACACTTAATCTGTTTATTTCTCTGTGAAATCCAGGCATTACATTGTGCAAAATGATATGCTAAGGACTTCTTTACATAGAACAAACTTTCTACACAGACAGCACTTCTTTGTAGGAAATTGCAGGTTTCCCAAATGTAAATGGTCATATCTCATATCTTGATGGAAAGCCAGGTGTATGCATTGCACAGTAATTGTGTGCAACTGTTGAATGTATTTATCGATGTGCAGGTTACTCATTATTCATAAACAGATGTTAATCTTTTGTGAAGCAGACCTAGCAGCAAAATCCTGAAACTATAATATTTGTAAAGACGTTCTATGACTACTCCACTTCCTCCTCAATATGCTCAGTTTAGGATTGCCATTCAGTTCAAATGAGTGGGCTGTCCAAGTCAGCATGGTTTGACTGAAGCTGCTGGTCATGGAATAACATCACACGGAGTCTTACATCATTCCATAGGCTGTAATAGGAAAAACTATGCTGAACTCCCACGAAACTCTGCAGCTGTATATGAAAGCATGTCAATGTGCCAGTATTCAGACTCATTACCAGTCTCATTTTAAGTTTATCAGATAACTAGATCAAAGTAGAGCGTGCAATTTTAGCAACAATTTTTGAATGTGGCTTTTATTTTCAGAACCTTGACTTTCCTCACTTCAGAAATAAAATATGGCTAATGATGATCTGGAAACTATTAACTTTAGAAAAGAACAGTTTAAAGTATTTGATTCCCCTTTGATGAAGTGTGAACACTAGACCTTTCTCCCAGAGGTGTAATTGAGATTTGCACTTTTAAAAAAATAAGTTAGTAAGGGGAGAAGCAGGGTGAAGAGGATGAGGGAAATGATATTTTAGGTTCGTTACTTCATTGAAGAGAAACCATGAATCCAATGAGCAATCTGTTAGCAAGCCTTGAATTTTCATTTCACACCAAAGTTATCAATGCTGCATAACCTTTTTTGTTGAAAATGCCATTGATTTTGCAAACTTCAAGCATCAGTTGTCTGTGTCCAGTTGGGTATTAATCATTGGTCTTTTGCTCTTTTGCAGATTTTTCAAAAACAAACTTAGTTTGGGCTTTAGTCCCTACCCCCATCAACAACCTTTGTTTAATTGTTGATGTTCTGGATTCTCTTTACTGGTCAGGATTTTAAAAATGCAACTATTTCTGAATGCACAAAGGGCTTTTGTGTCCAGCAGCCCTCTATCCTTTCTATCAGATGGAAACTTGCATTTGAAACTCTCAAAAGCAATTTGCAATATCCAGTGAATCCAAAAACTGCTACTCTAGATCCATTTTGATTGGGTTTTAGGCCGAGTTTCAGCACTGAGACTGCCTTGGTTGCTCTGTCTGATACCTGTGTTAGGGAAAAGGGGGAGTGTTCCCTCTCAATGCTCCTTGACATGGACGAATGCTGTTGGGATTGGAATAGCAGGACCAGATGGTGGGGGAAGAAAGGGATGGCCTGAACTGCAGAACCTAGATTGGAGGAAGGTTGATCTCCACTTTCTCCCCACTTTGCCACTTTGAAAGAGAAAGGAGGGATGCTGGCTCTCCCTGCTGACTCTCCTATGGAGAGAGGAGCCTCAGTGGAGGTTGATTAGGCCTTTGATCAGGCTGAACAGGAGGCATAAGCAACTGAATATGAGTCTGAACAGGGGGGTACCGTCTTGTCACCTAAAACAAGGCACCTGTTGGATATCGTTGTCACTTCATTCCATTGGAGTAAATGGCAATTCCGGTTTTCTGCAGATTGCTGTTTGTTCTGATTTAGACCTAAAGAGTAGGTTTTCCCTGGGAAAGGAGTGGGGCAAGGGGGAAACTGCTCAGACCCATACCTTCTAGGCACGGCACAAGCAGAAGTGCAAACGAGCCCTCTGTTGTGTCTTGGCTTCCCTTTTCCATGGCCCATCAGTCACTAAAGCTCTAACTGGTCCATCTACCCTACAACTATATAATGGTTAATAGAATGGTTTTACTTTCTTCAGTTCCATTTATGAGCCCCGTGAACTGGAATTTTGTGAGGTCATTCAGCAACGTTCAGGAATAAGTCATAACAGTTCAATGAATCATTATACTCTTTTCTCACGCTATTTCAGTGACCCATCTTTTCTACTTCCTCAGTTATTTCCCTTATCATTAAGCACATTCTGTCATTAGCGTTTCTTCCCAAAGTACTTCTGGTCAAAACGATTGGTGCTTTTGCTATCATGGTCAATGTGATCAAACTTCCAGCAGATTCAGCAGCTGTGGTGCTTCTCCATTCCTGCCAACCCTCAGACCACAATTTGGCAACTTTCCATTTCTTACAAAGGCATCCCTTCAAGGTATTGCAGTCTTGGCAAAATATGTAATGTAATAAAGTCTTTGGAATGTTTGGTTGCAGCAATGGCTTTCCATCTGAATCCTGAATTTGTGCTGGATTTTATTTTCAAATCGATCCCGCCAGATGGTTTTAGATCTTCATGGTTTTATATCATGGTTGTGAACCATCAACTGCAAGAGGTGGTAATGGTCACCACCTTGGATGGCTTTAAATGAGGATTAAACAAATCAACCTATGCCTGCCACAATGACTATGTTCTACCTCCAATGTCAGAGGCAGTACGCCTCTGAATACCAGTTGCTGGGAATGGTAGGTGGGCAGGTGTTGCACTCATATCCTGCTTGTGGGCTTCCCAGAGGCATCGGTTGACCACTGTGAGACAAGGAAGCTAGACTAGATGGGCCACTGGAGTGATCCAGTAGGGTATCGAGTTCTCATGTCCACTGTCAGAGGCAGTACACGTCTGAATACCAGTTCCTGAGACTCCCAAGTGGGAAGAATGCTGGTCCTCTCAGGTCCTGCTTGCAGACTTTCTGGTTGGCCACCATGAGAACAAAATGCCAGAGTAGATGGGACTCTTCTTATCTTCTTATGATCATCATTTAGGGAACACAGGAATATGTCATATTCTGATCCACCACCACCTTTCTAAGAAAGTAACTATACAATTTGTATGCTCAGATGCAAGGTGAATTTAACCTATAGACAGCTGTGTTTCATACCTATGGACAGCTGTGTTCTGCAGTGCACTAGGGTGCTTTTATATTGGCCCAAAACTCTTAAATATCTATTGAATGTGCATGCATAATATATTATTCCTGAGTTGCATATTTTCAGTATAATCACACTGCTGCATACTAGATTGGCATGAAGAGGCATAAGAAAACCCAGACGATATTTCCCCCCTGCACAAATACTGAGCCAGGCTACGTTAATTTTAAGCATGTGGATTCGGAAGAGAAATGTGCTTCTAGGTTTACCCTTGACTGTCCCTGGTGACAAATAATATAAGCTCCCAAATGTGTTTTGACCTTCCTAGGCTAAAGGCCAAATCTTCAAAGCAGTGCTGCTAAAAATGTTCCAAAGGAGATGGTTTACTAGAGTGCCACAACTCATAGCTCAGTCCTGCATGAACACCTTTGACAGCAGACGATGGCTAAACAAAAACAGAATAAGAACATGATCTCTGTAAAAGATCCCTTAAGCCCCCTTCTTTTGGGTGGGGTGGGGCAGGGGGAGGGAGAGAGAGGAAGTGTTCTGAAATAACTTCCCTTTACAGCAAGATCAGTTTAATCATAGTCAGTTTACAAATTCTAGCTTTGATTCAGAAAATCAGTGGTGATGTTATCTTACAGGATACACAATGTTTCTATATATGCCAAACTAACACATTTATCTCTTTGGTACATATACCAGGCATCTCTGAACTCTCTTCTGAAAACTATGTAGTAGAGAAAACAAAACTATGGAAGAATTCCAGCTTAATTTAAATAGATATGTGAGAAATAAAAACAAGGAATTTAAAAGCAGACTTGCAATAAGTTTTCTACAAGTATCTCCACCCCCTCCTGCCCCCAGGAAATGTCTTCGGTGCAAACCAATAAATATATATCAGCCTGACATCACAGCCATCCTATGATGGCAATCCTGGCAGAATGCTTGTGAAATAGGGGACAGAGGAAGAAAAAGAAATTAATAAGGATACAAGGAAGGCTTTATTTTCATATTTTGTTTGAACAGTCACAGAAACAAACCAAAAAAACCTATGCAGAGGCAAATATGTGGAAAGATGGTGGATCAACAAATATTTTGCGCAATTTAATGATTTATAAGGCAGAGGACCCTTAGGTATTATAATCCAGGGCAATCTCTGAGACATTAGTGGTTTTATTCAAAATCTCGAGTGACAAGTGACGATTCAGGCAACTATAGAAGGGTCACGTTAATGGATCAATGCATAATGGAAGGAGGATAAAATATCAAAGTTCTGATGTTTATCTAGGATACTTATTTCTGCAACACAAGGACATAGTGAAACACTTCACAGAAACATGTTGACTTGTTCCATTGCTTTAATTCTAATGAGATAATCCTGGAGATGTATGAAGCAGTGTATATTAAAAATCCTGGACTGTAACTTGAGTACCCTGACATGTATTTATGAATTTTAGATTCAGCCCTACATTTTTGCTCCACAAAAGAATGCTGATGCAGTTTCCAGAATAAAACCACAAAAATACAGTAAAAACAACAATATAAAAACCAAATACCCCAAAGCTTGGGAATTCTAAGAAACCAATATATCTGCTTTGAAAACAGTAGTTAATACAGCACAGTTTTGAAAAGTTCAGTCCGCCATCTTGATTCAAAAGCACAGCCAACTGTATTGAAACATAGATGGTAACCTGCTCCTTAATCTCAGGAACCATCGTACAAAATTTGGTTACAATGCCTGAAGAAGTGCCAAATACATACAAACAACTTTCCAAAATATATAGTAGATTAAACAATTAACTTTGTCAGTTTAAAAACACATTGCCATAGGCGAGGGCTGAAAGAGATTCAAGGCATGGTGAAATATAATAGTCCTTTGCCTCCATCCTGAAATATTAGCTATTGCTGTCATATGAACATACTGATATATATTTAATAGTATATTTCCCCCACGTTATCAGTCTCAGAAATTGAAATGGAAACTGTATGTATTCCCTCAGATTTTCTATTCATTTGCCATGTAGGTGAGCAAGGTCCTGGCTTCCTGCTGGTATATTGTAGTCATTCAGAAACATGGAGTTTGGAACCAGATACAATTAGTAGGTGCTAATGTTTTACTCTGAACCTAGACTGGACATACTATGTCTTCAGATGCTATTTTCACATTACAGGAGAGGCTATTAGCTGATCACTGATATTAGTTTTCTAGTGAAAGATGCACAGAAATGCTATATTATGGCATGAAGAAGGGAAAGGTTTACCCTCAGGCAAGAAAGGTTGATACAAGATTATAATTAATAAAGGAAAGATAGCTGTCTAAAATTCAGGAACAGATAGGTAGCCGTGTTGGTCTGCCATAGTCAAAACAAAAAAATTCCTTCCAGTAGCACCTTAAAGACCAACTAAGTCAGTTCTTGGTATGAGCTTTCGTGTGCATGCACACTTCTTCAGATACACAGTGTGTATCTGAAGAAGTGTGCATGCACACGAAAGCTCATACCAAGAACTGACTTAGTTGGTCTTTAAGGTGCTACTGGAAGGAATTTTTTTGTTTTTAAAATTCAGGAACTATTAGAATCATAGAACTGCAGAGTTGAAAGGGACCCCGAGGGTCAACCACCCCAGCCTCTTGCAATGAAGGAAACTCAACTGATTCATACATGCCAGATGGCCATAAAGGTAAAGGTAAAGGGACCCCTGACCATTAGGTCCAGTCGTGCCCGACTCTGGGGTTGCGGTGCTCATCTCGCTTTATTGGCCGAGGGAGACGGCGTACAGCTTCCGGGTCATGTGGCCAGCATGACTAAGCCGCTTCTGGTGAACCAGAGCAGCGCACGGAAACGCCGTTTACCTTCCCACTGGAGCGGTACCTATTTATTTACTTGCACTTTGACATGCTTTTGAACTGCTAGGTTGGCAGGAGCAGGGACTTAGCAACCGGAGCTCACCCCATCGCGGAGATTCGAACTGCCAACCTTCTGATCGGCAAGTCCTAGGCTCTGTGGTTTAACCCACAGTGCCACCCACGTCCCTCCAGATGGCCATACAAGCTGCTTAAAAACCGCCAGTGTAGGTGAGTGCACCACCATTCCACTGTTGAATAACTCTTACTGTCAGAAAGTTCTTCCTGATGTTTAGTCGGAATCTCCTTTCTTTGTGACTTGAAGCCAGTGGCTTGGGCCCTACCCTCTGGAGCAGGAGAAAACAAGCTTGCTCTATCTTCCATGTGACAGATATTGGATACTATTAATCATGTCACTGACTACTGAGATTGCATATTTAGCTGAGAATAGGCAGTGCTGGATCCAGGAAAATAGGTACCCTATGAAATTCATTAACCTCTCTGTTGTTACTCAGATGGTTACTTACCATCAGTAGTGACCCATGTGGCAGTGTAAGCAAGCCACTGATGCTCTCACAGCTTCTGAATACAGCAGGGTGCTTACAAGGTGTGCAGGGGTGAGGTACAGGGAGCTTGTTGCTGTCCGGTATGTGTGACACACTTGTTGTTACATGCCTGCAGAGTCCAGGGATCCTCGCACCTCCTTTTCTGGTTAACACCAATGATACCCTACCTTAGGAAGCCAAGAAAGTAGTGGTATCCTACCTATGCCATCACATGAGGGACACGGGTGGTGCTGTGGTCTGAACCACTGAGCCTCTTGAGCTTGCTGAATGGGAGGTTGGCAGTTCAAATCCCCGTGACGGGTCCTGTTGCTCCGTCCCAGCTCCTGCCAACCTAGCAATTTGAAAGCACGCCAGTGCAAGTAGATAAATAGGTACCGCTGCGGCGGGAATGTAAACGGTGTTTCCATGCGCTCTGGTTTCCGTCACGGTGATCTGTTGTGCCAGAAGCGATTTAGTCATGATGGCCACATGACCTGGAAAGCTGCCTGTGGACAAACGCTGGCTCCTTCGGCCTGAAAGCGAGATGAGCACCGCAACCCCATAGTCGTCTTCGACTGGACTTAACTGTCCAGGAGTCCTTTACTTTTACCTTTATGCCATCACATGGGGCACTACTGCTTACTGAAAGCCTGCGGTGTCTCACCTTGGGATGGTTTGCTCATCTGTGAGATTCTGCCAAGAGATTCCACATATTAGGTACAGGGGGTAAAACGTCTATGCAGAAAACAGTATTCACTCTGTATTTGTGAAAATGGAATTATACGTGACATGGCTTTGTTTTGGTTATGTATGCTCAATATTTTATTTTATTTTTTAACGTGATAAAACAACAACAACACTAAGACTTTGCCTCATCAAGAATGGTTGTGCAAGTGGTATGTTACTTCTGTTGTTACTTCTATGACTTAAAAAGAAAACACAGTAATATAAAATATAATTTTGAAGTGCCTCTTTTGGTCTTCAGGTGAAGTTCAGAAAGAAGATGAAAAGAATACTTCCTCTAAAATAAAATCAAGATATTTGAATACCTCTTGTTTGCAGTCTTTAGAATAAATGAAGGAAGGAAAGAAGGAAGAAGGAAAGAAAGAAATCCTTACGCCTGGATTCAGAATCTCCCAGAACAGCTCGGTAAAGCATTGACCCTCATCTGAGCATTACCCTAAACATTACAAGCTCCACTGGCTCCTTCCTTGTAGAGCATTTTTGAATTTCCAAATGGAGCAGAGGGGCAATATTATTGCAAGGCTTGAAACTGACCATAGCAGACACTTTTAGATTTAGCAATGCATTGTAATGAAGCGCCAGCCTGACAGGCTGACAATGAACTTTCACAGTGTAAGGGGCTTATTCCCTCCAGTAGATTGCCCGTTCTTTGAAGTGTGCATGAATGAGTGTCTGTCAGTATATCTATTCCACCAGCAAACATTCAGATAATACTTAAGGAAACTACAGTCTTAGAGCAGGAAGTACTGAAATATTATTTTTTTTGCTTCTCTTCACAGTTATGTCTGACTTTAGATTTGATTTGATTGTGTTTGCACACCTAGCTGTCTTTGGTGTTTGCAGAGATGTTGTGTCAGGGAGTTTTCTTATACAGTCATCCTTGAGTTGTTTGTTGAACTTCCCCTATTGAATTCAGGCTCCACACAGGTGATAGTAATTGAACTGACTTATTTACAAGGTTATATACAGTTCCCTGGAAGAGCTCTTTACATAGGCCTGCTTGCTGTTTCTCCTAAAAGAGATAAAAGGCAGGGAAAAGTCTAGAGGTTACTAAGCTGTACCCAAAGAGGCAGTGCACACTTAATTCACTGTCTCAGAAACCAGAATAGAACATGGCCTTGATTCAGTAAAGGAGAACCAAAATGACCAGGGGCTGGAAAAAAAAGCCCAATTAAGAAAGGTTTAAACATTTGAATTTATTAAGTTTATGGAAAAGGGGGGGGGGTAAGTCAAAGTGGTGTAACAGAAATGTATAAAATATGTTTGGGGTGGAAAAAGCAGATGGAAAGGTGTTTCTTCTTCTTTCACAATGCTAGAACTCAATGTAGTAATAGTAGTAATTTATTTATATCCTGCCCATCTGGCTGGGTTCCCCCAGCTACTCTGGGTGGCTCCCAGTCGAATATTAAAAATAGAATCAAACATTAAAAACTTCTCTAAACAGGGCTGCCTTCAGATGTCTTCTAAAAGTCAGATAGTTCCACAGGGCGGGCGCCACTACTGAGAAGGCCCTCTGCCTGGTTCTCTGTAACTTCACTTCTCACAGTGAGTGAACTGCCAGAAGGCCCTCGGAACTGGACCTCAGTGTCTGGGCTGAGCAATGGGGGTGGAGACCCTCCTTCAGGTATACTGGGCTGAGGCCATTTAGGGCTTTAAAGGTCAGCACCAACACTTTGAATTGTGCTCAGAAACATACTGGGAGCCAATGTAGGTCTTTCAGGACCTGTGTGATATGGTCTCAGTCACCAGTCTAGCAGTTGCAGTTTCTGGGTCACTTTCAAAGGTAGCCCCACGTAGAGCGCATTGCAGTAGTCCAAGCGGGAGATAACCAAAGCATGCACCACTCTGGCAAGATAGTCTCCAAGCAGGTAGGGTCTCAGCCTACGTATCAGATGCCCTGGACACATTATCAGCTGCTCTGGACACAGAATTGACCTGCGCTTCCATGAACAGTCCAAAATGACTCCCAGGCTGCGCACCAGGTCCTTCAGGTACTCCATTCAGGACCAGCGAGTCTTCCACACCTTCAATGAATGGCGGAAGATTTGAGAAAAACAAATGCAAGCACTTCTTTACACACAACATACTTAGGCTGTCACATTTGCTTCCATGGGTTACTGTTGGCTGCCACCAACTCAGGTGCCTTTAAAAGACAATTAGACAAATTTATGGAGAATAAGAACAGCTACTAGTTATGATGGCTATATACTATCTTTAAGTTCAGAAGCAGTATGTCTTGGAATACCAATTGCCTGGGAACCATAGCAGGAGAGGGAGATTTTCCTCATGTTCTTCTTGTGGGTTTCCCCATATGCATTTGGTTGGCCACTGCAGGAAGCAAGATACTGGACCAGATGTGCCTCTGGTCTGATCCAACAGGGCTCTTCATATCCTTAGAGCAACACTGGTATGAAACAGAAGGGTTCATTGTCTTACATTTTTATTTACTACATTTATATCCTACCTTTCTACCTAGGAGATCAAGGTGGTGTACATAGGTCTCCTCCCAGTTTTATCATCAAAACAACCCTGAGAGGTAGGTGAGACTGAAGAGTGAGTGACTGGCCACACAGGGGCTTCATGGCTGGGTGGGGATTTGAACCCTGGTCTCCAAGGTCCTAAACCAACACTTGTACCACTACACCACACAGGCTCTCACTTGTTCCTGTGTGTCTCTTCCATGTCAAACCTGCAAATGGTACGATCTCTTTAAAACTGTTGGGGGAAACTGAAAGGGGGTATCACAAATTCCCACACTCCTTTCCAATGCAGGCAACCCAGCATCCTACAAAGATCACTATCCAAACTCTGCTTGAAGACCTCCAATGTGTGGCATAGCCCACCACACCACTGGATATTTTTCTATTGTTTATAAAATTTCAATTCCACTCTTCCTTCCAAAGGAGTCCAGGCTGGCAAATAACAAAATGTAGAATAGTACAGTTGTACCTTAGATCCCGAATGCCTTGGTATTCAGATGTTTTAGCTCCAAAACACCACAAACTCAGAAGTGAGTGTTCTCGTTTGCGAACATTCTTTGGAACCCAAACAACCAACGGGGCTTCCACTGCTTCTGATTGGCTGGAGGAGCTTCCTGCAACCCATCAGAAGCCGTGCTTTGGTTTCCAAACATTTTGGAAGTGGAACGGACTTCCAGAACGGATTCCATTAGACTTCCAAGGTACAACTGTACTATTGGGGGAGGGGGCTATTTCAAACAACAACAACAACAACAACACTTAAAGCAATCACATATCCTCATGGTTACTAATTTCAAGTTTGCCATGACTGGTCTCTTTCAGCCATCAAATGCCTGGGTAAATAGGAAATGTTTTTCAATTTCTCCTGAAATTTGCTGATGAAGGAGACAGACACACCTCACCAAGAAGAACACTCCACAAACAGGGAACTGCCCCTGAGAATGCCCTGTCACAGTCAACACCAACTGGGCAGCAGCCCAAGGTGACACCACCAACAGGAATTCATCTGGATGATATTGGGGAAGGCACTCTTTTAGGGACTTGGACCCCAAAGCCATTTAGGGCTTCGTATGCCAATACTAAGACCTTGAATTTGGTCTAGTAACTCACTGGCAGCCAGTGCAAAGCTGTCAGGACTGGTCCTATTAGGTTGCCCAGCTTATCAACCTTGAAGCCACATTCTGTAATGCCTTGCAACCTCTGGACCATCGTCAAGGGCAGCCCAACAAAGAGTGCATTACAGTAGCATAACTGGGAAATGACACAGAGCATGGACAATGGGTTCAGTTTTCAAACTGCTCTGGCTGTTCATAAATCTATCCAATTCAATTGAAATCTACTCTCCAGTAAGCCTATATATATATATATATATATATGCAGGTTTTGGTGTCCTCGGGTGTCTTCCCGTGTAAAAGTTGGGGTGTCTAGGCGACGTTTCGACGAGGTCTCACTCGTCATCTTCAGGCTGGTGCTTTCGGCTTCTTGTTACTGGAACAGAGCGGGATCTCAATGTTTGAGTTCCTATAAATACTGTAGAGGGGGTGTGGTGTCTAGCCTCCAATGTTCTGGGCAGAGAGGAAGTTCCCAGGCTAGTGTGCCTTTTCTTCTTTTGTTCCTTAATTACTTGAGAGATACCTTGAGTGATTTCTTGAGTGATATCCTGAGTACCACTTAGGTGGGTCATTAGGTGTGGATTAGTTGCTAAAGTCTTTGTGTCTTGACCTCTTGAACTTTGTGAAGAGTTTTCCTGAGAAGATGGTGGCACCTCCGGATCTATGAAATACCCTGCAAAGTCTGCCCAGCCACGTACATTGGACAAACAAACAGACGAATAAATGCACGTATCGCAGAACACAAGAATGCCGTCAAAAAAGAAGAAAAAACTTCCTCTCTTTTCCAACACATGAAAGAAACAGGACACGAAATTAATTTTGCAGATTCCAAATTGCTCTTTAACACGGAACATCACCACAAGAGAATAATCATGGAAGCCATCGAGATAGAGAAACACCCTCACAACATGAACAAGCGTGACGACACATCCCGCTTGCCAGACATCTGGAAATTAGCCCTCCCCACAAAAACTGACACCAGATCCAGAGGCACACAGAACGCCAACACCAATCAACCACACCAGACCCAAACCCAGACCCTCTCCACAGATGAATTACTGACACCATCCAGTAGCCAATCCATGGTGGCACCTCCGGATGCTGCACCCCCCTGCAATCCCTACACAGATCTGGCTGACACAAGCCACAAAACCACAGCTCGCCCCTATACACGAAGCCAAGCCAAAGCACAACTAAGTGCAATACAGCCATCTTCTCAGGAAAACTCTTCACAAAGTTCAAGAGGTCAAGACACAAAGACTTTAGCAACTAATCCACACCTAATGACCCACCTAAGTGGTACTCAGGATATCACTCAAGAAATCACTCAAGGTATCTCTCAAGTAATTAAGGAACAAAAGAAGAAAAGGCACACTAGCCTGGGAACTTCCTCTCTGCCCAGAACATTGGAGGCTAGACACCACACCCCCTCTACAGTATTTATATGAACTCAAACATTGAGATCCCGCTCTGTTCCAGTAACAAGAAGCCGAAAGCACCAGCCTGAAGATGACGAGTGAGACCTCGTCGAAACGTCGCCTAGACACCCCAACTTTTACACGGGAAGACACCCGAGGACACCAAAACCTGCATATATATATATATATATATATATAGGTTTGCACTCTGAGGCAGCAATGAGCAAGTTTTTGGCTAGTCCTGGATGACACTCCTTCAAGTTGTTATTGTTGTTGTTGTTGTTGTTATTATTATTATTATTATTATTATTATTATTATTATTATTATTATTATTATTATCATTATTACATTTATACATACATACTGCATCCATCTGACTGGGTTTCCCCATCATGTCTTCCCTCAGCCCTTTAAGCTTTTCCAGGACCATTCTCTATAAATTTGTGTTTCTGCTGAACCTGTTCCTGCTTAATGTCCCTGTTGACTCATTCTCATAACCTTGGAGTTATGAGTTCATGGAAGCTATGGTTCTTTGCTAGCCCAGATGGATTTTTCCCACAGTCTCCAGTGTTTGTGTAAATATGACTGCCGTTGCCAGATATGCATGGAGAAATCTTTGGCAGTGTTCATGTTTGTAAGAAAGGGTCATCCAGCTCATTAATTGCAAGCATACCTTGTAATCGTGCATACTATAGCAAGCCTTTCTAATGTGGAGTGAGGAGCACTGTGCAAAAGAGTAGCATGCTCTCCTAATATAGGGTACGGACAACCCAAATCATGGTAAAATCAAAACTGGAAGAATGAATGGCTAGCCCTCTGCAGAATGGTTGTGTGAAGTGGCCCTAAGCTGATATATGATCCTTAGAAGAGAAAAAGCTTTTTAATAATAGTAATATTGTTTTCCCTGCTGTTGCCCCTCTGTAGGAATCATCTGTAGTCAGACTCTGTCCCTATCCATCCATCTCTCTCTCTCTCTCTCTCTCTCTCACACACACACACACACAATGTGCAAGGTGGTCATCTGCTTATGACGTGCAGACATTTAAACAAGTGATCTACCTAAGGGGAAACAGATTTCATTTGCCTGAATGCAAATCTGTCTCAAGCAGCCTTTCACTATCCCACTTCCTTACTCCTTCCTGCAGACCTATTCCTTCACGCTCCAGGATCTCCAAGTATCCCTATTTTCCATACAAACAGCATTATGGTTGTATGAGTTGTACAGGAAACAAAACACACAGCATTACAGAAACATACTTTTGACCCCCAAAGTTGGAAGGTCCCTGGCCTATAACCGACAGGCACTCATCCTTCATCCGTATACAATGTGTGTTGCAGAGCTTATTCACATAACTAAATGGATATGAGAAATTGTGGGTTGGATAGGGGGAGGTGGTAGCATACAAAGTCATCCCTAATTTGGAAGTGAATCTACATTTACTACTATGCTGTAGGAAATCAGATGAATGGTGGTGAGTTTACCGACAGTTTGGCTGAGAAGTTAAATCTCACTAGGATTGCTTCTTCATGGGTAACAACAATGAAAACAAAAACAGAAGTGGTTGGTGGGCCCCGTGAATTCACAGGAATCTGCCTTGCACCAAATCAGACCTTTGGGTCTACTAGCTCAGACTTGTCCACACTCATTAGTAGTAGCTGCCCAGGGTTTCAGACAGCGGTTCTCTGAGCCCAGCTTTATGGCATTGCTTTCTCTCTAGCTTTGATGAACTAGGCTAGTTCTCAGCTGGTTTCAGGCTGAACTGAAAGCTGAAACTTTCAGCCGAGTCTATTTTTTCACCTACAAAAAATGCCTAACCCTTTTAGCCTAGGGAAACTGAGCTAGTTTCTTAAAGGCTAGCCCTACCCTTTTTAAATTTAAACTGATTCTCCCACTAGATAGATCAATATTTTGTGGAGCTATACACTTCACTGCTGCAATGTGCATTATTGCAGCAGACCTTTTCTGAGCCTTAAAAAAACAAAGGGGGGGGGGACATGAACAGCAAATGTTGATGTTGTGTGAATTTTTTTTTAAAAAAAATTATATTGACTTGATGTAAATGCCTAAAAAGTGATATTTGGATGTATCCTCAATGTTGTTCATGTTGTCATATAATAATAGCCAGCATCTGGGCAAAGATTAGAAGGCATATAGAATGTACCTATAGTCATCTGGAAATGCAAATATATTTGCAGCCATCACATCTGCATCCATTTAAATCACATAAGGGGCAGATTCAAATGACCAGTCAAGTAGCATTTGATAGGCGATTAATAAACTACTCACCATGTGAGCCCGGATGCCAGTCATCTAACAAGAGGTATGGATGTACGTAGTACTTAAAAGGGAACTGCAGAACAGAAGTACTTTTCTGAATTTGGGCCAAACATATTTTGAGGATTTCCAGTCACTTTTGTGCTTCTTTTTCTAAGGGTCCTAGCAAATGAGTCATTCAGCAACAATGTTAATTCAACAATAGTTACCAATTTACCGTATTTTTCGCTCTATAGGACGCACCCGACCATAGGACGCACCTTGTTTTAGAGGGGGAGAACAAGAAAAAAAAATCTCCCCCTCTCTGCTCAGTGCCCCTTCAGCGAAGCGGCAGGAGAAACGGAGCCCCTTCCATTTCTCCTCCCGCTTGGCTGAAGGGGCGCTGCACAGTTCTCCCTCTCTGCTGAAGCCAGGAGAGTCTTGCTCTCCCGGCTTCAGCAAAAGGAACTCGAAGCCTCCGGAGCGCAGCGGGAACTCACGCTGCACTCCGAAGGCTTCAGCGAAAGCAACGCGAAGCCAAGGAGCGCGGAGGGAGCGCTCCCTCTGCGCTTCGGAGGCTTCGCGTTGCTATTGCTGAAGCCAAGGAGGCACACACATTTCCCCTTAATTTTTGGAGGGGAAAAACTGCGTCCTATAGAGCGAAAAATACAGTAAGTTTAGATGTGCAACTGTGTATAAAAACAAGAGTATGCCACAAAGAGTATGCCATGTATAGCTACATGTTCTAGTGCAGCCTTCCCCAATGGGCATCCCTGATCATTAGCAATGCTTGGTATGGTCTTATGGGAGTTGTAGTCCAAAACATCTCAAGGGCACCTGGTTGGGGAAGACTGCTTTAGTCATAAGAGCTGGAAGAACATTTACTACTTCAGAAAATGTAATTATAAATCCTAAATGATAAATGCTGGTGTTTTGAGGGTTTTTTTTAGTAACTTGTATCAGCAATCTGCATTTGAGAAAACACTGATCAGCCCTCTGCAACCCTGATGATGCATCAAAGGCAATCTTGTACATTGAGTTCAGTCAGGACTGGTTCCCCCTGTGCCCCTCAGATAAATATTACTATGAATATAGAGTTTCTGACAATAGTTTCTGTACCATGTGTCTGGACTCTTACCTCTCTGGAGGCACCATTACAAAGTCAAAATTAATCAAAAGAAAATAAAGGAAACCCCAGTGTTGATTTTCAAAACTGAAACCCAACAGAATCGCTGCTAAAATAACAGAACTGCCTGATGCAAAACCTACAAGTACAAGGAAATTCTGAGTTAGGGCAGATGCAGTAACCTTAACGCAACCCTGCCGAGCCGACCAATTGCATACATATGGTATGTAAACTAACCTGCTGCTCTGAGACTCTGTCAGAGGACCATATGTCTTGTAACGGGGAGGCAGAGGAGAGCTAAGTGAAGGGGGTATTTGAGATTGTCTCTGTTCAGAATGTCTTCATGTCTGATTGGATTACATTAACACCTTCATGCTACCGTAATATTTCCTGCTTCTTAACTCTGGTCTCCCCTTAACCCCGTACTGTTGGATTCGGTACGGCTCCACCAAGTGCAACGGCACAGGGCCTTTTGCTGAAATGAATCACACACCACAAAACATCCTGAGCTTACATAAACATTTGATTGTAGGCATTTTCTGTCAAATAGCCCAGTGCCTTTTTTTCATAAAGGCGAGAGTATATTATCATGCCCTTCTGCAAAGTCCAGAAGTCCTGGTTCCGATTCCACCACCTGCCCGCCAGGAACCTCAGAGTGTTTCTAGCTCTGAAGAAACTCTATATTTTGTCCTACCGGATGTGGCAAGGGGCTCTACAGTGTATGTCAGGCTTGAGCTGCAACATTTCTCAGCTTTGTTCTTTCCACCACTTCGACTATCCTCTGGACAATTCGGCGCAGATTAACACAGCCCATTTTCCTGTAAGCAGTAACACAAACCAAGATGTGTCTTTTACTCCATTAAATATTAATTCGCATCATTTAATATTAAAGAGGTTGCATTCCTACCGCTCCCCCTCCTTCCCTCCACACTTCTCCTCTGATCCATACAACCCATTTCTGAGTGTCTCAAATATAAATATATATATATATATATATATTACAAGGCCCATTGTATGAGGGGGGAAAAACATTGTTAATTCTCCAAGGAGGCTGAAGATGCCAGTTGCATCAGTGACCTGCTTCAGCCGCATACACAGAAGAAACATATTGAACAAAACGCTGAGGAGGAAATTGTTCATCAATTGAGAACACACAGCAAGATGCCAGCTTATACCAGAATACCTATAGCACAGCTACAGAATACACCTTAGATATATAATATATGCTGTAAGAAATGGGTGGGCATGCCTAGGGATGTTGGAGAACTGCGACAAAAACTGAAACGGGATCAGAAATTGCTGGTGTTCGCTCATTTGTCCCGTGCCCAGAATGGAAAGCAATCCAGCAAACACAATTGGTATTTGCAGTTGCTGTTGCTTTCATTCTGCGAATGATACGTAGTCCGTTATGTTGCCCCCACCCGCCTCCATCGGCATTGCGTTTCCCTTGCAATGAAATGAATGGGGGTGGAAGGACATGATGAAAAACACAGTTTACAGAATTTATGGAATTAATTACTCGTGTAATTTTGCCACAGGGTACAGCAAAATAAAGTGATTTTTTGTGGAAGGTGAACTGCAGTGGGACAGAAACAGTGCTACATTCAATGAATGCAGGGCAGAAAGGAAAGTGCTGCGTTCATCCATCCCTATTCAGGCTACAGACTTGTCAGAACTACACTTATTTTTTTACTGGAACTCCATGATCTATCAATGAAGCCTGCTCTTAAAATGAAGCAGAGTGTCTTAAGATGATATTTTTAGTATTTCTCTTTGGGGATTTTAGAACTAAGTGCATACAATAACTTTCATGAAAAAGCAGGATATAAAAATGAAATAATAAAATAAACAAACTGTTGAAGAACTATTACTGAGCCTCCCCACATCCCCAACCTCCCATGTTTCTGGACAAAACCCAGTGTATGCTTTGAAATGGGATGACAAATGCTTTTTCACATCTGTACTGAATCATGATAATATTAGTAAAATCAAAGGGCCCTGGATACCTAAGATATCCCCTTAACTTTCAACTGGGCAGGGGAGCAGGAAGAACAGAAAAGCAGGCACCACCATTTCCTCTTGGGTTAATAAGAAAGATTCCTAATTGAGGATCCATTAGTACTTAACAAAATTTGATAGGCTTCAATGTACATATGATGGCAATGTATGCCAATTAACTCCCACTTTTCTAATGCACCTCCATTCACTCACTCTTGTGGCCTATAGGCTGATGGAGGGGGATAAATGAGGAGTTCTCTCAGATTTGTTGCCAACAACAGATGGTGCTAAGAGCCCAGGCAGTGAGTTGGCAAATCCCTCTCCCTCCCATTTCCTCGTTCCCCAAGCTCTGTAACCAATTTAGCCTTTGGAGCTGGCATTGCTCCGACCATTCTGACTCAATTCCCAACCTAGGCTTGCTAGCATGCTACTCAATATGCTACTGGTTAGCCTGAGGATTGCTAATCATGGATTCTTTCAAATGCTATGAGAATCAATTAGCACTGGGGGTGGGGGAAGGAGAAGAAGAATTAAAGGCCATGCCCTTAATAAGCAAATCCGAGCAGAAAGAGATCCCTTGTTTAAATACAGTGTCTTCCCAGGATGCTGGAGGTTGCGAAGTGCATCGCTCAATACAGTTACCAGACCAGCCACTCTATGGTTTTTCTTAATAAGGAGCACGGTGCAAAACTTCTACAACACCTTTCTTGGGTCTGGTTTTTCCATTCAAATTAAAGTTTGCTTTGTTGATTGGTCCCAGTTTATAGATGCATATATTTATTTCTCCTCTGGGGTTACAGAACAGCTTTCTTGGCATCATGCAGATTTTGGGAAGGCCAGGGATGCTATGGGGAGAGGAAAAGAGCTGCTGTATTAAAAGCAATTAGCTTTAACCAAAGAGTTAAGGCAAGCTTGTTGGCTGAGAAGTGAAGAAACTTCACCTGGCAGGGTTGCTGCGTCAAAGGGGGGAAATACTGTAACTATGGATACAGCGGCTAACTGAAATATAATTCACCCACGAAAAAGGCCAGAGCAAAAGGAAACAAATCACTTTGCCACCAAAGCCTTGGATATCAAACTCCCGGCATTAGGCCAAAAACGGAAACCCTTTCAACGGAGAGACTGACAGGCACGTAAATTTCAACAGAAAAATTTGCAGCATGAATGTCTCTTTTTTAGTGTTGTGTTTCTCCTGAGAGACTTTGTGTGTACAATAGGATGTTTTCTCGTGGATTTTTTCAGCTCCATTTCAGACACAAAAGACAGCCTGCTCCCCTTCAAGTTCTCAAAAGCTTCATTCAGAACAGCATTCAGTAAAATCTGAAATAGTGGAAGCGCAGATACGTTAGAAGATTCTGAATGGAGAAAAATATGAGATGACTGCTATTGGGATGCCATAAAGTTACACAGGGAATTCTCTGTCTAATTTTAAAAGATGGCAACTCATAGATTTGAAGTTTTGCATTTTGGCATACATAAATAAAAGGTCGCAAGGTTGACTCCATACCCTTACTTTTGAGTCAGTTCAGCACAGCTGAATAACTGCAATGCCTGCATTGATGCTACTTGGCAACTGAAATTTTATGATTTTATTGTTTTCTTTGTGCTGTATATCACCCTGAGAACTTCGGCTGAGAGGCAGGCAAAAGAAATCTAATTGATAAAAATAAATAATAAAATGGTGAAGGTGAACAAATCGCTGTCTCTCGGATTCAGTTTGTATCTATGCCACTGGAATCTCAAGCTCTGAAGGCACATTAAAGAATTGTAAAGGACTTGGCAAGGCAAAGATGATTAAGGGGCTGAAGCAACTTGTTGACAAGAAAAGGCTAAACCACATGGGAACAGTTTTTGTCAGGGTCACAGAACAGTAGGGAAAGGTGCAGCTTCCACTCCCTTCATGTTGCATTCTTGAATATAATCCCACATTTTTGGTATTTTTCTTTTAGGCAAACAAACTGATATAGCTGCATGCTACATATTTAATGTAGCGCATGGTTTGGCCAACAGTGCAATTGATTGGCAGTGTAGTGGTACCTCAGGTTAAGAACTTAATTCATTGCGTGTTGAGTCCCACAGTGCCACCCCCCAAAATAATTCACACTTCACACTTCAATTTTTGTTTAAGGTTTTTGGCATAATTTTGGCCACAACTTTATTCAAATACAAAAAATGTGAGTGGTTGCTTAGGCATTGGTTATGACTATCTGTCCTTGCCCTCAGGGACAGAGCTGGCCCTTCCGGACACCAACGGAAGCCAGCGTGGGAAACAAGTATTGGGTGAGAAATGAAGCTGGGACACAGACCCTCACCTCTCACCCTCATGTTCAGGTGGGGCTTGCACGGCCCAAGTCCGGCTCCACGGACAAGGACGAAAAGAATGGCAAGCCCCTGGATTCCTTTAACGGAATTCCCTTTCTGCACCATTTGGAGGGATAGGCACTTACCCCTCCAAGCACCAATTTAACCAATGCCTAACCGCCAACCTTACAAGTTGTGACGATTTGCTACGCAGTAGGCAAAAACCAAATGGCACCAGCCAATCAGCCAAATGGCAAAATTCCTACCAGGCCCCCGCACCAAGGCGGACGACCCCATGACAGGCATAGCAAGGTCAAGTGAGCAAAACCACCCTATTAAAGGGAGGTAGGGCAGGTGATCCGGTGCAAAACAGCTAAGAGGACGTCCCATCGTCTGGCCCCTATATTTAAAGCCTCTGACCCCTCCTCTGAATTGGCAACAATCAAAATTCCCCAGCAACCCAATTAACCTCTTAAAGGCTGGGTTCCACCAAATTTGCCTAGTCATGACAGGGTGGCCTGTTCCCCCAACCGCAACATGTGCTCTCTGTTAGGGAGAACACGCTTTCTGGAGGTCCGTTCTTAACCTGAAACTGTTCTTAACCTGAGGTACCACTTTAGCTAATGGGGCCTCCCACTGCCGCCACGCTGCCGCTGCACAATTTCTATTCACATCCTGAAGCAAAGTTCTTAACCCAAGGTACTATTTCTGAGTTAGTGAAGTCTGTAACCTGAAGTGTCTGTAACCTGAAGTGTCTGTGACCTGAGGTAGATTCTAGGCAAAGAAAGGCAAGGCCTTCTTCCACACAAAACAAAATGAATCCCCAGAATTCATTCTCATAAGATGTGATGGTGGCCGGACAGCTCTACAAGTGGATTAAACAAATCCACAGAGTGTGGGGCTATCAATGGATGTTAGCTACATGCCATCACCACTGAGGCCTAGGGGTCATGGGGCTATTGCTTTCATAGTCTATTTGTAGGCTTCCTAGAGGCATCTGTAAAAGAGGATGATGGACTAGATGGGAAAGCAGGGGTCTTCTAATGCTTGCCCACTTCTAATAAGGTGGAATAACACTACTATTTTAAATCTGGCCACATGTCTGCTGTGCTTGCACACCATGATTCCAGATATGGGCTGGCATCTCAAATGGGGACAGTGTAGCTCCCAATCTGTCTCTATGACACACATGGCACGTAAAATTGGTGTCGATGAAAACCTGGGGAGAGGGCCCAATAGGTTAATGAACTATGTCACACGGTTTCAGCCCATCTCTAACAAAATCCTGGAAAACAAAATCTAGGTGGATAAATGTCACATTTGGGGACATTAAATTAAACAGTAGTCCCAGTGAACAAAGGAATTTGCCAAAGAGCAGCCAGATTTGGAAAGTGAACCATTATGCTCACAGAACGCAATATGCAAAATTCCAGTGCAATATGTTTTCAACAAAAGAGGTCAGAGAGTGTAACTTCTAGCATGACTTTGCACAGAGATTTGGGCCTAGTCTATTAATCAGAAGCAAGGGGTAAAGGCAATGGCCCATGCCCATAAAAACTCAGTGTTATAAATAATAGCAATGCTGATGCTTCAATATACAAAGAACTCAATGAATGCAATGGTCATATCTTTGAACAGTGAAATTTCTTCTACTTTAGGGCATGAGCTCAATCCCAGAAGCCCTCCATTTTAGTCAATAGCAAAAAACCTATAGTTTTTACTTTAAGTGCTCTGTGAGGGGCAATTCATATGTTGCTTTTTGTCAGTCAACACACCACTACTGAGAGTGATATCTGTGCCTAAACTTCCAGAGAAACATAATGTGTGATTGCTTCTCTGCCAGTGTGTATACTGCAGGGCTCCATATCGATACTGAAAACACTCCATTATCACAGATGGATATATAGTCCCTATGCTGGAACAAAGAACACTGAAACTATCTTCTGATTCGAAAATCCATCATATCTCATTATGCAGAGTCACAGAGTTGCATGAGATGGCACCTTAGTTTTGTCATTGATACAGCATGGACCAGATTGCAGCAGCCAGACTGAGGGGAGTCTCAGTGGACCTTTAGGATGGTCTGTCTTCAGGGAGTAACGCAGTCCAAAGAATTCCAAGTGATGCTGAAGGCTGACCCGGGACATGTTCTAGTTGAAATGTGGAGCTCAAAGCAGCATACCAATTGTATGCTCTCAGCAGCCCTGTGTCGCAGGTTAGGCTAATAGGCTGCCCAAGTGTCACCTAGTGATGAGTGCCATGGCTCAGTGGGGATCTTAAACCTGAGTCTCCTGGTCCCCCTCCAATGCTCTAAACACTACTACACACTAACTCACTTAAAGAACTGTAAGTCCATCCAGCCTGCTTAGAGAGCTCTGAAAAAAGATGGAAGGGAAGTTCCTTTGGGAACATGTCTCACATTCACTTACCGGATACATATATGGATCACCTTGGTATGCTATGAGGACTTTAACTCAGTCTGTGGGTTTCTGTTCCCTCTTCTTCCAATCAGCCCCTTCTAACACTCTCTGCAACTGTTTTGGTGGGTTATATATAGAAATAATGAAGAAGGGGGGGAAAACCCTCAAAATACCTTCTCAGTAACTGTCTTGCTGCTGAGGTCTGATAAACAATGGGACTATTAGCAAGAACGCATTATCATGCCTGGTGATATTTCATAGGGTATTTGACAATCCATAGGGGCTGCTTCTGCTGCTCCATAAATAAGATATACTATTTAATGGGTCTCTTTTATCATACACATCATGGTGAATCTACAAGAACATCACTTAACTTGGCCTATCCATCTTTCACCCACCACGTCCTTACAGACATCAACAAACTGAAATAACATGTTGGATTTTCTATTATGAATATGTATTTTTGTACTTTACATGCTCAATTTTGCTTCCTCCCCATCAGGTCGGGTAGTGCCCGATATATTATGAAGAGTGATTGACTGAGGGAGTGTAGTTCTCAGACACCTGAGGGGTTATGTAAAACACTGTGGAACCAAGTGATTGTGAGCTATAGTCCACACACTTTAGCTGTAAATTTACCCCGTCAGCTAGGTACACTGGAAATACATATTATGCTAATACTCTCTTGCCCTCCCTCAAGAAGCTCCCTCTGCAGAGATGCACTGTACCTATGACATGCCATGTTTTCTCAGATACAGTTTTGTTATACATAAAACAAGCCAACATGCAAATTTGAATATTCTGTTCTATCAACCCATTAGTTATGAACTCATTAAAATAATGCATCAAATGAACTGTGATGCAATGTTTTAAGGCCAAGGGATTGGGCGTTTTGCAACCACAAACTAATAAACTTCTATAGCTTTTCATGGCAATGTACCTCTGCTGAAAATAGCTCTAAACTTGCTCTTCAGATTAGTAGAAATGAATTCTTGCTATATTGGTTAATGTGAATTTTTGTATCAATTTTATTTTACTTATATATATATATTTTGCAAAGTCTTCTGATCATTATTATTGTTTCTATGTACAGCCTGCCTTTGATTTCAACAGGGCCTCAAGACAGCTGAAAACTCATCAGATTTGGCTCTGATCCACTGGCTCTGAGATGCCAAGGGTTGAACCCAGGACTTTCTGCCTGCAAAGAGATTACAGTCTCTTCCCATGTATGCATGTAAAATAAGGTAAAGGTAAAGGTACCCCTGCCCGTACGGGCCAGTCTTGACAGACTCTGGGGTTGTGCGCCCATCTCACTCAAGAGGCCAGGGGCCAACGCTGTCCGGAGACACTTCCGGGTCACGTGGCCAGCGTGACATCGCTGCTCTGGCGAGCCAGAGCCACACACGGACACGCCGTTTACCTTCCCGCTGGTAAGCGGTCCCTATTTATCTACTTGCACCCGGAGGTGCTTTCGAACTGCTAGGTTGGCAGGCGCTGGGACCGAGCAGCGGGAGCGCACCCCGCCGCAGGGATTCGAACCGTCGACCTTTCGATCGGCAAGTCCTAGGCGCTGAGGCTTTAACCCACAGCGCCACCTGCGTCCCTTATGCATGTAAAATAGTACACAAAAATACAGTGGTACCTTTGTTCTCAAACAGCTTAGCTACTGAACAAATCAGCTCCCGAACGCCGCAAACCCGGAAGTAAGTATTCTACCTTGTGAATGTTTTTGGAAGCCGAAAGGATGCTCCTGCAGCCAATCAGAAACCATGCCTTGGCTTTCGAATGGTTTCAGGTGTTGAACGGATTAAGTTCAAGAACCAAGGTACTACTGTATACTCATTACAGCACTAAAGCTTTCATGCTCGCTTCCTGAGAAAGTTATGACTATTTGCCCCACATCTTCTGCAGTGAAGACAGGGACAAATAATTCATTCAGCTTTCTTGCAGTCTCCTTACCTTTATTTAGCACATCTTTTACTCCCTATTCATCCAATAGTCCAACAATCTCCCTTGCTAGTTTCCTGCTCCTGACGTATTTAAAGAAAGATTTCATTGTTGTTGCTGCTCCTAATGGTTTCAGAAACATAGTCCTCAGATTCTATTTTTGCATCTCTCATGGCAGTCACAGGGAACCTGTGGCCCTGTAGTGGTGTGTTTCAACCACAATATGTAGTCCAGGGCCTGATTCAGTATCTCAGAAAAAGACTCAATTCGACTTGGACCAATTTGTTCAAGCTTTCCATAGGCATCTGGGTGGCCACTGTGAGAACAGGATGCTGACCAAGATAGGTCTTTGGCCTGATCCAACTGGCCCTCTTCATGTTCTTATTTGGATTCAGATTCTAACATATTTTGGGTACTAAATAATAGAAAACCACAGAAGAAATTGTAGATTTTAGAGAAGAGAATAAATAGTTTCATTCGTATATATTGTTCCACACTTTAAAACTACTGTCATGGGCATTTATCTCTCTCTTTGCTTCACATCAACTTCTATGTAGGAGACCCCTCCCATCCCACATAATTCAGTTTGGCTCACTACCTTCCATACAACACTTTAAGCTATTTATCTTCAATCATACACCCCAGGGCTCCATTTTAATATTGTTACGTTAAGTTCTGAGGAATAAAATACGGAGGTGCATAGCTCACCTGGTGGTACAGATTGACCTGAGATATAAAGTTATATCATACAACCTGATATTTAAAGCTGGAAAAGCAAATAATCTGTAAGCAAAAGTTTTCAGAAGTCTGAGAATGTTCAACTACATCCAAACCATACTACAGCTCTCAATCCACAATTAGTTTATCATAGCGGCATGAGGAATCTTTTTCATCTATACAGCCACAGTACAAAGTGGATTACTAGACAGTTTGGCAAATATAAAATATATAATATAAAATATAAAATATAAAGTCTAAAAGGGTTGTACTATATGACTTCCAGGGTCCCTTCCAAATATATGATTCTGTGAGTATTGTTCTGATCCATTTTGCTGCAAAAGGTGTCTTTAGATGGACTTTTGGATAGTGTTGAATTGCAAACTAGTTTCTTTTTAAGTACATAAAAAGCAATGAGTAGGGTAGTTCCCCTAAACTCTTACCTCTTCCAAAGCCACTGGCAGCATGTGTGGCACAGCTACATACCAGATAATAACATGGTTCTGCCAATGTGGCAAGAGCAGAGCTTAGGAGTCAGATCCATTATACCGTATCCTGACGCTGACGCTTCAGTGCAGTTGCTCACAGGACTGGAATTCCTTTATGGTCTTGACTGGGGGAGGGGGAAACCTAGGGCACTCCAGATGTTGCTGAAATACAACTCTAACCAGCAAGCATGGTCAATGGGCAAGGATGATTGGAGTTCTAGTGCAGTAACAACTGGAAAATCAAGATGAAGGGTTGGGTAATCACAGGACCTGGAGCCAAATGTGGTCCTCCAGGCCTCTCTAGCCACTTCAGGACTGTCTTCAGGCCATATCGCCTCCCAGACGTGCTCTGTGTCCACTCCTTGTTGCTGGATTTTGCATGGCTGGAATGTGTCCTTGGATCTTTGGTCCAGGGCTGGAATGTGCCCTGATGTCTCTTGCTTGTCCGGATGGAGGATGCTGAGGTGTTTTTGTGTGCATCTATTGTAGTAGTCTCATTGCTGAGCAACGATGTGCAGAGCTCAATAGAGTGGGAAGCCAGCCAACCAGAAGAGTCTCTGAGGTGTACTTTCCAAGAGGCAGAGGCAGCATCCAAAGTCCTAGAGCCAGGCAAATAGCAATCCATGTGGTCAAACAGTCTAGGGGTCAGGGAATCTAATGATCATGGGGTCAGGGGTCAAGACAAGCAGGAAGCAGCAAGGTAGGGCCAGGAAATCCAATCACTGTAACCAGCATCTGACTGCTGCTGAAAGCTCTGCTGAAGAAGGCTCCAGCCATCTAGTTCTCACCAGCGCCTTCTCCTCTGTGTCCTTGAAGGCTGAAGGTGAAGTCATTCTGCCTTCTCCTCTCCCTTCAGGGTGGCTATTCAGAAGGTGAAGCTGACTTCTAGCCCATGATACCTGGGTGCAGAATATATGTGTGTATAAAAAGAAGAGTCACGTTCATTGCTCTGCCCATTTTTGCCCACTACTGGCACACCCATGAGGGCTATGATGTTTCCCACATTTTGGGGGGCAGAAGTTGGCAAAGGGTGCTACTGAATGGGTTGGAAGAAGAAGGGTGAGGGATGGCATGCTATGTGCATAAGAATGTAAAAAAAGAGCACTGTTATATCAGACCAAAGGCCCATCTAGTCCAGGGTCCTTTTCTCACAGCGGCCAACTAGATGCCCAAGTGAAGCCCAGGAGCAGGACCTGAGCTCAACAGTGTTCCCTCACCAGCAGCTGGCATTCTGTGGAAGTAGAATAAAGCCACAAAGGGAAGCTCTGGTTGGTGCCCTATCTACCATCCCATTGACTCCACCCTGCCCCACTGGCCTTTAACTGCTTGCGAATAAATAAATAACAGAGAAAAACTGTTCAGGGGGAAATAATCAAATGTATATGGAGATAAGTTAATATTGATAAATTGTCCTCCACAAATGTGATGCTCTTTTGTGCTCTCCCTCCAAATTTCTCTACAAGCGTCGTGCCAGGGCTTCTCGTCAAGCCATGACTCTCTGCTCCATGCATCAATTGGGGTAATTGGGAATAAGCCAGAAGCGTGTCTGTGCTTCCTTTCATTGCCTGCAGTGCTCCTTTTGAACTACATGTTCAAGTGCTTCTTATTCATTTCCCCCCTCACAAACATACAACCTGAAATCCCAGATCAGTTCTGAAGCCTCAGGATTAGAAGCCAAAACTGAGCTGGTATTTGAGGATTCATATGGTTTTGAGCCATTTTTATTTTTCACTGCTTAGAAACAACAACAACAAGAAAACACTCCTGACATATAAACTCCTAACAATTTCTGCATTTTATCTTGACATTAGGCATAACTGAGACAGAGTAGTCTCAACCTGCCGATAATTCCCATTTTACAAAAGCAGAAGCTGTATTATAATGGGAGCATACAAATAAGAGCAGTTTCCTGCCTCCTTGTATTTCAGATGCAGAGCAGATAAAAAGCTAGATTCAAACTGATAGTTCTCATCAGGGAATGAACATTAAAAAGCTCAGTGTCTAAGGCAGGCTAAAGAAGAAATGCCTTTAAAACAGGGGCTCTGACAAGAATTGCAGAGGAATGCGCAAGCACAATCCTGCACATGTTTACTGAAAACTTAGTCCCACTGTGCACCTCAGGGTGAATAAGTGTGCAAAGGGTCACAGTCTTAGAGACCCAAGTGCCAACAATTGTTGTGATGTTTAATAATATAGATTAGAAAGTGCTGTGCTGGATTACTGCTACTTGTTCTCCATGGGGCTGCCCTTGAAGACGGCCCATAGGATGGTACAGAATGCAACAGCCTGAATGTTGATGGGCATTTCTGCAGGACACCATAAAACACCAGTTCTCAAAGGCCTGTGTTGGCTGCTTTTTTGTCACTGGGCTGCTAGGTTTTGGCATATAGAGAGCTAAACAGCTTAGGACCCAGTTATCTGAAGGAGCTCCTCTGCCCATAACATAAACAGCCTTGATATCTTGTTAGATGAAAGGCAGTATAGAAGCATAGGGAATCCTTCCACACACATGGTGTACAGAAGCAAGCTGTGGGCTCCTGTACTCTCCCACAATGTATAGATAGATGATAGATAGATAGATAGATAGATAGATAGATAGATAGATATGATAGATAGATGATAGATGATAGATAGATTAGATAGATGATAGATAGATAGATAGATAGATAGATAGATAGATAATGATAGATGATAGATAGATAGATAGATAGATAGATAGATAGATAGATAGATGATAGATAGATAGATAGATAGATAGATAGATAGATAGATAGATAGATGATAGATAGAGATAGATAGATGATAGATAGATAGATAGATAGATAGATAGATAGATAGATAGATAGATAGATGATAGATAGATAGATAGATAGATAGATGATATAGATAGATAGATATAGATGATAGATAGATAGATGATAGATAGATGATAGATAGATAGATAGATAGATAGATAGATAGATAGATAGATAGATGATAGATAGATGATAGATAGATAGATAGATAGATAGATAGATAGATAGATAGATAGTAGATAGATGATAGATGATAGATAGATAGATGATAGATAGATAGATAGATAGATAGATAGATAGATAGATAGATAGATAGATGATAGATAGATAGATGATAGATAGATAGATAGATAGATAGATAGATAGATATAGATAGATAGATAGATAGATAGATAGATAGATAGATAGATAGATGATAGAAGAACCCCAACCACCCAACTGAGTTGCCCCAGCCACTCTGAGCAGCTTACAACATAATATAAAAACACCGTGAGACATACAGGGCTGCCTTCAGATGTTTTCAGAAAGTTGTGCAGTTGTTTATCTGAAAGGAAGGTGTTCTACAGGGCGGGCACCACTACCGAGAAGGCCCTCTGCCTGGTTTCCTGTAACTTCACGTCTTTCACGAGGGAACCACTAGAAGGCCCTCAGAACTGGCGGCCTTAACTGCGAGCCAGAGCTCATGTTCCTTCAAAATGCAGCCCTACGTGGAGATGCTGAGGACCAGACCTGAGACCTTCTGCATGCAAAGTAGATGCTCTGCCACTGAGCTGTGGTTCTCCCCCTCCCCCAAACAGGCTATCTGTATGTGGTCCATCTGTAAATAAAAAAGGGGGAAGACATGCTTTCTTCTCATGATAGTATCAACAGTGGTGAGTATAAATCTTTTCCCCACTCCTAAACTGTTTTTGGAGGAGTGAAGAATAAAGTGATGGGGAATCCACTTCACCCCAGTAATGTGAGAAGGGGCCCTTAATCTGGTGGTTTTTGTTATCCTTAAAATTTCAAGGGCACTGTCATATGAAACCTGACCAATTTGAGTAATTGTTGGATGTACGGATTTTTTTTTTTTTTAATTTAGCTACTTCTTAAACTGCAAAGCATCTTCCATATCCACATAGATATTTTTAGGTGACTTTTTTGTAATATGGCCCAAGTGCTGTTGCAAATTATTTCCTTCCTTTGTTTTCCCCCTCTCTCTCTTCATGAAACATCTGAGCATTTGCTATTTGCCTTTAAAGCTTTGAAGCTCATATGATAGGAGAATCAAATTTTGTTTCTGCCGGCAATAAATCAAGTGCTTAGTTCTCAAAGCATTATTTTTAAGACCAGTGAGAAGAATTTGGCTACTCTCTCTGGCAAATGCTCTTATTTGTATCATGTGGAGATCAGGCAACTCATCCATCTAGCTCTGTAATGTCTACACACTGACTGGCAGCAGCTCTTTCAGATGGAAGTCTTTCCCAGCTGTACTTTAAGATGTCAGGGACTGATTCTGAGACCTTTTGCATGCAAAGTTTGTATTCTACCATTGAGCTGCTCTGTCTTACCAAAATAGAAGTGTCAGAAGCGGGGTCTGCAACAGGATCAAAGCTATGGTTTGTTGGAAGAGGTTTTTTTTTTAATTGCAAATAAATATTACCGTTAGAGATTAATAATGTATAAACAGCTTTATGATATATGTCAGTTGCACCTTAGTGCCATATAATAACAGTTAGATTGTGCTATCCACCACCATCAGTGACTTCTTAAAAATGCTTTTAAGAATTTTCCCAACCAAAAATGTAGAATCTTTTAAAAATATTTTTCTTCAGTGGAAATGTGTTGGAATTCAAAAACTGTTTCATTATTTTTTCTCCAGAAGGCCTGTAATCTTGGCAAGTCCCTGACTTCCACATACTGCCTCAAAAATACAGTAGAAGAAAGAGCAATACCCATCTTGAATATTGCCACATTGACTTATAGAACTGTGCCCTTGAGAAAAAGACTCAGAGAAAAACGGAGAGCCATGTGGTGACAAAAATGAAATAGAACTGTCATCTAGCAGTTCTTCATAGTCCATCAAGTAAACTATTAAAGATATAAGAAGAGGCACAGTGTGCTCGGGCAAAGGTTGTTAAACCACTACTCCAAGGGCAGGTCACAGCACATTGCTAAAGATTGTTAGTAAAAGATAAACCAGTTTTCTCTATGAAACCTGACACCGCCAGTTCCCAGCCTCACCTTTAATGCTATGTGCTTGCAAACAGGGACCCAGCTGGATAAAGTAATATTGTAAGACCTTTCGAAGAGCAATTGTAATTCAAGTTCAGGATATTTTGCATTAAAGAAGCTTCACACCCTTGTCGTACTGTTGGACTTCTTATTTCCTTTAGCTCGCGTATCTTAGCCTTACTGTAATTTAAATAAAGGCATTGTTTTATTTATATATTAGAATTTCCAGCTGTTCATAGCTCTGAAAACTCAAACAGGCAAATACTCCCATGTAAATTTCCCATGTAAATTCCAAAATTCAACAGCTTCAGAATGTAACAAATATTCAGCCTCAAACCCTATTAGAAAGCTAAGCCAGATTGAATTATGTGTCTTCCACCCAAATCTTGCTTAAAGGACAAGGTAGGTTCTGAGGGGATCAGAAGTAGGATGAAACTTAACAACTAGAGCTAATTGGAGGCAGGATTCAGCATGTAAGTCAAGGGTCAAAAGGAAGTAAGTATTCCTAGTGTGTGACACCAGTTGTCAGCAGTCAGGAGAGGTATGCACAAAGAGCCAAGTAACAAACTGGGTCTAGGGATTTAGAGGAGATGGGAACCTGCAGAGCAGGCATATGGAGCCTTTGTGGTGTAGTGGTTAAGAGCGGCAGTCACATAATCTGGGGAACCGGGTTCGTGTCTCCGCTCCTCCACATGCAGCTGCTGGGTGACCTTGGGCCAGTCACACTTCTGTGAAGTCTCTCAGCCCCACTCACCTCACAGAGTGTTTGTTGTGGGGGAGGAAGGGAAAGGAGGTTGTTAGCCGCTTTGAGACTCCTGAAGGGGAGTGAAAGGCGGGATATCAAATCCAAACTCTTCTTCTTCTTCTTCAATGTCATTGGACTGCAACTCCCATCATCCTGGCAATTAGCCATACTGGTTGGAACTGATGGGAGTTGGAGTACAACAACACCAGGATGGGGGATCCTCTCCATCTCTGCTGCAGAACGAAGATTCAGAAGTCTGAGCTGTTAGCTTTTGTATGTGCAAAAGCCTATAGAACATGTATTAGAAGCTTGTTCTAGTCAGTTACACTGAGAATTATAATGTTGCTTCTGCAGTAATTTTGAGAGCCCAAGTGCCTTGGGGTACTGTATCTTATAGGCTATTGAAACAGAATGTCCTCACCTTCTACCAGTTTCCCAGACTCTCAGGCTCTACTCAGTTATGTTCCCAAGAGGATAGAGTTTCAAGCTGTTGGGAAGTTTCCAAATATACTTCTCTCTCTAGCTCACAGCCACAACTATTGGGAGGGCACCCACCAATGATCTTATGTAACATGATGAAACATAGAAAAGGATACTATTGCTGAGGTGCATCGAGTCTGGGCTGCTTGAATCTTTATGAGTCACATCCAAAATCCAGTGTCTTTCATTACCCCTGGAAGACTAGTTGTAGCTAGTGTAAACAGTGGAGAGTCTTGTGACACCTTAAAGACTAACAAATTAATTATGGCAGAAGCTTTCATGGGTCATAATCTACTTCACCAGATGCATACATTGCCATCCTAAGTTGGCAGAGATATAAACACGGGGGGGGGCAGGGGGCCAGATGGTAGCAGTAAGATCAGAGGGGAATGAAATGCAAGGAATACAAACATCTGACCTATCAATGTAAAAACAAAAATGATATGGTGAACATTCTTAGAGTTCTTTGAATGCAAAAATGAGATAGCCAAATGTTACTGGTTGTAGAGAAACCAGGAAATGCTCATCTATCAAACATCAAGCGTAACTAATCAGTGCCTGCTTTCATTTGAAACACTAGAAATAGTTCTCCCCATGTCTGAAAGTGGCTGAGACAAGTTTGAGATTCCCCCCCCCATACCAGAAAAACTAGGACCTCCTCCTACAAATCCATATTTGGATATATGTCTCTTCAAGTTCTCTCCATCACTTTCTGTTACTTCCTGCTTCCACATAAGCCCTGCAGTTAGTTTTAGATTGTCCACATATCACATAGGTGGTCATACCCTTGGTCTTTAAAAATTATAGGGATCCACATGAGAACTTCTACAAACTAGGACCTTCTTATACCCACGTAATTTCACAATAAGCTTCCTTTAAATATTCCCAAACACCATATTTCAACACTTCCACCTCATTGCACCAACCCTGTTCCTCACAAAAATAACAAACTTTATTACGTGTTTCCATAGATTGCTCATCTAATAACTGTCTCTTGTCCAATCTCACCATAGTGATATCTCAATTGTTTAACCATGCATTGAGCATTCTGTACAGCAGGGTGGAGAACCTTTGGTCTCCCAGATATTGTTGGACTACAACTCCCATCATCCCTGACCACTGGCTCTGCTGGCAGGAGCTGATAGGAGCTGGAGAACAAAGACATCTTGAGGGCCATGGGTTCTCCATGCCTATCATAAAGGTTGGGTCATCCATTTCAGAACAGGCACATTAGGACAGGTATACAATAGATTTGCAACAGTGATCATATGTGTGGAAAACTTATGTGAAGTTATTAAAAAGATTAAATGGATTAAACCAAGGACCAGAACTGAGTAACTTAGGAAGCTACTGTGGCTTTCAGAGACTCCATTAACACTGTCTGATTCCCAGGAGAACTGAAAGTTATAGGTCACCCCCAGTTATGCCACAAATAGCCATATATCAAGGAGCAATGTAGTATTTTCAGAATGAGTGAGTTCGTCTTGCATATTTGCAGCAGCAAATCAGTGGGGTAGGGGTTTTTTAGCGATGTAACTTTCCTCTAAAGATACATATTTTTCTTTGGTTTCTCATGAATGCCTCAAGCCCAGCCTGCTAGTCAAATGACCTTGACATTATCAAAAGGGCTCTGACACACATCTGGGGAACAGAAAACACTTCAACAGATCCATTATGGAGATCAAAGCAGAACTCACTTCTTTTGCCATGAAAGAGGGATAGAACACTTGGTAGAAAGAAAACATTTTCTCTGGGTTAAATTAAAAGTAAAGATTTTCAAAGCAATTTCACATGCATGTAGTCATGGTGTGGGTATAGTGGTCTAACATCTACCAGCTGAAGACAAACTCGAGGTCTTGTGTTGCCTACAAGATATGATTGTGTTTCTTTTGATAAGTTGAAGTTTGGGGAGGATGTATCTCAAAGTTGCTGTAAATCTGCTCTAAAGAAAACCAGAGCAGACGTCTGCTGTCTGGAATTTCTGCAGCAAATATTAAAAACATTTTATGATGCATTCTCATAATATCTTTCTCACCCCACACATTCCTATCATTTTCCTGAGTTCTGACATTTGATCTTTGCAGTACAGGGAATGGTTTAGAGCAGCTTCTGAAAACCATTGCCCTTTTCTTGGCTCATGAGTTTCTTTGTGAAACAACGCATGTAAAGAGGTCTGCAGTGGAGCCAACAAGCAGTGCAGAAGCTTGTCGTTCCTGATACCTTGACAGGATCAGGAAACACCAGAAAGGCATTGCACAAATGCACCACTGAGATTTAAATAACGATAGTGCTTTTGAACCATCTGATGCTCCCAGCCAATCCTCCCCAATTCATGTCATGTACAAGATGTAGAGCATTGTAATAAATTTAATGACTCCAAGTGGGTAATAGGATATCATACAAAGTGTTTGTTGGGAGGCTACATCTTCCTAGATACTCAGGACCACCATAGTGTAATTCTTCTTATGCTGTGGTGAACTGCATGTGGCAATCTTTGCCTCTGCAAACTACAACTTGCTGTTTCTATAGCCACATTCTGGATAGCATTGGAGTTCCCTAACAAGTTGGCAAAGATATTTGTGTCTGGTGGAACCTAATACTATGTAATGATAGCTCTGCTAGCACAGCAGTGGTCCACATCAGGACATTTGCGTAATGTTGACTGCCACTTAATGATCCGTAGGCCAATATTATGCTTGGTGTTTGCATATGTTAGAAAGCTGGTGCCAGTGTTCACTAATGCTCACAGTTGTCCTAAAAGTAACATGTGTGTAAAAAGCGTATTTGCATGTGGCCATTGATTTGGGCTTCATCTTTAATACAAATGTATTTCCCCACTCAAATCAAGCTGTGTTAATTAAGTAGGTGAGGAGACAATGTTCACCTTGTTCAGGAGCATCCACAGCATGGCCGCATTTCTTGGCCTGATTGAAGGCTACACAGCTAACTACATTATCTGTTAGGACAGTTATATTCTCTCATATGACAATGACTCGCAATATGTAGTCACAGTCTTCTGGGGGAAGGAAAAAAACAGCAATTACCGTGCAGCACTCGAATCTGCCTGCCAACAGCAGAACAGTGATTTGTGAGACACATCAAGAGCTTCTGGCAAGATCAATCTACCAAGATCCCTCTGATAGAGGAATAATGAGTTGACAAAGACCAATGTTCAGTTGGGTCCAAGCCCAATAAGATTACTGTACAGCATCATCAATATTGTCTGTGTTTGGAACTGACACAATCAGAATGGAATCAATTGCATTTTCCACAGCACTGTCACACATGATTTTTAACTTTGGCTCACAGCGGTGTGGAGGAGCTTGCAGATGTTGGCAGATTTTTTGCTAACTTATGGAATGTCATTATTAAGTAGGAACTGCGCAGTACAGTAATTTGCAGTTCTGCTGTGTTCCCTTGTATGGTCTCTCGTTTGGAGGAGGGAGGCGGAGGAGAAGATGCAGTAGCCGGAGGGATTTGTCTGTTATCACCCTCATCTTGCTGTGATGGCTGAAAGTACCATATGATATACAAGGTACAGCTTGCTCTTTTTCGTGTTGTGTGTGCACAGGTTTAATTTGAACTGCATACTCTGAGCAATGTACACAGATGCACAGATTCCACCCCTTCTTTGACACAATAAAGAAAATAGTTTGTTTGGTATTTTTTTAAGAGCTCAGTGGTTATGTAGATGACCCTATTTGCCAGAGTTTTTTTAAAAAAAGCTTAGAAATGGATTGAGGCGGTTAAAAAAAATCCTTCAACCTCTACTTGGGTGTTTTATAACCCAATGCTCAGCTGCAAAAAGCTATCAGTGATATGTTCCCCGCAATCTATTTTGTGCAGTCCATCCTTTATATAGCTTGTGGGAAAGCCCCATCTATTATGTTATTTTACTGGTGTGGTATATAGCATGATGGTAGATTTGTATGTAAGGGGAAATGAAAACATCTTTGAAATGAGAGGGAATATTCAATATGCAGGGCCAGGTTCCTTTGGAAAATGATTATGCAGATAGGTATAGGGAATCACAAATGCTGGAAGAGGCAAAGTGGCTACTCGTAGGGCAACAACCCTCCACATCAACACCCCTCCCCAAGAGATCAGTGGATGCAATCCATACTAAATGCGGCATAAATCAGGATGGTTACTTAATCAGGAAAGCTGAG
Organism: Podarcis gaigeae; assembly: GCF_964106915.1. Classification (NCBI taxonomy): domain Eukaryota; kingdom Metazoa; phylum Chordata; class Lepidosauria; order Squamata; family Lacertidae; genus Podarcis; species Podarcis gaigeae. Next base: position 39,280,873 of record NC_139678.1, on the reverse strand, counting down.
TCAAGTGCTACTGGGCAGGGCGGGGTACCTGCATCTAATTGGATATAATTTCTTCTCAAATGCAAACATAGCAATCAATTAGATATTGACGGTGAATCAGACCCATTCACTAAGTTTTACTTGGTTTAGGGCAAAGGTTTGCCAGCCTTTTTTTGTTCTGTGGGCACACTTGCAAACTGGATGAGCACCACACACACTCTGCAGCCAAGCACATTCCACAGCCTACTCTGGCTACAACAGAATGCTTCTTACAAGCCGAACTCTGGGGGGTGAGCGGGGCTTTGTGGGCACCAGTGGAGACTTCTGTATGCCTCAAGTAGAAAGTTGATAACCCCTGGGTTAGGGTCACGTTACCCAACATTATGCTTCTATCAACCTCCTGGTGAGCCAATGCCCTCAGAGAAATTGCTCTTATTCCGCTTGGGAAAACGTTTGCAACAAAGTGCTGAAAATGTCACCCTAAATGCTGTTCTGTACCAGAGTGTTCTGTTTTGAGGCTGCAAGTGCTTATCACAGTTATGGTTATGAGCAGCACTACTACTGCTTAAAAGAGTTTCCAGTCGGCAGTGGTTCCATGTGAGGGTTCAGGTTGTAAGCTTGACCCAATGGGCCCTATCAAGTGAAAAACCTCCATTCCCGAACCACTCCTTTCTGGGAGCTGCTGGTATGGAACCTTTCCACAAGCTAACTCTGGTCATTCATATATGAAGAATAAGCTGCCCCTACCATGTAAACAGGGACGCGGGTGGCACTGTGGGTTAAACCACAGAGCCTAGGACTTGCTAATCAGATGGTCGGCGGTTCGAATCCCCGCGATGGAATGAGCGCCTGTTGTTCCTGCCATCCTAGCAGTTCGAAAGCATGCCAGTGCAAGTAGATAAATAGGTACCATTCCAGTGGAAAGGTAAATGGCATTTCCGTGTGCTGCTCTGGTTCACCACAAGTGGCTTAGTCATGTTGGCCACAAGACCCGAAGCTGTACGCCGGCTCCCTCGGCCAATAAAACGAGATAAGCGCCGCAACCCCAGAGTCGGTCACGACTGGACCTAATGGTCGGGGTCCCTTTACCTTTGCCTTTACCATGTAAACATTGTATTAAAGGGGGGGGGGTGTGCTAGAGAAGGGTGTGCCAAAATATGAATGGGATTTACAGAACAATCCAAAAGCAGAAGGGGAGTAGCAGAACAGAAGGCTGAAAAGCCACCTTTTCTGATTCCCTGCTGGGCTCACATCAGCATGGTGGAAGATGCAGGTTTGTGCTTTTCCATTGTTCTGTTTCCTGTTCTGGGTCTTTTAAATATATAATGAAAAATCTCCACAACCCTTTCTGGGGGCAGGGCAGGGGAACAGGGGGGCTCACCCAACACAGTCCCAACATGCCCTCAGAGCATCGCATCATCGCCATCATCATCATTTAGAGGTTATTCCCCACTCGCACCCTGGTGAATTCAAAGCAACTTACAAAAACAAACATTAAAAACAAAGTACAAAAACAAGAGTAAACAGAACATAAAATGCTTGGCAAGATACCTTATGTATAAAAGAGCAGCTCCAACATAACCCAATCCTGCTAAAATAAAAGCTGAAAATATTTTGCCCTCTCCATTGTCAGAACTCCAACTCTAGAGAGGCGTCAAGTTCCACAGCCTCACAAAGGCGACAAAAGAGGTCAAACTGCCCTGTTCAAAGGCCTACCTCTCTCTCCACCCTTGGAGATGGCAATCCAATGAATGCTATGACTGTTGGGACACCCTCTAAGGGTCCTAACATCTTAAAAGCATGTCTGACCTTGAGGTCCTCTTTTCCTCTAGGTGCTACAGAGAATTATTCTGTTGTCCACTCCTAAAAAACCTTTGCTGATGTTGTTCACCTGAAACATATTGACCACAATTCAACACAGTGTGCTTACGTTTGTGTTGGATTGTGCCCATTGCCTTGAGTTGGTTTTAAATGTCCTTTGACATACACTAAATAAACCTTTATTTTATTTTCTAGTATAAATTGCAATCTGAACTGTTTTATAGCAAGCATATTTTGTATAGGAATGGAATTTTCAGTGCCTTTGGCATGCTTGAAATGGAAAAAAAAATTCAACATTTCTGCTGAAACAAAGAAACTGTTGAAGGGAGGTTGAATTTTCACATAAAGTTCAGCTTTTCCTGAATATAAATCTCTTCCTGGATATAAAACCTTTTCCTGGATAAAATCCTTTCTGGATATAAAATCTACAAAAGACAGGGTAGGTCATAGAGGGGTGGTGTTGCCCTATTTGTCAAAGAAGGGATAGAGTCTAATAAATTAGAAATCTCAAATGGAGAAAAAATAAATTTATTCACAGCAACACTATGGGTAGAAATTCCAGGCCAAAAAAGGAATATAGTTCTGAGGGCATACTCCTGTCGATTCCTCCTAACCAAAACTTTGATGGTTATCTTGAGATGCAAATAAAAATCAGAGTAGCAGCTACATTAGATATTGCAATAATAATAGGAGACGTCAGTGACCTGCTATCTAAACCGGTGAATATAAATATGAAGTTGAAGAAAAAATGCAAAAGACATATCCAGTTTTACAAAGTTCAGTCTGGTGATCTCCAATGGAAGTTTACCAAGCTGAATACCAACAACACTGCTGTTTGACTGCCCTGGAATGGATGTAGGCTAGCCAAGGCCATATTGTATAACAGAGTGCTATTACTGGAGCTCTCTTCTTCATCATTCACCATTTAGGATTTGGGCACATAGATTAAGCCATTGCAGCCTGTACCCAACCTGGTGCCATCCAGATGTTTTGTACTACATCTCTCATCAGGTCCAGCCTATCCCATCCTCATTCCCAGCATGCTTCACTCACAGAAGCTACTGCTAGGAGTTCCATGTGCATCCTTATTTTGTGTTACACTGCTTAAATTGATCATTCACACAAGCTGTTATTGTGCAAGTATACCAGCTGATGTAGTCAACTGACTTTTAGATCAGATCTTTAACAATAAGTCTTGGTCAATCTACAGCAGTCATGATCATCTTGATAAGAAAAAGGCAGGAATTCAGGGAAAGTAACTAGATTTTTTACACTTTAACTTCTCAAAACAACCTTCCAGCAGCCATTTCTGTTCTTAAAGCCAACATTCCAGATTTTTTAGTGCTTTCGTTTCCATGTTTTAAAATCCCTGTAGAATAAGGATACCAGATTTTTTTTTTTTCAATGAATCCAGGGACACTTTTCAACTTCAGTAGGAATGATAGGATTTGGTCAGGGGACTGATTTGTAAATCCGTGGACTGTGCCCGGGAAACGGGGACGCCTGGCAACCTTACTGTAGAAGCAGTTCAGGCCTCCGTTTTAGATTTATATGGCATGGGTTGCTGGTGCTGCTCTTAATATGGAAAGTGGTCTAAATTATTTGAGCTGCCTGGCTTGGATATTAGCCCATTCCCTTTGGGCTTCATTGCTATCTTCTGCTCACTTCCAATTCATTTGGATTCTGGGCAGTGGTGCCAACTTGAATAAAAGATTGGGGGACAGGGAAGGTAAGCCCCACACCACATAATTGATCATATGGTGCAGTGCATGCACACCATTTGAATGACAATGGCCATCAACTTTGGAGGGCCCAGCCCCCTCAGATATTTTAGGAGGGGGCAAAGACTGCTTTGCCCCTAGGAGCAGGTTTCTATGATTCCAGGTGATTTAGACTCTTATACATCTCCCTGAATGGAGGAATTGCTGCAAAAAGTTGTTTCAGTTGGACTTTCCTCTTCTCATGCATAAAGTTGAGCAAGCCAAACATATTGTTAGACAGAGATTAATGGATGTTGATCTATAAGAGCATTATAGTGTGTCTCGGGGACCTTGTTCACTCATCTCTTGGTTTGCCAGGTTCCAGTCCTAAGTAGGACATGCCTTATTTGACCTGGCTATCCATTTCTAGAAAAGCTTTTTCTTTGGCACATTTTAATGCCTAACCTTCAAAACCTTTTAGATGGGAGATGTAATGAAATCCCTCTAAACAACCGATTATAGGGCTGTGCATGGGATCCAAGATTTGCTTATCTCTGCATTAATAAATAAATAAATCTGTTTCCGAGTTGTTCTGTGCCATGTCTGCTTTGACCTGCATATGGGTTGTGAGACACTGTAAAACGAAGCACAGTCTTCCCCACATTATAAAGGGGAAATTTAAATGAAACAAAGCTCTTTGTTTCTCTTTGGACCAAAATGGATGAAATTTTCAGAGACTGAAGCTCCTAAAGAACAAATTAAACTAGCCAAATTACAGGGACTGTTTGTGGGGAAAGTAAAAGAAAGTAGAAGGTCTAATGAGATGCTAGGCATTGGACAAAGACTCCCTGACTGGTGAATTCCACAACAGGCTGCCTTTTGGGGGGGGGGAGCCATGCTCTAAACCAGCTGGAAAAAGTCCAGTTCACACTTCCACTTAAAAGTTCAGAGGGACCAGCCACCCGCTCTACTGAAATCAAGAGGCAAACAAGTTGCGTGTACCTGTAAACTTTGTAGCTTCATACAGACTTTTCTAGTGCTAGGTTTTAGGCAACATTTTGGGCAGTTTCACTTCTTGCAAAGCTCACGGACCTCAAGAAACATAGAGATAGTTAGGAAAACAGAGAACTATATAGCCAGAAAGAATTAGAAACAGAGAATTAGAATTAGAAACAACAGAGCAACATGAAGCTTTGTATGGGCTCTGATCTAGCTTGAGATAGGAATTAACATCGTGGCTTCAACAAAGGATGGTGTTTATCTGTTTGCTTTGTAACACAACCCTCCCCATAAAAACTAATTAAAATAAAATAAAATAAAGGATTTCCTAATTACCTTGATTTGCCTTGCTATTTGACCCACGCCCAGAGGTGATGCACGCCCCTAACATATACTGTCATAGAATCATAAACTCTTAGAGTTGAAAGGGACCCAAAGGTCATCTAATCCAACTTCCTTCAGTACAGGAATCTCAGCTAAAGCATCCTTTAATAGCAAAGGATGTCCTTTAATAGCAAAGAGGTGGAGTCAGTACCACATGTTATTTTAAAATGTACTTTTTATCAGGGGTCTAAATAAGCTCTGAAGTACCTCATTACACAGGCCCTCCCAGGATGATCTTAAAGAGGCTCTCTTGATTGTTTTATTACAGGACTTTAACTTTTTAATTACTAAGCAATTGAACATTACTAAGCATGACAATTATCCTTGGACAATTTGTGTTGGCTTTCTAAATTTCCTTTCTTTTAACGAATTTATGTATTTTATATTCTGGACATTCTGGAATTTTTTTTATTTCTGGTTGGTGGACCATAAATAAATTACATTTATATTCATAAAACTATCTAGCTGAAACTAGGCTGGACAACTACTAGACGACTGAAACTACTAGACAAGGTAACTGCTCATGAAGGCTCAGTTATAAATGGTTGTATTATATACCACAGGCAGTGGTATTAATTTTTCCATATTCAGCTAGCATTTTCATTATTATTCAGAAACTTTACTAGAAACTGTTCAACAATTAGAATAACAGAATGACACCCAGCAATTTGGAACCAGCACTTATACAAGCAAACTCAGTTAAGCCCAAAGGCCTTCTTCATAAACCAGGTTTTGGCCTAGAAACTGAAAGTATACAGTGATGGGGTCTGGCAGGCTTCCTAGTGAAGGCATTCCACAAATTTGGCACCACCACTGAGAAGACATGTGTTTCCTAGTAGACATATAGATCAGGACCTTAGCTGTTGAATGGAATATGTGAGGGAGTATTTACAAGAGAATTAATCCCGCAGAGTGACCTCTCTAAAGTTATCCTTGAACATGGGCCCCAAAGTGCCATTCATTTTCATGGACAGCTATAAATTGCTTTTAAATTATTACTTTATGCATATTTTGCTGCTTCAGCTATAATAAAATACAAAATTGTGCTTAAATGGCATACACCAAAGTGAGGAAAAATATATAAAGGCTTAACTGTTTAGGTATTTAATTGATCTTTTGCACCTTCCATTTAAAACATATTTATAAAATTGCTCTCTCCCGTACGTTGTACTGATACTTGGAAAGTCTTAACTTCTTCTTGTTGTTGTTCTGAAGGTGACAGGCAGTTCTCAGCCTCCACATACTTTTCATCTGTGAGCAACAATGTTGAAACCCATGCATTTTAAAACATCCTGTGGTGCCATCTCCCTTATATAATTTGTTGAGAATGCAACAATTCTATCTTGCTCCTTTTTTCATATTTTCTGTAACAGAATGTAAGACATTTTTGATGTGTAGGAAGGCTGTGTCTTCATATTGTTATGCCATGCATATCCTTTATTTCCTTTTGTTGTTCATCATTCTCTCCCCATCCCTGTTTTATATGACATTTCTGAGATGGTACCCATAGCAACACCCACTAGTAGGGATGAGACTCTGAAGCTGTTTTAGTCATCCCCATAGCTGAGCACTGACAATGCCAGTCATTAATCTAGCGGCGTCTGCCTACTCAGATCTGTACAGTTCCTTGTCTGGTCTTTCCCCCCCTCCAGCAAGTAACCACCCAGTGCACAGAGATCCAGAGACTTGCAGTTAATGATTTGTCACTTATTCAGAATAGCTCCAGTTGGCAGCTGCGCTAGCCATCCGCTATGGCACAGCCACACTGTATTATGATACAATTAGGTATCTCTTGGACTTCAACATGGGTACCTGATATTTCCAGTTAATCAGTAGGGGTTTTTTGTGCATGTGTGTGTGTTTTTTAAGTGACTACATACTTTAGATGTAGAGTAAGCTCCACAAAGGACTTAAGGAAAATTGATTTCACTGTTCCTGTTGCGGTGGTGCTGTGTGGTTGTATCCCAAACGAGTTTAGATACTTTGCACACCCAATTCCAAACACTCTTCAGCTTTAAAGCCCAAACTTGTCATATTTGTCACCTGTGTGGCCAGACTAAAATAAATGATTGGATTTTCTTTGAGATATGCATTCAGCATGATGAGGAGCTAAACTAGCAAAGGAAACCGTCAACTTCTGGAAACACTGATACTATTTTATACAAGTCAGCAGTGCTGAACTGATGGCTATTTCTCAGCTGTTTCACCCACCTTGAAATCAGCTCCTTTGTTTTGCTAATACCTTGGGGTGAGGCAAACTTTTTTTGGCTGGGGGACAAAACTGGAGAAGCTGCCATTTTCTTTTCCTCAGGAGCCCTGTTCAGAGGTGTGTGTTTTTTTTTAATTTTGGAGAATACAAAATGGCTGTTACCATTTTTTTTTTTAATCCCTTGCCACACCATGACGACTGCAATTATAATGGACAGCAATTGAATAGCTACAGAGAAACACACACTTTTACTGAACAGATAAATCATTCACCCAACACCTCATTTTATTTGAGAGGTGCAATGTTAAAAACCCTTCAAAATAAAAGGTAGTGACTGAAAAAAGTTAGTGTGATGTTGCATGCACGTCTATTTTTAATTATGAGCTAGTGGGGGAAAACTTATTTTCAGAATATTTAAAATATAATAAAGGTACCCCTGACCATAAGGTCCAGTCGCAGATGACTCTGGGGTTGCGCACTCATCTCGCTCCATAGGCGGAGGGAGCCGGCGTTTGTCCGCAGACAGCTTCTGGGTCATGTGGCCAGCATGACTAAGCTGCTTCTGGCGAACCAGAGCAGCACATGGAAACACTGTTTACCTTCCCGCTGCAGCAGTACCTATTTATCTGCTTGCACTTGATGTGCTTTCGAACTGCTAGGTGGGCGGAAGCTGGGATCGAACAACAGGAGCTCACCCCGTCATGGGGATTCGAACTGCTGACCTTCTGATCAGCAAGCACTAGGCTCCGTGGTTTAGACCACAGTGCCACCCGCGTGCCTTAAAATATAATGATGCCTTGCAAAAACAAAACAAAAAATCAAATATGCTTTACTCAGAGGTTTGAAAAACTTGTGCTGTTGGGGTGGGAGGGACAAGGGATCAGACATTAACAGTGCAGGCCTATGAGTGTGCATTTTTGCATCAGGTTAGCCAGAGTGATTTGTATGCTGTCAAGGGATTCTTGTTATTGTCTTATTGGGCTGTGTATGTGATAAAGGGGAACCAATGGTATGCTTATTTGTATAACATTATTCTTGTTTGTTTGCCAACAAAGGTCCGTATAGTAAAAGCTATGGTTTTCCCAGTAGTGATGTATGGAAGTGAGAGCTGGACCATAAAGAAGGCTGATCGCCGAAGAATTGATGCTTTTGAATTATGGTGCTGGAGGAGACTCTTGAGAGTCCCATGGACTGCAAGAAGATCAAACCTATACATTCTTAAGGAAATCAGCCCTAAGTGCTCACTGGAAGGACAGATCCTGAAGATGAGGCTCCAATACTTTGGCCACCTCGTGAGAAAAGAAGACTCCCTGGAAAAGACCCTGATGTTGGGAAAGATGGAGGGCACAAGGAGAAGGGGATGACAGAGGACGAGATGGTTGGATAGTATTCTCGAAGCTATGAACATGAGTTTGACCAAACTGCGGGAGGCAGTGGTAGACAGGAGTGCCTGGCGTGCTCTGGTCCATGGGGTCATGAAGAGTCGGACACGACTAAACGACTAAACAACAACAACATTTCTTGCTTGTAAAATTCAATAAAAACAAAAATAAAAAACAGTGTATGTCTATGCATATCTATCCAAGAGTTCAAATGAGACTTACTCCCAAGTTAATGTGCTGTGAAAAATCAGCAAAATGAATTGGAGTAGCAGCCTCATTCTTGCCAGCCCTACAAGTCAGTAAAAGTAAGAAAAGAAAGGAGAATATTTTTATAAATATTTATTGTCCATAAAGGGAACATTTGCATTAGTTAATACATTGTTATCCCTTTGGATCTACACTGCATCTTTATATTTTTGTATTGCTGGATGGTTTACATTTTTTATTCTTTTCTTTCTTTCTTTTTGTTATGTTTGTACTTTTTCAATTAAAAAAAAAAAAGAACGGGGAGGGGAGAGGGGGGCAGGTCTGTTTCCCTTGGCTCAGTTTGCTGGTTCTTCCCTCCATGATACTATTATATCACTTTGACCCATCATCAGTTCTTTCAGTTCTTGTCAATTTTTGAATGACAGAATGGTGTAAAAAATACAAAAGCAAGCAAATCCAACTCAATGACCAGGGAATGTGTGTGTGTGTGTGTGTGTTTAAAAATGGCATGTGCAATGTCTTAAGAGGCAAACTTCCATCAATGGAAGCCCTGCAATAATGTCTCCAGTTGAAGCTGGCATTCAGAATCAAGTGTATTCTTCTGATCTAGCCTGTTCTTGTGGGCACTCCATGTCCGAGTGTCTTAATGCCCACTGTTATGTACTGAAGTTCTCACCCTGGGCCAGCAGGGGGATACTGTAGATAATTATGCAAATGAAGCATCAAAAGTGACGTTCAGTGATTGGATAGTTTGTATGCAAGTGAAGGATCGAAAGTGACGTTCAGTGATTGGATAGTTTTAGAAAGTTGCAACAGTTACATTGTTCTGGAGCTCTATATAAGCAGGCTGACTGAGCTCTTCAGTTCAGTTCTGTTCTGGCCTTTGAATAAACAAGAGCTGTTTGAAGAATCGCTGTGTTGCCTGATATGTTCACCCACAACTTAACACCCACAGCTGTTTCACTTAATGGGAACAATATCTAAAGTATCAGTTTTATTTAATTGAATGGGAAACTCCCATAAGCGTGCTGTGAGTACGTGGCAGAATTAGGCACATTAGGCGCAGCTCTACCGTTAGACAGCTAACTTGGGTGCCGTGAAAGAAGAGCAAATGGTTGATTTTGTTGTTGTTTGTTGTTCTATTTTTACTGTATGGGAGTTGGGAAGTATACGTGGGATTTTTCTGCCTCAGGGGAGAAAATAACTTGGCTAACTTTGAGCACTTCTTGAGAGGCAAAGGAAGAGACATTTGTTGCTTGACCTCAGGCAGTAAAATGTCTCCAGCTACCCTATAGCTAAGCATTGGTGAAAAGCAGCAGATCTGGGTATTGAACAAAGTACTCTATGCATGTCTTAAAATACAATTAATTCTCTCTGCCAAGGAGGATTCCACTGCAGATGATCCATTGGAAACACTCCTGATCAATATTGACCAATTTACATGGAAATCTATAAGCAAAAGACTGACTTATAAAGCAAAAATGAACTTCCTTTAATATATAACTCTATCCAATATTTGATCTTAAATTAGTTCTAAATTCTCAGCAAATTAGAAGATTACATCCACATTAATCCAAATTAAGTCATCATGATTAATGAAATTTCAAATACCAATAGAATTAACTATAATTAGTAACTTTTGTAAAGCGTTGCTGAATTAAATCTCTTGGGCAATAGATTTCCCACCCCGACCCCAGCATTGACAGTAAATTCAGTACATATTTAATTATATGGAAAAAGTAATAAGTATGCTATACACACTTTATAGGACTATCCAAGTATGCTAATGAAGCTGGGAAGAGTGTTTGGAAGTCAAGAAATTGGTTCAAGAATACTTGAAAAGAGTGCAAGCGGAATCTATCCCTAAGGTATCACAGTAGGTATGTGTAACGCCTAAAGCTATGGGTCACAGAGAAGTATAGCCACTCAATCTGCTGCTTCATGTATGCTGACATATAGTCCCCCCCCCCCCTAATCTAGGATGCTAAATCATGCTATAATGAAGTACTGAATTACTGAGGCTTTTCCAATTTCCACCGAAATGGACTTTAATTCAAAACTATGCCCAGTTAATTAAACTTTCCCCATGATCTAATTTGCTCTAATTATTTCTATAAATTGAAATGAAACTGGGGTTGTATAAAATTACCCTAAATTGGAGCCAGTCTCCAGTTAGAGGAGAGTTTTTGAAAGAGGGGGAGAGAAGCTAAAATGAGTGAAAGAGCAGAAAGTGTGGGTACTCAACTGCATAATGCTTGCTGATAGTTTGAACAAAGCTAAACAAAAAATTTAACTTTTATAACTTGAATTTGAAATTGTCCAATCTCATTCCATTTATTTATTTATTTGAACGGTTAGGTCTCCATACCTTGAGGGCTAGGTACAGGGAGTAATAAAATTAAAAAGCAAATGTAAAAGATTCCATTAAGCTTCAAATAAAATCTAATTAAGGAGATTAAAAATATAGCAAATGCTAACAAATTCAACACCGGCCGTGAAAGACCTGTTTTAGAAAGTGGTTCGAGCACTGGCAGATTTCCAAGGAAAGAGAGAGCCATCATTGTGGTGAAGCCAAAAGGCTGCCTTCTTGTACACACTTACTTGGGAGAACGTCCATAGAACTCAGTGGGACTTACTTCTGACCAGACAAATATAGGATTTTTTCTCAGCAATATTTATACAATAAAATATTCAATACCGTGTATAACACAATAAACCAAACAAGAAAGGAGAACATTCAAGTAGCAGATTACTAAGGATAGCAGAACTTCATTTTAAAGAATGCTGGTTAGTTATCAATACAGTCTCATAGAAGTCTGAGAAAACACAATGCTTCAAGGAACCTGCAAGGAGATGGAACACCATTTCCCCAACAACATAGGGCCAAACTAGATTTATAAAAGAGACAGAGCTGTCACCTCTCCATTACTTTCCCACCATTCTACTCAGTCCCATTGTCTACCACCTTGCTGAAGGTCAGCAGGTCAGATTTTAGTCAGTGTCTGGATGGAGGACCTCTTGGGTGCAATCTGTGAACCATTTTAGGTTCCATAATGGAAGAAAGATGGGACATCATTGAAAGGGAAACAATACAGTGGTACCTTGGGTTAAGTACTTAATTTGTTCCGGAGGTCCGTTCTTAACCTGAAACTGTTCTTAACCTGAAGCACCACTTTAGCTAATGGGGCCTCCTGCTGTCGCTGTGCCGCCGGAGCACGATTTCTGTTCTTATGCTGAAGCAAAGTTCTTAACCTGAGGTGCTATTTCTGGGTTAGTGGAGTCTGTAACCTGAAGCGTATGTAACCCGAGGTACCACTGTATAGGGAAAAAAGTAAAGTCTTACACACCAGCCTCTCACACCAGCATCCAGTTTCCAGAATGTATTACTCTTCTGTTTCTAGATCTTTGGAGACAAGTGTGTTGGTTATTGTTCTCTGTGTGTGTAAAAACCTTTTAAATAAAAACCTTTTTTCAAAAAAAGAAGAAGGGGAAAGGAGGAAGAATGCATTACCCTAATTCTACTCACTGCAATGAAGTTTTCAAGCACAATCTTAAGACCTTAGCTGGAGGCAAACAATTCAATCATTTGTGATTCTCTGGATTAATAGAAAATATGTTTCCTAAGCAACAAGATGCCATAACACATATTCACATGAATTACTGTAAAATAAAAGTGCACAAAAAATTAAAAAACATATACTTCTTTGTCTCTTTATCTCACAGCACTCTTTGTCTCATGCTCACAATTGCTCTGCAAGACTACAGAATGCATGAGCATTTGAAGAAGTAAAAGAAAATAGGCTACCATGTGAATTTAAGAAACACCCAAGTTCAATCTGATGGCATAGCAAGAGTTTCAACATAACCTCCCTGGCCTTCCTTTTCCACTGATTCCAACCTTGACCCAAAGGGACTCTATCCCTTGGGACTGAGGGATATGTTATTGCTTGTTTTTCATTACAAGGTTCCTGCTGAGTAGAGACAGCCAAGCGGACTAATTAAATTAAGTGTGCCTTGTAATAGAGGTTTGAAGCCTATTGGAGGGAGTGTGACTTGCAGTTTATTGGTGTGAGTTGATACTGACAGACATATGTCATTGTGTTCAAAATGTACTATATTTAAATGCATGCACTTTCTGGGCTCATGCAATCCCACTGGATATTATTTTTGTTGAACCAGAATAATTGCAGCATAAATGTATAATCTAAATGATATGGATTTACTTTGTCCCTGCCTCACTGAAAGTGATGGATTGAGACAAACAGTGGCTTCCAAATATAGTTTTGAGAGGTGCCTGTCCTTGTACCAGCCAATCAATGAACATATTCTTTCAAAGTGAGCAACTATGCACAGTTGCAGTTTGATGACCAACATATACCTGAAGTCCTGTAGCAAATCTTCTGATTTAATAGTATACGCTTCCAAACCGTAGAAGGGCAATCATTTTTCCCCCATTTATTTATCAAAGGAATGTGTATACCACCTTTTATTTTTGCGAATAAAACCAACTCAATAACACAAAATAAAATATCAGTCAAAATAAAATAATGTTAAAATATCAGTCGTGGTAACCAGGAATGGCAGGAATTGGTATTAATGGTTGGGGAAATTCCTGGGTAAAGAGATATTTTTTCAACTGTTATGGAAGCAACCAAATTCACGCACATATGAAGACTGCTAGCCTAGGCTCTTCTTTCTCACCTTCTTCCCTAAACTGCCTCGGCCCTGTATACCTGAAGGAGCATCTCCACCCCCATCGTTCAGCCCAGACACTGAGATCCAGTGCCGAGGGCCTTCTGGCAGTTCCCTCACTGTGAGAGGTGAGGTTACAGGGAACCAGGCAGAGGGCCTTCTCAGTAGTGGCACCTGCCCTGTGGAACGCCCTCCCATCAAATGTCAAGGAAATAAGCAACTATTCTACTTTTAAAAGGCATCTGAAGGCAGCCCTGTTTAGGGAAGTTTTTAATGTTTAATGCTGTTTTGTGTTTTTAATATTTGATTGGGAGCCGCCCAGAGTAGCTGGGGAAACCGAACCAGATGGGCAGGGCATAAATAAATTATTATTATTATTATTATTATTATTATTATTATTATTATTATTCCTTCTTATTGCTCAGTTAATGCTTCTCTACTTCCAACTGCCTTCCTTAGTCATAAAGAATAAGCTTATCAATGGCTACCAGCCATGATAGTTACCATATTTTTCTGTCTATAAGATGCCCCCATGTATAAGACTATTTTTGAAGACTCAGATTTAAGAAAATGGGGGGAGTCACTATCCATGCATAAGACACCCCATAATTTTTGACATTCTTTTAAAGGGGGAAAAACCTAGTCTTATACACGGAAAAATACGGTATCTTCTACCTGCGCTGTTGGAAGGAATGTGCCTCTGAATATCACAATTTCTGGTAATCACAATTGGGGAGAGAAATAATAAGTAGTCTTGCTTACCTAATTGCCTATCAACCAGTTTATCACCCAAGACAGAAGGACATGTCTTCCAGACACCTATTTTATAGTCAAGACCAACAGTAGAGTGAAATTTGTCTGCATAAAATACCTCAACAAATAACCACCAGGTAGGCATGTCCTTCCAGGCACCCAATGTTTGGTCGGCTCTTGTCTAACTTTCAAAAGTCTTAAAGGAACTTGGAAACAGTAAAAGGTCAGAAAATGTCCTCATTACAAATAGATGGGCACCGTGTCACTACCAGTAACAGTTGCAGTTACAGAGTAACTACAGATAATTACAATCATTTAATTCAAAAGTCCCAAGTCACTTCATGCAGAACGCGAGTCATTTATCATTATTGACCTTAGTTGAAACAAATCTACCAAATCAATAAGGGTTTCAAATATCCATTAGAGGAGGCAGTGATTGGTTACAAATGATAAGCACTTCATATATATACCTATATTAATAGGGGGGAAGCTGTCCTGGATGTTTTGGATTAATGAAGAAGAGTTGGTTCTTGGTAGTGACAGTTAAATAAAATAGAGTTGACCTTAATTCTCCTTTAATTAACATTAAGAAAAACTGGTTGTTTTCAGTGAGTCCTATTAACTACTGAAGCATAGGTAATTAAAAAAACCCCTATTGTGCTATATAAGGGAAAATTTAATACTTTACCCCTGTTCCAAACACAATGGTCTCAATCCAACAAAGGTGAATGGGTGCGGTGTGTGCTTTTCTATACAAGGCTGAAAAGTTCGACCCATGAGCCAGAGAGAGAGCAGACCACATATTTAAAGGAAGCGAATGGGAAGTAGAGGATTCAGACTTCTCTCTCCCCAACAAAAATCATTAAAGGCAGTGTACTGTATCTAACTGAGTCCCTTCCATCAAAGAAATCTCTTCAACCCTGCAAAAACATCTGTGGATGTAAGTGTGGAAGGAGATTTTTGCTGATTTCCACTGGAACATGATTGGAGGAACAGCATTGGATACAACCCAGTCTGACCAATGTTATACATGTCCTGTTCTAGAAGCTGCATTACAGATTTTAGGTCAGAAAACCCATATGCAGTTCCCATTTTTTAGTGGTGAATTTGCTCTTGTCTTCTGGCTGGGAGACCATTGCTCTGACATCCTTGGTAGTCTTCTAGGACAAATTTTGAGCACTTCAGTAATAAAACCCCACTCATATTCTGATAGAATTTGATGCTACAGAGCAAGTCCTTTAGAAGCATTCAGAGCACTGTCTGTTTATCTGAGCTGGATCATTTTTGAGGATGTGGACAAGGTGCTTGCAGCGATGCAGTCAAGCACCTGTATTCTTCACTCTTGCTCAACTTGACTTCTTAGAGCTAGTCAAAGGATTGCTTGGGTAGGTCAAGGGAGTGATTAATGCTTCATTGGAGCATGAGGAGGCGAGATGAGGTCAAAAAGTTGGCTGAATCCTTCTGGGGCTGACTTTCTTGGGTTCAAGAGGTGAGGAGATGGCTTGCTCTGGACCAGGTTACAGAAGGAATAGGCCCATAGACTGGGGATACTAATGGATCCAATATTGCCTTTGGAGGCTCATGAAACTTCATTGGCTAGGAATGTCTGGCTAGGAATTACTGCCACTGATATACCAGCTATGACCCTTTCAAGAGATGATTCAGCCATTGTACTGCATGCTTTAGTAACTTCCAGACTGGCTTATTGTGACATGCTCTACATGGGTCTGTCCTCGAAGAAGACTCGGAAACTTCAACGGTCCAAAATGTACCATCCAGATTACTGGCTGGGGTTCCATTTAGAACTCACATAACCTCTATTTTAAAACAGCTGCATTGATTGCCAAGTTTGTTTCCAGCCTCAATTCAAGGTGCTCACATTAGTGTTTAAAGCCCTGTAAACAAATGAGGCCTCGTTTCATAAAGACTTCTGCTTGCCAGATGGAATAGTACTCCTCCTCTCTCCCTCTCCTGCTCTGCTCCCACCCCCCAAAAAACCCTGATCAATTTCAGGGGTGTGGGGGCATGCAGGACATGCTGAATAGGGAAAGCTAAAAAGAAAAGAAAAAACTAACCTCTTTCTCTCCTTGGCCCCAATCTGTGGGCCCTGCTGTGCATCTGCATCTGGGTATCAGCTTTCCTCCCCACCTGCATCCTGATAGCCAAATTGACAATGTCACAGTGGCACCTTCGCAGAAGTAGTTTGGGTAATCAAGCGCAAAACAGAGCAGCTCTCCTGCAACTTTGAAAACTTGTTATGCCAGCTACACCTGCTGAATTTCTCTTTTCTACACAATTGTTAAAAGGGAAGGAGGCATGTTGTCTTTTGCAACCATACAAATGGGGTCTTCAAAGCTTCAAGATAAGCCCCCTGCCATGCTAAAGAAGCACTGGGATTTTTATTTTTATTTTTAAAAAAGATTTCAAATTAAATGTTGACCAATCTCTGTTGCATATAATAAAACTGTTTAATAAAAACAAATCACTATCTTTTTGTCCTGATAGCTGCTTTCCCAGAAAATTTATTTTGTGGCCAGCCTTATTCCCCAGAGAGTGTGAAATGACATAGGATATTAAATACCAACACATGTATCACAGAAAATATAAATTTAATACTGTGATCGGTGTCTAAAATGGGAGGAACAGAAGGGAGGGGGCACTTGAGTATGTAAATAAAGCAGTATCACAATGCAACAGAACCTTTTCGACAATGAGCTTTAATCCAAGCGGCTAGACGACAATACAATCTAAGTCCGTATGACATAAATGTGATTGATGTCTTCCTCCTACAGCATGCCCTGGGATCTCAGAAAGAGGCAGTAGTAATAGCAACACAACTCAATGGTAAATCACACCATTAGTAGTTAATAAATGCATGTATTTCTCAAGGCAGCCATGTAAAACCAGTACACAGCCTATTATTCCAATGCCTGTAAGCTTTAATTACAACCTTATTAAAGTACATTGTGCTAATGATTCTTTCAAATTCTCTGATTTTTTCCTACTGGCAACTCTATAAAAGGGAACCCTGGATTGCAAAGTTTGTGTTTTGAGCCAGGAGGTAAGTTACAAAGAAAAGCAGGGAAATAAAATAATCTTAGTTTAAACATGACAGCACCCAAGTGGAAGTAACAAAACCATCCTTACTGATTCCTGTACATCTTCCCACTCTAAAGTTGCAATCCTAAACAAACTTATAGTCCTACCTTGGTTCTTGAATGGAATCCATTCCAGAAGTCCATTCGATTCTGAAAACATTTGAAAACCAAGATGCGGCTTCTGATTGGCTGCAGGAGCCTCCTGCACTCAATTGGAAGCGGTAAAAGTAGTGTCGGACATTTGGGTTCCAAAGAACTTTCACAAACCGGAACACTCACTTCTGGGTTTGCGGTGTTCAGGAGCCAAGACATTCGAGTTGCAAGGCGTTTGACAAGCAAGGTAAGACTGTACTAAAGAGGAAAGCTCTTGAACTGGAAACTTCTGAATAAACATATAGGGAGTAGTGGTCTATGTTGTGGGGTAGGTCCATTAGGTTGGCAGAAGCTGGGACAAAGCAACAGGAGCTCACCGTGTCATGTGGATTCGAACTGCCAACCTTCTGACTGGCATGCCCAAGAGGCTCGTGATTTAGACCACTGTGCCACCCACATCTCACACAGTGTTAAATTAGGGTTTAAAACCCCAAATAAACATGGGAGAAGAAGACATATGTAGGCTGCCCATATGCATCTCTTCCACCACTGCTCACCACCCAACAGCCCCCTTGACATACCCAGATCACTCAGGGTGGACCTGATCTGACCCAGGGTAATCTGGGGCTTCCTGAACCCATTCTAGCTAAACCCTAGGTCAAACCAAATTGGCCCAAATTGATTCAAGGCCCATTTGGAGTTACCACATAGTCTTACTAGAAAGTGTGGATCATTTTCACTGTATAGTTTAATCACTACTCGGTACTAGAATTAGTTGTATTTGGGTGGAGTTAGGGGTTTATTGTGTCTGTTCTATTTTTTGTGAAGAGACAGTAAAGTTATTGTCTACTGACTGGTGTGTCTTCTAAGACTTCCATGACAGAAATGCCATGTATATCTTTTTCAAAGATACATATATTGCAATTTCTTCATATATTTGTTCAGAGGGGACAAAAGGAGTAGAAGCAGTCCAAATAACTGCCAACAAAATAAGCCTAGACTGTGCATAGATGTTTAATTTCCCAGTGCCTATTTCTGACTCAAAAATAGTTTCCTCCTCAGCAGACGTTCCACCGATTTCTCCTTTCCACACTTATCTGTCTTAAAAATTTCTGCCGTATCTCTGTACTATTGGCCCCTTTGCGCTCTCCTTAATAAAGGACTGTTATAATGTGCATCCCCTTTAGAATTAGTTTGACCAGTAGCAGAATGTTATGAATTTTGAAAATGCTGTCAGTTGGGATTGGTTGCATTTACCAATTTAAAATGAGTTTTGTTTCAAAGCACTTTGCCTGCCATCCAAGGTAATTGGAAAGCAAGTTTGAAAAATCTTCTAATGTGCTTTTTAAAATGGACCAAGGCTACAGAGGCAGCCTCTTAGACAAAATATAATTAATTTCTATCTGTCTAACCTGATCAGTGCAGGCTGACAGTCCCTCTGTATTCCTTATTTTTAATGTATGTGTATTTTTTTCCAATAGACTACATCTTCCTTTCATCTGCCTCTTTTCCTTCGGTAAATTGGCATTTTCTGTCTTCTAGGAATCTCATTACCATCTAGTGATTCTCCATTTCTTCATAATAAAGGTGCCCAACTTATGTGCCCAAAAGAAATGTAAATATGTATTTTTCTTTACCAAAGCTTTATTCCCCATGCCTTTTGTGAACTGATGACACATGCCATTAGTGTTCTGAAATCATTCTAAACACCCAATAAGAGAACAGTCTATCCCTCTTGTAAAAGTTTCTGCATATGCAGCACTCTGCTTTCAGTACTGAATGCTCAACAGAATACTCATACATGAGTCTACATTCTCTGGAACTACATTACATACTTTTGGAGGGGTTACAATTCCTCATATGGATATTATTATTTGCCTGGAGTAGAGGGGGGAAGGGTCTCCCCAAAAGAGGACTTCGTTTAGTGAAGCCATGTGAAGGTTTCTCTCAGCATTTTAGAAAAGAAAAGCAAGGTCCAACTGCGGTTGAACAGATTTGTCAATTTCAGCTTCAGTTTCTCATATCTTTCCAATCCGAAGTTCAAGTCTCCACATTTCTGTATCAGTTTGCAATTTTTTTGGGGGGGGCGGGGAATACCCTCTTAAAAATTCATCAGCATTTCAGTGCACTATTTTCATAATTTGCACAGTTTAGAAAGCAATTCCTCCTTATATAATGACTTAATCTTTTTTCTAATATATGGATTTTTTTATGCACGGTTTCCCCTAATAAACATATTTTTGTAGATGCCTACTTGATTGGAAAGCTGCATCACAAAATTTGGAAAAATGAAGATATCAGAGGTTTGCATTAAAATGCAAAACAAATTTCACTTCTTCCCCATTGCTAGTCCAAATCATGTGTGTGTGTGTGTTTTAAAAAGTGTGATATTCATCCTCCCAAAGGTCACTGTTACCAACAGTCCTGTGAGAAAGAGAATCAACAGGAAGCAAGACAAACCACCATTACAACCATCTGTGGTTAACACCCCTTTCTTTCCTTCCCAAGGCCATCAGAACCTGTGCAAAAGAGAACCAGGGTCATCTTTTCTGGGAGTAACTGTGTGAGGCTACCCTGAAATACACCTGGGCAAGTCACCAACAAGCTCCAGAAGGCCACTCCAGGTAAATTGAGAAGCCATGTAGTATGGTTCAACTGTTACTCTGCACATGTCCCATAACTGCATGTTATTTGGCTTTATTTTGAGCAAAGAGCACAGCATTGTGGTAAACCAAAGACAGCCCCATATATGGTACAATCCAGCAGTGATCTCAGCACATGCCAGTCACAGGCAGGAGGTTGCACTTAGTTAACTGGCTCACAAAACCCATTGCAGCCTTATTTTTGAACTATGCACACCCCGCAGTAGCTCGGTGTGTGTGTGTGTGTGTGTGTGTGTGATGCTGTTATGTCCCCACCCAAACCCAGCCTTGCTTGCCATGAAAGGGTGGCTGAGATGACTGCAGATTTCCGCTAGGCCTGAGAAGATCCACTCTGTAAGGTCAACACTTGGCAGTCTCTTCTGAGGTGTTTTGATTGCTGGGAAAGTCCAATGCTGTAAAGAAAAATATTGCATAGGAACCTGGAATGTAAGAACCATGAACCTGGGTAAGTTGGAGGTGGTCAAAAATGAGATGGCAAGAATAAATATTGACATCCTGGGCATCAGTGAACTAAAATGGACAGGAATGGGTGAATTCAGTTCGGATGACCATCATATCTACTACTGTGGGCAAGAAACCCATAAAAGAAATGGAGTGGCCCTCATAGTCAACAAAAGAGTGGCGAAAGCTGTACTGGGATGCAATCTCAAAAATGATAGAATGATCTCGATACGAATCCAAGGCAGACCTTTTAACATCACAGTAATCCAAGTTTATGCACCAACTACTTGTGCTGAAGAAACTGAAATTGACCAATTCTATGAAGACTTACAAGACCTTATAGAAGTGACACCAATGAAGGATGTTCTTCTCATTACAGGGGATTGGAATGCTAAAGTAGGGAGTCAAGAGATAAAAGGAACAACTGGCAAGTTTGGCCTTGGAGATCAAAACGAAGCAGGGCAAAGGCTAATAGAGTTCTGTCAAGAGAACAAGCTGGTCATCACAAACACGCTTTTCTAACAACACAAGAGACGACTCTACACATGGACATCACCAGATGGGCAGCATCGAAATCAGATTGATTATATTCTCTGCAGCCAAAGATGGAGAAGCTCTATACAGTCAGCAAAAACAAGACCTGGAGCTGACTGTGGCTCAGATCATCAGCTTCTTATAGCAAAATTCAAGCTTAAACTGAAGAAAGTAGGAAAAACCACTGGGCCGGTAAGATACAATCTAAGTCAAATCCCTTATGAATACACAGTGGAAGTGAGGAACAGGTTTAAGGATTTAGATTTGGTGGACAGAATGCCTGAAGAACTATGGATGGAGGCTCGTAACATTATACAGGAGGCAGCAACGAAAACCATCCCAATGAAAAGGAAATGCAAGAAAGCAAAGTGGCTGTCCAATGAGGCCTTACAAATAGCGGGGGAGAGAAGGCAAGCAAAATGCGAGGGAGATGGTGAAAGATACAGGAAATTGAATGCAGATTTCCAAAGAATAGCAAGGAGAGACAAGAAGACCTTCTTAAACGAGCAATGCAAAGAAATAGAGGAAAGCAATAGAATGGGAAGAACCAGAGATCTGTTCAAGAAAATTGGAGATATGAAAGGAACATTTCATACAAAGATTTCCACAATAAAGGACAAAAGTGGAAAGGACCTAACAGAAGCAGAAGACATCAAGAAGAGGTGGCAAGAATACACAGAGGAATTATACCAGAAAGAAATGGATGTCTCGTATACCCCAGGTAGTGTGGTTGCTGACCTTGAGCCAGACATCCTGGAAAGTGAAGTCAAATGGGCCTTAGAAAGCACTGCAAATAACAAGGCCAGTGGAAGTGATGGCATTCCAGCTGAACTATTTAAAATTTTAAAAGATGATGCTGTTAAGGTGCTACACTCAATATGCCAGCAAGTTTGGAAAACTCAGCAGTGGCCAGAGGATTGGATAAGATCAGTCTACATCCCAATCCCAAAGAAGGGCAGTGCCAAAGAATGCTCCAACTACCGCACAATTGCACTCATTTCACACGCTAGCAAGGTTATGCTTAAAATTCTACAAGGAAGGCTCAAGCAGTATGTGGACCGAGAACTCCCAGAAGTGCAAGCTGGATTTAGAAGAGGCAGAGGAACCAGAGACCAAATTGCAAACATGCGCTGGATTATGGAGAAAGCTAGAGAGTTCCAGAAAGACATCTACTTCTGCTTCATTGACTATGCAAAAGCTTTTGACTGTGTCGACCACGGCAAACTATGGCAAGTTCTTAAAGAAATGGGAGTGCCAGATCACCTCATCTGTCTCCTGAGAAATCTCTATGTGGGACAAGAAGCTACAGTTAGAACTGGATATGGAACAACTGATTGGTTCAAAATTGGGAAAGGAGTACGACAAGGCTGTATTTTGTCTCCCTGCTTATTTAACTTATATGCAGAATTCATCATGCGAAAGGCTGGGCTGGATGAATCCCTAGCCGGAATTAAGATTGCCGGAAGAAATATCAACAACCTCAGATATGCAGATGACACAACCTTGATGGCAGAAAGTGAGGAGGAATTAAAGAACCTTTTAATGAGGGTGAAAGAGGAGAGCGCAAAATATGGTCTGAAGCTCAACATCAAAAAAACGAAGATCATGGCCACCGGTCCCATCACCTCCTGGCAAATAGAAGGGGAAGAAATGGAGGTAGTGAGAGATTTTACTTTCTTGGGCTCAATGATCACTGCAGATGGTGACAGCAGCCACGAAATTAAAAGACGCCTGCTTCTTGGGAGAAGGGCAATGAAAGGCCTAGACAGCATCTTGAGAAGTAGAGACATCACCTTGCCAACAAAGGTTCGTATAGTTAAAGCTATGGTTTTCCCAGTAGTGATGTATGGAAGTGAGAGCTGGACCATAAAGAAGGCTGATCGCCGAAGAATTGATGCTTTTGAATTATGGTGCTGGAGGAGACTCTTGAGAGTCCCATGGACTGCAAGAAGATCAAACCTCTCCATACTGAAGGAAATCAACCCTGAGTGCTCACTGGAAGGACAGATTGTGAAGCTGAGGCTCCAGTACTTTGGCCACCTCATGAGAAGAGAAGACTCCCTGGAGAAGACCCTGATGTTGGGAAAGATGGAGGGCACAAGGAGAAGGGGACGGCAGAGGACGAGATGGTTGGATAGTGTTTTCGAGGTTACCAGCATGAGTTTGAGAAAACTGCGGGAGGCAGTGGAGGACAGAGGTGCCTGGCGTTCTCTGGTCCATGGGGTCACGAAGAGTCGGACACGACTAAACGACTAAACAACAACAACAACCAAATATATATTAAGAAGAACTAATGCTTCCCCCCTTCCTCTCTAAGCATCACTTTTCTTTTGTGTTTAGCAGACTTTTTCAAGTGTAGGGAAGAGTAAACATGCTTTAAGTGTTCCTACTCCTACAAATACTACCAGTGGTGTAGCGTGGGGGGTGCAGGGGGGGCCGGCCGCACCGGGCGCAACATCTAGGGGTTAGGGTTAGGGGGCACAAATCCACGGGTTAGGGGGCACAAATCCACGGGTTAGGGGGCGCAAATTGAATTATGGTGCTGGAGGAGACTATCAAAGGGTTAAAAGGTAGCAGAAACGCTCTAATCACTGAGCAGCTGGAGGTCATTAGGCTTCCAGGAACATGAGTTTGTATAAATAGTCTCCTGTGTGTTTGTTCTTCCCCTCTTCTCCCCTTTTTGGGCGTGTTTGCTGAGATGTGTGGTTCTTCGCCAGGGTTGTTTTTTGTTTTGTAAATAAACCTTATCTTTGAGTTACAAACCGCATGCTCCAAGACTCCTCTTTGAAAAGATACTGCCTCTCCTGCCCTTCAACTGCTGTGCGAAATACTCTGCTGTAGTGGGACTTGTGACGATGGAAGCGCACTGGGCATTTACATTAAACTAATTAAAGTTTAATGGGACAGGTTATGGATGTTTGTACGTCAAGAAGGAGATATGGAGTGCAGTTCAGAGTGACTTATGCAAGGACTGGAGCGAAGTCAGAAGCGGTTGCCGACAACGAAAGCTTTCAAAGCAGCTTGAGTCCTGCAATGTGCCTAGAAAAGTTTTAAACAGGCACTGAGCAGTTTGTACTCGCTGGAAGACGCCTTATTCCTCAAGGAGCCACCTCAGCAGCTGGGAGACGGTCTACAGGTGTGTGAGTATCGTTCCTAAGCCCCAGGGAGGATGGCAGAGTCCCAGGAAAGTTTTTCTGTCCCGTTTACGCGACTCAATGGGAAAAATTGGCAAGATTGGAAGGCTAGAGTAAGGGTTTGGTTGCAAGCAAAAGAGTTGTGGAGTTGCACTGAAGCACCGCCTTTACAGGCAGCTGCAGACGCGTCTGCAGAAGACAAAGCAACAGCAGCAGCTTCACAGAAACGTGACAGGAAAGCCCAAGGTCTACTAGTTTTGGCAGTGGGACCAGAACAAATGCCTTATGTTTCTGAGTTAAAGAACACGCATGAGGTCTGGACGGTTCTGCAGCGGTTAAATTCCAGAAACACTGCGGGGGCCAAGATCCATGCTACAAGATGTTTGTTTGATTTACGTCTCCAACCGGGAGCGTGTGTGAAAGAACATATTGCCAAAATGGTGTCTGCCTTTAATCAACTAAGACAGCTGGGCATTCCTTTCTCTATGGAGCAGCAGTCATACATATTGTTGTCTTCTCTTGATAAAAGCTATGAGACTCTAGCTCTAACTTTGGAAGCTATGCCTTCAACTGAATTAACCCTTGAATACATTTCATCTCGGCTTGCAGATGAACAGGATAAAAGGCAAAGAGAAAGAGGTTTGTCTTCAAAGGGGAGTTATGCTGTGCCTAAGAGTGTTGATGCTGAGTTTGAGCACACAGTAAATGCTTTTGCAGCTAGACACTGTTTTCGCTGTGGTTCCCCTTCCCATTTAATTAGGAATTGCACACGTGAACCTGGTCAAGACAGCACCAAGGCCGTTACCCCTAGTTACCAGACAAGGAGTTCCAGGGGACGTCGAAGAAGAGGAGGAGGTCATGGCTACTCCCACAGCACACAGCACATGGCTTCAGCAATGGTGTTGATGCAAGGGCATGGCCAAGGCAGCAATCTACGCTGGTTGATCGACAGTGGTGCATCTCACCACCTGGTGGCGCCATCTAGTGTCCGTTTGCAGAATTGCAGACATTTGCAAACCCTTAAAGTTGTGACAATGGCAGATTCAACTAAACGTTCCTTAGAGACCGTAGGCACAGTGTTCTTGAAATGTTTGCAAACAGAAATTGATGCCTACGTGCTAAAGGGATTGAAGGGGTGTATTTTGTCTGTGTCAGAACTTGATAGAAATGGGTTTAAAACTGTGTTTGAAAATGGGGTTTGCACTATTTCAAAGAATAACGTATCTCTTTTGCAGGTGGAATGCAGAGATGGGTTATATTATTTTGAGACAAGTCCAGATGAAGTTGAACAGGTTCATGCTGGTTGTGTGAACACGCCTACCCATAATTCTTGTGTCCATTTATGGCACCGCCGTCTGGGACATATTAATTTTCAGTATGTTAAAAGGCAACCTGAATTATCAGAAGGGTGCAAAATGAACAAATGTACTAAGTATTTGGATTGTACTGCATGCAAAAGGGCGAAGGTTCATAGATGCAGCTATCCCAGTTCAGATAGGAAATCTGACAAAGTATTCCAACTTGTGCATATGGATCTATGTGGCCCAATGCCTGTTGCTAGCATGGGAGGTTCGAGGTATGCACTGTGTCTCTCAGATGACACAACGAAGGTTACATGGTTTTTTCCTCTCAAAACAAAAGCAGATACTGCAGAAACAGTTAAAAATTGGGTTCATGCAGTGGAACTTGAATTCGGTACTAGAGTGCTTGCTTTTCAGACAGACAGAGGGTCAGAATTTACCGGGTCTGTGTTGCAGAATTTCTTAAAGAAAAAGGGAATTAAGCATCGTCTGTCTACACCTTATTCCCCCCAAGAAGGAGGCGTGGCCGAACGTAAAAACAGGGTTCTGCAAGAGTTGGCAAACTCTATGTTGTTTGATGCTAAACTCCCTCAAAGTTACTGGGCGGAAGCCTGGCAGGCGGCTACTCATATTCTGAACCGAGTATATAATTCTGTAATTGGCACTACCCCTTATTTTGCTTTATATGGGAAGAAGCCCAAAATTAATTACTTTCGGGTGTTTGGATGTCCAGCCTATGTACTTATCCCAAAAGCGTTAAGGAAAAAGGGAGGTCCAAGGGCTAGGAAACTCATCTTTTGTGGGTACGAACCACACGCCAAATCTTGGAGGTTCGTGAACCCAAATGGGGATACTACAAGAGTGGTCCTCAGTAGGAGCGCTGAATTTTGTGAGCAATCTGGATGGACTCACTTACATGCTAACCCTGACATTTTGAGAGATGATTTAGGCATTTATGCTGAGAATGAAAGTCCAGAGAGTAGTGAGCCAGAAGAGGATGGTGCACATGGTTCAGATGCAGATTCTGACCAGGCACAAGGTTCTTCTCCTAAGGTAGAAAAGCCAAAATCTAGGGGTGTTCCAACATCGCCAGTCAGTAGGCCTAGCAGACAGCAAAAGCGAAGCAGGTCACCTGCAACACCAAGCCCAAGGGAGGTATCTAAACGGAGGTCTTTATCCCTAGAGGCACATCCAGGTATAAAGTCTGAGACAGATTCTGACAGCCAACGGTCAGAGGGGGCACAAGAGGAACAATTGCGCAGGTCAAATCGTGCCACAAAGGGCAAGCCACCAGAGCGGTTTAAGGTGACAAGTGTATACGTAAATATGGCACAGTGTGAGCCAGATAGCTATATGGAGGTACAACAGCTTCCAAGCTCAGAAGCCGTTAAGTGGCAGGAAGCAATGGAAAAAGAGATGGCTTCAATGAAGTCTCTCGGTGTGTTTACAAGTACAGAGCTTCCGAAAGGGCAACAAGCTGTAGGTTGTCGATGGGTATATCGTTTAAAGCCCACAACTACTGAGGAGTTGCAATATAAAGCCCGACTAGTTGCAAAAGGGTTTTCGCAGCGCAAAGGTGTTCACTATTCTCAAATCTATGCACCTACTTCAAGACCAGAGTCACTAAGAATGCTTTTAGCCTCTTCAGCTAAGAAGGGAAATAAGCTGTTTCATTTTGATGTCAATGTGGCTTATTTAAACGCAGACTTACAGGAGGAAGTCTATATGACACCACCACCAGGTTTTGAAGGAGACAAGCCAAACCAGGTCTGGCGCCTACACAAATCCATTTATGGGTTGAAACAGTCCGCCCGTAATTGGAATTCCTGCTTAAACGATGCTCTAGAGAGCATGGGGTTCAGAAAGAGCGCAGCAGATGCGTGTCTTTATCTAAAAGGCTCGGGATGTGAACAAGAAGCAGTCTTGATATTTGTTGACGATTTATTATACAGTGGAAAGGATGATAAACTTGCACAACAATTTGCCACAAAGCTTGGAGAAAGGTTTCAGATAAAATCACTAGGCAATGTATCTGTTTATCTAGGAGTTAAAATTCAGCAAGATGAAAATGGGAACTATTGGCTCAGCCAAGAAGCTAAGATCCAGCAGTTGCTGGAAAGGTTTAAAATGGACAACTGTGCTGGTGTTAAAACCCCAATGGAGCTAAGTTACATAAAGGATGCTCAAGCCGAGCAACAGACAGAGTTCAGTAATCCCGGGGTTTACCAGTCAGCGATAGGCAGTCTACTCCACATTGCACAGTGGACTCGGCCCGATATAACATATGCTGTCAACATGCTGTGTAGACAAGCTGAAAAACCATCAATGCATGCTTGGCAAGGAGTAAAAAGAGTTTTAAGGTATCTCCAAACTACCAAAAGCTTTCGCTTAAAACTATCAGCAGAGGGCAGCACACAACTTGAATGTTGGGCCGACAGTAGTTGGGCAGATGCTGGACCAGATAGAAAATCAGTGTCAGGAATGGCGATAAAATTTGGAAATGCACTAATTGGTTGGAGATCAAGAAAGCAGTCACTTATAGCTTTAAGTTCAACTGAATCTGAGTTCAATGCATTATCAGATGTATGTAGAGAACTGGAATTTTATAAGCAACTGGTACAAGAATTGTTTGGAGAATGTTCCCTACCTATCAGAGTGTGGGAAGACAATCAACCTTGTATTAAACTAGCTAAATCAGGTCAATTCAAGGCACACACAAAACACTTGGATATCCGTTATCAAAATGTATGCCAAAGTGTAAAACAAGGTTTAATTGAACTAAAATATTGTCCAAGCCAAGAAAACCTTGCAGACGGTTTTACGAAAGCTTTGGGTCCGCAATCTCATAAATGTTTCTGTTCAGGTTTAAATTTGAATTAAGGTTGGTACAGCTCAGTGTTACGAGCGAGAGGGGGTGTTGCTATCAAAGGGTTAAAAGGTAGCAGAAACGCTCTAATCACTGAGCAGCTGGAGGTCATTAGGCTTCCAGGAACATGAGTTTGTATAAATAGTCTCCTGTGTGTTTGTTCTTCCCCTCTTCTCCCCTTTTTGGGCGTGTTTGCTGAGATGTGTGGTTCTTCGCCAGGGTTGTTTTTTGTTTTGTAAATAAACCTTATCTTTGAGTTACAAACCGCATGCTCCAAGACTCCTCTTTGAAAAGATACTGCCTCTCCTGCCCTTCAACTGCTGTGCGAAATACTCTGCTGTAGTGGGACTTGTGACGATGGAAGCGCACTGGGCATTTACATTAAACTAATTAAAGTTTAATGGGACAGGACAGAGGTGCCTGGCGTTCTCTGGTCCATGGGGTCACGAAGAGTCGGACACGACTAAACGACTAAACAACAACAACAACCAAATATATATTAAGAAGAACTAATGCTTCCCCCCTTCCTCTCTAAGCATCACTTTTCTTTTGTGTTTAGCAGACTTTTTCAAGTGTAGGGAAGAGTAAACATGCTTTAAGTGTTCCTACTCCTACAAATACTACCAGTGGTGTAGCGTGGGGGGTGCAGGGGGGGCCGGCCGCACCGGGCGCAACATCTAGGGGTTAGGGTTAGGGGGCACAAATCCACGGGTTAGGGGGCACAAATCCACGGGTTAGGGGGCGCAAATTACTTGCCTTGCTGACAACCCACGCTACGCCACTGAATACTACTACTACTAAATTATATTTAAATACCACCCTTTATTTAGAGATGCGGGTGGCGCTGTGGGTTAAACCACAGAGCCTAGGGCTTGCCGATCAGAAGGTTGGCAGTTCGAATCCCAGCGATGGGGTGAGCTCCCGTTGCTCAGTCCCTGTTCCTGCCAACCTAGCATTTCGAAAGCACGTCAAAGTGTAAATAGATAAATAGGTACTGCTCCGGCAGGAAGGTAAATGGCGTTTCCATGCGCTGCTCTGGTTCGCCAGAAGCGGCTTAGTCATGCTGGCCACATGACCTGGAAGCTGTACGCCGGCTCCCTCGTCCAGTAAAACGAGATGAGTGCCGCAACCCCAGAGTCGTCCGCGACTGGACCTAATGTTCAGGGGTCCCTTTACCTTTACTGCCCTTTATATGATGATCATAGGGTGGTTTACAACATAAAAACACAAAAGACATAAATGCTAGTTTATCAGGGTTGCCTGCTTCATTTACATTATGGCCACATGTACAGGTTATGTTCCAGGTTATCATGCACATTGTCAGAGTGCACATAAGCACTCTCTATTACATCCCTACCCCTGTTCCACAAACCTTTCCTGCAACTTCCAGGTTCACAGTGATGCTCACATGCTTGATTGCTCATTTTTTGAACACTCGCAAAATGCCTGTAAATTTCTAGACACACATTTGTCCACAATTGAACAGCCACTGTGGTGTAGCAGATACAGCAGTATACTTGAACTAGAGGAAACTGTTCTCAAATTATCACTCTGCCACAAGGCTGACTTCATGGCTTTGGGTAACTCACACTCTCTGCCTGTCAAACCTACCTCCTCACAGGGAATGAGTAGCCCTGTATGTGGCTCCTCCAAGCTGCTTGGGCATGGCATACAATGGTGATGAATAAATAAATTATTGTTTCACTTCTTTTCAGTGCCCAGAACTTTGCTGATGTCACACGTATGATTTATGTTGTTCATTTGTGCCCCAGTGGAGCCACCAAGAAGCAGGAACAATTCTGTTAAAAGTTAAAAGCCACTGTTAGAGAGAGCAAAAGTCATTTATGTATACAGAATTCTGTAATACTTTTTGTTCAGCACAGGTCTTTACTAGTGTAACTTTTAACATTCTTATATAAGAAACCAGGCGAGCCGCACATTTTAAATGGCTAGACCCCTACGCTTTGCGCAGCTTGTAGTAGTAAACAGCAACATAAAAGGACCCATAAATGTCAAAGCAATGTACTTCTCAATTCTCATAGTTTACCTATGAGACGAGAGCTATTTTTTCCCAGCTAAAAAATGGTAGATTTGTGTTTTCAATGGGCATTTTCCAGGTATTTTATGGAGCTTTCCCAAGTGTTTCATTGTAGAAAGGTGAAAAGTATATCAGTGATCAAGTTTTAGACAATGAATGTTGGGAGGGAAATCAATAGTCTGATTAAAAAGAAAAAGCTCAGGAGGCTCCTAAACCTAAGAAGTTGATTTCTTACCTCAGTATATCTCACTCAAAGCACCAACTGGCCAGGCCTTCAGATTTACTGGGCCATTACTCCTTGCGTGCTTTTAAATGAAGGACAGTATCAGTATGAATGAGAAGCAATTAGCACCTAGGGAGTGTGTGTCCCCTGATGTAACTCTCCAGAGAGCAACCCCTCAGCCGTCACGTGGAGAAATGGGATGTTTGGAGTTGAAATTCTTTCTGTAGATGATTGCCGTTCAAAGTTATTAGGAGCCTTTGAAAATTATCAGCACCTAAAACCCTGGAAATGGCATAAATGATGGTGGATAATAACCTTTGGGGTGGGCATCAGACAAAATAAGCAGTAGAATGTCCTCATAAACCAGAAGACTCTGAGTATCCTTAGGAACTAGAGGAGAGTAAGCCATAATGAACTTCTCATATATTCTGCAGCAAGGTTCAAACATTTACCAGGTAAAAAAAACACCCTTCTACTTCTCCACCATATATACTGTATCTGTGACTAAAACATGGGAGCTCCCGACAAACATTCCTTGGACGTGTGCACAATCGGGTGTCACCAGAGAGCTCTCGTCTCACATATGATGATTACGACTACCTACTATTACATTTTAAAACTGGCCTTCACCCCAAGGGAAGATTTTATTTGCATGGTGGAAGGGAGCACACTTGCTCTGAGACTCCTCCGAGACTCTTGCCAGCCTGGTAAGTGTGCAAAATGGCCTACGGAGCTACACATCTATTTGAAAAAGTCATCCAGTGGTCAAAAGAAACTGTCTTGCTTATTTATTTAATAAACTTATAACAATAATATAGTAATAATAATTTATTTTTGTACCCTGCCCATCTGGCTGGGTTGCCCCAGCCACTCTGGGCAGCTTCCAGCATATAGAAAAA
Source organism: Podarcis gaigeae (assembly GCF_964106915.1). NCBI lineage: Eukaryota > Metazoa > Chordata > Lepidosauria > Squamata > Lacertidae > Podarcis > Podarcis gaigeae. Next base: position 39,249,457 of record NC_139678.1, on the reverse strand, counting down.
TATAGAAAAGCATTAAACCTTAAAAAGTTTCCGTATACAGGGCTGCCTTCAGATGTATACTTGTATACTACTTTTTAAACTCAAGGTGTTTTGTAAGCCATACGTCAAACATATAATAAAGTACAAGACCATGAAATAATACAATAATGTCAAAAGAGTATTTCTAAATGTTACCTAAAGCCAAGAAAATCAACACTTACAGAGCATAATCAGGAGAAGAATGGGAATCTCTGGAAGTGGTATAGAGGAGAAGATAACACTTCTTGAAAGTATTATGCAGGGCAATATGTTTCAATGAATGTGGTCCTTGCTGTACATAATAAATGCAAGTACGAGTAGGAATGCACCTGGATGTAAGAATTAGAATGTCTGTATAAGGCTGCTACAGCAAAAATAAAACACTCATTTAATATTTCCATGGTGAATGCCATGCTGGTACTTTCATTGCAAAATGCAAACATCTAATCTTTCGTCAAGATCACACGTATCAACCAAGTCCAGTGATTAAATGACTTCTTCCTGGTGAGCTAGTTTTCATGGTAAAGATAGGAGTAAATGCATTAAGGGCTATGTATTGATTTTAATTAGAATGGGCAGTCCGCCATTAATATGAGTTGTGGTGCCCCTAAAACAGTTGTCAGGGGGGGATTAATTAATTTATTGTAAATTAATATATTAATTGAGAGTGGGTAAAAGCAGTCAAGGCAAATTAATTCAGAGTGAGAGAAAAATAAAAGGGGGATTGGATCAACATAAACCAAAAGAGGAAGCTCTAGCCTGTTTATCAAGACCAGAGAGTATTGAACACCATATTAAAACAGGATACCTGTTCTGATTGGGGAAAAACAAAGCAATTATAATAAAGGCACTAAATTAAATAAGATGAAGCTATTTTCTCTTCCACAGAAGATGTGGAAAATAGGAAATAGGAGAATGTGTGTGTGTAGATAGCTAGAGAGAAAGATAGATATAGTTGGTGATTGATAAGCATGACAAACTGATCTAGAAGCCCTGTTCTGTGCCCAGTAAGCACGGGACTCCATTGCCCAGAGGCATTGTGGTCCATAGATTGGAGAAGAATCCTGGGCACGGTTTTGTTCAGTATCTTCTCTGTGTGATGGGAAAAAACTGTCTCATGATCCCTTGCTGCAGAAGGGAGGGGAAAGTCTATAAGGCTGCATCCCCTGGAACTCCCAGCCATTTTGCTTTGAGCGCTTCCTGCCCGCCCCACCCTCAGGTTAGTCTTCACTGAGAAATTTTGGGTCACTGGTTGAAAGGACTGGAAAGAGTTCTCTCTCTCTCTCTCTCTCTCTCTCTCTCTCTCTCTCGGGTGGCGCTGTGGGTAAAACCTCAGTGCCTAGGACTTGCCGATCGCATGGTCGGCGTTCGAATCCCCGCAGCGGGGTGAGCTCCCGTCGTTCGGTCCCAGCTCCTGCCCACCTAGCAGTTCGAAAGCACCCTTAAGTGCAAGTAGATAAATAGGTACCACTTTATAGTGGGAAGGTAAACGGCGTTTCCGTGTGCTGCTCTGGTGCTGGTTCGCCGGCGCAGCTTCGTCATGCTGGCCACGTGACCCGGAAGTGTCTGCGGACAGCGCTGGCTCCCGGCCTCTAGAGTGAGATGAGCGCACAACCCTAGAGTCTGTCAAGACTGGCCCGTACGGGCAGGGGTACCTTTACCTTTTTTTTATTCCTGACTTCCCCCAGTGAAATTATAGCTTTCCTTTGTTAGGCGGAATAACGTTGTTTTTATGAGGGTGGAAATGGCATTGGTCAGGGTCAACATAGTATATCCCATAAGGGGCCTGAGGGGAGAACTGACCATGACAAACCCAAGCATGGGTTTGGTATCTGCCTGGTTGGAATCCACACCCTGGTGAGACTTTGCTTGCTTGGCTTGTACCACGGCAAGGTTCAACACTGGCTGACTCCCATCGTACAGGTTTGGAGTGATCCAAACCCAGAGGATCCATTCCCTCAACAAGGGGCTTGTGGAATGATGAACTGATCCTTGGACCCAATGCCAAGCCAACCCTTGCCCTGCCTGGAGAGATATGGCCAGATTTTATCTCATCACCGTTGTGCATTCTGGTTATTTTGCTGCTCTCATGGGTCACATAATGCACCTGCCTGGGCAAGGCTATCTAGAAAAGAGGCCAGCAAATTAAACTGGAGTTCTTAGAACTAAACGGATGAAATACAATGAATCAGCCAGCACAGTCCTAAATACTTGTGCCTGGTTTCCAGAGTAGATGCATTAGATATAATCCCTGCAACCCTGGCAGGGAATCTAGAGCCTGTAGTAGGTCAAGAACATCTCCCAGTGTTTCTGTGAACCAGAACCTTCTACGTAAGGCCCAATAGAACAGTCTGAGCTGATCTACACATTATTTTAAAAGCTCATATAAGTGGTCTCCTGGACCTAAAAACATAATCTGAGACAATTTATGCAAGGCGATCCATGCAGAAGATGTACCTCAAAATGTAAAATCCCTTTTCCCAGAAGTATCCACTGCAATATCCTTTGACTCCCCCTCTCATTCTCTACAGTGTACACACAAAGGCAAGCAGACCATTCAGATGAGTCGCAGATTAAGAACGGTACCTCCAGGACCAAGAGGATGCCAGAGCTGTTAATGAGCAGAATCAGATAAACTATTAGATGGAAGAAGGCTTCTTTTGGATAACAGAAGTCATGTCCAAATGAGAACAAAAAGGGGAAACAAACTTTGGCAAAGTGCCAACAACAAAAAATATTTAAATACCTCAAAAGACTGGCTAGAGAAATGGCTGGACCTTTGGATGACAAGGGAGTCTAAGGTGTACTAAGGGAGGATGAAGAAATTGCAGAGAAGCTGAAATTATTTTCTGCATCAGTCTTCACAGCAGGCAATGCAGGGTGGCATTCAGCTAAATAATTGCATGAGTGGAAGAACTTCTGCTTGCACAATGACACCAAACTCTGGAGGTAAAGGCATAGCCTGCAAAGATCTAACAGTCAGCTGGGAGGGTCTTACAGACCACTATGTGTGGGACTTTACAAGATCCAATGTTCAGCTGAAGGTTGAGTCTCGTGAAATCCTGTGCAGAACTGTACCCACCCACTGATCATTGGGCTTTGTAAAGCTCAGCATACAGCGCTGTACAGAATCCAGTGCCATTCAGCTGAGTCAGGTCTTTCAGGTGTAGGGCAAATGTCAGCCAAAATGGCATTATGGGCCAAATGGGAAGATCTTGCAGGCCCAATTATTCTCACAGCCTGGAGCTTCCATACTGCTAGCTAAGGTGGCTTCTTGTGCCTCTGTAAACATTGTTTACACATTGAACAACATGTTATATTATTTATGCTAAACCGATTAGTTGGACTTTTCCTAGATAGGGCTGCTAGCCTGCTCTCTTTCTACTGGTGCCCCATAAAACTTAAAGGAAGCCAACAGCACAACCTGTCCCCAGCCTCTGGTTATAGCAAACAGGGAAAGGGTTTTTCATTGGTGGCTTGCTATTCAAGCTGTTTTAGCGAAGATCTGGTTATAAAAATATAGACATTTCCATAAAGGCTGGCTACATCTATATTCTTGTTTCATTCTAAAGATTCTTCATCTGTAAAAAAGCCCTATATTTATTATTACATTCATAGTTCACCTTTTCTCCAAGAAAGGAAATCTGCGTACACGACTCCCTTCCTCAGCAATCTCCATAACAACCCGATGTGGTAGGTTAGTCTAAGTGGAAGTGAATGGCCTCAACATCACCCAGTGCATTTCATGGATGAACTTGGCTCCCTGCAGTCCAAACACTTTAACCACTATCCCACACTGCCCCAATATATGGGTCACATAATTTATAATTAAACAATTGTACATGGGGTCTTGTTGATATTGCTAGGAATGACACCTTAAAGTATACTTAATAATATCCATTTTAAAAAATCAGCAGATCTATAAATTTCCCTTCTAAATTTTGTCCATAAATCAGGGTTGTTACTGGACTACAACTCTCATCATCCATGACCATTGTGACGGGGGCTGATGGGAGCTGCAGTGCAACAATGTCTGGGGAGTACCACATTGGTTGCCCCTGTCATAAACCATTTGCTTTTTAAAAATATAATGGTATAAATTATTTTTCTGTGGCATGAGTGGCTGTGATGCTGGTTATATTAATGGTCATTGCCATTTGTGCTCTAGCTGGCCTCCAAATCAATAAGCATGCTTAGTTGCCTGTCATTAAAATTGATCTCTACTACCCTTCCAAATTGACGTCACATTCAACTGTAAATATCATCAAATAAGCTGTCACCTCATTTCCCTTATCTGTGTTTTTTTCTCCCAAAAGATAGATTTCTTCTGTAAGACTGAACAGTAGAATTCTTCTTAATTATTTCTGACATTTCACCAATGGCATCTTCTGGCTTTTCCTCAGAGGACAGAAATGTCTGGCCTCTGTCCTTTGGAAGCAAAGGGGAGAAAACAACATCCACTTCTGTTTCAAATGGTCTGAACCAAAATACACCTCAGAAATTAAACTCTGATGGTCATAACTAAGTAAAAAGAATTAAAGAAATGAATGCGAACCTTTCAACTCGAGAACAGACTTCACAAAAACCTTATGCCAATGCTTTCAAACTATGCGCTGAACTTTTGCTTCTTGTGTACTTAATGATAGCACAGAAGTGGTCATGTGAATTGGCCCTCAGGGATCTCAGGGCCAGGTAGGGTGCTTCTGTATAAACAGCAGATTCCTCCTCTAAGACAGATGCAATTATGTGACAGAGAAAACAGAGAGATGGAATTTGAAAGGTGTACAGAAGCAAACATTTTAACAGCCCAGCATGTCCTGAAGATATTCTTCCTCAGGGGGACTTAGATGTAAAGCACTATACCCTACACCGTTATTTCAAAACAGGGTACACCAGTGCCTCGGGGGGGGGGGATCTTAAAAACATATCATGTCATAAAATGCTTATTTTTCTGCACTTTTGAAATGGCATCTTGACTCCCTCCTTTTTCCTTTGAAATTTTGTAACAATCAAGGGGACTTTTGAAAATCAACAGTCATTTGCCCTTTCTGCATATACAGTACACTAAATGTGCTGCAGGCATGTCTTGGGTGCCAGAGGGCATTATACTCTCGCCGATGCTATTTAACATCTACAGCAAGACAGGAAGCAGTCATTGGGAGTTTTGGAGGCATGTGAGATCAGTACACTGGTAATAACTATTTCTCTGTAACATCTGAATTGGGAGAGGGTGATAAGGCCTTTGGACCGATGCGTGGATGCAGTGGTGAGCTAAATGTGGGCTAATAAAATACATCCGAATTCTGGCAAAACGGACACTGTGTGTGCGCGGTTCCTGAGCCCAGGTAGTCAGTACACTGCTGTCCTGGATGAGGTTACCCTCTCCTTGAAAGAACAGATGCATAATTTGGGGGTGCTCAGGAGCAGATTACTTGAGAGACTACCTTCCCCTTTATATACCCAGTAGATCACTGTGGTCTTTGGGAGAATTTCTTCTCTACGTTCCATGCTCTGCAGTAACTTGGAGCTCCTTCCTCTTCAAACTTTCTAATCAGAGATTTTAAAATGTACAAAACAAAACAGGGCTTTCAGCGTGACTGAGAAGGGGAGACTGATATTGACAAGCTGGAATGTGTGCAGAGGAGAGCAACCAAGGTGATAAAGGGTCTGGAAACCAAGCCTTATGAGGTGTGGTTGAGGGAGCTGGGTGTGTTTAGCCTGGAAAAGAGGGGAGTGTGAGGAGATATGATATGATATCTCAAGGATTTTCTGTTGCTCCAATAAAGGAGATTCCAGCTATACATTGGGAAGAACTTTCTGAAGGTAAGAGCTGTTCAACAGTGGAATGGACTACCTTGGAAGATTGTGGATTTTTTAAACAGAGACGGGATAGCAATCTGTCGGAGATGCTTAAGCTGTGATTCCTGCATTGCAGGGTGTTGGACAAGATGATCCTTTGGATCCCTTCCAACTTTACAATCATGGGCGTAGCCAGGGGGGCAAGGGGGGCAACTAATTAGCCAATTGCATCACAGATATCTCGGTTCTGCCCCCCTAAAATAAATCCTGGCCACACCCATGTCTACAATGCCATGATTCAAAGTTTGATTTTATTGTTAATATTTTATATTGTTTTATGGGAAACTTTTTAGAGGTTTTTGTCTATAAATCTTGTAAAATTAAATGAAGAATTTTGCGTGATCGATACACTCTATGTGCAGCAAAACTGTAAGTGTATGAAGAATAGTTTGTGTGTCCTTTGGGAATGAGTTTTGAAGTTGTAATAGGTCAGAAAAGGTTGAAGACAGATACCTTCCAGCTGTGTCAATTCTCTATTTTCTCATTCTATGTACATGTTACTTGCATCTACTGAACATTTAAGTAATGCAGTATCTCATATGTCAGCTACCTGTTTTACCTGGCACAAAACTGTCTAATATTCTCAGTAACTAAATATCATAACCCTTCTGAACATTATGCACTGTGACCTTAAATGTGCAAATTTGATTGTACAGATGTGGATTCTCAGGTGTAAGGAACTATATAATCTAAAGTTAACACATCAAATGTTTGCCACTAAACCCCATGGAAGTGGCCTTCTCCTTTGATTTGCTAACTGCTATACTATGAATCCCTTGTTCACTTCATGTAAAACAAGCATACCTATTTTCCCTTGTCAAATGTTAGATGGTATGGAGATGATGTATTATGTTTGTTTAATCCAGTACTTTTAGCAGAACTACAGGAAGCAAAGGCAGGGCAAGCACAAACCAGGTGTAAAGTAATCTATCAAGAAAACAGAAGATGAATTACTTACAGCACTGTCAAATGTGAACTGCAAGGCAGTGTACACACAATATTAAATTGAGAGGCAAAGGAAAAAAAGGCATAGACTCAATGTTTCATGTCCTTACTCTCTCTCTCTCTCTCTCTCTCTCTCTCTCTCTCTCTCTCTCTCTCACACACACACACACACACACACACACACACAACATAGGTAAAGGTAAAGGTACCCCTGCCCATACGGGCCAGTCTTGACAGACTCTGGGGTTGTGCGCCCATCTCACTCAAGAGGCCAGGGGCCAGCGCTGTCCGGAGACACTTCTGGGTCCCGTGGCCAGCGTGGCATCGCTGCTCTGGCGAGCCAGAGCCGCACACGGAAACGCCGTTTACCTTCCCGCTGGTAAGCGGTCCCCATTTATCTACTTGCACCCGGAGGTGCTTTCGAACTGCTAGGTTGGCAGGCGCTGGGACCGAGCAGCGGGAGCGCACCCCGCCGCAGGGATTCGAACCGCCGACCTTTCGATCGGCAAGTCCTAGGCGCTGAGGCTTTAACCCACAGCGCTACCTGCGTCCCCTACCACACACAACATAGACAAGGGTTAAACAATAGTTGCATGGCAGTTTAGATAGACACAAGACAGAAAATGGATGCTCTTTCAAGATAAACTACTTCTCCCTCTTCTCTCTCACTCAGTGGCAAGACACATTTACATTATCAATTGCTAATTCTGTCACCAAGTCTCGGCATGGTTGCACATTTACCAAGGACCCATGTTTCAGCAAGAGCCAAGCTGAAAAGAGCCCCAGAGACTTGCTGCAGGAATGAGCAGCAGGCCTGGCTGGTGTGGTGGGGCGGTCCTGCAGAGCCACCCTCCCCACAGCAGCATCTTTGCTGCTTACCTGGGATGGGATAGGATGGTAGCAAGATCAGGACTGCATGGGCATCCCAGTAGGAGTGCTGGATGGCTCTGCTGGTGCAGTCACACAGCCTTGTCCTCACCACTGCCCTACCCCACCAGTCCTGCTGATGAGACTAATTCATTGAGGAATGGAGCCCATGGAGAATGTCTTGCCCAAAGACCCTCCAAAATCTGAAGCTGACACTGAATCTGAGGATAGCTGAAGCGGGGACAAAGAGGAAGGAATGTGAGCTTACTTTCCTTACCCATTTGCTGATTTCTGAAAGTGTGGGGATAAATAAATATATCTGGAAGACATACTATCTGACCTAGAAAAGCAGCTGCTTAATCTGGTAACAAGCCAGGACTCACAAATGCACTTGGTCACTAGAAAGTGATTGCTAGCATGTAATACTGTAATGCGGTCACTTCATTATATACAAGTCACCAAGACTGTCATTCTAAACCCACTTACTTTGGAGTATGTCCCACTGAGTTCCACAGAAGTTCTGTGTGGATAGATACAGATATAGGATTACACTGCATGGCTATGATCATACATATGCTTACCCAGACTGCAGAATGTCCAATTTGTGCACATTAATGTGAAATATCAAATGATAAGAAATCAGGTGATGTCCTTCATGTGTAATGGGACATCTGTGGGGGCAAGAGAAATTTCACTCTCTTCAATCTTAGATTTTCTATCTTCCTTATCACTATGTTGCTTGTTCCAGAGAAGCATACTTCTGTTCGTAAAATAAATACAGAAACAAAAGGTTCTTATAATAAATGTAAGATTAACACTAAACAATCTCAGAGTTACTTTGTCAGGCTTACTTAGAGATATTTAATTTTTTTCTGAAATCATTATCTGTATGTAAATCTTAAGGGAGGGAACATTTATAAAGGAATTGATAGGATTAGGATTAGGATTAGTAGGAGGAATTGATCCTTATTTATCCTTTAATTTCAGTATTCTGCATCCATTAGCTCATGATATTAAAATACTATTAAGCTGCTCACTGAACAAACAAATTGACAAGACATTAGAAAAACCTGAATCACTAAATGAATATTTCAATGAATGTCTATTTAGTGTGTTTGTAACTAGTTAACACACAACAGACCACTATGGCATCTTTATACACAGGGCAAACAGCACCTGATTGCATACAAATAGCTACCGTACCAGCGCATATATTGTATCTGTTCAGCAAACACTGTGCAGCAACAAGGCCTAATAAATTCATTGCAACAAAATCCTCTCATAGAATGCAGGGGTTATGAGACCAGGTGTTAAGGGAGGTCTGATCTCTTAAATTTCCCAAGATGGTAGCATCTGCGTTGTTACTCCTTGCACTTCATGTCAAGTTCAAGCCCTAAGGTAACCTAAAAACCCTAAACAAGTAATACTCACAGGAATATTTTGGTGGCTGAAGGAAATTCTGGCTGCAGCAGATTTGAAACAGCCATTGTTGAAACAGGGACCTATTTTTAGGGGAAAGGGTTTTATTCAGTGCTGGGGTTATCAGGACAGAAATGTGCTTACTTCATCAACAACTGTATCTGCAAGTGCACTCCTTTATTTTTTTCCGGCTCTGGGAACTCCTATGGGGAAATGCAAAATCTGTACCTAATGTTACTGTTGTGTGGAGGGCAAAATCTGCCCTCCATCCCTAACACAGATACAAAGCCCAGGGAGAAGATGTACAATATATATCTGTGCATAGAGAACACACATACCCAGTTTCCCATAATATACAAACCCTCCACATAAACAAACTCAAATCGCCCATGATTATGACAGGCATTTTGTTATTTTTTATTATTTAAAAAAATAGGTTACAGCTTTTTTGTGTGTCACTGCTCAAGAACTAGCTTGTATTGATATTGTTTTATTTCCACCCCGACTTTAGAATAAGCCCTCACAAGGTGACTTACAATAAAAAAAAAATTCAAGCAGTTGAACATGCACATAAAACAACAGGTGCAATTACAGTGGACGCTCAGGTTGTGAACGTGATCCGTGCGAGAGGCACGTTCGCAACCCACAGCATTCGCAACCTGCAGCATCGCATCTGCACACATGCAGATCACAATTTGGCGCTTCTGCACATGCACAAAGCACGATTTAGTGGTTCTGCACATGCGCAAGCACTGAAACTCGAAAGTAACCCGTTCCGGTACTTCCAGGTTCAGCGTGGTGCGCATCCCAAAAACGCAGAATCTGAAGCATCTGTACGACTGTAGAAGCTGGCAGGGCAGCACTGCTCATCTGGCTTCCCAATGCTGCCCATCACTTCCTGTTAGCAAGAGTGGAAGGGGCAAGGCAGCAGGGAGCTCGGTTTGAGCGCAGCAGCTGGAGTATCCAGATTGGCTCTGCCATTGTACCCGCACTGCCTTGCCCCCCCCCCCCCAGTAACCAGCAGTGACGTGTGGCATTGGGAGCCCAGGTAGGCAACACCCCTCTGCCCATGCTTCCCTACCAGCTGCTACTGCAATCATATATAGAGGGCCAGCAGTAAATGCCTGGCAAGATAATAAAGTATTTAGGGACTGTTCAAAGCTGGCAGGAGTTGGGGGTTAGTAGAGAACTTGAAGTAGGGAATTCTGAAGTCTGGGGCCATCATAAAAAAGGTCTAGTCCCTGCTACTGCTAAATTTATCAACCTGAGTGGCCTCTCAAGTGGATCTTAGAGCTCAGGACTACTCAGGCAGTACCATTGACATGACATTGCTAATCCATGTTCCCAGTGTCACACATCACTACCAGGCAAGGGCAAGGCCACTCGTCTTAGATGGATTGAATTTCAGTTTTGTTGCCTACATTAGCCCTGTGATTCTTACACAGCCCTTTGCAATTCTATAAGTCTATCTCAAAACTACCCCAGTTTTGTTTAATGCTTCTCTGCCTCTTGGGGGTGGGGCTAAAGGTCTGGCCCCACTCCTCTCTCTACATACGTATTCCTTGCACACAAGTAACATGTAAAGAGGGCTCATGTTTCAGCTGTTAGGAAGACGACTGACCTGGGACAAGTGTGTGGGTCAAAAGCACATAATATCCCATTACAGAGATCACAGTCTCATCACCCCCTATTCAGCAAAGCAGAAGTGTGTGTTTTTTATTCTAAAAATGTACCCTGGAGCAAAATAACTTAATCAAAGGTCTATGGCCTGATTTCCTGACAATACAAACAAGGAATCAGGTAAAACATTTCCCCCCCCCCCCCTTTTCTTTTTAAGAACCTATGTGATGGCAGAGAGTGAACATCGGAAGCTTCCGTCCGTTGTTTTTCATTTATTTTTGTCTTTGCACACGAAGGCAGCAAACAAGGCAAGTAATTTTTTTTTAGTCAGCTTACTGTGGACTGACTTCAGCAGTCTGAAAGAAGCAATAATTGATTTCAATAATTAATTCCTGCTGACTAAAATAATGCTGCTGTTTATGCACACCTCCCTGAGACCCAGTTAAAAGGAACTTTGAGTCAGGAATGCATAAACAGTAACATTACTTTGGGGAGCAGAAGTCCCCTAACATACTGCAGATTTGGGAAGGGCTTTTTAAGCCCCCAGGCTATATGAAAGTTTATTTCTGCTTTCCCATATTGCCTCATGATAACCCTGAATGAAGTTCACAGAATCTGAAAAGCTAAGCAGAGGAAGCAGGAATAGCTTTGACAGCAGAGAAGGTCTCATGCCATAACACTCCTCTAAGTTTGATCAAGGCAGAGACAGGGAGTTCATATTTCTTTTCCATTTTTCTTTCTTTTCAGGTTTGTTCAGGTTCAAGTATCTTTGTTGCTGCTGTTGTTATTCGTAGTGGGATGCGGGTGGAACTGTGGTCTAAGCCACCGAGCCTCTTGGGCTTGCCAATCGGAAGGTCGGCAGTTTGAATCTGTGTGATGGGATGAGCCCCCATTGCCAGTCCTAGCTCTGGCAAACCTAGCAGTTCAAAAGCATACCAGTGCAAGTAGATAAATAGGTACTACCACGGCAGGAAGGTAAATGGTGTTTCTGTGTGCTCTGGCTTCCACCACGGTGTCCTGTGTGCCAGAAGCTGTTTAGTCATGCTGGCCACATGACCCAGAAAACCTCTCTGCAGACAAACGCCGGCTCCCTTGGTCTGAAAGCGGAGATGAGTGCTGCACCCCATAGTCGAATTTGACTGGACTTAACCTTCCAGGTGTCCTCCACCTTTACTTTTAGCTGTTATTTGTAGCATCCCATGTTTCCTGTTGGCATATCTTTCCAGAAAAGGTAAGTGCTGGGTTTTAAGGGTACGAGCCTGACTTCGGCATCCTCTCCTCACCAGCATACCCTCCAGCCACCGCCATATTTGCAGCCCTGTCTCACGCAGCAACTGCAGAAGATGGTGCAGAAAGAACAATTGGACCACGGCCACATCCACACTGCAGAAGGTGGGCTAGGTGGGCAGGATAGTTGGACCTCATCCACGTTGACTGCTGCGCACATGGCAGTGAGACAGAATCAGGGTCCACACTGAGCAGGCAAAAGCGGGAAGTCAGTGGCAGCTGGTGAGAATCTGGCTTAGCTGGGAATGCTGAGCAATAGGACGCCCACTATTGCTCATTGCAATGCCCACCCCTCCAACTGCAGCATGGGGAGCACTGGACTGCTTTGCTTGTCTGGTTGGGATATACAGGCGTCCCTCCACTAGCACAGGGTTTATGTTCTAGGCATTCATTCAACACAGGATGAATGATTTTACTCTGCACATGCTCAAAAGACATTATCTTTTATTCAAAGGTTTCTACAAAGTCAGGTGTACTTCTAACAATTTCATGCAAACTGACCCAAACAGCTTCCTGCATGTGTTTGCCTGGCAAACCTAACTTGTGAATATGGACATCACCACAATATCAGAAAGATGGCCAAGAAAAATGTGTTTTCTCTGAAGCTTTCTGTGTAAAAAAAAAGGTGGCAAAACACAGTAATGTAGGACAGACCTAGTTTTGTCAATGGCTCTGTTCCAGTGATATTTCTGTATGAGGTTATAATTAGTTTGTTTGACCCACAAGTGATGAGAAATGCTGAACAGCTAAAAAACAAAAACTCCAGAAAAAATAACAAAAATCATCTTCATTACTGAATTTTCTTTATACTGTATAAACTTGCTTATATATACCTTTGGAGATTTGTGTAGTTCAGAGGCTTTCAGAACACTTTAAACCACTATAACTGGTCCAATAAATGATATATTTCTCTGATTTAAGGATCCTAAATTGAACAAAGCACTTTACACATTTTTTACCTCTCCTGCGGTGTTTTCGGGATATTAAATCTGATAGAAGAGAAAAATTCCACACAATGCATGTTTTACTATGTATGATGTATGAGTACAAGCTTGGACACAGATATTTGAATATTTTAAATTTAAGATGATTTACAGTACTTGAACACCTCTATTCTTTTATCAATGACCTTATTTATATTATATCAACTATCGGCAAATTTATGCCCCCAGATTTCCGATTCTCTACCAAGCCTGAATTTACTGCAGCTGATTATGAGCGCAACCTTTTATCACTAATGTGGTGCCCATAAAATCTCTCTCTCTCTCTCTCTCTCTCTCTCTCTCTCTCTCTCTCTCTCTCTGTGTGTGTGTGTGTGTGTGTGTGTAAGCTCTGCACTGCTCACATATATTCACTATTAACTGCATGCAGGTATACTACGAAATGTTGACCTTGTCTGACTCCACTAGTCCCATGGTGGTGAGGTTCCTGCTGTAAAGAACAGAATAAAAGCACAGCTAGGCCAGATGTTTTTCCTATTAAATAGATTAACTTAGCCCAAATGTAAAATTAAGAAAACATACTGGTTCTGATTTACTATCAGTCCATGATCTGTTGCTGCAAAGGGAACAACGGACAGTCCTGAACAGCCAACTTGCAATTTATTAAGAACAGCAAGGGAATTCCATACCCTCACCCCTGACTGCTCTAAAAATGCTGAACGGAGGGCCCCGGCCTAGTGATGAAAGCTGCTTTCTGACAGTAAAAGCTGAGTAAAAACAACATTAAAATCATTTAAAGAATGCCTGGTAAAGTACTGCCACAGAATACTCAAGACCCCACAAAAGATACTTGTTTCCAGAAGGCTCTAAAAGGTATAATTCCAAGGTCTGCCTGAGGTACTTCCTTTTGCAAATGAAATTTTTAGCTTTCTTGTCATATTTTTGTGAGCCACAAGGGAGCAATGTCCAGGGGATTAAATCCCTAAAAATAAAAAAATAAATTTAAAAAATGAGGCCATGCATTATTTTCCTTCGTTAAAATGTGATTTTGCTTCATAAGCCTCCCTTCTGTAACTGGGAACGCAAATAAAAAGGTTTGTGTTCTGAAGTCATTAATGGTGGACAATGCTTATTCACCTCATAATTGCTTTGCCATTTGTGCCATAATCAGGGACCCTCTGAAAATTCTCACAAATCTGAGGAAGCGTTTATTGTGTTTCTTTAAATTGACAGGACTATTTTATAAACAGACATATGGAGACTCAGAAGATGGGGAGGGGACCCAAAATGTGGTCACCATGCAAATTTGTGCCCCACATTAGCACTGACAATTATTGCTCCCTTCAGTCTCCCCAGTCCCCCAATTCCTTAGGCTTTACTTAGGTCAGGCTTCCTCAACCCGGGCCCTCCAGATGTTTTTGGCCTACAACTCCCATGATCCCTAGCTAGCAGGACCAGTGGTCAGGGATGCTGGGAATTGCAGTCTCAAAACATCTGGAGGGCCAAGGTTGAGGAAGCCTGACTTAGGTGCTTCCATTTTCCCTGATAACTTCTGGAAGCCAACCATCCTCAAAGAGCAGCATTGTCAAAATGGTGGTAAAAGGAGCATTCCCAACTCAGTACAGGTGTCGCCTTTCCCCCCTCCATCTGCTGGAGCACCTAGGTAATAGATGGACCACTTGTTTTTGCCAGTGAATGAGGTGATAATGAGGCTTTCAGGTTTTATTATTGTTTGTGATGTATTAGCAGAGATGAAGTCAGAGAAGGACACCACATTCCTATTCTAATACACACACACTATCTATGCCACAGAAACCTTTCTAGAGTGCTTGCATAGAACCACTATAGGCTGGCTTCTGCTGCACAGAAAGAGTACAGTGGTACCTCTGGTTATGAACTTAATTCATTCCAGAGGTCCGTTCTTAACCTGAAACTGTTCTTAACCTGAAGCACCACTTTAGTTAATGGGGCCTCCTGCTGCTGCTGCGCTGCTGCCACGCGATTTCTGTTCTCATCCTGAAGCAAAGTTCTTAACCCAAGGTAATATTTCTGGGTTAGTGGAGTCTGTAACCTGAAGCGTCTGTAACCCGAGGTACCACTGTAATCTGAATGTGGGGCTCACTGGTAGACAAGGGGCGAAAGAGCCCCATTTGGTTACAGTAAAGCCTATATAGTATAAGCAAAGTCATTTTCCAAGTTTACCCTTGTGTAACCAAATGTCACCACTCATGCCTAAGGAGGAGGAGGTATCAGCACATGAAAAACATAAAAGGGAACCCTCTCCCCCAAAAGTGTCCAATGACAAAGAGTAAACATGTTCAGTGGCCATGCAATACTGGTTCACTGATGGAACTAGGGAGGGTAATATGAGAAACTGGGGGAGAATGGAATTAAATGGTGTGCCCTGGAAGAGGGCATGGCTGACTGGCTAACCCCCCCCCGCCCCCCAATGATCCATAGTGCAATGTTTTGCTGCGAGTCCCACTTTTCATTCCTTGTTCTCACCCTTCCAACTCCATCCCACTGCTGTAGGTGGTACTAAGTGGTATAAAATGTATATGGTAAAAGCAGTATAAAAATAATAGTGCGCCAAGTTCAACTAAACAAATGCTGGAGCCAGTGCATTGAGTCCAACTAGGGCAATAGGCAGTGGTGTAGTGTGGGGGTGCAGGGGGGGCCGGTCGCACCGGGCGCAACATCTGGGGGCTAGGGTTAGGGGGCGCAAATCCACGGGTTAGGGGGTGCAAATTACTTGCCTTGCCCCGGGTGCTGACAACCCACGCTACGCCACTGGCAATAGGCATTCCCCTCTGCCCCCCTCCCCCCGATGAGCTCTGCCTTTTCAGCCTATTTGTTTCTCTTTCGGGGGGGGGGGGGTATGAACAGTTCCTGACAAGGTGCAGTGCATCACCAGATTATAAGTTTTGAAATATTATTTGAACAGGAAGGGCCAGAGGAGCCACTATTTACAGAATTGCCTCAGTGGAACACTGGGAATTTAGCTGCCCATTAAACTACAAAGAATTATTAATCTGGTTATGAAAATTTCCCTTTAGATCTCAGCTTTGACATATCGTTTACACAGAGATGCGAACAATTTCTTCTTCTAAGGGACGTTTCCTACTCGCATCCCACTGTAAGAGAGTCAATTTAGGGAGATTTGCTGACTGTAAAAAGTCCCTTTTCCACATCAGAGGAAGAAGCAAAGTGCCACTCTCAGCAGTGTGAATCTGGCCAGGATCCAAGGAAGCAAGGGTTGACTTAGATCTCAGTGGGTGGTGACCGTTATGCATTTGGGGGAAAGCCGTTCCAACCTGGCAGGAGAACTGGTTGCAGTGTAGAGGGGAAGGGGGGAATAAAGTACAGCTACTAAAGTCACCTAGTGCCATTAGCCTTCCCTGCTGTGGGTTAGTATATCGAAATTAGGCTCTAAGAAGAGATTGCTGTTCGCAACGAGGATATCAAACAAAGCAAATTGGAGGTAATATGATGCTGTTAACATCAGACGTGCCACATAAAATGCTGGTAAGAAGCAGGGATTATGAAGGACTTCCACTGAGAACAAGCATTTGGTTAAACAATGATACAGCGAAGGCCTTAACCTCATGTCCCCTCACAATGATTTGGCCTTTAGACGAGAGAGAATACAGAGGGAGCATTTTGACAAGCAGCCCTAAGCCAGTGGCAATTAGTCCCATATGAAATGTGAGTCTATGGTAACACATGCATCCTCCTACAGTAGGAGCGGGGAGGGGGGGATACTTTTTCAAACAAAGGAAAGAAACAGAATATTTTAATTCAAAGGAAGCTAACTTGTAATACCTTGAGTCATATTTTAATTAGGTAGGCTACCTGTGAAGAGACCGGAGATGTAATTCCCTCAGTCCACCGGACTTCCATGAGGCAAATCAGTTATTAATTTAAACCTGAAATTAAAATACAGAAGTAATAAATACGAAGAAAGACGCAATTAAGAGCTCTTCTTATGCTGCTACAAATCTTGCATTCTGAAAGTCAGCATCTACCAAAATCTTTATGAGAATGCTGCATCTATTATTTGAGTATGGCTATCACAGAAAGTTAAGTCAAAATCCATGTTATAGTCCTGAGGGGACTGAGCATCTTTCCCCACCCATAAAGATTGGTAAGTAACCACATGTTGCCATGTGATTATACTTTAGTGACTCTTATCAGTTCAAGGGACTCCCATTTTTTGGTGAAGCCACACAAAAGCAGAGTTTTGGAGATGTGATGAATAAAATAATACTTTAGTAGCTTCTGTCCTGAAGGCAAGCCAGCTGAAGGCTGGTGATGATGATGCTTTGGATATACAAAGTGCTGACTATGTCCCACTGAGACCAATGAAATAAATTCATTGCAAATAACTCTACTCCCATGGTTTTCCATTGTCTTTAGTCAAACCATATTTTGGCTGGATCAGGGCTATACAAGTATCAAGGGTCACTGCTATCCTGCCCCCTCATACTGGTGATGATTAAATATCCCATCTGCATCCCTTTTTACAAGTCCAGAAGCAATACAGATTTACCACTCAATTTACTAGATTTACCATCCAAAACAGTTGATAAAACTGAATACATTTAGTTTTATATTTGTCTCAAAAAAAAAAAAAAAATAGTGCCAGCTGAGACTGGTACTCATGAAATTAGAAAGTGACATATCAGAATTCTTGTGCAGTTGATAATCGGATCAGGAGAGGTCCTTCTGAAAATTTACCTGACTTCACTAAGGAGAAGGCAAGTGGATGAATGCAAAAGAATTGTACATGTTGCAAATAGGATACCCAGTACAAGTTATAAAGTGATTTCCTTTATAAAGCAACCATTTCACAATTTACTTCTGCAAAAGCACAAAAAAGAAAAATCAAGCACAGTCCACTGAAGATGATTGTGGTGATGATGAGGCAGAGATATTATTTTTATTAGGTTTCAACAAATATGCAGAATGAAGTTTGGAACTTGGAATTAGCATGTGAACCAGATACAGAGGAAATGTGAATTTCAAAACTGAACGAAAGCAGACTGTAATGAAGATTAGTTACTCCTATGTGCCTCACTTATAAAACTAAACTTATTTCGTGCAGGAGGTTCCGAATGAGACTACTAGCAAAATTCTAATAGCATATTTATATAAGAACCGATATCGCTCAGTGGTATGTGAAATATTGGGAAAGGAAGTTTCATGTTTGCTTAGGTTGAAGGGCAGGCTGGAAATGGTCAAATGAATATATAACATGTCTCCTGAATAGAAAGGAGAAGATATTCTTAAAGAATTTGATGAGGTGTTTAATGAGCTTGGATACATTATGGATATAATACATCATGTAATATAGATCCAAATGTGCTGCCAAAAATATATGTGCCATTTAAGCCCCATTAGCACTAGGGAACCAAGGAGATGCTGAAATCAACCGGATGATAAAATTAGATGTCACTGAGAAAATTCAGCTATCTCTTTATTCATCTTCAGGAAGGAGAACGCTAACATGAACAACACCTTTGACTCTGGGTGTGGGGTGAAGAGGTTATGGGTGTTTTCTTCTGCCTGCAATGGATATTTTCATGTGAGTTGTTCAGTGATGAGAAACTTAACTGCTATAAATTCCATTTTCCTTACTGGAGATATCACAGCTTTCAAGACTGCTTGACTTTGCATGTAACAAATGGAAAGAAATGCTGGATAGTGATTATGAAACTGTCACGGGTGAGCTTCTGTCTTTGTCTACTATCATTGTCTTCACTCCTATGTTGATCTTGAATAGCAACCAATGCTAACGGGAAATGGGCAAAATGACATGCTTTGGCAATGTCCAGACCAATTTAGTAGTCACTCTGCTCTGAAAGTAGCAGGACACACTCAAAACATATGTGGGACAATTGCTTTAATCAGCCGAGTGTCAAGGAGAAGTGAATTCCATACTGTGGGACCTTCCCAAGGTCTTAATCACCATCCCCTTCACAAAAACAGATGGTATCCGGGAGAAAATGTCAATCAAAGGAAAGTAAGTTTTAGGTTCAATGTGCATATTCAGAACTCTGACTCCCTGCATCAGGAGCTAAAGGTCGTAGACTCATCCCCTTCAAGGACCATACAGAAACAATATCCAGTCAGTGCCTCATCAGTTCCTAAAATAATGAGCAAGGTTGTAATAGCTACAACTAAGTGATGGAGAACAAAAGACTAAAGGGAGGCTGGGATGGAGAGTTGTGTGTAAGAGCAGGCTGGAAGAAGCTGGGGAGAGACATATCCTGCTCTGAGTTGGACCAGGGACCCCATAGGAACTGAATGAGGAAGCAAGATCTTCAGGGTGTTAATTCTGTGACACCATCCATCATATACTCAGGTTGCAGATATGTGTTAATAAAACCATATATCCTAAAGACACCACTGTCATTATCTAACAGTTGCAGCTAAAGCTCAGACGGAACTCAGGTTTAAAATACCTGAAAAGTTTTCTTCAACTATGTTTGAAGCAAGAGTAAGAACAAGCAAGTGCTAGGTCCTCTGTGTGGAGATGATGAGGAAATGCTATAGGGTGACCGAGAGAAAACAGAACTGGTCAACACCTACTTTGCCCCTTTCTTCACCAAAAAGGAAAGCAGTGCCCAACCTGATGATAACATAATAAACAATGTAAGGAGGGAGCTGCAGCCCAAGATAGGAAAGGAAAAAATGACAAGTGGGGTGCTGCAGGGTTCTGTCCTAAGCCCAGTGTAGTTCAACATCTTTATAAATGACTTTGATGAAGGAATTGAGGGGATGATCATCAAATCTTCTGGTTACACCAAACTGGGAAGGGTAGCTAATGCCACAGAGGACAGAATCAGGATTCAAAATGGCCTTAACAGATTGGAGAACTGGGCCAAAACTAACAAAATGAATTTCAATAGAGACAAATGTAAAGTTCATACCTTTGTAAAGAAACCAGAAGCTTTTCTTTTAGGGATTACAGGAAAAGAAATAAGAAGAAAGGATTGTAAACTTTTTCAGTATGTAGTTACAGCAGCAAGAATTTTATTGGCCCAGAAATGGAAACAAGAGGAAATACCAACGATACAAGAATGGAGAATGAAACTGACAGACTACGCGGAATTGGACGAACTAACTGGGAAAATGAGATATGTGAGAAACCAAAAATTTACCGAAGACTGGGAAAAGTTTGTGGAGTATCTGAAAAATGTGTGTGATGTGCAAACAACGCTAGTGGGGTTTCAAGAAGCACTGTAAAAGTTAAGATGTATTGTCAAAAAGAAATAGAAGAGGGAGGGAAGACAAATGGCAATATAATGAAGGGAATGCATACTGAAGAATAACTATGGATGATTACCAGAACAGCTGAAGGAAGTCCATAAAGATTAATTTGTTAAAAATTTGGATAAAATTGTATAATTTTGTTGGAAAATCAATAAAAAATTATTATTATTTTTAAAAAGAGACAAATGTAAAGTTCTGTACTTAGGTAGGAAGAACCAGTTGCACAAATATAAGATGGGGGACACCTGGCTTGCTTAGTAGTACATATGAAAAGGATCTAGGGATCTTAGTGGACCACAAGCTTAACATGGGTCAATAGTGTGATCCAGCAGCAAAAAAAAAGCTAATGTTATTCTAAATTGCATCAACAGAAGTATAATGTCCAGATGAAGGGAATTAATAGACCCACTCTGCTCTGCTTTGGTCAGACCACACCTGGAGTATTGTGTCCAGTTTGGGGTGCCACAATTTAAGAAGTATATTGACACTGAATGTGTACAGAGG
This sequence comes from Podarcis gaigeae, assembly GCF_964106915.1. Classification (NCBI taxonomy): domain Eukaryota; kingdom Metazoa; phylum Chordata; class Lepidosauria; order Squamata; family Lacertidae; genus Podarcis; species Podarcis gaigeae. The sequence goes on along the minus strand of NC_139678.1, from coordinate 39,228,722 downwards.
AGGCCAACCAAATTGATCAAGGGTCTGGAAAGAAAGCTTTATGAGGAATGACTGAGGGTGTTGGGTATGTTTCGCCTGCAAAAGAGGAGACTGAGAGGAGATATGATAGCCATCTTCAAATACCTAAAGGGCTGTCACAAGAAAGATGGAGCGAGCAAGTTTTCTCCTGATCTGTAGGGCAGGACACTAACCAATGGATTCAAGTTACAAAAGGGGGGGATTCCGACAAAACATCAGGAAGAACTTTCTGGTGGTAAGAGCTGTTTGACAGTGGAACAGACTTCCATGAGAAGTGGTGGACTCTCCTTCCTTGGAGGTTTTTAAGCGGAGCTTGGATGGCCATCTGTCATGGATGCTTTAGTTAAGATTCCTTCATTGCAAGGGGTTGGACTAGATGACACTCAGGGTACCTTCCAACTCTACAATTCTATTATTCTATGATCTAATCCAGCCCCTGTTGATGCAGGAAACCCACTACTACAGCATCACGGAAAGGTGGCCACTAAAAACTTCTAATGAAGGAAGAACCACCACCTTTTCTAACTTCTTCTTCTTCTTCTTGTTCAGTCGTTTAGTCGTGTCCCACTCTTCGTGACCTCATGGACCAGAGCACGCCAGGCACCCGTCTTCCACTGCCCCCCTCAGTTTGGTCAAACTCATGCTGGCAGCTTCAAGAACACCACCCAGCCATCTCGTCCTCCATCGTCCCCTTCTCCTTGTGCCCTCCATCTTTCCCAACATCAGGGTCTTTTCCAGGGAGTCTTCTCTTCTCATGAGGTGGCCAAAGTATTGGAGCCTCAGCTTCAGGATCTGTCCTTCCAGTGAGCACTCAGGGCTGATTTCCTTACTTGAGGTTAGAAAATGAAGTATTTATTGACATTAAAAATGATATCATACACGCCATCCCATGCTATCAATAATTCTGTTGCCACAGCCCACCCTGGCTATGACAGCAGTGTACCCACATGCAAAGCAATTGATTACATGGGGCTTGTGCAATGGATATAGTCTTCCTGCTTTCTCTGCATCGTATTTAAATAAGGCCTAAGCAAAGGCTGCTCATTTATATGGCCAGCGCTCATGTCTCTTGGCACATTGCACCTTTATGGATCTTCCTTGGAAGATACAATGGGCAAATATTTATGAATGTTCTATTTTCTTTATGTTTTTGTTTAGTTCATTCTAAGAATTAAAAACATAAACATTCTGTTTAAAAATCTGTTCTCTACATCCAAACGACATAGAGCAAAATGCTTTTGGCATTGTTTATACACTGTGCATGTGTGTGTTTGTACGTGTTGCTATCGCCGTATCCATAATATATATTAAAACTCTTTGTTTTACTACCTATAGTAAAATTATAAAATGTGCAGTCCCTGTAATTACATTGCCCTTTGCCGTCTGTCTAAAAAAAGACTGCGTTCAAATTTTCCCCCTGTTTTATTTGCACCCTATTAACAACTGTTACTGGAGCTTTAATTATGCCCCTGTGATTGCAGAGATGCGGCTGACTTGTGTCATTTTCCTCCCAGGGGATGCTTTATAATTACCAGCATCCATCGTGGCTGCCTGTAAGCTGATGCTTTTTTATTACCAGTTCAATAATCACTGCATCCTTGTGAACATCTGCTCTGCAAGCCATGCATCGGAGGTCCCTGTGCCTGTCACTCGATGCTCCCTTGCTGTGGTGACCCTTTTGCCCTCACCTTCAGTTTATATCTAATTTGCCTAGCAGAAGCTCAGTCCAGATTGCCGCACAGGAATGCAATTAATGCTCCACATTTGCAAACAAAGAATATATATATATATATATATATATATATATATATATATATGCTACTTTCCTCCTCCTTCTCTCTCTCTCTCTCTCTCTCTCTCTCTCTCTCTCTCTCTCTGTTTTATTATCTTATTGTCAAGCCCCATAATTTGTATTCACAGCAGGATGAATCAATATAAGTCCCGAGGAGAAGATACATTATTTTGTTAGTGTTTTAGGCAGATAATGAAAAGTATGCAGGCTTGACTGGATGGGTGTGTGTGGCTTTTATCTGGAAATACACAGCTGTTTAAAAAGAAGCAATGTACACAAATTTATTTTAAAACACATACCTGTAGGTTCCCATAGCATGTGTTCAATAGCCTTCAGGTTGCCTCTGTTATACACAGCCAAGGACATTAACTATTGTTGGGCAAAACCAGCAGTGCTGCTCTGCAGAAAGTTTGGGGGCTTTCCAATATTTTCCATTCTAAACCTTCTGCCATGTTCTAGAGTCTAGATTACTGGTCTGAGGCAGCTTCTGCATCTTCCCAGGCATATGTAGAAACATCCTTAGTTAGCATGGTTCAAAGGCATCACCATGTCACGCAACACTGGGAACAGCTGGACAGCTCAGTTGGTTAGAGCATGGCACTGATAACACCAAGATCTCAGAGAGAACCTACTGGATCCTGTTCAGGTTGAAGAAGAAGAAGAAGAAGAAGAAGAAGAAGAAGAAGAAGAAGAAGAAGTGGAGGAGGAGGAGGAGTTGTTGTTGTTGTTTGGATTTGATATCCAGATTTATCACTACCTGAAGGAGTCTCAAAGCGGCTAATATTCTCCTTTCCCCTCATCCCCCACAACAAACACCCTGTGAGGTAAGTGGGGCTGAGAGACTTCAAAGAAGTGTGTCTTGATATGGCCTACACATGTACATTTTACCAATGTGCATAGGTAAAAATTGTATGGTCAATTGCTAAAATAAATGAATAAATCAGGTGGAACAGCCACACAGTTTTGACCTACAAGCATTGGATTGAAATGTTGGTTGTACTTTTGAGCATAAAATCTCATAATACAGTGGTACCTCGGGTTACATACGCTTCAGGTTACATACGCTTCAGGTTACAGACTCCGCTAACCCAGAAATAGTGCTTCAGGTTAAGAACTTTGCTTCAGGATGAGAACAGAAATCGTGCTCCGGCGGCGCAGCAGCAGGAGGAGGCCTCATTAGCTAAAGTGGTGCTTCAGGTTAAGAACAGTTTCAGGTTAAGTACCAACCTCCAGAACAAATTAAGTATTTAACCCAAGGTAACAATTCAACATATTCTAATGATAATTTATACTTCATTTGTGAAAACATAAGGGTATTCCTAGAAGTATCTTATCTATTAGCCACATTTACATCTTAAGTAGTTTTTTTTTTTTTTAAGAATTGCAAATCCATATCCTGTATTTGGTACAAGCCTTTTTCTGCAAATATAATTAATAAATTATCTATCTTACAAAAAAAGTATCTTGTCTTTGCTTTGCATTCTGAGGTAGCATATCAGCTTGTCCACTGAGGCAAATTCCAATATTCCCACCCACCCATCCATGTTGGTGCTTCTCAGTGGGAGACGGCCTTCTCCCGGCACCGGTCCAGAAAGCATAACACAGCATTCACTCTTCCAGACGTTCAAGCAAGCAGCAGAGCTTAGCAGAAGCTGAGACTGAGGATATGTAGTATCTGGGTGTGGTGATTTATTTACAGAATCAAAATAAAGAACAGAGCCATTATGGCGTGTCTCTTCTCCTCCGAGACAGAACAACAGAACAGAACAAAGGACAAAGAAGATGGAAGTGGCGCACAGTTCCTTCCATTCCCACGCTTCCAAAGAATGGAATGCCAACACACAGAGCATGTGATCTAGTAGTCACACACACTCTCCACAATACGGGAGAGAATGAAAATCTTGACACCCCAACCATTTCTTAATGGACCATGTCATTGAAAGTTACTTAACATAAGAACTTAAGATGAGCCGGCTGGATCAGGCCAATGGCCCATCTAGTCCAGCATCCTGTTCTCAGGGTGGGCAACTAGATGCATAATAATAATAATATGTCATCAAATGTCAAGGAAATAAGCAACTATTCTACTTTTAAAAGGCATCTGAAGGCAGCCCTGTTTAGGGAAGTTTTTAATGTTTAATACTGTTTTGTGTTTTTAATATTTGATTGGGAGCCGCCCAGAGTAGCTGGGGAAACCGAACCAGATGGGCAGGGCATAAATAAATTGTTGTTGTTGTTGTTGTTGTTGTTGTTGTTGTTGTTAATACCCTGCCCATCTGGCTGGGTTTCCCCAGCCACTCTGGGTGGCTTCCAACAGAACACTAAAATACAATAACCTATTAAACATTAAAAGCTTCCCTAAACAGGGCTGCCTTCAGATGTCTTCTAAAAGTCTGGTAGTTGTTTTTCTCTTTGACATTTGGGAGGGCGTTCCACAGGGTGGGTGCCACTACCCAGAAGGCCCTCTGCCTGGTTCCCTGTAACTTGGCTTCTCGCAGCAAAGGAACTGCCAGAAGGCCCTCGGCACTGGACCTCAGTGTCCGGGCAGAACGATGGGGGTGGAGACGCACCTTCCGGTATACTGGACCGAGGCCATTTATATGCATGATCTGAGCACAACGGCACTCTCCTTTCCTGTGGTCTCCAATATTTGGAAGAATTACTGCCTTTCTACATTACTGCTATCCTACATTGTTCAAACAGAGATGTATATTTTCAATGGATTTTTTTAAAATGGTGGGTATTACATGCTCCTCTCACTAACACTTTGCGTGAAAATGTCAAACGAGGGTGTCAATGGCTATATCCAACTAAGTTAAAGCAGTCCCACTGAGATAGACCTAAATTAGCCATGTCCATTAATTTGAATGGGTCCACTCTGAGAATGGCTAACTTTGGATACAATCCAATATCAAAATTTTTCAGAGATAGCGTTCACTATTAAAGACTGCATTGATTTCAATAAGAAAGAAATTCAAAGTGCTCTTCTGAGCAGTGCTGGACTGACTGGTCAACTGAAACGTTATGGCCATTTGGGTTAAATAAAGCAGATGGGGAGAAAATATAAATTCATTTACTTACTTTGTGGAAGATCCAGTCTGTGAGACATTTGATACTTTTTATAGAGTATTAAATACAGAGTTTTGCCAGCTGGTTACTGTAGTTGAATGGTTTTTCATCTACGGGCACAATCAGGAATACTTACTAAATAGATAATACGTTTTGCTTTTCAGGTTTCATTTTTAACTGCATGATTTTCTTTTAGAAATTGCTAAGCAATCTGCTGCTATTTTCCCTGTACAGCACTTCAGAAATAGTAGTAATTTCTAAAATGAGCATATGACTAACAAGCACTACATGTTAGCCACTGCTTGCCGCTCTATACCAAATAAGAGAGACACATCTTATCAGGCTGGGGGAACTCTTGTCCCAAATGGATCACTGACTCAATGCTTTTCCCTAGCTGCTACAGATGACTTACAATCCCCCAGGACTCCTAGAAATCCCAGCCACCTGGCCCATTTTCTGAGAAATGGAGCTAATACTTGTGATTGGGATTTCTTTTAAGACTGAAGGAGCCAAGCTCCATGAAGCTGGATTTCTTTTATGAGCCTAGGAGCAGATCTCTAGATGGCTCTTTCATCATATTTCAGAACATGGAACTGCAAACACCACTAGTTCAGGTGACAATAATTTTGCCCCACCTATACATTGCAGGAAAGAGTATAAGGTATAAGGTTTTAGCTCTACGAACTGGAAGTCCAATATTAGTTTGCTACCTTTCCAGGATACAAGTACTGCATTTTTAAAAGAATAGTCCTAAGGAAAAGTAAACTGAAAAGTAAACTAGGCCTAGCAACATAAATGAATTAATGGAACTAGCAACTGTGTTCCAAGATATCCTCCTACCATTTTCTTACTATACATGGAACAGGAGTCTCTGGTATACTCTTCTTTAGGGAAACTTCCTGTTAAATTTATGGCAAGCTTCTTTTCTTTCAGTGATGGCATCCAAGTCCCATAATGACTTGTGATATCATTCAAAGCAGCATTCCCCAACCCGGTGCCCTGCAGATGTTGTTAGACTCCAACTTCCATCTGCCCCAGCCAGCATGGCCAATACTTGGGGATTACAATAACATTATTATTATTATTATTATTATTATTATTATTATTATTATTAATAATAATATTAATAATAATATCATCATCACTATTCAAGGACCCACTTATGTGGAGCCACTTGTACATTGTTGGCTGTGGGCTTTAAAAAAAAATCTATGCAAAATTACATATATTATACTTATATATATAATACATATAAAAGAGCAATGCCCCATGCTCTGCTATATTTCCACAGCATAATTAAGTATTTTTTTAAAAGATATCTGCATTGTTGTATCTCTTAATGTGATTTTTTTTTTTTAGGAAAACTGGTGTGTATGTGTATAATACGCATATAATATTATAAGAATAATAAGCATATAATATGAGAGCATGGTGAATATTTTTAGCAGAAACAGGTGAGGGAGATTTAAGATGAGAATTAGACAAAATCCATGCAAAGTAGCTTGATGTCAAGATTATTATTTTTTTAAAAAAAACAAACCCATCCTTATTCAGCCCTTTTACTGAGAACATGTTGAGTTTCTTAAAATGTAATTTTCATATTATCTGATGATAATTACAAAACGACCAGGTATTATCCATACAGAAATATTACATCCACACAGAAATATTACATCTGAAATACCTTTGCTAAAATCATTTAGAATTGTTTGGTTGTTTTACAAATGCTAGAAAGGGCAGTCACAAAACTATCATACTACATTTATGAGAATGGGGGGGGGGATTTTCCTTTGATTTGTATTAATGCATTAATGTTAATCTTCATATTTACTATCAGCCGTAGGGGCAGGAGGTGGTTGGGCAAAACCAGAAGACCTTAAAGATGACTGAGCTAACAAAATGTGTAATTTCAGCCCTGTTTCTTAGGCAACTTTAATCCTTCTCATAGATTCCAATATTTTCACTATATTCTTAGATGTCATAAAACTCATAGTTCCAGTTACAGATAGGTAGCTGTGTTGGTCTGCCATAGTCAAAACAAAAAAATTCCTTCCAGAAGCACCTTAAAGACCAACTAAGTTAGTTCTTGATATGAGCTTTCGTGTGCATGCACACTTCTTCAGATACACACAGATACACAGATATGCATCTGAAGAAGTGTGCATGCACACGAAAGCTCATACCAAGAACTAACTTAGTTGGTCTTTAAGGTGCTACTGGAAGGAATTTTTTTGATAAAACTCATACTTTGTTTAAGTAGAAATTCACTATATAAACATATGTTTCTAAGCCAGATCTGCTGAAAACATAAGATGCCTCCAATATACCATAAGTGTCAGCTGGAGATGGACAAATCTTTCAGTTCTAGTTTCTCAGTTTCCAAACCTTAAGTTAAGTTTCCACATTTCTGCATCAGTTTACAATGTTTTAACTGCTCATGAAAATTCATCAATTTAGTGTCTATTCCTCTTACCATGCACATTTTTGAAATTTTGTCAAATATAATGCAGTTTTGTGTGTTATTTTCCCTTATATATGCATTGGTATGCATCCTTTCTTCTAATATACTCATTCTGGTACACATTTTTGGCAGCAGAACAGCACTCAGAAATTCAGAGAATTTTGTTTCGCTTTGCATATTCCTTATTGCTTCATTAAGTTCAAATTCAGTACGTTTACATGAAAATGCACAGCAATCCACATTTCTCCCCTTCTCCTAAACAGCACACATTTAATCCTAAACCAGAGTTGTGAGCAAGTGATCTCTCAAAATTCTCCATTTTATTAGTCCCTATCTGCTGTCTGTAGATCAACCACAGATTTTCCATTTCAGCCAAACTGGGCTTTTCTTGATCGCAGATGTTTCTTTCAGATCACAGTGTTAGGTCCATAGGTACTCAAATGCCAAAGCAATTGGTGACAACCAGATCTATAAACCTCTGGAATCAACATGACTTGCTTTCATGGTATGATGCAATAGTTTTTGCACGGCCCTCCTGTACCACAGCACAGCAAGGTCAACGACTGCTTCCTAGTGTGGGATCCTAATGCTAGTCTGTATTTAGCACATATAGTGCAGCTGATCAGCTGGGATTTCTGATCAAATAGGGCATCATGGACATGCCGTGATAATGCCCAAACGTTTCCTGATATGGATCCACCATGACATATATGAGTTTTAATTCACTTATAAACAAATATCCCCTGTGCCAAGAACATGTCTCCAACAGTGATCGGTCATGACTGAAAATATTTGGATGACAAATACAAAATGGATGTGCATAGACAATAAATATACACAAATGGCTAAACCGGGTTGGATACTGTTTCTGAAAAACCAGCTTATATTAAACACCAAGCTAATATTAATACCAAAGATTCATAATCCAAAAATAAATTTACAAGCTTTTTGTGTGGATAGATCGATACCGTGTAATATGATATAAATATAGTCATGTACCTATTTTATCGACTAGAAACCTAGAAATGTGTTCTGTTTATGCCAAATGCGCACTCTTGTGAAGAATGTGTAGCTGCTGTGGATTCAACTTGAATCATTCCTGAAAATGGTTTCGTTCACAGTGATAAAGAGCAGTGCAATTAAGACTGGCCTTGTAGCACTTATGCCTGCCGTTATAGCATCCAGATTGGATTACTGTAATGCGCTCTGCGCGGAGCTACCTTTGTGCTTGATCTGGTTGCTGCAGTTAGTATAGAATCCTGCAGCACAGTTGCCAACAGGAAACCCTGTCAGCATATAACACCTCTGATCTGAGAGCTGCACTGGGCCAAGTTCAAGATGTTACCTGTAGTATATGAAGCCCTTAATAGCTTGGTTAAGTTTACTTGTGAGATAGTCTTACCGCATCTATGCACACCTGAGCACTTCGATCTGCAGAACTGAGCCCATTTCAGGAGCCAAAAATACATATTTTAGTGTGGTTGCACCTACTCTTTGAAACTTCCTGCCTGGTTACACCAGGCAGGTGCCTTCGCTTTCATCATTTTGGTGTCTGCTTAAAGTATTTTAAGTATACCTGAAGGAGCGTCTCCAGCCCCATCATTCAGCACAGACACAGTGGTCCAGTTCTGAGGGCCTTCTGGAGATTCCCTCACTGTGAGAAGTGAGGTTACGGGGAACCAGGTAGAGGGCTTGTCAAGGAAATAAACAACTATCTGACTTTGAGAAAACATCTGAAGGCAGTCCTGTTTAGAGAAGTTTTTAATGACTGATGTTTCATTGTATTTTTCATATTTTGTTGGAAGCTGCCCAGAGTGGCTGAGGAAACCCAACCAGATGAGAGAGGTATAAATTATTATTATTATTATTATTATTATTATTATTATTATTATTATTATTAGTGTTTTAGGCAAGTCTATCCAGACATGCAGGTGTTAAAGTGTTTTAATCTTTTTTGCCGCTAATTTTAATTACCTCCGTTTTTAATTATGTTTAGCTGCTTTTATTGATAATGTTAATATTTATCATAAACTGCTTAGAGGTTTTATTACAATCAAGCAATATATAAAGAAATATTAGTTCATACCACCTTTTCTGAGCTTGGTCAAGAATTGTCCACTTTGGTTGCCAGCCCCTGAGATCCATCTTTCCTTTCCCAACCCCAGACTGCAAGACTTGGTAACATAGATCTCTTCAACAGATTGTATGCAGTGTGTGCTATTTGAGAGCCACCTGCGGAATAGTCTCTGGGGATTGTGACCTTCTTGAAAACAGATGGTGCCTTGCCTCATTGACTTTGCACAATCCATTGGTTCTATCATGCAGAAGGACTACAGACCTTTCAAGAGGCATCATAGTATTGTCAACCATGCATGTTGGTGCTTCTGTCTTTCCCAGAGATGAACAAGGTGGACAAGGTGTTTCCTTGTTCATGGGCCTGATTTTGTATTGTAGAGAATGGGTACTTTGTTTTGTGCACCACAAACCACCCAAAGCAGAATTCTTGGTGTGTGGCCAACACCTTCCCTTTCTGCACCTTCTTCCGTAGAAAACGCCCCTGAAGGCAACACAAAACCATTCCTAAAGGAGGACTCAGCACAGCCCTGTATCTCAACTCTTTTACAATGTGTGGAGCACAAGAGCTGCAGCTGAGAGTACAGTGGTACCTCAGGTTACATACGCTTCAGGTTACATACGCTTCAGGTTACAGACTCTGCTAACCCAGAAATAGTGCTTCAGGTTAAGAACTTTGCTTCAGGATGAGAACAGAAATCATGCTCTAGCAGCGTGGCGGCAGCAGGAGGCCCCATTAGCTAAAGTGGTGCTTCAGGTTAAGAACAGTTTCAGGTTAAGAACGGACTTCCGGAATGAATTAAGTACTTAACCCGATGTATCACTGTAACAGGATACAGATAGGAGGAGGTGGTGTATAGCAGGCTGAAGGCTGTGGTGTAAAGATAGCAGCGGCCGCTGCAGACCAAGAGGTTCATCGCAGGCTTGAAGCATAAAGTGAGCAAAGAACAAAAATGCACACATGTCACTCTCAGCCCAGGCAACAAAATTGTTTAAATGTGCAATTTTAGGCTTAACTGTCCTTGCTGTCCCTTGAAGGGGCATTGCTTATGGACACCATATTAAAGTATGGATGAATGCCAAGTTTCAAACTTTTAGTCAGTTTTAGCTTAACATGTTGAATGCTAGATCCCATGAACTGCTGCTGCAGTGCATTGACTCATATGGCAAAGCCATGAAGTCCGTGTTTATTATATGCACTGGATAAACAAATTGTAAAAGGCAAAGGCAACTATACCAGTGAAGGAGGAGAGCTAAATTCTTCCATAAGGAGAGGAAGCTGACTCCTCAGGAAAAAGAAACAGCTTAAAGAAAACCTTTCAAAACCAAAGGACAATACTTAGCATCAATAGAAGAAAAGGGCACAAGAAAGGACATGATGGTTTAAAAACTGGCTGCACATAAACAACATAATGTTACAACTTCTGAAGTTTACCAATTCTGCTAATAGTTTTAACAGCCTCCGTCCCCAGCATGCTGGACGAATTCCAATCTGAGTTGATCTATTCTACGTAATAACATTTTCCCTGTAGTTTTGGCTACCTCGTCTCTTCCTTTTCCTCCCCTGACCTATTGAACAGCATATAGACCACATTCATCAAAATGCCCTGTTAAAGAGGTGCCATGTTCATTCAACACCAGAAATGTCCACAGTTCAGGGGCAGGTGAAGTAATTTTGGTGTATAGTTGAGGCCTCTGGGAATAAAAATCAAAAGACCGGCATATCAGCTGGTATTAACTGGCAGAGTTCCATTAAAACGGGGGAGGGGGGAGGGGGAAGCTGTACATATTATTACTGTTAAATAAAACGTTCCACACCTATTTTAAAAGGATGTTGTTTAGGTTGCAGATTGAGTCAGGAAATGTCAGATTTATAGTTGCCCATGCAACCTCCTGCTTCCCTGTTTGTCCTTCCTGTGCACAGAAGAGCGAAGGTGTCTTACAAAAGACGAAACACAGACTGCATCATGATCCCTGGTGGGACAGCATTAATTATAGTATTTCCTAAATTTTGCAAACTTTGCTTCCTTTCAGCACATTTGTATTTTACACTAGTCGGGGACACACACACACACACACACACACACACACACACACACTTTCACTCCTCTGACTCCTACAATATAGAGACAGAAATTAATTTTTTAAGAGAAATATTGGTTTTGAAGGTACTAGCAGTTTAATAATAACACAGTTTACAAACCGCTTTATCAAGTGGTATATAAATTTTGTGAAATAAATAAAAATTAATAAAACACACCAAACCATGGCTGTTTTACATCTGAATATGACGCTTGGTATGGAGCGCTATGATCCGTGAATGAAAAGCAGCATAGAAATTTAATAAAATAAAAATAAAAATAAAGTACTGTAGATCAGAAGATCTGCCATCACACATAGTTTCACAATATGTGGTTTCCCAGTGGAAGTACAGCCATAATGATCCCTACCAACAATAGAAGCCATTGGAAGGAGGTACAATGTGTGTAAAGCTGAGTGAGCTCCCCAAATCTCTCACTAGATTAACCCGGGGGGGGGGGATTACAGGGGGGGGGAATCAGGAAAATTGAGATAATTTTCTTGAGCTTGGAAAACACATTCTCCCTTCCCTGAAAGTAGTGGCTGCGAAAGGATTCTGTGGAACTGTAACAACATGTGGTTTGTTAGGACCTTATGAACAGACAGGTGGAATAGACACTATTATAGGGATTGACCTTATGCGTGAACTGACTGGAGAATGATCTGATTCACTGGGTCTTCTGCTTTGTTCGTTTGTTGAACTTTTATGCGTTACCTCTGTTGAAATTTATGATTTGATACTATGAATAGTATACCTTATTTATCTAAGAACAGAGCCGGTTACGTCTTGTGTGTTTATTGAGTATGCTTTACGTGACCATAGGTTTGTTTGTTGTTGTTTTGCTAGGAGCACGTAGAGCAAAAAGGTAGGTTTGTTCTCTCCCCCCCACACACACACTCTCTGCACCTCTCATGCACTGGTAACAGTACCCTAGAACCCAAAGTCTAGGAACTATGGAGCTATTCCATGGTCCTCAGAAGGTTTTCCTGTGTACTGTACTATCAGGAGCATAAGGGCAACAAATAAAAAGGGTGGGAAGGAAAGAAATCTACTTCCTCTCACCATTCACTACCAACAGCTATTCCCACAATTACTGCTTTTCATGTAAGTATGGGGGGAGAGTGTGTTTTGGAGGTCATGGGTGAGCAAGGTGGGGGTTTGGGGGGGAATAGTGAGGACTAGCAAACAGGGAGTGGTATTGCTGGATCAATCCATCAACCTCTGGTGGGTGATTTAGAAGGATTGCGTCTGGCGTCACTTTTGCTGTGTGTGTGTGCCAGTATCCCTACTCAGCATAGTTACATCTCAATGCAGCTCCTTCCTTGGAAGGGTCTTTGGGGTTGAAGGTACACGCAGTAGGCAATAAACACTCATGGACACCATGAAGATTCAGTCAAGTGTAGAGGTTTACTTGACAAGCACAAAAGCATATTGGTAGCAAATATATACAGACTGTCATGGTCAAGGCATGCTTAGAGTCCAACAAGAGTCCAAGACTGTCTCTCTCTGCTTCTCTCACCGCAAGACACAAGCAAGAGACTCACAACAAGTTGCAACAAGTTACACAGAACCACTGATATCAGTACTTCCTGTCACACTGCGCATGTCCAAAGAACGGTTCCCACAGAAAATGTCCTTGCATAGACAAAACAATCTCAGCCTTTTGCTGCTTCTTGAAACTTCTTCTCTGTTCTTCCCTGTTTCGGGAACAAATGATTCTTTCACACACAGAATATCCAATAGGTATGACACTCAGAATTCTTTGGCTCAGATTTTGATCTGAGAAGGCAAATAATTTGAGGGCTTTAAAAGTTTCTCTCTTGTTTGATAGGGGCTTTACCATCCCTCAGAGTTGATCTCTTAGACTGGCTCTAAAGAACTTCTCTGTCATCTCTAATTATGTGCCTGAGTATAACTTGGGATGTGCAGTTTGGCTGTCAGATGTCTTAAAAGACACATATAGGTTCTGCCACTTAGACTCAATCATTTTAGCTTTGCCTTTATATTGCCCTGGCATCATCTTTCTGCCCCCCCCCCCACAAGGCAGTGTTGCCACGGGCAAGAGGCTCACACATCTCAGAGAGCCAAGGGCCTCTGAACGAGATACAAGACTCCTCATATTCTTGTACACACATATATGAGAAGTCAGTGAATCAAGCTTATCCAGCAATATGCCAGCACAGAGAAGAAAGGCTGCATTTCTCACCTCCCTTTTTCAAGTGTGAAGAACAAAGTATGGTTGCCACTATACAAGGCTGTCCTCGTCTTGTTTGTCCATTGTAACATCTTCTACAGTCCACCTCTTTGCATGAAATTATCATTGTGGGAGGTTCCCTCCAGTGTGACAATGTCCACACTATGACAGTGTCATGTCAAACAATACGTTGCAGTAGATCTTAGGGCAGGGATAGAGAACCTGTGGTCTTCCAGATGTGGGACTCCAACTCCTTTCAGCTCCAGCCAGCATGACCAACAGTCAGGCATGATGAGAGTGGGCAGTGTGACAACATCTGGGCAACACAGGCTCCCCCTTTATATCTTAGGGGTAAAACTAAGACCTAGATATTTTCGACAGAGAATGAGACACAAAGCTGTGCTGTGTTTTTGGCAGCAGACCCATGTCTAGAACTTCTTAAATAGTCATCTAAGAGTATTTTCACATAACCTATATTTAGGTTTAAACTCACCTGCAGGGGAATTTGCTCAGGCCAAATGGGATTTTACCTAGGGTTGGAACAAGCTATCAGTATTTCTGCTGAATTACTTTTACATACTGTAGAAACAAAGAACAGAATGGAATCCTAATTTTTATGCTGTGTTCTGTTAGAAACCACACAAAAGCTTTCGATTTACACTTAACAGCAAGGGATTGTTTGTGGCAAAGAGTCTATAGGGATCTTTTTTAAAAAGAAAGAAGGAAAGAAACCCTTCCCATTACCTCTGCATTTCAGTTCTCCTAATATGGCAAACACATTTTGCAAACTATAGCCATATTTTTTGGATCAAAAGGAAAATCATATATGCCGCCGCATTGAAAAAAGGGATTAAATAATAAGGCCCATCCAGAGAAGTCTCTCATTTTTATGCATTTCTGTATTTTCTGGTTTTGTTAATCAGAAGCAGATGAACTTCTCTTCGCAAGAGTGTTACTGACATGGCTCGTATCAAGAAGTATGATGTTTCCAGCCATATATCCAACTTAAAGAGGAATAGTTACATTTGAATAAGCAACAAAACATGTGGATGTTTGTCTGAATTGAAATGAACTTATGAACCTTAGAATTCACGAGCCAGTCCTAATCATAGCCAAACATCGCCAACATCTGCTTTTTCATCTTGGCCAATTTATACTGAAAATCCTAGAATCTCATCATCCCAGCTTCAGGAAGAGAGAAAATGGCAGAACGGGAACAGGATATGCAAAGCTTTCTGCAGTTTATTCTCTTATCTTCCTTAACCTCTAAGAAGGGGGGGCGGGTAAATAGTTGTGGTGCGAGTTAGCAGCAGCGTTGTCATTCTCTCACATGTGGGTGTTCTAAGGAATCATTCAAATGAAATACAAGTACAGACTCACCCAGTGTTGGCCTCAGACCCAGCATTCACCACCACTTAGTGCCCCCTACCAGTGGGTGCTCTTCTTCAGCCACCAGCCTACACCCTTTCGTCCTTCCTCCCTTGCAGGTAGTCTTGCTCAATGGCAACACTCTGTTACAACTGCATGATCCTCTCTGTTCCTGCAATACATGTTACTAAGTCTACTTGTTTATTGTATTGTATTGTATTGTATTGTATTGTATTGTATTGTATTGTATTGTATTGTATTGTATTGCATTGCATTGCATTGCATTGCATTGCATTGCATTGCATTGCATTGCATTTGCTTGTTTCCTACTACAAAAAAAAAATTCCAAGTTGACTTAGAATTTTGTCCCTCCCAAGCTGTCATTCATGAGCTGAGATCCAAGAAGTTCTCAGGACACTTCTACTTTTTCTTAGAGTTATTCAACCTACCAGTTGAAGGACTGATCTCTCTCTCTCTCTCTCTCTCTCTCTCTCTCTCTCTCTCTCTCTCTCTGTGTGTGTGTGTGCTTTAGACAGCAGTATTTGGCTCTGCCACAAACAAAATAAAAGATCTCAAACTGACTCACAAGGCCTTCCTTCACCCCCAGGTATTTTGGTAGTGAAAACAGAGTCCCTTGGCCCCAGTCTATGCCTTTTCCCTTTGGCTGTACAAACAGCAATCCAAATAATCAGAGGCTGCATATCAACGGTGTGCCTAGGAGCAATTTCTCCTTACGAAGTCTAAGCTTAGGTTCAGTACGGAAAGTACCAAAGGGGTAGCGCTGTGACTCTGTTGCAGCAAAAACAACAAAGACTCTTGGGGCTCCTTAAGCTTATGCCACAACAAATTTGTTAGCATTTTAAGGTGCCACAAGATCTGTTGTCGTTCATTAAAAACAAAGCAAAAACCTATGCTGGCCTTTTCACGTTTGTAGATGCAGATCATTCTACAAAATCAGTTGAAACTCTATGCTATTATTTCCTGCTTCTATTTAAATAAAAACATGGTTGGAAACTGCTGTTCAGGCTTATAAGTGTGGAAGCAATTGCCTTGTGATGGAGAGATCTAGTTCTTGTTGCTGCCAGGGAAGTGTTACATTTATGAATGACCACAATAGCCACAAATAAAGAGGAACTTGGGGTTTGGGGAATATTTTGCATGGAGTTTCTGTGATACAGGATTCAAAGGGTTTTTGTTGTTGTTTGCCCAAGATGGACATACAAAAGAGACATGTTTTTAAAAGTGGACAAATAACATTGAGCTGACTCTTCTCCCTTCTTTCTGCTCTTTGATGGAATTTCCATTTCTGTAGTTTCCTCGGTGTTGAATAGCAGAAGGTTCATTGGGTTCTTATGACTAATTTCCTCAAAAACTACACTGTGCCTATTAATGCAGAAGCCAGTTTTTGGCATGTAGTTGTGAAGAAAAAGGATGAAAAATAAACATGTATAACTTTGGAGCACTTTCGGAACACAAACTACTCTTTGTTTGGTATTTGGCTGTAGGTAATGCAAACTCAGCAGTCCCAATGTGACAGCATATTTAGCCAAAGACTAAAGTTAAAAAACAACAACACTGGAAGTCGAATTTTGTTTTGTTTCTAGGATGCTCTTCGGACCCATGTGCTAGAATCCCCAGGTGCTCTACTGTGTCCAGACAGAGAATTCAAGTACAAACTACGCATTCTGCTTAATGCATCGGGTACAAATATGTCTCAGTTTTGTTAAATTACCGCTCTGTGTGTATGTGCATGTGTGTCCAATTATTATTAGGATTTCAGGGCACAGGGAGAGGTTTTTTTCCTTCCTAGCCCAGCCACACACCCCTCCCCCGAGTCTTGCCCCCTGAATGGCTATGAAGCTTATTCAAAAAAGTTCCCATTGGAACCAATGGGAACAATTTTCTAAACTTTGCAGTCATGTCGGTGGGGCTGGGAGCACAATTTTGAGTGGGCAGTTTGTGGCTGTAGTTACTTTACCAAAACCACTATGCATGAAGCCTACTGTGTACTTTCATTTCATTTCATTTCATTTGTTTTTATTACAGCGCAACAAGACAAGAACCCACTGACAGCATACAAATCAATATGGCTAACTTGACCCAACAACCCCTCTCCCCACACACAAACAAAACTCACTGCAAGTCAGCTGAAGGTAACCAACCATGCCCTGCTCCCCCCCAAAAAATATTTCTCACTTAATTATTCCAGTTTTTATTATGTATTGGGGGGGGGGCTTTTATATATTGTATCTTTGTGTTGTGAACCGTCCTGGGATCTGCAAATTTAATAAATAATCATGATAATCTGCGTGAAGTTGTTGGGAGAATCCCCTACAGGACTTGGAGAATGGTGTCATTAGTACATTGCTGACATCCCAACTCTGTTTCTCACTTACATCCAAGCCAAACGAGTTGGCTTTCAAATAAGGCGGGCATTGGCTGCGATGTCATTTCAGTGCTTGCAACCACACCTGGAATACTGTGTACAATTCTGGTTGCCTCACCTCCAAAAGGACACTGCAGAGCTAGAAAAGGTTCAGAACAGGGCAAGGGAAATGATCAAGGGCATGGAGCAGCTCTTGCATGAGGAAGTTGCAACATTTGAGGTTTTGTGTTGGAATCCTGGCAGCCAAGACCCAATTCTGGGACAAGTGCTCTTTGGTGAGCGAGCCCCAGCAGAGGGGTTATTGTCAGAAGCAAGGAGCAGGTAGTGATATATCCTTAACTATTGTCAAGGAAGATAGATGTTCAAGAGATCTAGGGCGTTGACTGCATTATATTATTTGCTGGTTTAAAACATTTCTAGGCTACCTTTCCAAAACACTCAAATCAGTTTACATAAAATATGTAATCCAATTCTAATGGCCTTAAAACAAACTCATAGAAGTTAATAACCTGTAAAAAAAATATCTACTAGCCTGCTGGGGTTGGCAGGTAAGGGATGGAGAGAGCTGGTGCAAAGGTAGGAACTTCCTTCCTCTAGCAGCTCACCTGGTTTCTTCATTTAGGTGAGGGAAGAGACACTCACTTGCATGCAATTTCTTTTCACCGGTGACTATCGTGGGTGTGCTTAAATACAAGGCTGAATTACAACAAACCCAAAGTAAAATCACAGAAATAACATGAGGTCCTAGATTGATGTGAGATGCCACTGATTTTTGCCATCTGCTAAATAAGTGACAAACCTGTTAAACCAGAGAATTTGGATCATACCAATTTAGCACTACAGGCATCCTTTGCTTACCACACTAACTGTACTTTCCTTGCTGTTATTGAATAGTCGGAAATGTTCCCCCTTCAGAGTAACAAACTAAGAAACCCAAATATTGCTAACCTAAAAAAAAAGAAAAAGGAAGAGGCAGCAGGGAGAAAAAGTGTTCTAAACAAACAAAATGTTGATCTGCCTTTTATTAATTTCATTTTTTATCTTCTTGTATACAGACGTTTGACAGCTATGACATTCATGGGCAATGCATTTGAAAAAGAAGACATAAATATTCAGAGACATATTAGAATGCTGTTCAATGTAAGCACCTGTCTACTTAGTGTTGACAGAAAATCATTTACTTTGCTTTATGCATGTTCTCTCTGGAGACCACTGAGGTCCTACTTTATTTAAAGAGCTGGTCCCAACATCGCTGCTTCCACTCGAAAATGCAATATATGCAGCTAATTATATTTATCGAGAAAACAATTTTGGTTTATATTTTCAATAATCCTTAAACAATTTTGTCAATTCCTTACCTCAGGATTGGCTTCTCCCTGGGTATCAGAAGGCACATGACCTCATGGTGTCTTTATTTATGACATCACAAAAGAGGCAATGAAGTCTATGATATCATAAACGTAGCAGAACCAGCAATGATGCATCACTGTAGGCAGCAGCATTTACTTACAGAGCAATCTTGTACTCCGAGTTCAGTGGGGCTTACTTGCAGGGAAGACTGGATAAGGTTACAGCCTCACTCACAGAATCACTTTATTTATATTGTTTATCAAATGTTACTGCCACTTGCATTAAGTACACAGGGTTTCTCGTCCTAAAACCAAGAAGTAAAAGAGACAAAAGGTTTCTTTTTCAAGAACTGGAGACATTTGTAATCTATTTCTTCGATCAGATTTCGGTTTGAGAATGAAAACTCTATAAATTTACTGAACTCTACTTTACTCTAGTTCAGTAAATTGGCTAAATTTTACAAGTTGCTGCACAAGCAAATCAGCATGTAGGTTTAAACCAGTGGTTCCCTAACTCCTTCCCCCTCCTCAGACCACTTGAAAATGCTGAGGGTCCTGGCAGACCACTTCATTCCCCCCCCCGCCAGTTGTAGCAGTTATAATGCACTGTGCTAGGTGCTGTATGATTTTTAAATTATATTTTGACAGAAATGCTGAATGAACTTTGTGGAGCTCTGGTGGTAGGACCACAGCTTGGGAACACCTGGATTAAACACAAAGATTGCTGCACCAGCATGTGTTACAACTTGGGGCATCAGAAACTGACTTGGAGCATTGAACCCGTGCAAAAGCACAAATTAAGTGTGCATACCCTCCAACATTTCTCTGATGAAAATAGGGACATCCCATTCCATAATGGTAATTTTACTATTTATACCCCACACATCTGACTAGGTTGCCCCAGCCACTCTGGGCAGCTTCCAACATGTATAAAAACTTAATAAAACATTAAACATTAAAAAGAAACCTTCCCTATATAGGAATGCCTTCAGACAGCTCAGGGGTTGGATAACGCCATACCCTCCAACATTTCTCTAGTGAAAATAGGGACATTCTAAGGAAATGAGGGGCATTCCAGAATCAAATCAGAATCCAGGATGCCTTCTCTGCATCAGGGACATCCCTGGAAAATAGGGACACTTGGAGGGTCTGAGTGTGTTTCCAGATACTGTATTGTGCACATTATTTGTGCTTATTAATATTGCAAAGGGTCATTCAGATATAGTTGGCAACAGTTATTTATTTATTTATTTATTCATTCATTCATTCATTCATTCATTCATCAGATCTTTCCTGATGAGGACAAATCAGGAAATGTTGTATGGGCACTGCAGAGAGAGAGAGAGAGAGAGAGAGAGAGAGAGAGACCCCAGACCTTGCACACAGGAGAGGCAACTGTCTCATATTAAACACCCATCTAGTAGCGCCCTAAGCCCGCCAATCCTGCAACAGCACCTGTTGTCAGATGCAGATTATATGTGGTATAAAACCTGATTGAAGTGGTTGGTGGACAGGACTGGAGAAAACCCACGATTCACTCTAAAGGCCCTATTCATGTCTACTCGGAATTAAACTCCATTGGTTCAACGGGACTTTCATGTACGTGTGCATAGCTTTGGTGCATAACTCTGGTATGCCAGCATAACAGAAATACAGCATAAAACAGTAATATGAAAGTGCAAATTAAAAACTAATAATAAAAGAAACTGCAAGAAAGTATGGCTTCTCAGTTAAAATTACATTTAAAATTCTTGTTTTCCTGAAAATTAAAAAGGAACAGAACAGGCAAGCTATACTAAGAAGGGAGTTTTACATTGGGGGACCCATGCCTGAAAATGTCCTATACCTCTCCACCTACTTATAGTCACCAATATCAGACCCTCCAATGTTCCCCATTTTACAGGGACAGTCCCAGATTTACAGAAGGCATCCTGCTTCCTAATTTGATTCCAGAATGTCTCGCTTTTCCTTTGAACATCCCTATTTTCATCAGACAAATGTTGGAGGGTATGAAATATAACTTCAGATCAGGGGTGGGGCAAGTCAAGCATAAAATGGCCAGTCAAGTTTTTCTGAAACCTAAGGCACAAAATCTCTACCATAACAGTAAAATAAAGGTAAAGGTAAAGGACCCCTGACAGTTAAGTCCAGTCGTGAACAACTCTGGGGTTGCAGCGCTCATCTCATTTTACTGGCTGAGGGAGCCAATGTTTGTCCGCAGACAGTTTTTCCGGGTCATGTGGCCAGCATAACTAAGCTGCTTCTGGCAAAACCAGAGCAGCACACAAAACACCGTTTACCTTCCCGCTGGAGCGGTACCTATTTATCTACTTGCACTTTGACGTGCTTTCAAACTGCTAGGTTGGCAGGAGCTGGGACTGAACAATGGGAGCTCACCCCGTCGCGGGGAATCGAACCGCCGACTTTCCGATCAGCAAGCCCAAGGCTCAGTGGTTTACACGACAGCACCACCCACGTCCGAACAGTAAAATACAACAACAATAATAACCAACAGTTTGCTACCCTTTTGTGACACTCAAAACCAGCCGCCTGAAGCAGCTGCCTCACTCTGGCTAACAGCTGGGCCAGCCCTGGCTGGAGAATCCTTGGCCATCAATATATTATTGGACTGCAGCTCCCATCAGCCCCAATCAAAATGTTCAGGAATGATGGGAGCTGTAGTCCAGCAATGTCTGGAGATTCGTTGCTTCCACACCCCTGCTATGGACAAAGATGGTATCTGGAGAAAGGCCTCATCTCATGATCTGGTGATTAAATTCATAGAATCATAGAACTGTAGAGTTGGAAAGGACAAGGGTCATCTAGCTCAACTCCTTGCAATATAGGAATCTTTTGCCCAATGTGAGAGTCAAACCCATAACCCTAACATTAAATGTTGCCAGCAGTCTTGTCCCAGTGGCTACTCTTGGGACATCGCCTTAGACATACTGACACGAACAAACCCACTCTCTGTTGACACCATTTCTGCTATAGGAAAAGGCACACGGAGCCAAACCACAGCTAGATGGAGAAATGACTGTCCACAGCAAAATCTGGACTAAACAGCACGTGGAAGCAATGTGCCCTGACCTGCTTTAAGCAAAAATTATAATTAATTCAGATTGTGCATACAGTACATGCTTAGTAAATGAGATTAATTCTGCGGCGTGTACTCATGCTTGCTTTCTGAAAGCAAGCTTCTGGCTGCACTGTTCTGAAAGGAACTGCATGACCCCCAAAGTGTAAATTTGATACCACGCCTTGTCGTCTTTGTGAAGAGCCCTGGTTTCCACCAGATTAACACTGAGGCCAGAAAGATCTCCTTAATGCCAGACTCACACAGGTCAGAATAGCAAACATATCAGATTATCAAAAATATAATCAGAAGCAAGCTAAAGAGAACAGAAACTAATTTGAAGTGAGCACGAGTGTTATGATATTTTAATACATTTTATGTTACCTGACAGACATGTAATGATGTTAACTAAGACCTGATGATGTAGCAATTGGGGGGGGGGGGGCAGGAAGGAGAGGCTTGGAAAGCAGAGGAAAATCATTAGTTTTCAAACTGCAAAACCTTACAATGCTGCCACCTGTAGGGAAAATGCTGCAAGGACAGCGATGTATATTTCGGTCGTGCATCCTTCATTGACACACAAAAGCACAGAACGGCATTGACTTCACAGATACAGGTGCTTGCTTGTAAACAGTTAATTCATCAGGTGAACCAAGAGAAGTGCCTGTTTTGGTCTTGTGTCTTTGACTCTCATCTATAATTTAATTAGGATCATGAAATAGCAGTCCATAGAAATTATGAGCTGTATAATTCCAGATCACGCATCGATCTTTTTGTCCAATTAAGCAGATTCTTTCTATAGAAAATTGCCCCCATCACTGATGCAATCTCCCCCTTTCTTTCCCTCCCTCTTCTCTCCCCAGAGAACATAATTGGCATTGGTGCATAAGATGCCTAGTCTCATGCAGATGATTTAAGATGCACAAACTTTTGTGCTTCAGATGATTGTGGCTGGGAAAGTGGGTGTTACTGCATGTAGAAGAGGGAGCAAACCTTTCTTCCCATGTGGAGGTCCTCCTTTCAGAAAGCCCCAATCTGCCTGGGCAGGAGCCAGTGCTGCTGCAACCCAGTCAGGCCAGCAAAGAGGAAGGGAAGGCAGGGAGCAGATTCTACCACTAAGGCATCAAGAACTTAATTAGCCAAGAGGCAGTAAGCAGGGGAAGGAAGGAAACTGGGCTGCTGGAGAAGAAAAGAGGGGAACAGAGGCTGCAGGGAACCCCTCCTCTCTTGGATCCTATAGTGAATGTCACCAGAGAGAAACTAGGCACTGATGGGCAAGGTAAACTTTCTGAGAAGGAACATAGCTATTGCTCTAATAGCTCGTGGGACATTGGGACTGTACTGCCTAAGGAAAGGAGGGCAAGATTGGCAGCCTGAGCCTCTACCTACAACTAAAGCTCAATAAATCTGGAATTTCCACATTTCACCTGCCCTGTCTCCAACTGGGGCTCACCGTTGAGTGCATTCTCCGTGGAAGCCATGGATCATGGGGCATTCAATGTGCCACTACCCCAGGGCAGCTTCACACACAGCCTCCCGCCATGTGTTTGTAGTAGGCATTTCAAAAAAGAGATGACAAGAGATTATGGGGGCAGCCGCCGAGACCATATAACAGACCTACATTGGCTCCCAGTACGTTTCCGAGCACAATTCAAAGTGTTGGTGCTGACCTTTAAAGCCCTAAACGGCCTCGGTCCAGTATACCTGAAGGAGCGTCTCCACCCTTCTCGGTAGTGGCGCCCGCCCTGTGGAACGCCCTTCCAGCAGATGTCAAAGCGATAAACAACTACCTGACATTCAGAAGACATCTTAAGGCAGCCCTGTTCAGGGAAGTTTTTAACGTGTGATATTTTACTGTATTTTTGGTTTCTGTGGAAGCCACCCAGAGTGGCTGGGGAGGCCCAGCCAGATGGGCGGGGTATAAATAATAAATTATTATTATTATTATTATTATTAGTCCTGCCCAGTCCCAGCTTTGAAGCCATTTCTGCCTTAATGAAAGAGTAGACAAAGCTGCATGGGTTTGTATGTGTTTATTTCTCACCTTCCACACATGCATCTCAAGGAGAGGTACAATAAAAACAGCTGATGCGTTTTTTAAAAAAAATACAAATTGGAACCTTTCAGAAGAAAAATGTCACAATTGTAGCTGGGTAGGGGCAGAAGGAACAGCCTAGTCAGAAGAGAAGAGGATCCAAGCACAGGAATTCTCACACTTAAGCAACCTCTTCCATAACTGTATTATTTCAATGCACTCCTATCTCTAGGCTTCCCCCAGACTAGACTATTAACTTCACGTGTGAGTGTTTCATACATCTGAAAAGCAGAGCACCGGGCAAGGTTATTAGTCACTCTATGGTCCATCCTTCATGGATGAAATGACACAAGATAATATCTGGGCGACCATTTGCAACGTTATCCATTGGAACAGTCAGTGAGTCCGTTTGCTTGCATTTCCACATAAGGGTGCAATAAACGTATTCTGAAACCAGCACAAAGCCCCAAGGAAGGTAGAATACTTGGGAAGGATATATCATCTACCTGGCCAGAGTCTAGAGAGTCTAGAGAGCCAGTGTGGTGTAGTGGTTAAGAGCGATGGACTTGTAATCTGGTGAACTGGGTTTGCATCCCTGCTCCTCCACATGCAGCTGCTGGGTGACCTTGGGCTAGTCACACTTCTCTGAAGTCTCTCAGCCTCACTCACCTCACAGAGTGTTTGTTGTGGGGGAGGAAGGGAAAGGAGATTGTTAGCTGCTTTGAGACTCCTTAGGGTAGTGATAAAGCAGGATATCAAATCCAAACTACTACTCCTCCTCCTCTTCTTCTTCTTCTTCTTCTTGGGACTGAACCTGTCAGGCATCAGAGGATCCAACCCCCACAGCAGGTTGCCAGGAAGGATAAGACAAGGAAAGTTCTTACCAATGCTTTTTACCAAAAATGCTTTCTAATGATAATGTGTCAGCCAGCTGCTCAGGCTCTGCCTCCTCCTCCTTTTCCCAACTTCCTCATCTTCCTCTGAGCTGTGATGTCCCTCAACCCCCTGTTGTAATTCTGAACTGTCTTCTTCTTCTCTGGAAGTCTCCACCATTCCTCCTCTGCCCAGTCACTGACAGAGCCGTACTGAGGAGCTCTTTCCTCTTCACCGGACCAAGTTTCAAAATTGTTCTTACATCAGGATTGGGCATGTCATGTCTTTGAGATTTTGCGGCATCTAATGAACTAGGAATGAGATGCTCTTCCTCCTGCTCAGCATCTCTCTCAGCAATAGCCCTCTCCAGGTATTATAAATCAATACATATGTAATAAGTGCAGGACAGATAACGAGCCTCTTATGTTCATCCAGCATCCTATCTCAGTAGCCAACCAGATGCTTCTGCAAAGTCCACAACCGGAGCTTGAGTGCAACAGCACAATGCCCAGCAACTAATTCTTGGAGGCACAATGTGTCGTGATACTGGAGGCAATATGGCCACTCACCCTCCAACATTTGCCCGATGAAAATAGGGACGTCCCATCCATAACGATAATTTTACTATTTATACCCCACACATCTGACTAGGTTGCCCCAGCCACCCTGAGCAGCTTCCAACATATATAAAAACATAATAAAACATTAAACATTTAAAAAAAACAAAACTTCCCTATACAGGATTGCCTTCAGATGGCTCAGGGACCAAATAACTCCATACCCTCCAACATTTCTCCAATGAAAATAGGGACATCCTAAGGAAAAGTGGGACCTTCCAAGATCAAATCAGAAACTGGGACGGCTTCTCTTAATCAGGGACATCCTTGGGAAATAGGGGCACTTGGAGGGTCTGTAGCTATCAAGATTATAGCTTCCTTTTGGCTGGCCTTGAATCTTCAGCTTCATTGGAAGACTCCAATTCTAGTATTATGAGACACAGAGAAAATCCTCTGTCTGATCACTTTCTCTACACCATGCAAAGTTTTATTCACCTCACTACAGAAGGTGGACATGGCTAGGCTTACATGTATTGAGCGTGGCTGGTCGCCATCACACTGAATCTATTTTAGCCAGTTCCCATGTGGCTGACACAACATTAAGACTTACCCTGACACCTACAGATGCTGTTTGCAGCAAGTTCCATATTGGAGATGCAAATTAACAAATCAGAGCCTAGTCCCTCTGCCAGTTTCCAGTTCCTTGCATGACCAAGGCACAGAACCAGCAACTGCCTTTCATGTATGATGCCAACTATGCTCTCTGCTAAAGTCAGGATTTTATATTTTGACCTTGAGCTGTTATACTTGTCATTTTGAAGGTAATGCCACAATTTCCTTTTGTTAAAAGGAAATGGCAGCGATTATATCTAATGCTTTTGATTGTTATGTTGCTGTTTCCTCATATTCGCCCTTTCGAGAAATGTATTTGTTAAAAAATGCAAATGCTTTTCTTTGTAAATAATTCTGGCATTTTGCTTTCAGTGCAAACACAATGCTAACTGAATTTATAGTCATTTTATTTATTTATTTTTTAAAAAAGAATACCAAGATAGGCAGCATTGTATTGTAATTTACTCTGACTTGCATTGTAGTTCCAAATATAACATCCTTGGTCTTGCTGTAAAATGACCCACATCTTCCCATAGAGGCCATTCTAAATATCTGTTACCTAGTGGCGAGTTGGAAAGGAAAGGGCAAACATCCTTGTAACAGTATCACCGTATCATCTTTTGCATATCCGCAGTGGTTATTTCATAGACCAGATGCACTTGCTGGTTGTGACTAGTGCCAATGGGTTTGTGGGCAGTCATCTCTTGGCCATTTTGAGGCCAATGGAATACAAAGAAGGGCCTCTCATTTGGATCGTAGACAACATGCATTGCTTATCAACTTGCTAGCCCTTTTAATATCTCAAGTTCTTTCAGTTCTTTCTGTTGGCTATATGCACACTATGCACCAAACCATGACCTTATATTCCATGCTAATTAATTAAATTAACTAAAGGGGGGGTTAAAAAGGTAAAGGTAAAGGACCCCTGACAGTTAAGTCTAGTCGTGAATGACTCTGGTGTTGCAGTGCTCATCTCGCTTTACTGGTCGAAGGAGCTGACGTTTGTCCACAGACAGTTTTTCTGGGTCGTGTGGTGAAACCAGATTAGCACACGGAAACGCTGTTTAACTTCCCACCAGAGCGGTACCTATTTATCTACTTGCACTTTGACACGCTTTCGAACTGCTAGGTTGGCAGGAGCTGCGACTGAGCAATGGAGCTCACCCCGTCGCGGGGATTTGAACCGCCGACCTTCTGATTGGGAAGCCCTAGGCTCAGTGGTTTAGACCACAGCACCACCCATGTCCCAATATAAAGGGGGGTTAAGGTAAAGGTAAAGGGACTCCTGACCATTAGGTCCAGTCGTGACCAACTCTGGGGTTGTGTGCTCATCTCGCTCTATAGGCCAAGGGAGCTGGCGTTTGACCGCAGACAGCTTCCGGGTCATGTGACCAGCATGACTAAGCTGCTTCTGGCGAACCAGAGCAGCACACGGAAACGCCGTTTACCTTCCCGCCAGAGTGGTACCTATTTATCTACTTGCACTTTGATGTGCTTTCGAACTGCTAGGTTGGCAGGAATAAAGAGGGGTTACAGATGGTTAAAAGTTGAACAACTGTGGGATGGTCCTGAGTATGGGGCTGCAGTTAGATGATAAAACTTTCACAACATTCTTACTTACCAGGGACTGGTCCCTGTTTTCTGGCCCATCTCCCCTACTATATCTTTCTCCTAATGCTGTCATTACCCTTATTAAAATGTTATTAATGCAGATCACTAGATTTGCCATTTCCCAAATTTCAGCCCCCCAACCTAATCTCTACAGAAATGTACAGAGGAATGCTATACATGTCCCACTGAGTTCAATGGTGCATCTTTCCAGGTATCACTCTATTCTGAGATGCCAGTGGGTTGCCAGTGCCCAGGGCTGCATGGAAGGGACATGGGGAGAGAGGAGAATGGACGGAGTACGCATGCGCATTCAACTGCCCAACGGCATTGGTGTCACCCAGGAGATCGCAGCCACAGAAATAGGAAGAGTTCTTCTGATGTCTGGGGAGGTCACTTCCTGGTTCTCATGGAGAACCCATTTTCAATGGAGCCCAATGACAGAAGAACACAGCTTGAGGCAGTACGGGTGTTGATATTTTGCACCCCTAATAATTTTGCTGCCGGGGCAACCACCTTTGTGCCCTTCCCCTACGTAATGCCACTGCCTGGTAAGCCACTCAAAAGAATAACAGGTAGAAAGTCCTCTGCCTGAGAATGTGGCGACAACACTTAGCCAGATGGATGAATAGCCTCACCTGGTATGAGGCAGCTTTCTATGTGTGATAGCAGGGGTCCAGGATATGATCCCTATTCTCAGCTGTGAAATATTTCAGATAGACAGGCAGACTTGTAGAGTTTTCAAGGACCACAGGGGTCATCTAGTCCAACCCCCTGCAATACAGGAACCTTTCACCCAACGTGGGACTCAAACTTTAATTAGATGCTTTAATTAGATGCTACAAACTTTTGACCGAAGTTCATATTATTTTATTACTGTGCAACACCCTGTAATACATTTGGCACATCACTTCTGTTCTTAATTCTGATTTTTGCGAGCATTTCAGTGCCTGTTGATTGTGGGAAGGTTCCAGTCCATGGTGAACCCCTTCAGCATGCACCAAACATGTGCTATACCTATCTTTTATTCCTCAATCATTGAACCATGCATAGAACCATTTCCAGTTGTGTAACAGAAGACACTAACACAATTTAGTGCATGGCAGGGATTGCACACATGAATTTGTGGTTTTAAGAGAAGTGTTTTAAATGCAAGGGATAAGTCTATATCGTGTATTAAAAAGTGTAAGTGCTATGTTCTGCAAGTGTTTGTCTTTCCAGATTTATTATTTTGTCTAGTTTTCTAAAGCAGGGATCAGCCAAAGGTATCTAGTACAGCCTTTGATTTTAATGTATATATAATAGTTTACTATTGCCATCTACAGCCTAAAATACAGATAGTTCATGATGTAAAAAGTGATTTTTACTAAGTATCCATGCGTCAGGTACTTCTGGAGATACTGAAATGGTTATTTTTCTTGCATTTGTGCACAGATTTTTATAGGATTAACAATCCCTTTAAATACCAGTTAGATTTAGCCATAATAAGCACGCTGATGTAAATACAATAGGACATTCCTAAGGGGAATGCAATTTTTAAAAAGAATTTCCATATTTACTACAATAAATGTTATGCCAAGAATTTTTATAGCTAACAGAAACACAGAATATACTACACCCAAAGCTAGAAAACAGTTCCAGTACAAAGCATGTCTAATATATAGCCTCCCAAGTACACAGCCTATCCCTAGAAAAGTTGTAAATTAGGGTTGCAAATGAGGCCACAAACAAAATTTTGCTCAAGGCATGAATCATAAATTCAAACAATAATCATTTCGTATATGAGGCTCAACTACTTTGTTTACTTATCATACCCTGTTTCCTAAACATGTAGATGAAAGTAGGTCAAGTAAATTTAGCATCTTTTTCTCATGAAATACGTTATGATATTGGGTGGCACTGCCTAATTTACAATTACACAAATCCTTTGAATATTAAATTGTGTTTTCACTGTGCTGTGTCATTACCCATATTGACATTTTACCTCACAATGATACAGTATCATAGAAAGCTGTGGAAACATGCATTTATAACAAAACAGCAGCCTGCAGCATAAAATTTGGAGGGGGTGGGGGATAGATATGAAAAAGATTATTAAATGGTGGTGAATGATTATTTTTAAGCTAGTTATGAAGGGGTGAGAGGGATTTCTCCCCCCCTCCAGTAGAATAGAGTGTTTGTGTCTGTGTTTGTAGACATGCTCAGTAAGAGATCATAAAATCATAGAGTTGGAAGAGACCACAAGGGCCATCGAGTCCAACCCCCTGCCAAGATGTGTGGGTGCATAACTGAACCTAGCTAAGGGCTCATTATAAACCTCTCAGACCTGTGCCTAGAAAGTGTGGGAAAAGCAGAGGTATGGATGAGCCCCGTCATGACAGTCCTTTCTGAGGGGACACCTGTGTTCACTGCTATGGAGCAGCAATAAGGTTGGTCAAGCTACAGGGACGAGGGAGACATTAGGTTCAGTTTGCATCTAAAGAGAACCTACCTAATGTGCACTTTCCAAAATAGTACACAAACTAAAGCACATCCAGGTTTCTTATCTTTGCTTTTCTTTGAATTTTGCAGGCACACAATGTGTACAAACAGGCATCTATTAGAATAAAATGCGCATAAAAATGTATATATTCATGAAAATAAAATGCATTATATTAGAGGGAACAGATCTGCAAAAAAATGTGTTTCAGCAGATTTGTACTAAGATGTTGCTAAATTTCCATGAGGACTTTTCTTTTTTAAAAGAAAATATATGTGGGAATGTGGAGAACTGGATTAAGGATTGGAAAAACAGAAAGAAACAAAAATGGACAGGTTTGCCCATCTTTACTGAGATATTCCTGCTCCAGCAAGAAATTTCAAAAAGAGAAGACAGTTAAGAAATGGTAATGAACTAGGGCTGGGTAATATCTGGTTTTCAACACCATAATATATCACCAGCTAAACATCGCAATATACCGATATATCACAAGGTCTGAAATAAGGATGGAGTTAGGCAGATGCATTGGCTGGCTTCATGTTTTCCCCAGCGTCATTGTTTTTTGCACACACATCATGATTCACGATATTTTGCCAGGTGAAAAATTATGCAACTGATATCATGATATGGACTTCAAATTGGTTGTGGACAATATACCAAAAACCAATAGCTAACAGACATGAAATGAGCATGAGAAGGCAATTCAGTCTCTTTTCCATATGCACCAACAAAGCGCATGATCAGCATGCGACAACAGCAGCTCTGCTGGTTCACTCAACAAACTCTGGTGATTTCTTCTCCCCCACCCCCACCCCCAAGTTAGTAAAAAGCCCAAAGCCTTATGGAGGCATTCTGGAAAATGGATGTAAGCTTAAAGTTAGGTAGGGGCAAGCACACAAACATCCCAGTGAATAGTTACAGATAGGTAGCCGTGTTGGTCTGCCATAGTCAAAACAAAAAAAAATGCTTCCAGTAGCACCTTAAAGACCAACTAAGTTAGTTCTTGGTATGAGCTTTCGTGTGCATGCACACTTCTTCAGATATGAATGCTGGCTTTATCAGTGACCCTCCTATGCTTCCAGGGTCCCCAGTTGTGGAGCCAGCATGTGTAGGGACATTGAGGGCAGGGCTTCTGCACACACACACACACACACACACACACACACACACACCTACCCACTTTGAGGCAACATATAGAATTGTAGAGTTGGAAGGGACACCAACGGACATTTAGTCCATCTCCCTGCAGTGCAGGAATCCTGCCCACTGCCATCCCTGGTTTGGCTCAAACCACCAACTTTCTGGTTAACAGCAAGACACAATGACGCCTTGTGCCTCTTTGCATGCATGCATGCTCGCTTGAATGCATGTATTTGCAGCAGCTCCCCCATTCCACTCATAAGCACACTCGAATGTGTGCAAAAGGGATCAATTCTCTACCCATATTCCCAATGTACTTCTATGCAGAACACAGAAACACAAAAAATGACGTAAGTCCATCAGCTGCACGCAGTTTGGGGGGGGACTTCAGCCCTACAGCAGCAGTTCCCCAAAGCCACTCTCTCCTCTACTTTGCTTATTTTGAGAAAATTTGGGGTGGGGGCAAAGTGGCAGGAATGTCTCCCTGAAACAGCTGCTGCAGATTTCAGGGTCTGATCTGCTCTGGAAACAATTTGGAGATTGGATCATGTTCCAAACATCCAGAACTTAAGTAAAATAAACCATTTTCCTTACCTATTTCCAGAGTAGACTGTGGCAGTACTAGTGTGTTTGATGTATCACAATCAATTTTTCTATTGTCTAATGTTTCAGAATAGCTGAGAGCCATCTGCACACACTCTAGGGCCATCCATACTTCACTTTCCCCACAGCTTTCCCTCAAGGAAACCTGCTGTTTACCACTGAATCAGAGCAAACGTCAATTGGGTTTTCTCCAGATTGACGTTTGCTCCGATTTAGCCCTAAAGAATGGGATTCTCGGGGGAAAGCAGCGGGAGGCAAAGGTAAAACCTCTCAGACCATGCCTAGAAAGCATGTGATGAGTGGCAAACCTCTTGGACCCAAGCTTTCTAGGCATGGGACAAGCAGAGGTGTGGGCAAGCAGTGTCCCAGAGCTCTGTTGGTTTCAGAAGCTGCAGACTGAACCCTTTCACTAGGATAAGGTTCCAAGGCTAAGCTCTGATAAGTCGAGTCTCAGATTAATCCTTGTTTCCTAGACATGCCTGTGCCCAGCTTTAAAACATAGGGAGGAAGTTTAAACCTACCAATTCCCCATTCATGACAGAGGATGAAGCTATTACTTTCCCACTATATTACACTCTTGCAGTAATATGTCAGTGTGACAAGGAATTTCAATCTAAGTGGGTTCTATTACGATTTACGATACCGTTTGATTATGACAACGCTATCCATGTGTTTGAAATATCATACAGAATGTTTGCCCCTAGCCTGAGACTTTGTCTACAGAGTTTCAGCCTCAAGCCTTCCCCCATCTTCCCCCATCTCCTGCAGATGAGTAATAAACCCCTGCAAATAGAGGGTTATAATGGAAAGCACAAGTTTTGTTCGGTTGTTGTTGTTTCTCGAAAATGATTTTCTCCCGGCTTGATCTGATGAACCACAAACCACATATGAGAAATGTAACCATATGTTTATCTTGTTTACAACTATAAATGTGCCAAACAGTGCAAAAATGAAAACTAGAAGGGGAGCTAGTTTTCCTCAGGCTAAAGCTGGCTCTCAGATTATCGAAATATAATGTAGACATAGGACAGGATGGATAAGTCATATATGAGTTCCTTGCTTTACGTGCTCGCTCATCTTGCTAAACTCAGTCCATTAGAAAACCACAGCTTTGATCCTCCAGTTCTGTTTCACTTCAGTTGAGCTGGCAGAGGCATATGTGGAACAGCCTTTAACAGAAAATATATACCGTGTATGGAGGTTTTGCCAGGGCTTCAACGTGACCATTCCACACATTCAATGCATGACACAGGGGGTAGAATTCTATGCTGAGCTCTTCAGATATGTTCAAGCATTGCAGCTTGCCAGATGGAATGGTCCCCACTCTCCTCTCCCTATGCACTCTTCTGGGGTTTCTCCTGAACCCCACACCCTGAGACGATTCCAGGGAGACACAAGGGGAGTAGGGAGGAAATTCCCATTTCTCCGGTGAAAATGCTTGTGCAGGATTTTTGCTGATAGGGATGGTTCAGTGTGTGTGTGTGTGTGCGCGCGCGCGCGCGCTGATCTGCAATAGTCCAGGCAACAGAAGAAGAATCAAAAGGATACTGCAGCCAGCTGAGTCCAAAAATGGAAATTGTATTGCAACCCCACACACAAGCTATGCCCCCTTCGTGCTTGCTAGATTTCTGAAAGGTACTGAAGCGGTAGTTATAGGAGGAAAAGGTCTCCTGAGCAGGCAAAGAATGTCCTAAGTTTCTTTTTCCTTTTCTTTTTTAAAAAAAATTATTTATACCTTTCAGGTTTATACATTTCACTAATTTCACAATCATTTTAACATTTCTTTCTGAGGTTTCTTACATTTATTTTTAATATCTTCTGCATATCCTAATTAACTTAATTTGCTCATTTAATCCATCTTCTTTAAATAGATACGAATGTCCTAAGTTTCTAACAAGAGACCAACAGGAATGGGGGAGAGAAGGAGAGAGCTGAAACAGAATCGCAAGGTCTGGATCAGGGTTTCTCTTTAAGCATAACTATTTCTTTGCTACATCAGTCGCGGTGTAGTCTGCCAGGTGTTGCCAAGGAAGCACATTTCCTTGCTACTTTGTGTGTTATTGCGGCAACTTGTGGCAAGGAGTCTACTTGGGGATGTGATTGAATCTAGCATTGATCAACAGGGGCAGAAGGCATTGCAAGAATACATGGGCTTCTCTCTTTTAGACCTTTCCACTTTTAATTCAGCAGGCTTGGGAACTCTGGAATGTATTGAATTCCCCCCCCCCCTCTCTTTCCTCAGTTCCAATCTAATTGCCACACAGCACCTCTGTTGTATTTTTCCAGAGGTTGAAGAAACCATATAGGAATCACAGTGAAGCTAGAACAGGACCATGAATGTATTAGCATCTATTAAGGTCAAAGACCCACACTCAAAAAGGTGTACACACAACCCCTTTGCACTGCATTCAATTCTGAACCCAACACCCTAAATAGAAGAGAACCCCTTTGTAGACTCACCTACGCATCTCTCCAAGACAAAGGTGTTTCTTTTAGTTTAGCCTGGGAAGTCCCATCCACAGACTCTCCTCCTTCTTTTGCAAACCCCTCAAGTCTATAACCGCTTGCACACACCAGCAATTCTCTCTTTTGGTCTTTTGGCATTCCCGAGCTGCACCCTTCTCCCCTCCAGTCCTTCTTTCCCTGAGCTTCCACTTTCCCTTCCCAAAATTTGTGGGCTCCTACCTTGTATCTTTGGCTTCACTTGCATTCAGTAAGGGCCTAAGTGGAAGAATAAGCCACCATCCCCTCTTCCAGTCTAACCTACTTCCTTTTCTCAGTCCTATTTCAATTATCCCCCTTCTTCCTCTGCCTCTGAGAGAAGGAGATGGGCTGAGGTGGATCTCTAAATATGTTCCCCCCCCCCCTGATTTTCCTTTGCCTAAGTTGTTTCTTTTTTATAATATTTATTAAGGGTTTTTTAATTACAACACAAAAACACTACATACAAAAATATCACATTTTATAACATATTTTCTTATCCTCTTTGGACTTCCTCACATCTCCCGCTCCTACGTTCCAAAATTATAAAAAATTAGTCCAGCAATTTATCACCTTGTCCCCACCTTACAATCTAGTTTTCCAATGTTATATCTTAAATTTTAGATATATTCATTTCACTCTTTAAGACATTTAGCTTAGCCTAATCATTATCTAAAAATTGATTTTTTCATGAATTTAACTTATCTTCATAATTCACTTCATCTGATTCAATGGTGCCAAATTGTTTATGATCAAGCATCCTCCTTAACATTCATACAGTTTACAATATTTTTGCAAATAGTCCTTAAATTTCTTCCAGTCTTCTTCCACCGTCTCCTCTCCCAGGTCTCGGATTCTGCCAGTCATCTCAGCCAGTTCCATATAGTCTATCAGTTGCATCTGCCATTCTTCCAGTGTGGGTAGATCTTGGGTTTTCCAATGCTTAGCAACGAGTATCCTTGCTGCTGTTGTTGCATACATAAAAAATGTTCGATCCTTCTTTAACACCCCTTGGCCAACAATACCCAAAAGGAAGGCCTCTGGTTTCTTAAGGAAGGTATACTTAAATACCTTTTTCAGTTCATTATATATCATTTCCCAGAAAGCCTTCACCTTGGGGCAAGTCCACCAAAGGTGAAAGAACGTTCCTTCATTTTCCTTACATTTCCAACACTTATTATCAGACAAGTGGTATATTTTTGCAAGTTTGACTGGGGTCATGTACCATCTATATATCATTTTCATTACATTTTCTTTCAAAGCATTACATGCAGTGAAATTCAGCCCAGTAGTCCACAACTTTTCCCAGTCCTCAAACATAATATTATACCCAATGTCTTGTGCCCACTTTATCATAGCCGATTTAACCATTTCATCTTGTGTGTTCCATTTTAACAGCAAGTTATACATTCTTGAAAGTACCTTAGTCTTAGGCTCTAACAGTTCCGTTTCTAGCTTCGATTTTTCCACCTGGAATCCTAACTTTTTATCAAGTTTAAAAACTTCTTTAATCTGAGCATAGTGTAACCAATCCCGCACTTTGTCTTTCATTTTCTCCTGACTCTGCAATTTCCAGTTATCTCCATCTTTTTCTAAAATTTCCCAATACTTCGGCCATTTGGCCTCCATATTGGGTCTTTTCCGGGCCTTAGCTTCCAATGGTGAAAGCCACCTTGGAGTTTTATTTTCCAATAAGTCTTTGTATTTTGTCCAGACATTAAACACTGCTTTTCTGACAATATGGTTCTTGAAATTCTTATTAATCTTAACCTTGTCATACCATAAATATGCATGCCAGCCAAACGCATTGTCAAAGCCTTCCAAATCTAATACATCAGTGTCCTCGAGAAGCAGCCAATCTTTCAACCAGCAGAAAGCTGCTGATTCATAATACAGCCTTAAGTCTGGCAGGGCAAAGCCCCCTCTTTCTTTCGCGTCAGTTAATATCTTAAACTTAATTCTGGGCTTTTTGCCCTGCCAGACAAATTTGGAAATATCTCTCTGCCACTTCCGGAAACACTCTGTTTTGTCCACAATCTGTAATGTTTGAAATAAAAAAAGCATTTTCGGCAATACATTCATCTTTACAGCAGCGATTCGGCCTAACAAGGAAAGTTTCAATCTTGTCCAACTTTCTAAGTCTCTCTTAATTTCTGCCCAGCATTTCTCATAATTATCTTTGAATAGACTCAGATTTTTTGCTGTTATATTTACCCCTAGGTATTTTACTTTTTTAACCACATTCAACTCTGTCTCTTTCTGAAACCGTTCTGACTCTGTAACTGTCAAATTTTTCCCCAATACCTTGGTTTTCTGCTTGTTTAACTTGAATCCCGCTACCCGACCAAACTCTTGAATCAGCTGTAATACTTTTTTCGTACTAGATTCTGGCTCCTGTAGGGTCAAAACTAGGTCATCTGCAAACGCTTTAAGTTTATATTGCTTCGCTCCGACCTGAATACCTTCCACCAGCCGGTCCCCTCTGATCATGTTCAAGAGCACCTCCAGGACAGAAATGAATAACAGTGGGGAAATCGGACAGCCTTGTCGTGTTCCTTTTTCAATTTTGAACTCTTCTGTAATCACATTG
The DNA here is from genome assembly GCF_964106915.1 of Podarcis gaigeae. Lineage (NCBI taxonomy): Eukaryota > Metazoa > Chordata > Lepidosauria > Squamata > Lacertidae > Podarcis > Podarcis gaigeae. Next base: position 39,191,878 of record NC_139678.1, on the reverse strand, counting down.
TTGACTATCAGTTTAGCCTTTTGTGCTGAATAAATTGCGTCAATCCCATTCCCAAAACTCCGTCCCACCCCCATCCCTTCCAAATTTCCCTTCATAAATTTCCATGAAATATTATCAAAGGCCTTCTCCGCATCTATAAAAATTAAGACTGCTTTTGTATTGATATTTGTTTGCAAAAGTTCCAAAATATCAATTATGTTCCTTGTATTAGCAGACAAATGTCTGCCTGGGAGAAAGCCTGCCTGATTTTTATGAATTACCTGATTCAAAACTTTTTTAAATCTACTTGCTAAAATGTCTGCAAATATTTTGTAATCCACATTTAGAAGAGAGATGGGGCGGTAGTTCTTAAGTTGAGTCTTTTCAGTTTCCGATTTTGGTATCAATGTGATAAAGGCTTCTTTCCACGATTCCGGCGCCTTCTTCCCCTCCAAAATTTCGTTGCTAACCTCCAACAATGGTTGTATCAAATAGTCTTTCAATGTCTTATAGTACTTTGAGGTGAGCCCATCTGGCCCTGGAGATTTGCCCAATTGCATGTTCTGAATGGCTTGTTCAATCTCTTGTTGTGTTATTTTAGAGTTCAGGATTACTCTATTTTCTTGTGACAGTTTTGATAGTCCGTTCTTTTTCAAAAATTGTTTTATCTCAGCCTCATCTTGCGGCCCTTGAGTGTATAGTTTTTTGAAATATCTCTGGAAGCACTTTCTAATATCCACAGGGTTCTGAATGTTTCTTCCTAAGTTGTTTCAACCTGTGTGTTGTTGTTGGAATCATTTACCATTCAAAGTTAGGCAGATATGGGAAACCATGGAGGTTACTTCCGTATGGTCCAAGCCAATATTGCCACAGGCCATGCTAGTACAGGAAGAAAACATCTTCACCTAAGCAACATGGCTCCTCTTTCCTCTGTATAAGCATTACAGATGAGGCAAAGGTGCAACACCAACATGTAACTTGTTAATTTAGAGCCTAACTATACTAGCAAAAACAATCCTAAACACACAAATAAACACACACACACACATGCAGCAGTCATGGGGAGCAACTGATTTTGATGAAGTTCACAATGTGTGTGGAGGGGAAGTTTAACCCTTTCCCTTCTTACTGTTTCTCAATAAAAAACTTCCCTCACCTGCTGTTTTTATTATTTTTTCACTGGTATGGTTGCAAGTGACTCATTTATCTTCATGTCAAGTTTGGCCCTAATATTCCAGATCACAATGACTTCAAAGGATCTTCCATAATAATTGGATTGTTAGAAAGGCTATTTTCTTATGATCCTAATGCATTCTGACTAATTCAACCTCGGCCCCTTGAGTTGAAAGACGACCGTTTCAAAACAGGGACTGGAGGCAAGCCTATCACCTACATGTCCCCGAGGTGATGTGAGCTGACCTTGCTGAAACTGCCAGGGCTGCACAATAATAGCTGGGCCTTGCACTAAACCACTTTGCAGAAATATTTTTTTGTCCTGGCACCATTTATCATTTTTACTTGTGTGTGTGTTTTGTTTTCTTGGACCCTTTTCATTCCACACATGTCCAAAGGGGAAATGTTTGCCAGAGTTGGAAGCTAAAGCAACTTAAGGGTTCATCCATTCATTTCTCCGAAGGGTCTGGCAATCCTTTCCTCTAATTGCATTTTGCCTTAACTGAATTAAACCTGCTGTTTCTAACACTCGAGGAGCAAATGAAAATTCTTAATAGTGTGGCTGTGATTTGTTGAAATCTCTATGTACTCGTCGGCATTCTCAGTGCACACAAAAAAAATATGGAAGCATTGATGTTAAATACCTCGCCTGCTAAATTCCTCTTGAGCTTTTGAATATGCTGGAACACTAAAGCCAAATACTGCTGGAGTCAGAATTGCCAAGGGCAGCAGGGAAGCTGGAAGATGTATGTTTTGCTCCAGGAACTGTGCTGGTCAGGGCAAGATTCCATGGGATGAACTGTAAGGAATCGCTGCTGGTTTCATTTCAGCGCTGCTATGAAAAGGAGCAGTGTGTGCCATTAGCTAGTACAAGTTGCCAACTGTTTTAAGCATGCTAAATAGCAAAGCAGCAAGAATCCACTCTGAATGGCAGACCATCCCCCTCTTGGAGGTGGCTTTCTTGGAAGGGCCCTTCCTACAGCTTACAATGGACTAGTGACAGCAGGGCTGTCTGCCTAAATTGTCTGCAATATTATTCTGTTATACATTTTCCCCTTTCCCTCCCTCAAGCATTTCCCCAAGACATCAGGAGAATGCCCAATGCACAGAATAAGTGTGTTTTTTAGGCATCTGCCTTATAACTGAGTCAGACCATTCATCTATCTTGCTCAGAATCATCTACACTGACTGGCTCTCCAAGGTATCGGACAGGAGGGTCTTTCAGTCCTCCCTGGAGATGCCAGGAATTGAACCTGGGACCGTCTGTGTGCAAAGCAGATGCTCTTCCACTGAGCCACAGCTCTTCCCCTACATCCTCAGCACACTGACCAGGCTACACTTTGGGGACAGAAGATATAAGAGGAGCATCCACAGCCTCATTGGATGAGTTTCAGCCAATGATATGAACAAAGTACTTGGCACACAAACACATACACACACAACTCTTTTGTGTCTACAGCTCCATCCTTGTTGGCTAGTGAAAGCTAGTCAGGTAAGGATTTTATTAATGCATCAACCCCTGAATAGCTCAGTCAGTAGAGCATGAGACTCTTAATCTTAGGGTCGTGGGTTCAAGTCCCATGTTGGGCGAAAGATTCCTGCATTGCAGGGGTTGGACTAGATGGCCCTCATGGTCCCTTCCAACTCTATGACTCTATGAAATCATTGAGTGAATTGTCTGGATATCTTTCATTTGGGCTTCCAGTTGGGATTTGGAAAAGGTGGCCTTGATCACCCTGATAAATAACCTGCATTCATTGGGCTACAGAGCACATACTTGAGTTGCTAAATATCCCAGGTTCAATCCGAAACATAGAATCATAGAATTGTAGAGTTAGAAGGGACTCTGAGGGTCATCTACTCCACACACCCCATGCAGGAATCTCAACTATGGATTTGGATTTCAACCTCAGATATCTGGTGTCAATCAAATAATTGTTCATCCCTAAATATACTTGTGTAATTCACCTATCAGTTTTCATTGTCAGTCTCTGAAAAAAAGGCAAACAATGGCATGCCTGCCTCACAAAGTTGGTGTGAGGGTAAACAAAATAAGGAATATAGAAGCATATTATATAATAGCAGACTACACCGTTAAATCACAATATGCATTTTCTATGTCTTTAACATCCAGTTCTCAAAAAGCTGTCTCTTTATCACATACTAGCTTAGATAAGAAACTGAACTGCAACGGATGGATAGGGGTGTGCACAGGAGAGCAAATTTGTTATGGCTCAATTTAGTTCCACAAGACAGACTAAATTGTCTGATTGGGGAGGAGCAAGGGCAGTGCCTCCTCTGTATATTTTCAATGGGTTCTAAGGGTGGAATACTCAAACTTCCATTCCCTCATGGGTGCTGCTTCACCTCAGCATTCAGTGGAGACAAGTTCAGCTTTCTGTTGATTGAGCAATGCCTTAAAAAGGACGCTGTGGTTACTTAGAGCCAGCATGGGTTTCTCAAAAACAAGTCATGCCAGACTAATCTTATTTCTTTTTTTATAGAATTACAAGCTTAGTGGATCAGCAGAATGCTGTGGATGTATTATGTCTTGATTTCAGTAAAACTTTGGTCAAAGTCCCCTATAATATTATTGCAGCGGAGATGGTAATAGGTGGGTTGGACAATGTTACTCTTAGATGGATTTGTAGCTGGGGACAAATATAAGGTTCTACACTTAGGCAAGAAAAATCAGATGCACAGATATAGGATGAGGTGCACCTGGCTTGACAGCAGGGCAAGTAAAAAAGCATATGGGGTCTTTGTAGACCACAAGGTTAAGAAAAGCTAATGCAACTCTAAACTACATCAACAGTAGTATAGTGTTCAAAACCAAGTGAAGGAATAGTCCCACTCTATTTTGCCTTGGTCAGACCACACCTGAAATACCATGTCCAGTTTTGGGCACCACAGTTTAAGAAGGATATGGACAATCTGGAACATGTGCAGAGGAGGGCGGCCAAGATGATCAAGGGTCTGGAAACCATGCCTTATTAGGAACAGTTGAGGGAGCTGGGTATATTTAGCCTGGAACAGAGAAAATAAATTACCAGAAAGGAGATTCCAACTAAACATTAGGAAGAACTTTCCGAGGATGAGAGCTATTTGGTAGTGGAGTAGGCTCCCTCAGTTGGATGGCCATCTGTAAGGGCTGCTTTAGCTGTGATTCCTGCAATCCAGTGGGTTGGACTAGTTGGTCCTCGGGGTCCCTTCAACTCTACAGTTCTATGCTTCTATGAACATGACTACTGCCGTGAGGCACAACAGCCACATACAACCTTCCCTTCCCTTCACTGGCACAAGCACACACACACATACACAGATGAAGCCGATGAGAACCATCACACCTAGTGGGACTAAATCGCACCAAGTATATATGAGGAGGAAAGCGGACAGTTCTTTTAAAACAGGGATGGGGAACCTCTTCTTCTTCTTCTTCTTCTTCTTCTTCTTCTTCTTCTTCGAGCAACAAATACAATTTCCCCCTTTCTGCTGTTGGCTACTTTCTATACACATCTTACTAGCCTCAGTCCAGGCAAGCAAAAGGCATTACTGGAGTTGAGGGACACATTCCAGTTAGACAAAAACGCTCAAAGAAGGTGCAAAGGTGGGTTGGTGAGGACATGGCTGGGAATAGGGGATGCAGCTGAGGAGAGACTGTGATGTGAGGAGAGTCCTGAGGGCAAGATAGAGACCCAGGCCTGAGGATGTCCATCTATTAGGAACTGGGGTTACCAAGGGCTGTAGATGGGTCCAGCCCCCAGCCTTATAATGTACCTGAGCATTAGCACATCCAGTATCTGCATCACTGCTATTCCTGAGTAGGCAGTTCCTTTGCTTCTCAACTCTGCTTTCTGACTAGCCATAAGAATCCACCGGGAAATGTGATGTTAAAATGCCTGCTGAGAACTGCAAGCAACAATTTGTCTTGGTGATGGTATCTACCCTAAATAATGGTGTCAGTTTCAAATAACATGTTCTTCTTGGTTCCTGAGGCATTTTCCCCATGCTGTATTTAAATTATAAACTCTGTTCGCAATTTTTACAACAGATAGAAACAATCTTATACTTTGAAAACTGTGTAAGCTATATTGTGTTTGAAGCTGTCAGTTCAAAGCAATTCTGAAACATTCCTGTGCATAGATAACTATCTTTGTGGGTACCTTCTTAAAGCTGTGATTGGTAATAATGTTCAAATATTTCACATGTGGGGACTCTCACACACACACACCAATGCTCCAACCTTGGGGCCCAGCTCATTTTGAGTTTGCCACCAGTCCATCTTACTTGTCTGTTCCTCCAGCACAACCACCACATCAGCTTAGATACCCTTGTATATAAGGGGAGATACCAGTGGGGGTGGAGGGTTGCTGCAGATGTATGTAGTCTTGTAAGTCTCATCCTTAAGGCTTAGATGTTCCTGAGCATATTATTCAGGAATATAATTTCCTACTACGATGCATAGGAGTTTTACTTTCTTATGCCTCCAAATTCAATGAACTGGACCAGTCTAGGCAGAGAAAACTAAAACTCCCAGGCTGGTCAATTTCTTCACAAGTTCCTTTATCAGATGATGAGTCCATCTGCCTCATTATTGTCTAAACTGATTGGCAGCCGCTCTCCAGGGTTTCAGGGAATCTACCTGGAGATACCATGGATTGAACCTAGGATTTTCTGCATGCAAAGAATGTGGTCTATCACTGATCTAGTCTTTCACCTCACTGAAAAAACAATAAAGTTGCATGGAGAAACAGGAGTAGGTGAACGCTGGAGACAAGCTATCTGAGGCTTCTTTTTCAGGAAAAGGGAAAACCTCAAGAAGGCAAGAAATTTCCCATGAATTCTCTAAGAAAATTCGGGGGGGGGCTATTCAATGATGCAGCAAGCCAGAGGAGTTTGCCTGCCACTGTTGATTGGCCACAGAATTCACATATGCCCTCCAGAAGTTGTTGGATGTCAGCTACCATCAGCCCCAGCTAGCATGGCCAATGGGCAAAGCTGATGGGTGGTTGAGGCTAATACACACAGGTCTTGCTATCCAAACACAATGCATTCTTAGGAAATTGTGTGTTAGGCAAGCATTTGCATAATGAACTGACAATTTCTATTGATTCCTATGTGAAAATTTTTAATCCATTCCTTACCATGGTATGTTGACCCCCAAATGATGAAAATCCACTTCGAATCCACTTGTTTTTATGCTAACTTGCTCTCAACCTGCGAAGCTTATGAAGCTTACAATGCAATTCAAACATACTCCACACAATACCTGAACATTCAAAATAAGAGCAACATTTTACAAGTTTAATATAGATAAGTATTATGTCCATTGAAATGTTTATGAATTATGAGGAGTTTTAATTCATATTTTTCATGCAAACTTTATTCCCCCCCTTAGTTTTTAGCACAGCTTTATTTCTTTGTTTTCATCTCTTTATCAAAGCTTCCACAGTGTTTTCACCATACATGTAAAATTGTATGATCTAAATGCAACCAGTCTTTATTGGCTTTAATGAAAACTAGGGGCAAAACCAGCTCTTAGGCAAACTGCTCCCTCCATGCAAACAGCCTACTATTGGCATTAAGATTTTCAAAACTGGTATATTCACATCTTCAAAAACACCTGGGAAACAAGCATAATGTGAGGTTTAACATAATATAACTCCATATACATTATGAAAAACTTCTGTTCTGTAAGTGATTGTAGGTTTTATATATACACATACACACTCCAAAATCTATCTACACACAACCCTTTTATTATCCACTTTCTCCCCCCACCCCACCATCTCTATTTATAATATGTGATTTTAGCACATTGTAAAATGTCAAAAGATGACCAACGACAATCAAATGCAAGCCTTAACAAAATCTTGTTTTATAAACTCTTGAGAAACCGTGCCACATACTGCAACCTTATTCCCTGTATGTCTTCCTCTTTGTAAATGATTTGCTTCCCTCCCTTCCTGTGTAAATAAACAGAAATGTGTCTGTATATTTGGTGTTTTTTTCCTTTGGTCATGATAATCAAGGGCTATTACGGCAATAGATCTTATCTGTAGAATGGCAGTCCCTCTGCACCTTCAGTTCAGATTTTTGTTTATGCTTGGCTGCAATTGTGGCTGTTTCTGATAGTTTTAGGTCAGCCATGACAGACTATGGGTGACACTAAATAAACAAGCTTGGAGACTGGGACCAGCCAGGAAGGAATGATACTGGTACTCACTCTTTGAATTTCCTTCATTAATCAACTTTTCTTAATATTTAAAAGACCTTTCTGTGTTTGAGTCTGTGTATTATGCTGAGAATAAGATGCAAGCGTCTAAGACTCTCAAAACAGGTAAGTCAGAAGGAAAGGTTTGACTATGGGTAGCAGAAAAAGAAAAGAGTACTCAGTCTTATAGGTAAAAGAGTTTTGTGCTTCTTCAGAGTTTGTTTATATATATTTTTTTACCAATCCAAATTAAACAATCCCACCATCCCAAGCATGATCACTAGAGCTTCTACTACCTGCAAAGCTCTGTAAGTTCTCTTAGTTCCCAGGTCTTATTTTGATGCCCCTATTTAGCTCTCTTGCCCCTACTTCCATTTCTCCTTACAAAACACTTCTGATTTCAGTAAAAAAAACCAAACTTTTCCAATCAGAAACCTCTTACAAAGCAAGTAAATTTGCCTGAGGCCTCTCCACCCCCCCCACCTCCTGAGGCCACAAAACTCAGATTCTCAAAGAGCTTTAATTGTATTCCATTCCCCACCCCATCACCCAGATTGGCTTCAGGATACATATAGTCCTCAGAGGCACAATGTAAAAGGGAATGTTGAATGGCATCATGTATACAAGGAAGCCAGTGCATTCAAACAGGCAGGTGTAGGTGCCTTGGCTGCTCTATGCTGTGGTGCTACATAATATACAGCTTGCACTCTATAAATGCAAAGCATACCGACACAATGCGTTTGTCCACTTCCTTGTCAGAAAACTGTATCTGAAAACTATCGCATCTCCTTTGAGGCCACCAGCCAATACAACAAAATCCTAGCCACTCTGGCTGACACTGCTAGAGTTTAATTAGTTCCACATTTGCTTCTTAGCCAGCTCCAATAAATATGCACGCCTTGGCACAGCTGCATCTCAGCATGTGCACTGAAATTGAAAATGTTTCCTCTGAGGCTGTTGCAATCTTGGCACCACTTCACTTTGCCAGAAGCTGCATCAGTTAACAAATTGCTTGTCCGTTCATAATCACAGCGTAGGTAGATACTTGTTATATGCTTGCGAACATGTGGGCCCAGACTAATTGCTCACCCACACAGTCAAGTAACCATAGAACTCACCCCAAGCAGTTGGTTTATAGCTAGAGATAAGGAAACCGCACCTCCCAGTTTTTTTGACTTGACTGACATGAAAACCTGCCAAATGAGCTAGTTTGCTCCAAATAGCTTGGAGTTGTTTCTCACATACTCTAGCCCAGTGGTTCTCAAAGGGTGTGGCTCAACACACTGGTGTGGCAGGAGAGGATGGCAAGTGTGATGGGAAGGTTCGAGGACAATCAATGAAAGATTTAAACATTTTAGTGTTGTATAATATAGTATCAAAATATTCTTTTTTATTTGCAGAATGTGGATAGATGTCTTTTCAAAATGAGAGCAACAGCATCAAGTGATACTGTGTTGAATTTGTATACATACTTTAGGTACACATGTAAGAGGCCCGTTTATAATTATATTTTGGGAATGATTCATGTTCTTATGTAGCTGCATTTTACATGAGTAAGTGATGAAATTGACATAAAATTATATTCTATTCTAGTTCCTGATCAATATAAAATATAACTCATTTTGACCCCCCTTTTCCTAACTCTTCTTCAGGCACACCAACCCAGCTGAAAACAACAGGATTTGGGCCTATGTCTGGGTAACTATAAACTTTATTCCAAAATGTTTGGCTATGCTAGGAAAATGATGGGGCATGTTAGGAAACTTAGCTTTGTTTATTTTTTTAAAGCAAGGTGGGCTAGAGGAAGTTGGAAAGAGAACCAAATCTTTAGTTGGAGTAGGAAATAGCATCTTAAGATTCGCATTCAATTTTCTCTGATAGCTTTGTCAATGCACCACCTTCATAGGTGTACAAATCAGTGCAGTTCAGAACGGATTGGTACACCATCTTGATTCAAAATGGCGTCTGATGGTATGCAAACATAGACAAAAACTGGCTTTTCCATCTTGGGACGTGTCATGTCAAACTTGGCAACAATATCTCAAAAAGTGTACGAATGCATAGAGGACTGACAGATGGACAGGCGGGGTGGGGGGGATCATAGATTTTTATGCCATTCTTCATACAAATTATTTTCTACTTTCCTTTATGTTGCCAAGTATCTCTTAAAAGCTCAAAATATTATCTTCTATAGGAAGGGAAAGGCTGTACCACAGCAGCAGAGCATCTGCCTGGAGAGCAGTTGACAGTCAGTGCAGACGCTACTGATTGGATGGACCAATGGTCTGACTCAGTGTAAGGCTGCTGCCTTTGTTCCTAAGATAATATTATTTGACTGTAGTGCAATCTGTCAACAATGTATGCATCATTTATTTCGGTTACAGTAATTTCAGTTACAATCTTGAGTGTGTGGTCTTTTATCACTGGCTATGTTGTACTCCATGACTCATTGGGTTGGTAACATGCAAGCCCAAATTAGATCAACAAATTGATACTGGGTTTGAACCAGGAAGGCTTAAATGCATCCCCTGAGTCTCTGCATCTTGTGCCACCATGGATCTAGAGGAGAGAAGGGAGCCACACACATTTCCAGCTGAGGCATTGACATCACAGCCCACAACCCTCCTGGCGTAGAAATGCAGGTGATTTGCCTAGAGTGCAAATCCTGTGCTATCTGCTTATATAAAGACTCTTAAGAATTGCTGCCTGCAGGCTCCAGACCCTCCCACTGCACTACCTGAATTCAGCCTGTCATCAGCCTTCTGTTGCCTCACTGCCTGGCTCTCTTGCCCTTGGGCCTGAGCTGCTGACAAGTGCGAACGAAATAGTCAGTATGGTGTCTACCACCTAGACAGCAGTTATATCTATCATAAAACAATAATCAACTTCAATATTAGCTGACAGGTATGTTGACTCTCTCAATGACATACTTGTTGGTCTTCTCAGAATGGCAACCATCAAACCTTTCGCTGACAGAAGCACAGCCTCTAATGTAACAAGGTGGCGTGTGGGAAGACTGTTGTGGATAACTTTGTGTGCAGTCATCCATAGCCCCAGTCCTGTAAATAAAAGAAGGCTGTCTCACAGGTTATAATTAAAGTCCCATCCATCACCGTTAACGGCACCTTTTGAACACAAATCCTTTGTGCAAGTTGTTGAGATCTACAATTAACTTGCAAGTGTCTGTCTTTCGAGAATGGTCAAATGGCTTCTTCCAGAAGAAGGGTGGAAGGATTTTGAACTTCTATCCTACTGAACAATTCATGATGATTCACCCCCTCACACACACACATTTCCAATAGCCAAACCTAGGTGGGTTGATAAATCGCTGTGAAAGTGGTAAGCTGTTTTCTTGCTGTGCTCTGCACATTATGAATGAATGTCTGACCTGGCTTCTTCTGCACAGCTGAAAGTGCTAGAAGGCAATGTCAGAGAAGGAAGAAGGTGAAGACAGTCTGCATTCAAGAAGAGAAAGTCCATAGTTTTATTATTTGTTTTGTTGTTTACATTTCTAACCCTCCTTTTCATGCTAAGCATACAACAATAAAACATAACATTACAATAAAATCTAAATGCAACACGAACAATGTTATCAGAAGTACAGAAAGAACAGATTTAAGCAGAGCAAATGAAATGAGAGCAGCTAAATAAATGAGAGTCTGAAGCCCCTTCCATAATGGCCAAATTGTGGTTAGGCCATTGTGTCGAAACTAGGCTACTGAGTCCTTTGGTGCCAGATAATTATGCTAGATAAGGAATATTTGTTTAAAAATAATAATAATACAGCGACATTGGGGCTTGAAAGCTTACAGAGTGCACATTCCTTCCACACTGACAAATACTATTTGCTGATAGGTTTAAGCTGAGTGTGTGCTGCTTGGTGCTGGATGCAGAGGAGATTGTGAATTAGTAGTAAGAGATTGTGTACATGACATTAAAAGTGATATTTGGCATAAAGCTCCTTGAACATTTGTTGGTGTGGAAGTGATACTCTGTGTGCTATGTGTGGCACCATAGCCTGTACCATACCAACGACTTACAATGTGCATGCTGCAGATGAGGCTGGATTTCGACAGCTCTGTGTTTATCACTTTAACTGGACTACACATTTTTTATTTTATATAATTCATTTTGTTTCATTTACCTCATATTGCTTAGCCCCCCCCCCAATGGGCTGCCCAAAGAGCACCCCGGAACCCACCCTCACTTTTTCAGGTGCATTTGTATTAGCAGAAGGAAATGGAAGTCAGTGTATGTGTCATTCTCGCCCCCCCATCCTTCCCACAAATATATCCCAGCGCTCCATTTCTGGAAATTGGAAAGTGTAGTCTTGTGGACACGTAGTGAGTTATTGACCGCTTAAAGTTTTGAGAGCCAGGTTCCAGCCTGAACTCAACCTCAGCTAGCTTGCCTCCATCCTCCCAGCCTGCACCCCTCACTCACTCATCATCGTTGCCTTGCCTTTTGCATATAGGCGCCTGAACCGCTGGCAAAAATGGCAGTGACTCCCCCAAGTGTCTGACCCAATTGCTACCCTACACTGACTGGAGGGCAGGAATAGGAGTAAAAGAAATAAGAAAAGCATTTGCAAGTTGTAGGGAGAGATGACAGGGCTTTGGGTTGGTTGGCGCACTAGAGTGTGCATTGTTTGAAGGTGTGGCAGGGGGGTTTTGTCTGTCCCTCACAGCAGCCCCCTCCCTTGGTGATCCACAAGCAAACACTAAACCTAGTGACCTTGAACGACTAGTAATCTTACAAATAAATAAATGAAAATCCAGCCTGCAGTCCTTACAGAGTAACCCAACTAATAGCTCTGTCTCGGGTACTTCTGCTCAGAAGTAAGAGAGTATGGAGAGCAAAGGGACTTCCTTCCAGGTGAATGCATCTAGGATTGCCCTATAAAAGGGTAATAAGGAGATGGGCATGTTCTTGGGACCACCCTGTCATTTGGTCGACCTACCATTGAAGCATGGGTGCATGTTAGTACAATATCCCAATGTTGCAATGCTACAACATTTTGATTTCATACAAAATAAGATACAGGAGAAGATGAAAAATCCAAGAATTGTCAATGCCATGGTTTTCAAGATTTAAAAATCCACAATGAACAATCCACCCAGGAAAGGGAGTAAAGTACACCCAAAAATGAAACGAAAAAGAAATGGGGCAAGAAGGGTTGAGACTGGGTGGAAGGGACATGAGCAGTGAGAGGGAAGAGGAGTTAAGAGACAGAGCGGCTTCACATCAACCTGTAAAAGCGCTGCTTAATTGATTTTGAAAACCTTTTTGGGTTATGGGTGGTTAGTGGTTAGTGGAACAGCAGATTTTAACTTAAGAAAAATCAGTATGAAGCAGAAACTTCATATGGTTCTCCTTCCCCCCAGAAAGGAAGGTGCAAGTGACCTGCAAAAGTGCTACTCAAAGTGGTGGTCTGGGAGCCATCAGCTGCTGGTCTGTGTCAGCTCCACCACAGCCCAGGTTGGATGGGACATTTCAGGGAACCATATGTGGTACTGTTCCCAGGCAGAGGGGACAAGAATAGCTGGTCCACCAGATCAGTTAGTTTGAAATGCACTGATCTATAAGCAACAGCATGGATGAGCCATATGCATTTAGGTGAGCTTTCATGTGTGCATTCTGTTGTTAAAAGTTGTTTTGTGCTTCCACCTTTCAGGTTTTGATAGCAAAGCAATGCCCTTTTCACATGGGAATCCTACAAGATAAAGAGAAAACTGAAGCCTGCTCCCGAAGCACTTCTTCTCTTTGGGAGACCAGTAAAGCATATAGTGTTTCTTCTCTACCTCCTGTTTCAATTTCCATTTTTAGTTTCTAAAGACAGAATATAATAAAAAGAAATCATGTATTCATCAAGAATTCTCAAAAGTGTATTATATTAAACTGACAGCACTGATACCACTATTCATGTTGAAATAATTAGCAATTCTGAGGCTATTAATAGTATGTTATACCACTGTTGTAGCCAGGGAAGGCTGAATGAAAAACCTTTTGGTGATTCTTGCTCCTACTAAAGTTTAATTAGCCCAAGTTATTGACCTAATGTTTAATATAACAGTGCACTCTAGAAATGATTGAGTAAAGAGCTCTCAAAGTGAGGAACTTTCCAAGTAAAGGTATTATATTTTCTTTATCCTAGAACAGCATAATAGGGCTGTGAGCATTTAAACTCCTTTTTCTTTTTTGGCAAAGTATTCGTGTAATTGCTAACATCACCTATGGGACTGAAAGCCTTTGTATTTAATTGATGCCAAAGTGCATCACTTTGACAAGGTCAATTTTGCAAGTGGAGCTTTGTGCTGAAGTTTTGATTCTTTCTGAATTAACTCTGATCTATAAAAATTATCAATAAAGAATAATATCTCTGTCATCAAATATAAATAATGATTGCAACTGGAATATTCTGACTTTAATGTACATCAAATTATGGGTAGAAAAGATATATTCTAGAAAGCAGTGTTTTGCAAAGAATGTTAATAGAACAGATTATACAGCCAAATGGAAATAAAAGTTTTCCAAGGGCTTTTTTTCAGCCGGAACTCACTGAAACTCAGTTCCAGCATCTCTCAGGTGGGCACTATTGCCATTATAAGAGAACAAGGGAGGCATTAATGGTGAGTTCCAGCTGCTCTTTTTCTAGAAAAATAGCTTTGCTCAAGTGTAACACAAATTCACCATTGGTGCTTGAAATCCTCGATTATAATGATGTGACTCAAGGTGTGTGAATAGATGCCATTGGATTATACAACAAAAAAGGCCTGTCCCGTGAACCCAAACCATGTGCTGCACCTAGCTGCAGAACAACAAGAATGATCTGCCCATGATCTTAAGGCATAGGCCAGTTCATATAGGGAGAGGTGCTCCTTCAGTTTCTTGGTAACAACAACAACAATTTATTATTTGTACCCTGCCCATCTGGCTGGGTCTCCCCAGCCACTCTGGATGGCTTCCAACAAAGATTAAAAATACATTAAAATGTCACACATTAAAAACTTCCCTAAACATTATCATTTAGAGCAGAGGATTTCAACCTTTCTGAGTCCACGGCTCCCTTGACCAACTACATTCTTTCTGCTGCACCCCTGTGGGGCTCAGGAGCCCAGTTACATCACCCCTTGCCTGCAGAGCCGGCAGTCTCTCACCCTTTTTCAAACAACCTCCCTCTTGGATGATTCACTCAGCCTCCTCTCCTCTCCCCTCTCCTTGAGAGTCCTCTGGGCAGCTGCAGCTGCTGCCCCTGGTCTCTGAGCTGCTGCCCCCTACCCCAAAGAGAGGTGCCTCCTCACACTGCCCCACAAGCAGCACCCCGCCCCCTGGCCAGCACCAGTGGCACCATTTGCCTGAGGAGCTTGTAGCCAGGGCTGCTGCAACAAACAGCTGTGTAAAACCTTGGGAGGCAGAGATGCAAGAGGGCATCAGAGGAAAGAGGGAAGGAAAGAGGGGCAGAGACCAGGGTTGCCCATGGCACCCCAGACCCATCATTCAAGGCACACCAGGGGTGGCATGGCACACTGGTTGAAAACTATTGATTCAGGGCAACTGAGTAGGTTTATTCAGAAGCATCCTTTTGTTTTTAGGAAGACCTACCATCTAGTAAGTATGTTAGGATAGGTATTCTAATCTGGAGAAATCCCATTGTATGTATATCTACTCAGCTATTTAATAGTATTTTCCACTACAAAGGTTGAGGTGTGGGGACATTGATAACTCACTCAATGGTGTTGGAATTTATAATCACATAGTGAAACATCTACTGTAAATAAGATGGTAGTTTGTAAGAGAATATCTTCCCATTCCCAAATGTTAAGTCTCTCTCTGTGTGTAACTAGGTATCTGTGCACATGATGGTAGAAGCTAGGAGACAGCAGTAAGAAATACATATGTGCATATTCTTGCTCCTTTTTGGTAATTTTTATTGGGATGTACATAGAGTTGCCCAGTTTTATAGAGAAGCCCAAGAGGCAGTGCCTGCCTTACTTCTGCCACCCAGCCTGTCACCTCCGCTACCAGTGGAGAAGAGACAGTGGTATAGGATAATGGTTCCCAATTAGCTAAGTACTGCAGACTCCTGGCCAAACCATAGACCCCCCCCCCCACTTTTGAAAATTTTGATATCTCTGTGGTAATTTTTGTTATGTGAATGGTGCTGCAAACCCCCTGGGTGGATTACGTGGACCTCCCGGGAACCACTGGTTTAGGGTGAAATCTTGCTAGATCTCACACAGTGCATGAGATATCACAAGACCTCAGTGACAAGGTCACACAAGGTCTCACTGGAAGTTTGCACTGCTGCCAGTGCTTTGCAGGCACTGCCACACAATGCTGGGCAGCAGCAGGGAAGCTACACCTTCCTGTTTCACCTCAAGCTGTGAAATGGGAAAATGTTATTTATGTATGCCACTACTGCGGCTCATGTTTCGTTAGCCCAAAAATGGAAAATGAGCGAAGTCCTGACTAAAGAAGATTGGCAACTTAAACTGATGGAATATTTGCAGCTTGTGGCTAGCATATAGAATAAGAGAACAAGAAGAACATACATTTAAAGATGATTGGAAATTTTTTATTGAATATATGGAGGAAAATTATGTTTATTTGAAGACGTGGGCAGCATTAAGATAAATTCAACAGTGTAAATAAGTTTTGATGGCTGTAATAATGGAATACTGAATGGTATAAAATGAGCCATGGAAAGAAAGGAAGGGGAGTCATTGATATTTTAAGGTTGTTTAAGTGAATATTCTAAAATGTAAAACACAAATTTAATAAAAATTATAAAAAAAGAAGAAATGAGATGCACCACTGCTATTCTTAAGGTAAGGAATTTTTTGAAAGGGATAGTGAATGAGATTCAAGGAATGACAGGTTATAGACTACCATTAGAGTACTTGCTTTTCCCAACACAGAGTCAATGTCTACATAGCAAAGTATGGTGTAAGGCTCAGGCAGTTTGTCCAAATACAACAGAAGATCATGAATTATGAAGAAGAGTGTCTTCTGAACTGTATATTTTGGAGTGCTGAATGCTAAATCTTCAATAGATTATTTTGCTTTTTCAAAAAATTATTATCTATAGCACCCACACATCAACTACATCAATTGAAGAGCACGAGTTTATCCTGAAATGAACCCCTGTTTCCTTTCCTTCATCAGTTATATATCTGGAAGAGAGAGTGGGCGTTTGTAAGTAGCATTTCATGCATCCCTTCTTCCACACATTAAACCAGAAAGGGCATTACTATTTTTGTAACTCTTTGATAGGAAAGCTCTGCCTCTGGTAGAGTTTGTAAATTATAGGCACCCCGATCACTTTCAGCTTTCTCCCTTTTCATGTGTTTATGTTGAAACATTACTTCTCAAAAATGAATTTGATACAATTGCACACAACACCAGTGAAGCTGTTCCACTCACATGTGCCATTTCCACTTGTGCAAAGGTGAAGGGTAGTGCCTGTGATTTCTATGTATCCCCATGTCCCACAGAAAGATGGTTATATCTCCTCATTGTTATATCTCCTCATACCTCACTGAATTCCAGAGAGTGCTCAAACCACTATGCATGACTTTTGGAGATATGCAAGGAGCCGCAGTAGGAGAGAAGACTCAATAAAGCCACATTCTTGCTCTTGCCACACCCAAAGCAACTGAGGTGGACAGCCATCTTAGCTGACCTCATGCATGCGGGCACACACACATACACACACACACACACACACACACTTCCAGCAAAAATAGGACGCTGGGCTGGGCACTGAGTCATTTATGCTTGGTCTGCCTTTTCCTCAGCCTTCTTTGGCTTCACAACACCCATGTTCCCACTCTTAATTCAGTACAGACACTGGCTGGCTGCCTTTTGGGGAGCCGAGTAAGAGAATTCCAGTCATGATTCTTAAAAAAGGCTTTTTAAAACAACAACAACAACACAAGTGCCACAAAATCATGGAAAGCTTTTGAGTTCCCCAGAACTCTTCATTAAGTGGGATATTACATAAAACAGGGAAGGAGGGGGGGGGGGTAAAAAGTACAAAAATTAGGTTGGGTGTTGTATAGGTTTGCCATACATCCAGATTTTCCCAGAAACTACTGGGTACTAGGATTTCGAAGGTAGAATTGATGTCAGGTGCTTTGTCCTGTATTATGTTAGGCAAGTCGATAGAAAAAATGCATGTTATTTTTTTTAAAAAGCTCAACAACTTTCATCCTGTTTTGTTTGTTTTTTTACTTTTTGAAATATGGCAACCCTAATGTTGTAGCTATAAGATCACTGGCAGGTCTCTGCTGAAGCTTTGATTCTTGGAGGATAAAGAAGCAATGGCTGCTCCCATTTAAAAAACGAAAACACACGAAAAACACAAAGCCTAGCTGTTACCCAGATCTTTTCAATGTCTGAAGAAAATGCACCAGTTCCTGGTTAGGCAAAAAGCAGAAGTGAAGAGCACTTCATGGTTCTGTAGCCAAGCCAATGTTTGTTTTTAATCAGATACTCTCTCAAGGACACTTAACACAGAATAGTTTCCCCTTAAAACATTGTACCACTCTGTTGTAGTAGTTACAATCAGAGTTGTAAGAGGGTAGAATTTTGCCACCCTTTTAGTGCATACTAATATTTGAAGTAGGGAATTAATTCACTTTGGTGATTGTGAGAGTATAGTTTCCAGAATTAATTAAACTTGGAGTGATATTGGTCTGTGATTCAAGTCTTTATTATTAGTATACCATGCAAATAATTTTCTTACCCTTGGGAGTCTACATATTTTGATTAATATTTTCTGTTTAAATACAATTCAGATACAAACCAGTTAAACAAGAAAACTTGGATTTGAGCTAATAAAAAGCTGGCTGAAATCAATAGAACTTAATTGTCTTAAATTAACATTAATTTATCTATATTATGTCTTCAGCTGAGAGTACCCAATCTCATTTTAGAGAATATTTTGTTCTGTTTAAAAACTAGTTTACGTGAGCTGACACATATATTCAGAAATATACTTTGGGTTCCAATAGTTGGGTCTCTGAGCAAGTATATATCTTAATTGTGTTACCTCAGTCACACAGCAAACTCGGTGGTATGTCTGTAACATATTTCTCTTCCTTCTCTATTTCAATCTAAATTAAGCTTAAAGTCCATTTAAAATATATTGGGAAGAAAACAACAAGAACCAAACCAAAATATTCCCAGAGAGGAATATTTTAAAAAGGGCCCCAAATTTTTCCAGAGCACCTTAATGAGGGTTAAAGGTCACTGCTAAATAAAACTATGAAGCAGAGGACCAAGATCCTGTTTCCATTTTAATGTGCCTCTTGTTTATGTTTTGCCTTCTAAAGGGAAAAGGCTGAAACAATTCCACAGGCGGGGAGGCCACAAACAGACTGGGCATTGCAGCTGGAGGGGGAAAGAGTTCTACTCCATAATGCTGAGGTGAATGTTAGTTCACACAGCAGAAAGACAGTTATGAGAAGCAGAATATTCGCACACAAAACTTTGGCTCCATGTGTTTCAGGCCAGCTGGAACTAAACTCTTTCCTCAGCAAGTACCAGAATTGATTTCTCAGAGTAGTTTCTTGCTTCAACAATGTCAATTGGATGAAGATTGACATCAGACCATTTGGAGGCATTATTTGCCCCCCACATTTATCTCAGGAGCATGGCAGGCTGTTTCCCCTGATAGCACTGCTGAGGTGGTGAAGTATGAAAGAATGGTGGAACTGTGGACCTTTTTGAAGTGTGATGGAAGCAAATATGCCTGGGCTCACTACTAGTGGCTGAGGTGAGAAGGGGGAAGCGACTTGGCCGCTGTGCCCTTCCGGGTGCTTCCAGGCACTTTCTTGAGGTTAAAAGGGTTATGGTTCTGCTGTGAAAATGGTTTGTGGTACTGCTTTTTTTTTGCTATAGGAAGAAAAGAGGCATATAAAATTATTCATGGTGTGAAGAAAGGTTGTCTCCCTCACCAGTGAAACCGAATGTTGGGAGATATAAGACATACAAAAGAAAGCACTTCTTCATCCAGCACACGGTTAAAACCATGGAATCCGCTCCCACAGGGTGTGGTAATAGCTATCAACTTGGACAGGCTGAAAAAGGGGATTTAGACCAAACTTGGTCTGTGAGCATGTAATAACATTTGTTGTTGTTGGAATTAGACAAAATAGTGTACAATAAGGCTTTCAGCAGTTACTATATAGTACCTCCAGGATCAGAGTACCTCCAAGATCAGAGAAGGATGCCTCTGAATGCCAGCTGCAGAGGAATATTAATAGGTGAAGGCAATTCTGCTTGTGGGCTTCCCATAGTTGGCCACTATGGAAACAGAATTATACTGGGTTCCACTAGACTGTCACTCTTTTCCAGGACGAATTCAGTTGCTTACAGGTAATTGAAGTTTGTATAATTAAAGTGAGTCAAAGTGTTTTGTTGCATCACATCTACTTGAAAAAAAAAACATTTTTGCAGTTAGGGAAGTGATGGGGAAATGCACCAAAAGTATGAGATAATAAGCAACTGACAGGAAGATATATGACCTCACAAACAAATCAGGATGAATGCCTGTCGCTGAATACTGACCCCACAACAAATCAAAGTGAAAATGCCCACATTTTGTAACCTCTGCACAAGCTTTGTGCAGTCAGGATGAATGCAGACCCTGCATTCTGAGAGAGTAGTGTGCACATTGGAAGGAACAAGAGAGAAGCCTTTTGCTGTCTGAAATATTGAAAGCTTTGAAGATGGCTCTTTTTAAAAAGAAACCTCACTTTTGCATCCAATCTAGCCTGTATCTTCATATACATCAAGTTCATTCTGATGCTCTTCAGGGTGTACCATTAAACAAAGATAAAAAGCTCCTGCAGCTTTAGCACTGCCATTCAAGCTTTCAAGCTTTCAAGGTTCTAGCAAATCTAAGCATAGTTCATGCATTTCCTGCAAAGCTTCTCTTTTAGAGTATTGTGACATTTCTTCTCATTTTAAAGATATTGTGCAAATCACGTATACTAATGGTCTACAATCATATTATTAACGACTGCTTTATTACATGAATAAAGTTGAAATACCCCACCTTTGCATCTACAATTTCACCTTCATATTCTAGATTCTCAAAAGCAATTATGAAGTTTTCTTTTGCTAGTGGGGGCAGATATATTCCCACCCACCCAGTGTAATAACATAGACACACACAACCTGGTTAAGTAGTTATGATTTGGCGGTATAATGTTAAGAGGTCTGGTTTTATTGTTCTTGGTCAATGTCAAGAGGGGTTAGATGCGGAGGGACTCCATTCAATGAGAATCAGATGTAGGCCTACATTTGAAACATTTTGCAAGGCTAAAGGCATTTGCACATATATTCACCCTCAAGTATATCAATTCATCATAGGGAAAATGAATTTAGACCATTATGCTTGTTACTTTAGAGCATGAGTCACATTACGGGTTTAAACATTAAAAAAGAAGGCAGTTAAGCTAGGGTCAAGAAAAAAATATACTATGAAAACAAGAGGGTGATAAGTCTTTAGAAAACAAAGGATAAACATGCAGGACTAAATCTGACCATTGTATTCTCCTGGCAGAACTTCATTTGTTTCAGGTGGAGAGGGCCAGTCGCTGGAAGGAACTAGTTCAGTTTAACAACATTCATTGAATTAGTTCAAAAATATCTGAACCCTACCTGAAAGTAGTCCCCGTAATCATCACATGAAATGAACCCTGAAACAAGTTTATTTTGGGGTATAACTTTGAAGAATTTCTAATTCATATTTAAGTTCATTTTCTTACTTGTGCTTTTTATGTGAGCCCAAACTAGTTCCATTTTGTAAAATACAAAGATGAACTTGAATTAGTTCCTTTCTGGACATATTGAACTAGAACTAGTTCCTTTAAAAAACTTTCCAATCTCTACATGGGGCCCACTGTTGTTGAAAGTATAGGTGTGCTGGGATTAGATTGTTCTATTACACAAATTGTAGAAGACATGAGTTAATGCAGTCAAATGATATAGGGCTGTAAAATCCAACATTGCTTAAGTAGAAGCAATCCCATGCAATGGATCTTTCCCTTCCCTTCCTTTCCCGCGCAGCCTCCTGTATCCCCCATAATCCTTCTCTCCAGAGCGTTGAGAAGACCTACCAAACATTGTGGAGTGTGTCATA
Source organism: Podarcis gaigeae (assembly GCF_964106915.1). NCBI lineage: Eukaryota > Metazoa > Chordata > Lepidosauria > Squamata > Lacertidae > Podarcis > Podarcis gaigeae. The sequence goes on along the minus strand of NC_139678.1, from coordinate 39,170,360 downwards.
TCAGGCTGCAGCAGGAGTTGGAGAATCTCCTGAAATCAGATGGAGGCATCTTGTACTCCACTGGCTCAAGATTCTTCCACCTAATTAGGGTGACTACCCATCCCCTGTAATTCCACACTACTTTGCTCACAATGTTTAGTAGGTCCTCTCCACCTTCTAAAGAGGCCTCCTGGGGTGGTGGTACAGATGGCTACAGGGAAGAGGGAGGGGGGAATTTCAGGTGCCCACCCTAGTTCTCTTTCTAGCCCAGTATTGCTGCTGTGGCTTTCCCATCACTTGCTACCTGATATCCTTTTAAATGGAAACACCAGGAGCTGAATCTGGGAGCTTCTGCATACAGATCATGGCCTCCACCGCAGAGCTATGACAATGGAATGTGATATAATTAACTGTGCAAATGAAACTGAAGCTTGGACACCCATCTGAGCCACCATAATAAATGAATGCATCCACTTATCCTGACTTCCAGTTATGTCAGTGGCTGACCCTGAGTTGAATCTTCTGTGTATGTATCAAATTTAATATCACTTCCACCACATGCCTAGAAGAAAGCAGAGCCTTCCACCTCGTCCACCCCGGATAGGCACTACAGGACCCAATAGTCATGAGAATTAGCAATTAGTGTGATGCCCTTGTGAGAGAATAATACAGATTGTATTTTTGGTGGGGTGTTAAAGTTGGCCAGAGCACCACTATACGCATAATTGAAGAAAGTCCCTTTTCCCCTTGCAACATAAAACTCATTATGCTAACAATGTCACAATTACCTGATTTATAAAATATAAAAAACCTGTTTAAATAATGTTCTAAACTGCTAACAAAATAGCTAACAATTAAAAAAAAGGATTGAAGTTACCACGGGGAAAGAAGCACTTCTGCTAACACTCCTAAATGTCCCTTAACCATGTACTCCTACTTACTTTCATAATGATTGCATGTTTTCCCTTTGGGCCCACTAAAGTATTTAATTGCAATTACACTCATTTACATAGCAGATGAGGCTAATTGCTGGTATTAGTTACCAAATGTATGCTTGCATTGTGAGGCTAAAAAAAATGCCCTACAGAAAAGAATACGACGATGCCTCTAATTAAGGAGCTATGAGTCAAAGTGAGCTTGTTCAGAGATGTAAATATAGAATCAAGTGTTGTTGTTTTCCCAGAGCTCTCTGGTGCAGTTGATTACATCCCAATATTTTCCCATATCCCATATATAAGTCAGGTGGAATATGAATATGCATGTTATAATAAACAACATTATTATTATCACAACAGATGTATTAAAGGACAGTGCCTAGATATTATGCTACCAAAAATGTCAGTTCAGTGTCCGACAAATATTGTGGCCCTGCTGATTAAAAGATGATACACTCACAAGCATACCTCACACAGCGTATTTCCTTAACAATTCCAGGCTCTTCCAGGTTCTTAGAAGGAATGCTCTTCTTTGGAGCACTTCCAAGAGGTCAAGGAAACCATTCTAATATGCCAACATGGACTATCAGAATTCCTAAGGCTCTGAATGGTGTCAGGACATGTCTACTTGCCAAATAATTCATTTTTCTTCTTTTTTCAGTTTCTAGAGCCATGCTAGTCTGTTGCTAGACATGCAGGTGGTTATGGGTGTTGAGATAACTAGAAAACCTTTGGGTCCCTTCTAACTCTACAATACCATGATTCTATTATCTTCTACTCGGTGAGAATGGTACACATTATGCCCAGTCATTTCAGTGACATTTGTGCAGGAAACGTTAGTGATTTTGATATTTGCTGTACAATATTTTCCATCTTCTGCTGCTTTTCACACAAGTTGAGTAAAATATGCATTTGGATAGTGCTCAGGTTATTTAATGGCCTCTTTGCATGTGCATCTTCTCAAAGGAATATCTGACATATTTGGAGTATAAATTGCTTCACCGCTACATACTATGCTAAGATGAAATTCCATTCGGCTTAGCTACAAAGGTCATTTTGTGAAAAAAGACTGGCACTCGGCCAAGTATCAGCCGGTCCCTATTTTCTCTGCTAAAGAGAAAAGAACAGAAAAGCCTCCAAGTCAACCAAAATTACATTCTTCAGACTGCAGTGTCTCCGTCTTATGTGCAATGCTCCTTTAAAATGTATACCCTTGGAAAACTAATTCTCAATTTCGTGATGACAGGGGTCATGCAAGTGTCATTCTTCAAATTTGTGTGAAAATCCCTTTCAAGTACTCTGGGCTCTTTTGTTTCGTCTCACTTCTTGAGAACTCATGTAGTGTAATTACTTAGCTATAGCACAGAATGTAAACAGGACATCCTTTCAGATAGGAGATCCCAGCATGTTGTAAAGTAAATGTTGTAGTTCTTGTGCTGTTCTGGAAGCAGCCCCGAGCCAAGTACTTCACAAAAGAAGATGCAGTAGCTGGGAAGCTTGCCTGCTATTGTAGGACATAAACTCAACCTTTATGTTTTCTTTCTTTTCCTTTTCCTTTTTTTTTTAAAAAAAGTCTTGAGTTGTGGCTTCTGGCTTCAGCCAGTAAGAAGTATCCTTGTGTCACAGCAACCCCTGCAGGCTAAATATCATTCTAATTTTCCTCTGGACAAGAGTTTATGATTATGTTCGAACCATGCAAAGCATGGTATACTACACAACCTGATGAGTCTCTGTTCATTAAAAATCATCATCATCATCAGTGGAATCTTCTGCAGCTTTCCCAGTGGGGAAACAGAAACATTATGGGATTTGTTGTTGAGGGTGCAGCATTTGGAGTAATAGGCTGAAGCAGGGGGATTTTTTTCCCTGCTTGGAGATGGGGGTTGTGTCATCTTGCTGCTATATATAGTTCCTATTGAAATATTTGCACATCTGTTTTAATGTGGTGTCTATTTTTAATGTTATTTTGTTAGCCACCTTTGGATTTCTGGGATTTCTGTTATTGTTGGCACCCGTCTGTCTCGGGAGACAATGGAGGAGTGTGCCTTTGGGGGTGAAGCCAAACTGTTGTGGCTGTAGAGAGCAATTCAGGAGGGATATAAATCTGTGTAAGTCAAAATAAGTACAATGGTTGTTTGACACCAGCAGAAAGCACCTACAGGGCTGGGCATGCAATTTTCACTGATCCTTCTATTTGTGCCATATTTCATGCAGTTCTAGAGCCAGTGTGGTGTAGTGGTTAGGAGCGGTAGACTTGTAATCTGGTGAACCGGATTCACTTCCCCACTCCTCCACATGCAGCTGCTGGGTGACCTTGGGCTAGTCACACTTCTTTGAAGTCTCTCAGCCCCACTCACAGAGTGTTTGTTGTGAGGCAGGAAGGAAAGGAGAATGTTAGCCACTTTTGAGACTCCTTCAGGTAGTGATAAAGCGGGATATCAAATCCAAACACTTCTTCTTCTCCTCCTCCAGTTCTCAGGAATAGTTTTTCAAGGAGTGGAAAGCAGTGCAGTAGGGGGAGAAGGGGGCAGTCAAAATTGGGCACCCCATCTTGCACAACGCTGGTGCAGAGCTGCTATTAGACGCAACCCTTTGCATCTGCCCCCCGCAGCCCAAACATGTCAAGATAAGAAATACACCAAAAGCATATTTAGTACCACATATTCATTTTTCACATTAATCACACAGCAATTAGTTACCGCTTCTCAGTGAAGGTGGGTGCAGCAATGCTGATATGTATATCTTTGTCAAATGTATAAGCATACAAGTCATTTCCTACATAGAAGTAATATCTCTGCAGGAATATCAGCAAACATGAAGCAGTCCTTGGTCCACCAATGTTGTCTGGAAGAATCAGATACTAACTACCGAAATCAGCCTCTCCAACTTCCTCTTCTTTCCTCTCTCTCCCTCTCTGTAAGTTGGTGAACAAATTCGTGAGCAAACTGTTTCGCTTTGCTCATAACCCTTAATAAATGTAAACCAAGATTTCAATTAACTGATAGTCATCAGCAAAATATCTTCCGCAGAAAATAGTCTCTCAGCAGAAAACGCTCCAGAGGCATGGCAGACAAAGTGCAACATGCCCACCCTTTCATGCCATGCTATAAAGATGGCTAATTAAGTGTAAATAAAATATGCAAATGAGCCATGACCCTCTGGCACATGGTATATTTTCTTAAGATTCTAGACAAGTTATCTAACCTGGTGTTAGACATGTTTGCATTGCGGCAAATGTCTGATCTGTGTCTGAAAGAAGGTAAAATTATTGATATATTATTAACAGTAATACATCAGTTTAAGACCACTGTACTTGGTGGCATTAAAGTATAGGATTGGGTTAGGGACAGGCAAAACTGTATCCAGTCATGACACTGTTGCATCCATAATTCCGTCCAGTTCCAGTTCCTCATTCATCTGCATTATTAAAAATCTTCACATTACACACACACACACATATTAAAATAGTATTTTCTCTCAAAATCCATATTTAAATACGTATTTTCTCTCAAAACATGTATTTCAATGCTTATTTGTATATACTTTTGCTTTTTACATGGCAATGTTGGCAGAAAAATTCAATGGATAGCTGCGTTCCAATTTGCAGGCTCTTCTAAGAGATTGGCTCATATAATTTCATAAAGGGATTTGCAAATTTCAGAATCCTCAGCATCCCCATATGGAATTTACATCTCCCAGTACCAGGGCAAGGGAGCAGTAGAGAAGAATCTGTTAGCGCCGGTAAGAGGGGAGATGAAGAAGGGGCAAGACAACCACTCTGCTGTCCCTTGTTTCAGTAGCATCTGGCAAGGCAGAGCAGCGTTCCTGAACTGGCTCTTCAACACTCTGCATTATTGCCAGTTACCAAGAGTGGGCAAGGCAGCGGGCAGCTCAGTGTAGTGTGGGCACAGCTGCAGAACCCATCAAATGCTCCCAACCTGCGCCACACCAAGCTCCCGTCTGGCTACTACTGCCTGGCTTTTCATCCTAAGGGTTGCCAGTGACATCCCAAGTTCTTTCATCTAGAGGCAAGCACAATACATCTGTCCAATCACTGCCCTGCAATTGTTCTGCTTGTGCAGCAGCCCTGCTAGCAGGGAAAGGATCAGCCCGCCCAAAAGCCACTTACAGTAGATTTGTCCCCAAATCCCTCTTCTGAAAGACATTACTTTGTTGCATCGTGATATCCTTCCATTTTCAAAACTGCTATAGTAGGCGGTTAATTATCCCACTCCTTCTGCACAGCAAAGTAATTGTGATTTATTGATGGATAAATACAGCATTTGAATGGAAATTAAAGGTAATTAAAAGGTCTGTTTTATGATCAGCCTGAGGAGATACGGCTAAGCAATAAAAAGAATTTACTGTAAAGGGCCGTTCTCACCGAACTGGAAAGCCAGTCTGACCTGAGGATTAGCTTGTGAGAAGACTCTGGGGTCTTCTTGGGCTAGGCAACCAAACGGAAGGTTCTTTGAGATGCCATAACACTACAGTAGTCTGAATTAGTCTAGAAGAATCAGTCAGGTGAGCTACTTGGGGAAGGGAACCCTTAGCAGATTTCAAGTATTATAGCTCTTTTCAAGTGTTACAGCTAGAATAAAATAAGGGGCCTCAGGAGCAAGTACAGTAAATCCACTCCTGCTTGGTCGCCATTTTAATCACTTTCCAATACGTGGAAGGCAGAGGTTTGAAGTAGGGAGCCTACCATACTCATGGAGGCTTCTCCCCATTTTTCCGATGGGGGGTGTGGTTGGCCACTGTGGAAGACTAGATGCTGGATGAGAGAGAGGCATTTATTTATTTATTTATTTATTTATTTATTTATTTATTTATTTATTGCTACATTTTAAAACATAACTATAAATACATTATGCCACAAAAACCAAACAACCCCTGTGGTAACCAGAGGCAGCCACACCCTAGTAAGAGGCCTTTTGTCTCATCCTGAAAGGGCTCCTTTTGCATTCTTCTCTTTGGATTTGATTAATGGCACACTTGCTAAATAGGTTAACTTTATGGTACACTATATTCCACTGGTGGCATTATATGAATCATTAACCTTAACTTACCTCCCTGTGATTTAAAGCCAAACATTTATACACAAACAATTTCCCCCTTAATTATTAAGTGCATTTAAACAACAGAACAAGAGCGTTGCACGGGGCACTGCTGAAATTTGAGACCCTAAGGTCTCACCGTTGCTAGAGCACCTCAGTTTGAGTCCTGTAGGTCAGCTTGAAGGTATCTGCCAATAGCTAAAAATCATATTCCAAGAACATGTGACCTCAAGGATGACTTCTTTATACCTTATCTATTTGTCTAGGGCTTAAAATATAAAAAAAACAAACCATGAAGGTGGTTTATCTCCATCTGACATGTAATGGATGGTGGTATAACATCCAACGGGTGCTACAGCGCAAAACTGCACCAACACTTTCCTGAACACAGCCTAACACTGAGGTGCCAATACTTCCAATTCTCAAGCCACAGAAGGAATGATTATGCAAAGCCACATTTATGGGCGGCACATGTGTTAGGTAAACAGCAATAGTATTTATCTATCCTTCCTAGCAATTGTTACAGAAGGGCCACAGTTCAGGGGTGCGCTACTGCAAAATATCCCAGGTTCAATCCCTGCTATCTCCATGTAGCACTGGGAAAATTTTGTCTGAGAGCCTGGAAAGCTCTTGCTTCCTAAATTTGGGCACAAGGGGCCATAACTCACTAGGAAAGCACAGGATTTTGCATTCAGGAGGCACCGGGTTCCACCTCTTGCATCTCCAGGTAGGGCCAGGAATGGGTTAGGGTCTGACTAAAATCCTTGATGGCTACTGCCAGGCAATACAGACGATATTGAGCTACATAGATCCAATGGTCTGGTTTGGCATAAAGCAGCTGCCTACGTACCAGAATGGAAATGAGCGGAGATAAAATAAAAGAGCAATCTGATTGATTGATTGTTTAATCCATCCGCCTAATTATTTTGAATTTCATTTTTAAACTTCTTCATATAAGATATCTGTCAAATCTTCATCATGGGAATCATCTCTGTCATATCTCTATTATGTTTGTCATCATTCATACTCAATGGATTCTCATGAATCAGATGCACAGAAAACAGAATTTAATATACCTTTCAATTAACCAGTTTGGTAGGTCAATTCAGAATCTGTAGGAGACAACAAAGACCTCCATACTGCAGTAAGAATTTACTTCTACACCACCAGTTCATTACCTAGGTGAGGGAACACCTTAAATAAAATACGAGACCAAGAGAATAGCAAGATGAAGCATCCTGTAGGAACCCAATATTTATTAGAGCTATTACAACAGGACATAGTTGCCAACCGGCTGCTATGCAGAATTGCTAGTTAAAAAACTGCACCCCAAGAATCTGATGCAGGCCAGAAGCTTCTCAAAGAGACAGGAACCCCAGCCCTGACTAAACTGGGTTCCTATAGGATGCTCCAGCTTGCTATTCTCTTGGTTTTGTGTTTTATTTAAGGTATTCCATTTCCTGGGTAATGAACTGGTGGTGTAAAAGTAAAATCTTACCACAAGACCTGAAGGGAATATTGCTATATATGAAACTAATCATCTAGTAGCCATTAGTCCATCTAGGTCAATGTTGCATTGAAAGGAAATGGGGGAGGGGAGAGTTTGGGGTTATGGGCTAGATCAGGCACCCCAAACTTGGCCCTCCAACTGTTTTGGGACTACAGTTCCCATCATCCCTGACCACTGGTCCTGCTAGCTAGGGATGATAGGAGTTGTAGTCCCAAAACAGCTGGAGGGCTGAGTTTGGGGATGCCTGGGCTAGACTGATGAAAAGCAGGGGTTAGAGGCAAGGTGCATGATTTATAAACATTGGATGGGCTTATAAAACCCATCCAATGAGTGGTGGCAGCTACTAAGATGTGGAATTTTCTCCCCAAGAAGTGCATCTGATACCTTCATCATGTCTTTTTCTTTGTGTGCTGAAAATGAGGCTCCTTACCCTGGTCTTTGACACCTGAGCTATATATACTTTAGCACTCACCTATTCTCCAGAGCGTAATTTGTTTTAACTGTTTTAAATATAACATTTTTAAATTGTTGTAACCCACCCTGGGACCTCGGGGTGAATGGCAGGTAAGAAATCTAATGTCCTGGCTGACTCCCAACAAGCAGAAGCAGAGGCTCTTACTTTGAATAGAGATATCTCTGTCCAGGCAAGGAACAGCACAGGTTCAACAGCAGACCAGCTCTCCAGAGTCACAATTCAGGAGTTCAGGAGCAGGGCTTTGAAAGATGAGGCACACACACTCACAAGACTCTATCACCGTGTGGAAATAGTGGGATCGCAAGCATGCACTCCTTTAGAGTAGGTGGGTTTGCTCCCATATGCAATGGTGGCACCTGGTTCTTGGCAACAAGACTGCATCCTCCTGCTCAGGCTTCTGTTCAGTCACTGCTGCATCCTGTTCAGCCTCCTCCTTTGGTTGATCAAAACCCACCCAAGCTTCTCTGAGCCTTCCCACTCGGCTGGAAAGTTGGAGACCTTCCCTCACCTTCAATCAGGATCCCTACAACTCAGTTCCCCATTCCAACTCTAAGCTTCTATGCTTCTTCATCAGAACTTGCCAAGTGAAGGTTTATCTCAACAGTTCTGTAGAGCTCACAACATCTAACTCCTATTGAATAATGAATTAGTTATGGGTTGTTCATTATTTCCGGGTTGTTTGGTTTTCCTGGTTATTGCTGGGTAGTTATTTTTTTAAAAATAATAGCAATAACCAATCATTTCCATGCCAAGTCAAGACGAACAGGTATGTATTTTTATATGACTACAAATAATAATATATTTCATAGAAATATTGAAGAGAAATGCCACTCACAATAGCTAAGGCCGTATTTGCAAAAGGCAGAATGGAATCACAAGTCAAACTTGTTATTTGGGAAAATTTTATCAGAAGGGCAGAAATAGTAGTACCATATGTTTGTTTCCTTGCATAGTCACAGGCTTTTAATTACATCTAATTCAAAATCATAACATTTTTCATGAGATTTTGTTGACATGCTCCAATGATTTAGTTATTGCGGTGGTTACAAATGCTTACATTCCAAAAAGTCTTTGTGCCCATGAACATTACACCACTGAACATCTATATCCAGCACTGAAATATGAAAGTTTGCCTTTTGTGCATTTCCAAACACATCATTCTTCTATAAATTCTATTATTGTGCTCCTTTTGGACAAAGTTATAATGCAACCTAATCTTTAGGCAACAGATACAGTTTTGACCAACTGTATTTGGCAAATATCAAGTTCACAACCAGCTCAATATCTGATCCATATGCTATCTAGGGACTACAATGCATCCGTCAGAGACAAAAAGCCGAATCTTCTGATCTCAATGGCTCCTTCCGTTTATCTTCTAATTGCTCTAAAACCAAGTAATGCATATGGTGACAGATAAGAAGATATTATTATCAGTAGGAATACTATTAAACAAGTTTTATTTCCTATAATTAATTGGTAAGATGCAGAGAAATATAAGAAGATCAGGAGCTTCTCCTTCTCACTCTACTCACCAACCTTCCTCTTCTCCTGCCTCAGTTCCCTTCCCCGTTTCCTTCTCCAGGACTGCAATATTTCTCCCCTGCCTGCCTCATTTTCCTGCCCCAAGACTACGATATTTCTTGTTTCCTCAGCTTCTGAACCCACAAAAAGGTCGCTATAGTTTCCCCCCTCCCCTAAGACCACCCTCTCTCCCATCTACAGAGCGTGTTCTCCAATAAATGAGAGCACGTGTTGCGGTGTGGGCCACCGAGCCAGGCCTCTTGTTGCCAGGCAGGTTAATAGTTGTTGCCTGGCATTGTGATTGGATAACCGGGTTGCTGGGGCAAATTGTATATTGCAAATTGGGTGGGTGGGACCATAGTCTTTAAATATTGGTGCACTCTGGTTTCTCTTTCTCTTTGCAGAGTGCATCGGATCACCCGCCCGCCCTCTTTTCTGGTTGACCTTGCTTTGCCTGTCATGGGGTCGTCTGCCTTGGTGCAGGGGCCTAGTAGGAATTTTGCCATTTGGTGATTGGCTCTGCCATTTGGTTTTTGCCTACTACTCAGCAATTCGTCACAACTTGTAAGGTTGCGGTTAGGCATTGGTTATAATATGCTGGTGGTGGAGGGGTCAGGATAGGCTGTGCCTGCCCCTCCTATTGCGCTGAAGGGAATTCCGTTAAAGGAATCCTGGGGCTTGCCACGATTTCGTCCAATCCCTGTCATGGGACCAGGGCCGCCCAATCCCTGTCATGGGAATCCTTGTCATAGGACCAGGGCCGGCAAGCTTTCGGGGAGCTGCTGGGGTGAGCGGCGTGGGTCCAACGCTTAGCTCAAATGACCCCCAAGTTTGACTTTCCCTTCTACTGGCTACCGATCAGACCTCGGGATGTCAGTTCTGTCCCAGGTGGAGGGACAGAAAGTCATAACCAATGTCTAAACAACCACTCACTGATTTTGTATTTTAATAAAGTTGTGGCCAAAATAGTGCCCAAAAAACCAAAACTAAATTACGTGTTATGTGTGAAGTTATTTGAGGGGTGGCCTGGGGACCTACACACGCAACTCACCCACAAAGGACAACAGAATCTCTCCTACAGCTGCCCATACCTCTATCTCCTGGGGAAAAACCCTCTTTTGGTGCCTAGGAGAGATGGGAGGAGGAAAATCTCCCTGGAAGGTCATGGCAGGGCTCCCCTCTCCCGTTCTCCTCCTGAGGTGACAGATTGGGGCTCTGAAGTACAGTAGATTCCTGCAACGAGTATTTCTGGAAAATAGAAACCTTTTTAGGCAGTACTTCTCATTGTGATTGTTTGGGCTTTCTGCAATAAATTGTAAGTATCAGGTGATCCTTTAGTCACTACAGTACATTTTGGATATCTAGGAAGATGAAGATAAAGCTTTTACACGAAAATGCTAATTGTGGTGGTCCTAGAAGATTTCTGTATTTATATTTGTCAAGGTCTATAAGCAAATTTCACCGGGTGAACAAGTCAGTGATGGGAAACAGGTCTTAATAGTGTGTGTGCCTTTTCTCCAGTTAGATAAATATTGCACAAGAGAACTAAATAAATGAATTACTCCAATTCATAAAAAAGCCACACAATCCTATGGACCCCCAGATAGGGTTGCCATATTTTGAAGAGCAAAAAAAAGGAGGCATTTGCCGATTTCTGCTTTTAACTGTGGATTGTTATGACGACTCTACCCATGAAAAAAAGACATGTCCTAGAAAAAGAGGACATATGGCAACCCTGCTCCGGGAGGGCTTTCCAGAACCATAGAATGCTCCATAAAGATTTCCTCTTGCAGCCACTAAAGGTATTCACAAGTGACACTGTTGGTGCTCTTCACTTTCCCTTCCCTCTTATAAACACTTCTGACACTTCTGTCACTCTGTCTGCGATAACATACCCTTCAAAAATAGGGACATCTCATTCCATTCTGGATCTGGCTGCAAGTTATGAGTGTTCCATGTGGCATATTTCTGAGCTTTCTATTGTTTTATCTGGTGCTTTGAAACAATGAGATTATGGTCATGTTCTGCTATATAGTCTCTATGGTGTCTTCCCGTCCATACACTAAAATGTCATCTAGTATGACACTGATACTCTGCCGCTGGTTTTATTCCAAAAGGCATCCTCAAGCCATCTGCAACTGCCTCCTTGGGGGTGGAAAAGCAAAATAGCTGCTTTCTTCATCTTATGAGACTTGCCAGTATTCATCCAACATAAAAAATTTTATTTGCTTTGGCAAAATCACGTAAGAATACTTCTATGGTGAGCATTTGAAAGTGAGCTCTTAATAATGCCTTTTTGACTTGCTTGAGTTAATGTGAATGTGAAATTTTCCAAGTTTCTTCACAGCTACTGTGCTATTCATCCATTTTGGTCATTTAGTAATGATGTCATCCTTTTGCCTTATTACCTTCCTGTTCTTTTCTCTCAATGGGATTGAGGATTGACTCTGTGTAGTCCTGGCAGGGTTCTTTCATTTTCTATGAAATGCAGTATGCCTGGGAGACATTCAACTCCTTTGAATACATCGTTGTAAGTTTTGAGTGTTTGTGTGTTTTGGCATGCCGTCTTGTATCTGTTCCCAGCAAGATTTCTGTTAGCTTCTAGTAGTGTGGGTGGCTTCTTACATGTTAAATGTTACTAGTTTAATGCATTCACTAGCACTGGCTGAGAGGAGGGACTTTTAACTGGACTTTGCAAATTGAAATTCTAGATGGGATCTTTTCCCCCTGGGGTTCTGCTCACAGGGCCTATCAGTGTGAAGAATCAGGATTGTAACATCATAAGATTTCCATATAGCTCAGTGCATTTTCAGCTGCAACATTGTCTATTTGGCATTCAGTTTCTTACTTGAGCCATCAATTAACCATTGATGTACAAGGTTCCAAGAGAAAGTTAATAAATCAGTCTGCTATCTTAACACGTTCTGTGTTGATGTCATGAATATAGGACACATCACTGTCTGAACTGCAGTATAGATCATTGCTCTTAGTATTTATCTGCGTGGGTTTCCTCTGCTGAGAGTGTCTGCAAAAAAGCATTACCGCTTTTAGTTTATGTTTTAATTTTTTAATGTAATTTAGTTTTAATGTGCTTTTTTCTCTTATTGGTATTTTAAATGAATATATCAGACTGTCTTGTAAACCACTTAAGGATCTTTTTTGTTCTAGAAAGCAGCATATACATTTTGTCAAATAAATAAAAGAAACAATAATCTTAAAAGAACTAAAATCTGGATCAAGTGCCTCCGATTACATCACACTTTCTCTTTAAGTCAAACCTTTTTGATTTGAAAGTTGCCTGGCTCTCCTTGACCTTTTGAAAGTCTCAGCTGTCTCTCTAAAAAGCTGTAAGCCACAATCTGTTTGGAACGAAGAGAGCACAACTTGAATATCAGTAATCCACCCACCCACTCCAGTACACCAGGCTCATAGGCAACCCATATCATATGCAGGAAACATGAAAGATGAATAGCTACAAATTAGATTACAGAGTGTTCTGGAATGCAGTGGCTTCTTGCATCTCTGAGGATGGGGACAAAGTAATGGCCTGTGATCCTGTCCTCAAATCCGGCAAGATTTAACAAGGTTTACGAATGATAAGCAGATGCAGGATTTATAGTAGGCTAACACACACACACACACACACACACACACACACACACTTGTTGTTGGACTCCAACTCCCATCATCCCCATTCTGCAGGGCTGACAGCAGCTGTAACATCTGGAGGGCCAACGGTTCCCAAACCCAGGTTGTAATTCTGAGCGCACTTACTAGAAGATAAGCACCAGTGAACAACACAGAACTTTCTTCTGGGTAAATATGCATTCAGTTGTAACGGAAGTATTGATTTATTCCTAAAGCAGGGAACAACATAAAGGTAAAGGTAAAGGTACCCCTGCCCGTACGGGCCAGTCTTGACAGACTCTGGGGTTGTGCGCCCATCTCACTTAAGAGGCCAGGGGCCAGCGCTGTCCGGAGACACTTCTGGGTCACGTGGCCAGCGTGACAAGCTGCATCTGGCGAGCCAGAGCCACACATGGAAACGCCGTTTACCTTCCCGCTCGTAAGTGGTCCCTATTTATCTACTTGCACCCGGAGGTGCTTTCGAACTGCTAGGTTGGCAGGCGCTGGGACCGAGCAGCGGGAGCGCACCCCGTCGCAGGGATTCGAACCGCCAACCTTTCGATCGGCAAGTCCTAGGCACTGAGGCTTTAACCCACAGCGCCACCTGCGTCCCCGGGAACATAGGGATGTCTTTTTCTTATTTCTCCCTTATGAATGCCACCCATATTTATGGTCGCCTGTGCTATTTTATGAAAGCTGCTGGCTTTGTGTGTGCGTTTGTATACACACACACACACACACACACACACACACACACTATTTATTTAAATGGAAGTTTTTTAAAAAAAATACGCAGGAATGTAAGATAACTAACTAGAAAAATTAATGCAAGGAGTGTCACAATGGTGGTAAAAGTAATGAAAAGGTACCTAAGAGCTGGTTATTAGTCAGACAACAGGCAAAATGATGATGAGGCATGTAGGGCCATTCTTCAGTTAAATAGCACAAAATAGGGATTACGCTGCACACGACATGAAAGACAGGCCTATATTTTGTCCAAGTCCTCCCTTTGTACAGTTCTTCCTCCCTTTGAGCAAGCTAGTTCCTCAAAGTAGCTTGGAGGATTCTTTATTTATAGGCCTGCTAGTTCAGGGCCCACAAAGCCATTCATCATGTTCCTGCCTTCTGCCATCTGTTGTAAATGAACAAACCAGCCTGCAACTTTCTCAAGTATCTGTGTTTGCTATTATGTAGATTAATGTAAAATGGGGTGGGGGGGATAAATCTATCGAGTGTGCTGCCTATATGCCTAATGAACCTGCCTCAAAATTCATCACTTAGCATGCAGTAAATGAAAATAAGTCTCCAGTAATGCAAGAAAAACGTCAACCTATCGTTTACTAACAACTGTATCAATTTGTTAACCTAATTAGCTGCCAAAAATGGGTTTATTAACTGACTCACAATATCACTTGCAATCATTAAAATGAGTTTCAGAATTTTAATTCAAACGTATAACCTTGTCATTTTGATTCTTGGAGTAATAATACAACAGTTGTACTTTAAATTTTGTAAAGCTGTGTGATAAATTCGGAGGCAATACTTTGTTACACACGGTTAACCCTTGTTTCTTGTTTGCAAAGTGGGCTATTAAAATTCCAAATTCATCTTCTAACTGCACAGGTAGGGCAGCCGTGAGCCCAACTTTACAGATGACAGTAGAGGACAGTCTGTTTGAAGGGCTGCCTAATCCAAGACCAGCTTGAAGATAAAGACCCATAAGAAGGAAGAAACAGGGACCTTGAAGTGACCCATCAAACAGCACCTGGACAGCAAACTGAGCAAGAATACAGGTCATCTGGTCCCAGTCCTGAAATGTATCGTATTCTCTCAATGTGCATCTATGCATATAAATTAACCAGCATATGCAAATGTTATGCAAATTGGTGTCTTCCTTTCTCCTCTTTTTTTATTGCTGCATTTCCTCCAATTTGGCAATCTTTAACTGTTCACCCTATGTGTACATTTCTTTAGCCTGTAGTCTATTAAATGCAGAACATAAGAACTGCTCTTCTGCATAGCATCAAAGGCCCATCTAGCTTTTTGTTTCCCATAGAATCTGATCCAATGGTTCTGGCAAGATCAACACACACACACACAAGAGAGAGAGAGAGAGAGAGAGAGAGAGAGAGAGAGAGAGAGAGAGCGCACCACCAAGAATGGTATGTGGGGTTTAACTGACCCCACAGTTATTTCTTTAAAAAATTACTACACAGCCGTTCAGCAGAGCTTTAAGGTTAGTTTTCAAAAGCAAGATAAAATACAAATAAATAGTATTTTAATAACAACAACAACATATTACAAAGCCTGGGGAAATTAAAAATGTATTTCCCTGGCACTAACCAGATGTTGTGAGAACGTGAAAAAAATCCTACAAAGGTGACTTCAGTGCACAAGCAAGTTGGCATGTGAAAAGGTTACCTAGGTTATAAGCCCAGTAGAACTTTAAAGGGAACCACCAGCATTTTAAATTGTGCTCAGAAATGGACAAGAAGCCAGCAACATTTTTAAATGTTCCTGAGATCCTGGTAACCACATATTGACTAACAGGCCCTACTAGCACAGACAATTTATTATCTCCCTATATGATTTTGAGCTCGTGCTTTGACTCAGAACCCATACCAAATCTGAAAATATAGAGGGGAAAGTAAGGTGGTTCATAATGAAATCTACAAGCCCACCCCACCCCCCCTTCACTACTACCCTCCCACACCAATTTCAGTGGCAAATTGTGACTCTTTTATAGATTTGTAAAAACAGGCAATTATGCAAACATCAAAATAGGTAAGGGGCCCACATCTGATGCCCCCTGTTATTTAAGTACTGAGCTGGTGGTGTATGTGTGCTTATTTGTCTATCAGCAGATATAGATGGAAATATACTGCAAGCAAAAATATAACAATGAGAAGCATTTTCTATGTTACCAAAGCTTCTGCTCTTCACATATTATGTAAGAAAAATAGCATTAACATTATGCATTTCCTCGTCACAATGCAAAGCTAGAATGAATAGGAAAGCTGACCAAATTTCTTTGGAGAGGCAAAGGAAGAATGTTTCCAGGGAGTAGTTTCAGTGGTACAGAAAATCCTGACTGCATTCATTTTCAGAGCCTTCTACGTACTCCAACTTCACTTATGTCTATCAGGGTTCGATAAGCAGCCTTCCTCACTAACAAGACTATAAGATGTTAATGTCATTCAATCACTCTCACACCCTTTCCTGCTATTTGTCCAAGGCAGGAAGCTATGAGTTTTCTTGTCGTGTGGACAAAGAGGAAATATCCAGTAAACGCTGACCTTTGCATGCAAACAGGTCCATATCCTTTTTCCGCTTGACAACTTCCTGCTTGCCTGCTAGGACGAATCCACTCTTCATTTTTTCCGGTGTCCATTATGTTGGCTACTCAGAAAACTATTTGAGGGAAGACAAACATTTTCATTAAGGTAAATGGCAGTGAATATCCGGACAGCCATCCTAGTGGAGAATTATCTGCTATTTTATAAAAGGACACTGTAGGCGAGTCACTAAAATCCCATGTCAGAGACCAGTATAAGCTTCTTTCTGATACATTTAATGCTTTTAAAAGAGGAGAGGAACCAGACTACATTTTTAATGTTGGTTTGTTCCTTAATTTACAATTTCTACTGAAAGAACAATAGCATTACAAATAACATAAACATAATTTATTGGACTTGTGAAAACTGGCCCATGTTTCTGCTTCATAAGATGGTCTTTCTGGTCACAAGACGCTAAATGCTTATTTCAACCAAATGCAGCATGTAAAAGGGATTAGCTCTTCCACGGGCCCCCAAAGAGCTCTTCTTTCTGGCACAGGGTTATTTTTAGCATTTGATGAGCTGCTAACCTTCAGAATGAGATTTTTTTGGTCTCTTGTGTCTGCATTACCCATATCTACATCAGGTAAATGGCTAGAATTCTCCATGTAAAAACCCTCACCCCACCCCCTCAACATATTAAAATAGCCCACTGGAGAAACAGATGTTTAACACTGCATTGCCAATGACACACCAGTTTATTGGACAGTGATACCTCGGGTTACATACGCTTCAGGTTACATATGCTTCAGGTTGCATACGCTTCAGGTTACACACTCCGCTAACCCAGAAATAGTGCTTCAGGTTAAGAACTTTGCCTCAGGATAAGAACAGAAATCATGCTCCGGCGGCGTGGCAGCAGCAGGAAGCCCCATTAGCTAAAGTGGTGCTTCAGGTTAAGAACAGTTTCAGGTTAAGAACGGACCTCCGGAACGAATTAAGTACTTAACCCGAGGTACCACTGTATACTAGTGCAAAGTGCTAGCACTGCCTGGGAATTTGAAAAAGTGGGGGTGGGGATTGTATTTTGAGAAATGACACAGCGCATCCAATGGCATCTAAATGCAGGCAAAAACTACCTCCTCCATCTTGGGAAACTTCTTTTATAACCATCAGGCCAAACTGGGCAAAGTCACACCAAAGCCAAATTTTGGTCTGCTATCTTGATTCAAAGTGGTATCTGGCATCCAAACAATAGACAAAGACAATTGCCTCCACCTCGGTAAACCTTATGCAGAGTTGGGTGACAATATCTCAAGATACATTGGAGAAGAAAGAGAAGGAGGAGACGTTCTTATTATACCTTGTTCCAGGAAACTCATTTTCGCAACCGTGCTTTGGAGGACAAGTGCAAAATCACAAGTTTTGGTGCTTATTAAGCAGAACACAGAGGGGAAGAGTGTGCATGAATACCAACCACATTTACCTTTGGTGATACATGTAAAATAACTCACTGTCCCATCCCCAATCCTCTGGCTGCCCATTAAAAGTTCAGCTATTTATTTTAATTTGTACAGAAACTGGATAATTTAAACAGTGGAAAAGTATATTTTGTAGGAAGAAGATAAAGCCTGAGACTGATAAACTTTAGGGCTAAACAAAGTAATCTTGGCATGGGTAAAAGAAAATCATAGTTAAGATACTTTAAAGATCTCTGCACTTAATTGTTTTAAGATCTTTCTCATGCTGCTGTTTCCTTTTGTGGCTTTCTCTTAAAGGTTATCTGTATCATAATGTGTCATGGGTTTCAAACAGTCTAAATGCTTAGTATAACTAAAAGTAGCCAAAATGAC
Organism: Podarcis gaigeae; assembly: GCF_964106915.1. Lineage (NCBI taxonomy): Eukaryota > Metazoa > Chordata > Lepidosauria > Squamata > Lacertidae > Podarcis > Podarcis gaigeae. The sequence goes on along the minus strand of NC_139678.1, from coordinate 39,152,128 downwards.
AATTAGAAGGAATTATACTTATTCATTGTGTAGTGTGTTTAAACAAACTATCATTTGCAGACCTTGACAATGTAGCTTTTTGCATATTTACTTACAAATAACTCCCAGTGTTCATTAAAGCTTTCTCTCATGTAAAAGTACATAGGATTGAAGCCATAATTGATTAATTAAATTATCCCTAAATTCACACATGGTCAAGGTCATTAAGGACTGCTAACATTACGAGTTACTTAAAAACACAGCCCAGTTGTGCAGGTCCTTAATATCAACTTTAAGATTTCATGATTGAACATTTGCCATTTCAGTGCTACTATTAATTTTAGATCTATGCGTCCATATTGATTTCCATTTCTAGTTTGTATGTTCAGGAATGTTTTTATTGATTATACAAGAAGGTAAATTCTCCTAATGACATTTTTTTCATTATTTTACTTTCTTTATGTCTCTTTCAGGAACTGTCTCTCGGGATCAAAAGGGACAGTAAATGGTATTTAATCGCTAGGTGGGTTCTGCAATAAGGACAACACAAAGGGTGGCCCTGTTGGGATCTTTTCTATTAAAAAAAACACTCCAACCACAATTGCATTTTGGACTACAGGCCATGTGTGATCCTGAACACTTGATTCTGTTGATTGGTGAGTTGTTGAATCAAACAGCAGCTCACAATGCATGTACTAGAGGTCGAAATTAGCAGCTAGAGAATTTGCCCATCTGAGCATTACCTTTTCTGTCATTGAAGTAGAGGCTTGAGCTCTACATGTTCAAGCTGTCAAACAAGTCATTTTTCTCCATGGAAAGGTCACAAATTTCTTTGCACTTGTTTCCTTGTACTCTGTGGGAATCCTCCTGAAAATCCTTTCTGTTGTAATCTTAACTCAGTGTGTGTGTGTGTGTGTGTGTGTGTGTGTGTGCATACTCCATTCTTATTTAGCTTTGTACTTCTTTGCCTATGGTTTGATTGGGGGAGGTGGGCAGCAAGCACTGGCATCTGCCTCGTGCAACATAATATGATCATCAAGCTGGGTGGGGGAATCTGAATCAATTAGTCACACTTCTTTGAAGTCTCTCAGCCTCGCTCACCTCACAAAGTGTTTGTTGTGGGGGAAGAAGGGAAAGGAGATTGTTAGCCACTTTGAGACTCCTTAGGGTAGTGATAAAGCCGGATATCAAATCCAAAAAACTCTTCTTCTTCTTCTTCCTCACCCCATGATTCACCTCGTAAGGAGGAAGTCATGGAAATCTCCCCAGAGTGAGACCTTGAAGGATGTTCAACTTTCATACTGGTATCTGCATCACTTCAACGGGTTCCTGCTTCAGCGCTGTAGCTGGGTGAAGGCCAGGCTATTAATCACGAATAAAGTGATTGTTGAAATTTTCCTAGTTGGTAAGAATATGTATCTCAGCAATAAATGTAATTTCTCCTTTTTTATACAGCTTTATGAGATTTAATAAATGTGAAGAGCCATATGGGCTAATTTTATAATGATCAATAAACACTTTTTATTACTTTTAAATGAAAAGAAAATGAAGACCTGGAATCTAGTGATGAAGAATTGATTTCTGGCAGACAAGCAAAATTGTTTGGTCTATTTTTATGGATGGCATAATTATATCCAAAGCCCATAAACAATGAACATCCACTTCTGTACTTTTTTCTGCACTGCTTTAGTCACTGAGCCAATCATAAACATGAATGAAATCAAAACATCCCTTTGGTAAATCAAAGGAAGTATCAGCAGAGTAACATAAACAACAGAAGAAAGCTTGGAGGGTTTCCACACTGGTGTCTGAGTAAGTGCACAACATCAAATGCTTCAATTCATAGCGGTGCCTTGCATCTAAATTTGACTTCCGTTTTGGACATGGAGAGATTATTTAGTTTAGTATTAAGGCACCTCGCTTTCACAACAGGGGGGTTATATAGATGTTTTAAGGCAGCTAAAGGAAAAGGATAACTTGTGAGAAGTGTTCAACCTCCCTCAACAAATTCTCTTTCATTCTCACCTTACATTCCAGTTAATCAGATCACCCTTATGGAAACATGCACACAAGTGCATTGCCGAAATGGATGGCAAAATTCCCATTGATTCTATTGTTTTTGGATAGCATTATCAGTAGCAGAACATCTGAAGTTTTATTATGCATTTATGTTGCTAAATCAAAGTTCCTTGCTCCTTTGCTCTCCCTGTTATGGAGTTTGAACCTGTCACAAGTCCCACGGAGACAGCTTGGTGGCATTGGTCAGAGGGGAAGGAGAACTGGGATGAGAAGGTGGAACTGTGGTAACTGGATTCTGGGAGGAGTCCAGTGGGTTGTAAGGCCCTGATCCAGGTCCAGGGGAGGGGCCAGGTGGACTGTCAAAAGAGAAGCCCACCTTGGTGCAGTCATTGCAGTGTTATAGTGTATATGTGTTGAGTATCAAATGGCAATGACTTTCAGTGCAAACTTTCAGTGCATTTCATTCAAAATGGTGGCCATGCATTTCCTCCTTGGGCATAAGACCCAATGCAGTTATTACTGAAGATACAGAGGTAGTAATATTGTCCAAAGCCACCTTTCTCTCCCGAGAGCTTCCTGGCAACAGAGTCAAGCCTTTTTTCATTATTTTATATTTACATTGTCTTTCCACACTTCTTCAGAAATGGATAGATGAAAGACTGTTAATATAGACTGGCATTTTTGTAACAGGGGCTAGGTAATTGGTAGAGGAGTGGCCTTTTCATGTGCAACAGTGCTGTATTCTAAGGCCTCATGAACATGAATGAATGAATGAGTGCATAAATATATTCAACAATATGGGTTACCATAATATGCTTCATTCGTAGGCCAAGAGCTTCCCTAAGATGCTGGGTTTCCATTTTAACTCATTCTGTAGCAACGGAATTTATAAATCCTTGTCTTTTGGAGAGGAGTACATGCATAATGCACATTTTCTTCACTTGTGCACCAAGTCATTTGTCTCTCAACACTCCAGGAGCCAGAGTTTATTTTTGCTAACTCTGCTAAACCTGTGAAACTGAAACAACCGTGACTACAAACTGTGAGCTACTGTATTAGCTTGAGTTCTGTTGTTAATGAAAAGGCTGCTGTCATTGCTGCCATCACAAAGTGCTAAAATGTAGTAAGACGTGGTCTCTGGGACACCCTGAAACATTCTTTTGCGACCACACAAATTCAGGGTGTTGTTCTTTTTTTTTTTTTTTAGGGAATAAAAATGCATGGGTGATTTCTCATCAGTCTTCTTAGAAGAACCAATACTGTGAAGAAACAGAAAGCAGCGGTTGTTATAGGCCCCAGAACATGGGAAATGAATTCACTGGCCTTGATGTGTCTGCGGTCACAATCTGCTCAGGAGAAATCCATGGCTCCGAGGTATGCTATGCACAACAAATGGAGCTTATTTCCTCAAATGGATGAAGTTGAACAAGTTATACTGACTGACTGCCATGTCAATCCAGCTTGCAATCTACATGTCATGTGATGAATAAATGCATTTGCCTTAGTTTAGAAGGTGGTGAAAAGACAATGAAGAGAGGAGCATGACAGAGGTTCAAGAAATTATGTGGGGTTTGGAGCAAGTGGGTATCTCCCCATGTTATACTACTAGAACTTAGGGTCATCCAGTGAAATTGAGAACACGCTTCTTCACACAATGCAGAATTAATTTCCGGAATTCACTGTCATGAGATATTGTAATGGCTACTAGATGAGATGACTTTAAAAGGGGATTAGACAAATTTATGGAGGACGTGTCCTTCTTTCAATGGCTATATGTAAACCCCAGGTTCCAAGACAGTATGTCTCTGATACACCAGTTGCTACAGAGCTATTATCTTCACGCCCTGAGGTGAATATCCAGAATCATTTGGTTTACACTGTGGGAAGCAAAATGCTGAATAAGATGGATCCTTGTTCTGATCCAGCAGGACTCTTCATACTTTTCACTAATGTAAGTTCAACTACAGTGGTACCTGGTATTACGTACTTAATCGTTCCAGAGGTCCGTTCGTAACAGGAAACCGCTTATAACATGAGGTGCGCTTTCGCTAATGGTGCCTCCAGCTGCTGCCGCGCTGCCAGAGTGCAACTTCCGCTCGCATCCCGGGGCAAAGGTCACAACAAGGGGGCATCTACTTCCAGGTTGGTGGAGCACGTAACCTGCAGCATTCGTAAGGGAGACGGTACATAACACGAGGTACCACTGTACAACCATAGATCACAGGTAAGGTGCCTCAGTCCCAGGGGCAAATTTGACCCTCTTTCCATCTGGCACCCAGGTCATATCCACTCTTGCCACATCTCTTATTGGCCCTGTTTTGCATCCTCCTTGAGTGCTTTTGCCTGCCTTAAATGTCTCTTTCAACTCTAATAATGTCTCCTGCTTCCCTGGATGGTGAACAGAGAGGGTTCCTCAAGTGTGCGCAGAAACTTCCAAGATGTACAAAAGTAAAAAAAAGAAAGAAAAAGAAACTCTATTCAGTACCCTACCCACCTCTGGTTCCCACCCACCACTGGCATGTGGTCTCCAGAAAATTGCCCATGAAATCACAGTTAAGAAACTGTTAAGCACTAGGAAATTGTGACACTTCTAGTTACTTCAAACAGGGATTTTCTGTGTGAGCTCTGGAGTGAGCTCTATGTAACCTTGCCAACCATCTAGAAGAAGAAATGGACAACCTGGCAGTTCCATCGGCCACAGTAGTTCATGCACTGCTTACTTGAATATTAAATTACTGCAGTGTGCTCCGTGTGGGCCAGGGGTAGGCAACCCGTGGGCCCAGTCGCCTTCTAAATCCAGCCCGCAGATGGTCCGGAAATCAGCGTGTTTTTACATGAGTAGAATGTTTCCTTTTATTTAAAATGCATCTCTGGGTTATTTGTGGGGCCTGCCTGGTGTTTTTACATGAGTAGAATGTGTCCTTTTATTTAAAATGCATCTCTGGGTTATTTGTGGGGCATAGGAATTTGTTCATTATTTTTTCCCCAAAATATAGACCAGCCTACCTGCACTGTTTGCTGATTTGCTACCACACCAAGTTCAAGGTATTAAGTATTAGCATATAAAGTCCTTAACAGCTTAGCACTAGTTTGCTTGCGGCATGGCCTTACCCAATATATGCCCACTCTGCAGAACTGATACTGTGACAGATATCTAGTAATACTCATTCTGCGTTTGTAAGAAATCAATCTTTTAGTATGGAAGCACCTACAATCTGGAACTCTGCCTATGTTCTCTTGGATGCTTGCTGAACACATTTTTGTTTCAGCAAGCCTATGCAAGCACGTAGAATATTGGTGTGCATTTTAACCTGGTTTTTAGCTTATCATTGATTTTAATTATTTTGTTCATGTTTTAAGTTGTTGTTTTTAACTGTCTTTCAAAAAACCATATAATTTTATTGTTTTATTCTCTTTGTAAACTGCTTTGAGGTTTTATTGAAATCAAGCAGCAGCTTAATCTTGTGAAATAAATACATAAATGAATAGCTCATTTAGTGGGTGGGGATGACTCTCTATGCCAGAGCAAGGAGAAGAACCTCCTCTTGGTGGTTTGAGTTCATCCTCAATCCTAAACTTCTCTGCAATAGAGGTTTATGTTATACTCATAACTCTGTGGACTCTATCCATATCTATACATACCCTCCAACGTTTCTGCAATGAAAATAGGAATTTCCCATTCCATAACAACAACAACAACAACATTTATACCCCACCCATCTGACTGGGTGACCCCAACATATATAAAACACAATAAAACATTAAACATTAAGCAACTTCCCTAAACAGAGTTGCCTTCAGATGTCTTCTAAAGGTTGTATAGTTACTTATCCCCCTGGCTCGGGGGGGTCACATAACTTCATACCCTCCAACATTTCTCTGATTAAAATAGGGACGTCCTAAGGAAAAGTGGGGCATTCTGGCATCAAGTCAGAAACCAGAACGGCTTCTGTAAATCCAGGACTGTCCCTGGAAAATAGGGACACTTGGAGGGTCTGTTCATATATTGGTAGGCATTGTGTCTTAGATAGTCTTAATGCTTCCTATTGTTCCAAAGTCCCCTCCTGTAACACAAAGCACAGCAAATTCATGCTTGGGTGCTATAGTGGACATGACCTTTATTCATTTTACCAACATCTTTGCCTTCTGTACTGCATTAGCATCTGGTGCTGCCTGATAATGTGGTTCATATCTGCATGAGAAAAGTGTAGGACTCACGAGGCTAGTCTTTGAGCAGGGTGGATGCTACAAGATAATCTGGATTTGTACCCTTCCAGGGTCCCCTCTCCGCATTAATCTTCTCTCTGTTTGGCCTCATATTATGTTCACTTCCCATCAATATTCTAGTAAATGAGAAAGATTACTGGAAATATTCTTCAGTAGAAATAATGTCCTGTGGACAATGCAAAAACAACGAACAAATGGTAATGTTTATTGGCTCATTGCAAATTACCGTTTATCCCACTCTGGTTAGTAGAAACCATTTCTCAGTGGGTCACTGGACAGAATCAATGCTATTGTTGTCAATATATGCATTTACTTCTCCCTCAAGTTGCAGGATGTTGTCATTCCAAGCTTCCTAATTGTTCAGAAATAATTTGCAATGAAATATTGTTCCAGAAAGCTTTCTAGGATGTGAAAGAAAGCAGCTATTTCTCACTTATTTGAGAGCTGATTATACCATTGTGAGGGTAGTTATAGTGAAAGGAAAGCACAGCACTGGAGAGTAATTTGTACAGGTCTCAGAGAAGCTACGGTTCTCGCAGTGAATAAACATCTGCTGTTCTGTGGCTTCCTCATACACTGTGTATGTCCAGATGTTGACCTTGTTAACACCTGCATCATCACACTGCAGCCAAGAATGAGAAGAGACTTCACCCCATTGCCTGTCTGAACAGTTCATGTCTGCATAGAAACTATTCCAGCATAGTGGATAAACAATAAAACTGCTTCTATACTCCTCATGGGCTAGCCTTTCCTGTTTTTCTCAAAGACGTTGCCCTCCACAAAATGTAATTTAAGGTAAATTTCAAACCATTAAAATATTATGCATCATTTCTGTAACACAGAACTTGTAGCCCACAAAGAGGAATGCACAGAGGGGCAATGGGCTGGCTGGAAGAGAGGGAGAGTGATACTTGGGGTGCCTCACTCACTTTCAGCTCTGGTTGTATCCACTCTTGCCATTGTCTCTCATTGCCATCAGGTGGCCTCCAGCAGATTAACCCCAAAGGAATGTAATCCTTGGCATAAACAGTTCAGAACCCCATATTTTAAAGGAGTGATGCATCGCACTACTGACGTTGCAGCGCTGTCTAAAAAAACATAGGTCTGGAGGTAGTACATAAAATAGCAGCCCAAATGCCCAAGGGGTTCATTATGAAGAAAGGCCAAAGTGTTTCGGGCGCTTAAAGAGATGCTTAGAATTATATGGTTAGAATTTTTCAGTGTTACTATGAATGAGCCATTTCCAACATTCTCCTAGTGGACAGCAGAGTTTAGTACAACAGTTGCGCTAGCGGAATGCAGCTACCCAAGAGCTGATTATTGCATAATAATATTCAGTAATGTACTTGTGTTTTCCCTTATGCAACAAAATTCCACCAGAGCATTTGTTACAATGCCATTCTACATTGCGCAGAAAAATGCTTCACATTGCACGGAAAAATGAAAATAATAAAAATGGTTTCCCCCCCAAAAAATGTGTACTACTAACAGACTTCAACATAGCGTTTCCTTAGACACGATCCTCTATTGTTACTACTGTTTTTGTTACTATTGCATCATCTTTATTATTTAATTTGTGCATATGAAATTAGGTCAAGGGCTGCAGGTGTCCCTTGGGCTGCAGGTTGCTCATCCCTTCCCTACCTTGCCATTAGATGCCCCTTTTCCTGTTTGCCTCTCAGTTCAATAGGAAGAATCTTACCTTGCCTGTTGCCTTCCTGTGGGTTACTTTATGGTTTCATACATAACAAGTAGCAGATCCCAGCTTCCTTCTGCTTCCAGAACACTTTGGCTGAAGTAATAATAATAATAATAATAATAATAATAATAATAATAATAATTTATTATTTGTACCCCGCCCATCTGGCTGGGTCTCCCCAGCCACTCTGGGCTACAGCTCAGTGGTAAACCGTCCAGTTTACGTGCAGAAGGTCCCTAATACACTTCCAAGTAGGGAAAGGAACATCCCCAATCTGAAAGCATTGAGAGCTAGTCAGTATGGGCAACACTGAGCGAGATGGACCAATAGTCTCTCAGTGTAAGGCAACTTCCTATGCTCCTGTATGTTTACATACAGTATGTTTCCAAACACAATTCAAAGTGTTAGTGTTGCACTAAAAGACCTCAACCCTTCATACCTGAAGGAACGTCTCCACCTCCATTGTTCAGCCCAGACACTGAGCTCCTGCTCCGAGGGCCTTCTGGAGGTTCCCTCACAGCAAGTTGTGACGCTATAGGGAGCCAGGCAGTGGGCCTTCTTGGTAGTGGTAGCCACCCTGTGGAAAGTCTTCCCATCAGATGTCAAACAGGTAAACAACTTTGACTTTTAGAAGACATCTGAAGGCAGCTCTTTTCAGGGAAGTTTTTAATGGCTGGTTTTTATTGTGCTTTTACTGGGAGCTGCACAGAGTGGCTTGGGCAACCCAGTCAGATGGACAGCATATAAATAACATTATTATTATTAATAATAATAGTAGAGCATCTGCTTTGTATTCAGAAGATTCCAGGTTCAGTCTCTTGTCCAGGAATGTCCCCTGCCTGAAACCTGGAGAGCCACTGTCAGTTAATGGGCTAGATCAGTGGTGGCCAAACTTGGCCCTCCAGCTGTTTTAGGACTACAACTCCCATCATCCCTAGCTAGCAAGACCAGTGGACAGGGATGATTGGAATTGTAGTCCCAAAACAGCTGGAGGGCCAAGTTTGGCCATCACTGGCTAGATGGATCACTTGCTTGACTATAAAACAGCTTATACAGTGGTACCTCGGGTTAAGTACTTAATTGGTTCCAGAGGTCTGTACTTAACGTGAAACTGTTCTTAACTTGATGCATCACTTTAGCTAATGGGGCCTCCTGCTGCCGCCACGCCGCCGGAGCACGATTTCTGTTCTCATCCTGAAGCAAAGTTCTTAACCTGAAGCACTATGTCTGGGTTAGCGGAGTCTGTAACGTGAAGCGTATGTAACCTGAAGCGTATGTAACCCGAGGTACCACTGTAGTTCTGCCCGCACGCTTATTTTCTGTTATTACTGAATATCTCTAATCCCAAAATACAAGTTCTTGGATATTCTTTGGTAATTGTTGGCACAAGGAAATTATTATTTACCATCCAGTATAGGATGCAAAGACTAGCTCTGAAGAGATGGATGTCAGAGCCTGCAAGCCATTAATTTTTTTTCTTTATACTTGTTAGGGGAGAAGAACCCTAGACTGCCTTGCCAACTTCCCAGGTTTGTTTTAAATAAATAAATAAAAATGTTAAAGGGGCCCTTCTGACAAATTGATTAACAATCCTGAGCTGCTGAAGTTCAGCCAAGTGAGCAATTAAACATTCCAAACAGCAATGAACCTTCAGAGATAATTTATGATAATTTTATGCACAAGAGCTCAGTGGCTTTTTAATTAGATAGAATGTTAGTAGTGGGGATTTCTAACAAGGGAGTGTCAGTGCTCCATACATCACTGAGATTACTTAAACATTTCAAACATGGTTGATGAATGAAGTTTCTTGAGATGGGGGAGATACAGAAGGTGTTGCAGAGTTGAGATTATTCATCATATCAATTATTGAGAGTGGGTGCATTGACATCCAACTCCCAGCTCATATTTTACAGGCACTGCAAGATAACAGACTTGCTGGGATTCATTCGGCATCAGTAGGAATATTGAACTCCTTCTTCCTCTTGAAGCAGAATTCTGCCGCCACAGGATCATGCATTCATTGTTTTCCTTCTGATGGTCAAGTAACCTGGTATTGGAGTACAGAGACCTTCCAAAACCAATTAGGTAGATATCCCCTATGAAATGGGTGTATGTGTGTGTGTGAACAGATTCTCTAAAAGATGCTTCTTTCAGAAGATGCTCTGTTGCAATCACTGGTACTTACTCCCACAGGTAAGTGTGCATAGGATTGCAAGCTTACTGTAGTGATTCAGAGAAGCTATAGCCTGTTAATAAATACCATAGTGATACTGCATTTTTTTGCTCTAGATTTATGCTAGTTTATCTATTTTTTAATTTACAAAAATACAAATTGTACAAATACATTCCTTGCAGGGAACCTGGAGAGGAGGGGAGAGAAACCAAAAGTCCCATTGTGCAAGTAGATTTCCATTGTGCAAGAGAACAAATACGATTGGATGTTGCCCAATAAACATTTATCTATTTACTACATTTGCATACGGACCAGATAACTACGTTTTCTGGGCAGTTTAAATTAAACTCTGCAAATTGAATTCAAACCATACACAATAGAACCAGTTATTAAAATCACAACATCAAGAAACCACAAAAAGGCAAACAAAGCTGTTGGCTTTTTCTTTTCTGCTGCAGAGAAATGGAAGACAAAATGAAAAAGAAATATTTCTCCATCAGAAAGTAAAGAAAGTCTAATATAGTGTTTGTTGGAGAGAAGAGATAGAGAAAGCCATGGAACTGTTGTAATATTCAGGAAGAGGAAAAGAGATCCAGAAAAGAGTTTTTCAGGATGGCTTCTTTTCAGTCTGGGCCATAAAAATTAAAGACTCTGAACCAGCTTTTAAAATAATGCTTTTAAAATAACGCTGTAAGTGTGAAAGAAGCAGGTAAAAGATTGAAAGAAAAACATTAAAACATCAACATACATATACAAGTCGACAATACATTTTCACCACTTCATGCTTGTATATGCATTACTGGTGTGTGATGATGCTGGGGGTTTCATGGGGGGGGGGGCTTGGCCCCTTTTATTTCATTCCATGCCCATTTGTAATCCATGCCATTAGAAAGGCAGCCTTCAAGAGAGGAACTTGCTCAAAAGTCATACATCTTATAGTTTCCCTGGCAACAGACATACATGAAAGATCTCATGCAAGATTCCAGTTCCCCTTATTTGGAGTTATGTAATCAGGTAGACTCATGCCAGAAAGATATCACTAGCTTCAGTTCCATTAGAACTACAACTCTCCATTCCTGATGTAGACAATATCACATTCTACATTTTAGATAACCCTCTTCAGGATTCTACTGTATGTGTGAGTGGGGTGCAGGGTAGAGACTTGTCATTGTGCTCGTGGCCCTGACCCTCCCTGTGCCAACTGTCTACATGTTGATCAGAGTATATTTACAGTGTCATAAATACTGTCGGAAATTGTATGATTGGTACGCCTTATTTTTTCTGGATTCCATCTTTCTAGATTCCATCTTTCTGGGTTGTTCATTGGAATGGGGGAGAAATTAGAGTCAGTTCATATTTATAGATGACCCTATCTAATCTGAAAAGATATGCGAGCTAAAACACAGCCATCCTACAAAATTCACCCTTCTCTGAATTTTGCAATGCGGTTCTCCAGGCAAATAATGTGTACCAAAAAAAGTATGTTCGGGGGGAAGTGTGATTGAATGCATATACTGGAGAAAATAGTACAAAAGGCATTGTACTGGTGGAAACTGCATTGCAAACATGTATATTAGGCAACAACTTTTGTTGTTGTTGACATCCGTCTTGAGACAGAATGGAGTGAAGTCAAACCGTGTGGGGTAGGGACCAAAGGTGAACATAGTATCCCAGAAGGAGCATGACATATCTTCCAGCAGAGGTATTAGCCCACCCCTAACATTCCATACACCCCAAAAGTAGGCAGAACTACATATAGTAATGTGTGTATTAGGAGAAATTCACAATAAAATGCTGGTGGATTTTCGAGGCTGCTTGTGGGTTTCCCAGAAGGGGCATCTGGTTGACCACTGCGGGGGTGGGGTACATGATAGATGGCCCCTCCTTGGCCTGATCCAGAAGCCAGTCTCTGCTTACATTCATGTATATTACACTGCCCAGTGCTTTCCATGTGACTTAACTTGCCATCAGTGATGGCAGCATGGAGCTAAATTTTGGTGGCCACAGGATGCTGGACTGATCCAGTATGCTCTTCTTATGTTCTTATGTTAAGTGGACTTTTTAAAAGAAAAGAAAAATCACAAACTGATGTGGAAATGTGGAAAACTGAGCTGAAGATTGGAAAAACTCAAACTGACAAATGTACTCATCCCTAATTGTCCATAATGCACACCTTCTGACTATGTGCGGAGGCTGGGCAAACAAAGGGATAGGGCCACAAAACCCCTCTCCCCTTGTGGATTTCCCTCCCCACATTCATCATCTAGGTATAGCTTCTGGCATATGCTAAAGATACGCTTCTTTACCCTGGCCTCTGACACCAGAGAGGTGTATTTTAGGACTCGCTCTGTTCTTCTGATTGTAAATTACTTTAACTGATTTTAATATTTATTCTTACCACTGAATGGCCAGTGGACAGGAATGAACTGACTTGTAGTCTAGCAACATCTGGAGGACCAGCTGCCCTTAAGGAATACATTCAGCTTCTATTATCCATGGACATGGGAACTTGACTTGCATGCATTGAAAACAGGTCCTACTGTGAAAGCAGCACAGGCCATGCAATCTGCATAAGGCATTTCCCACTGTCACTGTGAAAATGTCCCAGGTGAAAAGGGGCCCTGATTTTTCCAGGGACATGTAACATTTCCAGATGTGCTCTGCAATGCCTGTCCAGGATCTCAGTAGCCAGCTGCAACACAAATTGAGGCCAGGTCCAAAGACATTTGCAATTCCAACTTCTGCACATTTTTCAGCTACTTAAAAATGTGTTGCATAATTGACACTTTGTTACTTTTAGACTATGGCGTATTTTAATGATCATATGAAGAAGAAGAAGAAAATGACTTGCTGACACAACCAGGAAACAGATGGTGACCAAAAAAGGAGGGAGGGGGAGAAGAGAGTTGTATTTAACGTGCCAATCATTTTGTTTGAGTTACATGTTATCTAACTTCATTCATGAGTACAGGGTGTGAAGGCATTTTCTTGTATCTTGGGGATAATTTTTAGTTCCTTCATTTTACATAATTTAGGCATTTTCTTTTGTTTGTTTGTTTGCTGTTGTTTTGAATATGCCGTCTATCAGTAGATGGATCTATCCCCTTCCAAATGTTTGAGGGAATGGTTCTACAAAATGAATGAGCAGACTCAGGGCAGGAGTCAGCTGTCTCCTCCGTGATGGCCCCATCACCAAAGTCTTTTTCCCATGTGCATCTCAGATGAATGAGGTTAAGATCAGCAGCGTGGTCGAGAACCCTGATCATGCAGGTTCCCCATGAGCTTCTAAGAGCATTCAGCTGACCTCAGTTAGAAGCCCCCTTTAGACCTTCACACTCACCTCCTGTGTAACGCTGGACCCACTGCATAAGGTAAGACTCACATCAATAGCTCTGCCTACTTCTGTATCTGGCCCCACTCACACCATGCATGCAGCTCTCAGATGGTTGCCCAGGAGGGAGTGTGGCCCTCAGGTCACATATGCAACTGAAAATATGTATTGGGAGGGTGGAGCTTGTGACCACCGTGGCACTGTGTAGATGGCAAGAGTTTGACGTTAATCTGACCACTGATTCTGCATGTATGAATTCATGTACCAACCATGGGTTTAAGAGCCTGGTTTTCATTTGATGTATTATTATAACAGAAAAAGCCACTATTAGAGCAATCATTCTATCGTCTATCCCGTGGTCAGTATCTAAATAACATGCTGTGTCAGTGGAAGGAACTATGCTGCACAATGGAACTTCTCTTCTCTTCTCTTCTCTCCCCACCCCCCGGTATGCCCCTTAATTCTGTTCTAGAGTTTCCACAAATCCTTCGGAGTAAATTTGGGGAGGGCACAGGACATGTGCAGGAGGAGGAGAAGGTTGCAGTGTTCCACCACGTAAGCATGAATCTTTGTGCTGATGGGATGTGCTATTTTGATAATGCTCCATGTCTTAAATGCATTTTGCATTTGTTTTGTTTAAAGTTTCCCCCATTTAAATAGCCTGCATTGCAGAAGGTCTGTCTCCATCTGTTGGCAAATCTTCTGTTCCATTGTCCCTCTTTGGGTCCTTCACAATGACAGGAGTGTGTATTTCTGTATTCCCATAATCTGCATTATTATTATTATTATTATTATTATTATTATTATTATTATTATCAACATTCAGCATTAACTGTCCTTAAACAGGTGGTGAGATGCATTGCTTATTTCCTGACTTATCCATGGAAGTGATTTTCCTCTTACCCTATCTAGGCAGCCGTCTATATCAGCAGCCAAGGTTTTACACAGACTCTTGACTTCTATCCAGGCTCTGTGGTGGTGTACTAAGTGACTGTAACATGGCACTTCCTCTTTGTTTGATTCATAATGAAGGTGTACTCAGATGTTGACAAAAGAGGCGATTGTCTTTTTCTTTAAAATAAAAAAAAACAAGCCTCCACCTCTCTCCCCCTACCCCACCCCCACCCCCCGGGGGAGAGGCGGGTGGAAATCGGCTGTTAGGTTTGATTAGACAAAAACCGCATCATTGATAGAGGTGGTGGTGGTAATGCTGGAAGAAGGAAACAAAAAATAGGAAACAAAATAAAAGAGTGGAGAGGGAGAGCAGAAAGAGAGAGGGAAAAGTGGCAAGCAGACACAAATACATTTGCACATATAAAGCTGTTCTAATGAGAGCCAAATTGATTTGACATTCAGTGGCAGTTTCAAGCCAAAAAAAGCAAGGCAGCCTACAAAAGGGCCCAGCTCATTGTTTATGGAGTGTCATACTGCATCATCTGTGAGACCAATAACAGTGATGGGAAGACCTTTAAAAGCGGGGAATATGCAGAGGATGGCTGTGTGGATACCACGGATGTCAGAACCAATAGACAGGCTGTGAGCCGTTTCCTGAACTGCGATCTTGTTTGTCAGATGAGGTAGGTGCTCCCCACAGATTATTAAAGCATTAAACAGATTTTGTCAATTCCTAGTGCTCTCTCAGATAAAAGAAAGCCCGTTAAGGAAGCAGGAGGGCAGCATCTAAGGCTCTGGTCATTCATCAAATCATCAGTGCTTATAATTCCGTTGCTATTTCTGTAACACTTACACCTACTGAATAGCGCGCGCACACACACACACACACACACACACACACAAAAGGGAAAGGAAATATCACAACACAAACAATAGCTATGCAAACACAGTTATGTTTGGCCCCAGAGAATATGAGGTACAAAACAGATATACAATTCAGAAGGAAGACTGTTAGGCACCTATTCCCCACCCCCAGAAACATATTAAAATGCAAAAACAGAACCCTATATTTTAAACCATGAGATTCAATGTGATGTAGTGGACAGAATGCTACTGGGCAATTGAATTCAAATCCTGAGCCAGCTTCACACACACATTAGATAGCCTTGGATAGCTGCCCCTCAGATAGGGACAAGTCAATGATCCTAAAAGCCAGCTAGAATGTGGTTTGCATGTAAATCTGCTAGGTTTCTAGCAGTAGTTCAAAAATGGTTAGCATCACTAAGTCTTCTTCAAGTTGGTAAAAGATGGCATGGCAACATTCCAAATCTAATTATTTTGTTAAAAAATAAATAAATCACAGCCCAGCTGAGATGCACATAGAAGCACTTCATCCATGAGAGTCCAATATACAGATCAAACTTTTTTCAGGATCAGAAGCAAAGTTTTGTATGTAAGCTTTGTTCATAAGCAAAACAGGAACGATGCTGATCTCTCTCACAGGATTGCTGTGAAGGAACCTGCAGACCATGCACAGGTCCAGCATCAGCATCCTCACATAACTGCTGGTACACCAGCAACCTGGCAGGATCCACTGCTGACGTCTACTCACTGCACAACCTTTAGCAGATGCTCTTATCTGAGATGTTCTTGGTTTCCAAGTCTGGGAGTTAAATAGTACCCACTCCAATGGAGATGCAGGAGTGGCCATCTTCATTTTCTTCAATACCCCAGGCTTCAACAGTAACATTGTGTGAAATTAAAACCTCAGCTCAGGTAGAGTGCTGTTGTTGCTCAGCCACCAAGTAGGCCAACAGCAGCAGAGGAGAATATACATAGAGGGTGCTTTGCCGATGGTTCCCTCAAACCTAGAACCATCCTAGCTGTACACACTTATCTGAGAACAAGATCTGTTGAACACAGACATTTGCCTGAACTTGTGAGGATTTGAAATGTGTAGTGGTCAACTTCAGATGTGCACACACTGGCCTTGCCCCCAATGTTCCGTGGGGAGGCTCCTCTCAGTCGTAAGTAGTGCAAAGGTCCAAAGAAGCCTTCTTTACATGTTCCACTGAGGACACTTAAATGCCCCTGTGCAGTCAAGAATCCTGATAAGACAGACTTTCCAGTCCTGTAGAGGTTTCTAAGCACTTTGAGCCCATGCACAAGGGTTTTGAGATCAAGTGGCATTCCAGAGTACTCTGAGGGCAGAGACAGTGTGCGTTCTCCCATCCAGTGTGAGATGGGAGAGCCAGTGTGGTGTAGTGGTTAAGAGCCTTGGACTCATAATCTGGTGAACCGGGTTCACTTCCCCGCTCCTCCACCTGCAGCTGCAGGGTGACCTTGGGCTAGTCACACTTCTTTGAAGTCTCTCAGCCTCACTCACCTCACAGACAAAACAAAACAAATTCCTTCCAGTAGCACCTTAAAGACCAACTAAGTTAGTTCTTGGTATGAGCTTTCGTGTGCATGCACACTTCTTCAGATACATGCACACTTCTTCCGTGTATCTGAAGAAGTGTGCATGCACACAAAAGCTCATACCAAGAACTAACTTAGTTGGTCTTTAAGGTGCTACTGGAAGGAATTTTTTTTGTTTTGACTATGGCAGACCAACACGGCTACCTATCTGTAACTCACCTCACAGAGTGTTTGTTGTGGGGGAGGAAGAGAAAGGAGATTGTTAGCCACTTTGAGACTCCTTAGGGTAGTGATAAAGTGGGATATCAAATCCAAACTCCTCCTCCTCCTCCTCCTCTTCTTCTTCCCATCCCACTACACACTTCTAAGCCTCAAAACAGCGTTTCCGTGTGCTCTGGTTTCTGTCATGGTGTTCCGTTGCTACAGAAGCAGTTTAATCGTGCTGGTCATGTGACTTGGAAAGCTGTCTGTGGACAAATGCTAGCTCACTTGGCCTAAAGCAAGATGAGTGCCACACCCCATAGTTGCCTTTGACTGGACTTAACTGCCCAGGGGTCCTTTACGTTGTTTTTTTTCTTTTTTACCTTTTTTTCTAAGCCTCATGAATGAGTTCAGGCAAATGGCTGAAGACAGCTACAGTGAGCCATGCTCCTGAGTGAAAACACAGAGAATTGGGCTTTTCACATTATTCTTCTGGTGCTACTGTCAGCTCTTGGTTCCAGTGCTGAAAGTTGATCCTTTATGTCATAAGGTAGTATGGATCGCTGAAGCTAACAGTTTCACTTTCTCATTTTCCCAGTCATATGTTCAATTCTCCACACTTCCGCGTCAATTTGCAATTTTAAAAAAAACCAAACACATGGAAATTCATCAGCTTTTTAGTGCACACTTCTAATATGCACATTTTTTTAAAGCAATTTTGGTCCATACACGCATGTCAAGAATCCATTTCCCCACATAAAATGCATATTTGCATGTTATTTTCACAAAGAGATGCCTATTAGGGCACATTGTCCCCCAATATACGCATTTTGTACATGTCGTTTGGTTGGAGACTCCTTACAACATTCCTTGCAACTCCTTGCAACATTCAGAGGTGAGAGCATTTGGAAGGATAGCCGTGTCTATGTTTGCATGTTGGTTTGAGAAGTACACATTATGGAAGTTTATCACTAAGATGCAAACAAAATAAGACTTCTCCTCCATCCCTGTAAGGAAGTATAGTAGGCTCTATATCTGGGAACCTGTGGCTCTCCAGATGTGTTTAGATTCCAACTCCTATAGTTCCCGGCCACCACAGCCAATGGTCAGGGATGAAGGGAGTTGCAGTCCAGCAATATTTGGACCAAAATCCCCTGTTCTACATATATTCAGTGCTTTGGAAGGGCAGTGGGGAAATGAAAGGACATGGCTTTGTTTTTGCCCCATCAGAATAGGCTGAAGCTCCCAGAGCACTCTTCTATCAGTTTAGCTGGCAGTTTCCCCTTCTTTGTGGTGACAATTGGGGCAAAGCTGGACAGATCTATCCCTCTAGCCTCTCACAGCAGGCTGCTGTAGTTATTGCACTGCAATCCCATTTTGCCATATTATGAAATTACTGGATTCTTGTCATTAGAAGTATGTGCTTTGCTCGTCTCAGAACACCTGGTGGGGAGTGAGATTTTTTTATTAAATGTCAGTGTGTGCCAACATGAATTAAATAGGCCTTCAAATAAGTTTGTGAAACACTGTGGCAAAGGATATATGTGTGTACAGAAAGTCTCTCTCTTTCTGCCTTCTAGCTATCTGCTCAGTCTGGGTATCGTGTTGTTGATATTAGACTCTGATATGAACGTTTCTATTTGGATTTCACCAAGAAAATCTATTTCTTCCCTAGGGGAAATTGTCAGCCATTTTCTGACTCTTGGGTCTCAATTCTCTCCAGACTCACATGAATAGAAATGTGGATTAACTCTGAATCATCTGCAATGCATCCCAGATCGTATTTTACATTTTCTATCTAGCATGTATTAGACTTTAAGCAACTGAGCTGTATCAAAGCAATAATGTAAGGAATCACAATGAAATCACCAAAGATGTCATATAAAATAGCCCTTGTGGCAGGTAGCGGATAGAGAAACAGAAAGGGAAAGAGATGCCTACAACAAATAAACATTCAGACCAAATCCACAGTTCAGCTCAGATCGATTTGATTCTTATGTTTCTGGCTTCTAAGGCTGCAATCCTAAGAGTGGGGAGGGAGACACAAAGACAGTTCATCTGCCTCTTCCCAGGCTTTGCCAGGCGGGGCAGAAGTGAGGGCAGTCTGTTCTTTTCTGGTCCCTTCCCCTCAGCACTTTAAATTATTTCCCTCCCATTGGAAACAATGGCCACATTCACACCACACAGAGCTACAATTCCTAGAGTTATTTGGGAAAAGGGATTGATAAGCTACTCTGAAAATTGTAATCCTGTGAGGGGAATTAGGGGCCTCAGCACTCCTAACAAATCACAGTTCCCAGAATTCTTTTGGAGAAACCACTTATATAGTGGGAATGTGGTCAATGAAATAAACTATGCCACTTCCCGAACTGGCATTATTTTTCCCCTGGTTTGGGAACACGTTCGGGGTCTGCAAAAGAACAAGATCCATTGGACCCAAACCTTCCTGTAGCCCACCCACAGTATGCCCCTGTCCACCCAAGCATACCTCCCTTGGGCTCTGCCAACATCAGAGCTCCAGTGTCAGCAGGGCAGGGGCCACAGAAATGTCCACAGTGTCAGGAAGAGGATGCTCAATATCAGATCACCTTCCCCAGGCTCAGAGCCAAGGGCCATAGAAAGCATGAGAGACCCATCTCATGCCTCAGGGTAAATATGAGATTATTCAGTTTCAAGTTGAGATTATTAAAGGAGAATTCACAGTCCAGCATTCTGCTGACACTGAAGACTATGTGGTGCTTAGTTCCTACACAGGAGTCCTTTCTATGTACAAATTCTGGAATTCTTGAAGCAAATCTGTGAAGTACAGCCAATATATGCCAAGCTACATGTTACACTTACAGTGCAATCCTATATATAATTTATATTCAGAATATATTTCATAAGTTCTGTGCGACTGATTTCCAGGTAAGTACAGGTTGGATCAAGTGATCCTTATAGCTTGATTTACATTGGATGGCAGCTTCGAGTTTTTGGTGTTTTTTGTTTTAAAAAGAACTGTGCTATAGAACTCTAGGTGGAAGCACTAAACTCTTTCCACCTTACCTTTTATTGGCTCCAAATCTGATCTCTGAACTGCTTTCCCACCTGCAGGGTAGAAGATAGGGAAGCTCTTGTATCTTTTTCTCTGCCTGGATAAAGGGAGCTGAAGGAGGGAGGGCACATGGAGGGTACATAATATTGAGCTGGCAAATGGCTGCCAGGGGGGAACCTCAGCTCCTCTTTCATTTCAAGAACAACTTCCTGGACACTCCCCCCCCCCCAAAAAAAAACCCTATCTGGAGAAAGAATCTTGAAAATGAACATCACAGATCCTTTGGCCTTAACACAGAGAGCGCTGGTTGTCATCAGGGCATCTCTGATGAGACAGCTGGTTTTGAGTGTCGAAGAAGAAGAAGAAGAGGAGGAGGAGGAGGAGGAGGAGGAGGAGTTTGGATTTGATATCCCGCTTTATCACTACCCGAAGGAGTCTCAAAGCGGCTAACATTCTCCTTTCCCTTCCTCCCCCACAACAAACACTCTGTGAGGTGAGTGGGGCTGAGAGACTTCAGAGAAGTGTGACTAGCCCAAGGTTACCCAGCAGCTGCATGTGGAGGAGCGGTTCCGCAGATTATGAATCTACCAGTCTTAACCACTACACCATACTGGCTCTCACAGGAGGATGGTAAATTGATTTCAGCTGAAGGCAAGAAGCGGTGATGGCAACCAACCTGGATGGTTTTAAGAGAGGATGAGACCAATTCACGGAGGGCAAGGCTATTAACAACTGTTGGCCACCATGGCTATGTTCTACCTCCACTGTCACAGGTATCAATGCTTCTGAATACCAATTGCTGGACGCTACAAGAGGGCAGAGTGCTCTTGTGCTGGAATCCTACAGGCATCTGACTGGCCACTGTGAGAACATGATGCTGGCCTAGATGGGACATTGGCCTGATCCAGTAAGCTCTTCTTCTGTTCTTCTTTTGTTCCAACGACATTTAGAGTACCACAGGTTCTTATTCCTGCCTCACAGGAACTCCTCCTTGCAACTCCAGATAAAAAGACCTAATTATTAGGGGGAAATAAATAAATGGTCTCTCAGCCTTTACGCTCCACTGCACAATAATTATTTTTATACTGCTTCCATCAGACTTCGCATTTCCCCTTTGCACTTAGCCTGATGTTCCAGAGATGACAAAGTGCTTTCCTCTTGAGTCCAAAGAGAAGCGCGAGGTAAATAAAGTTCCACCATGTTTAATGAACACCACTAGCTTCAACAACTATTAGCAGCATGCTTATGTTCAAGAGATTGCAATATTTTGTGACAAAAGCATCAGTGAATTCTAAGACACTTGAAGAGTAAGCGCAAGATAGGAAGAGATGCTCTTTTTAAAGGCTAGGTCCTTGTACGTAGAAATAAATAGCACTCAAGCTAGAATGACATTGCATTGAAAAGCTGCCTTTATGGATGCATGGAATTTCTAGTAAGTTGCTTTTTTTTTAATTGTTATTTTGGGTTTGCACTTTCTAAAAGGAATGATGTGAGCTAATAACAGAGGACAAGCTAGTTCAGTTATAACCTCCCCATAATTACTACAAACCGAATGCAAATGAGACTGTAGGGTCTGTTCAATGTACATTTCTGTGCTTGCCAAATCATGTTTGGCAGTGTGGTCAAGCAATAACAGATGCACACTGCGCCTAGTTTTCTCGGGCTTTTCAATAATTAGGAGGACTATGTATTATAATAAACCACATCCCTTTGGCTAAGGGTTGGATGCAAATTGCACACTAATTCCCTTCCAAGATTTTGGAAGGAGACCAGAAGACATGAAAATTGAGGGGAGCCTACTATTTACTCCAGGAAATGCACCTAAAGCTGAAATGGCTCGATTGCAAGTAGTGTTTGTGTGCTCCAAGGTTATCGAATGGCATGCTCTCTTTGCCATTTGCAGCTCAATAACAACATGCAAGAGTTCACGTGGCAATTGCTAAATAATAATTTGCCGTGCAATATGGCACTGAGCGATCAGTCTTCTACCTTATATATCCATAAATAAATAATTAGTCTTGTTGGTGGGTGGGGAGGGGACACAACAGTAATTATACACTTAAATCCCCATTTAAAAAAAAATATATATCCAGTTGGGACAGGACAAAGTGGGAAAATATCATTTATAACCCTCTTAATGTACATGCAATCAACACTGTGTTGGGAAGGAAATAGGGTGAGTATATAATCACCCCCACCCTCTCAATCGCCTTCCACAAGTTGGAGGGTGGCTGGAGTGAGGAGAGGGCTCTCCTCACATAGGCTCTGTGCATGTTTCAGAACCTTGGAAAAACAAAGGAATGCCAGGGGAGGACTTATATATCCTATGCCATGAATTAAGATTGTTTTATTTGTTTAGGCTGCAATTCAAACCTCTACCTCATGGTTAGACAAACTAAGGCCCAGGGGCCGGATCTGGCCCAATCGCCTTCTAAATCTCGCCCACAGATAGTCCAGGACTCAGCGTGTTTTTACATGAGTAGAATGTGTGCTTTTATTTAAAATGCATCTCTGGGTTATTTGTGAGGCATATAATTCGTTTTTGTTTTTTTCAAAATGTAGTCCGGCCCCCCACAAGGTCTGAGGGACAGTGGACCGGCCCCCTGCTGAAAAGTTTGCTGACCCCTGATCTACCTCCTGACCCAAAATGGGACTTTAAGGAGTGCCCCGGCCATTGAGATGGAAGGCAAGACAGCTGGGGTGGAAGCTCTTCTGGGGTCAGTAAGGTCACTCTTGCACCAACCTGGAGCTGGCATAGGAACTGGGCCTGATGCCACTGCATGACAACAGCGAGACTGGCTTGGGATCCAATGGATCCCAGGCCAACTTAGTCCCTCTCTGCCTCTGGAACGCCCTGTTTCATAGACTTGCATTGGTCCATGAAAGTTGCATTGAATTTCCATGAGAATCACCTTCTGATTTCATCAAACTTAGTTTCTTTCATTGCAGCCTGTGTGCTCCTGCAAAACACATCTCCCTGTATTTGTATTTTTGTGTTTTAAAGAAAACAACACACAGGATGGTTACAGACTTTGCTAACCCAGAAATATTACCTTGGGTTAAGAACTTTGCTTCAGGATAAGAACAGAAATCGTGCTCTAGTCGTGCGGCGGCAGCAGGAGGCCCCATTAGCTAAAGTGGTGCTTCAAGTTAAGAACAGTTTCAGGTTAAGAACGGACCTCCGGAACAAATTAAGTATTTAACCCGAGGTACCACTGTATTGACTTGCTAGCCCAGGGCTGGCATAATACTTGTGCTCAGAGAAAAGAATGTGCCTATTAATTGTTTGGGAAGGCCACCAGTGAGAGGTGAAACACACACACACACACACACACACACACACACACACGATGTTGCTTTATAAGATACATAGTTGGGGCAGGGAGAGAAGCAAAATAGTATTTTACTATTGATGTCTTATTTATCAGTAATGGGGAGGAGAGATCTGGAGATATGGTGTTGACAGTTAAGTGGACAGTTCATTGTACACATTTTGATGGTCATTACAAAAGCAAATAAGGTTAAATTGTGTTAAAGAGGGCATAGAAAGCTATATGGAGGTTAGAATTCATTTATATATATATCAATTAGAGGTTTTTATACTTTTTCAGCTAAACTGACCTATGTCTTTTAATTTCTGTTTGTATATTGGCATTTTATTGTTGTTTGCTTTCTTTGCAAGCATATTATTATTTACAAAGAATTACAATGCTCCTACTCGGAGTAAACCCAGTGAAATTAACGGGCCTGCTAACTGAGGGTTACAATTTCAATGTAACTAGTCTGAGTAAAACTTGATTGGCTACAACCTCATGCTTTTATAAACCTCCTCACTGTAAAGTATCCTCAAGCAGAGACAGGCACAGGGTAGCGTATGAACATTGATGTGCGTGATAGAATAATTTTTTACAATAGAAAGTTCAACTTGTAGTGCTGCCTTTTCTCCACTTCTCAAGCACAGGATGCAGGTGTAAATGACATCTATAGAGCATTACTACTAATTATTAACAACAATCCTGAAAGGCAGTTCAATATGATTCTCACTGTCTTGTGGGTTGGGGAAAAGAGAGGGGGGGCTTGCTTAAGGCTGCCTAGCGGTTTCTGAGTTTATAGCAGAGGTGAAATTTGAATCGGGGCTGTGAGTCTCTTAGGTTAATGTCCTGTGCAAATGTATCTGAGATGGGAGTAAATTCTTTAAAAACAGGGGGACTGGGGGCAAATAGGATTGTGCTGTTGGCTACTTTGCTACGCCGTTTCCTTGATAAACATTTGCTGTTTGATTGCATCTCTATGCCAATTTCCATTCAAGTGAATCCCAAAGTAGCTAACAAACAATAAACAAACAGCAGAAATTAACATAAAAACAGAAAATCAGAATTGCATCACAACTGCAATGCCTGACCATGCCATGTCAGATAATACCACTATGAGGTTAAGAGTAAAACAATTATAAATAATTATAATCTAAAGCAATACTAACAAAACAGTGGTTAAGAGTAAGCTAAACATTATGACACACACCCATCTCCCTCAATAATCATTCATTTAACTCCTTAAACTACACCGTCCAGCATAAAATATTCTATTCTGTCCCTTCCACCTGTAGGCATTTCGATTCTAATTCAGTAGAAAAGCCTACAAGTGGAACCATACTGCAACAAATGCCAAGGCTGCATTCACAGTGCAGCTTATTCCATTTTCCTAGCTGTTATTTTGCACATTATATTTGAGCTTTCACACAGGGTAAAATCCACTTCTGAAAAACGAATGGAATGCAATAGAATAGAGCTCAAGTTTGGTGCTCATTCCCCTGCTATTTGATTCCAGAAAAAAATCCATTTCCCCTGCTATTTGATTCCAGAACAAAATCCATTTTTGCAGTCCGCCTGAGAAAATCGCAGGAGTTTTGTGTGGCAATTCTCCCACCTTTCTCACAGGTTCACGTTGCAGCCACTCCTGTGACGTGGTATGCCAGCCTTCACTATAGTCCGTGTCCATTGCAAGGCTCAGGTTTTTTCCTTTTTCTTTTTCTGCCTGACAAGAAAGTGCAGGAAAGGTAAAGCCCAGCAGAAGAATAGTGGAATGTAGAGGGAGACGGCTAACACAGAGGAATGACATGTGTGAATGATATCTACCGCAACATGGCGGGATAGCAGTCAATATGTGATGAAACAGGCTTGTGCAGACGAAAGGAACATTTGAAAACGGGATAGAAACACTAGCCTTGTACTCAGTTACATTAACACAATAAACCGCACACGTGAATGCAGTCATAGTAAAAAAAAAGGTAAAGGACCCCTGAACGGTGAATTCCAATCAAAGGCAACTATGGGGTTGCGGAGCTCTCATCTCGCTTTCCGGCTGAGGGAGCTGGTGTTTGTCCACAGATAGCTTTCCGGGTCATGTGGCCAGCATGACTAAACTGCTTCTGGTGCAATGGAACACTGTGACGGAAACCAGAGCACACAGAGCAACGGGAGCTCACCCAGTAGCAGGGTTTTGAACTGCTGACCTTCTGATCAACAAGCACAAGAGGCTCAGTGGTTTAGACCACAGCACCACCCGCATCCAGCAGCCATAGTCTCCCACATCTCAGTTCACATAGATGTGTGTTCATGGGCAGCAAACCCTACACCCATGTAGACATCCATCATCCAAACTACCTGATCCTATGAAGCTACCTGATCCTATGAAGGCAATGTGTCTTCCTTTACAGAAAGGCTGGTTCAAGTCCCGTTTAAAGATAAAAAGCAGAGCAGGTGCCTTGAAGTTTACCATCAACCATTAGCACCTCAATAGCAGATTTACCAGTCCCCTGGGCACAGCCTTCCCTACTACGGCAAGATGAATTGTATTTCTACTTGAACTGCAGGATATCAAATTAAGTCAAATTTAGAGTGCACAAACTGAAATAAATGGACTTAATTTACAGATGTCTGTTGGTTTCAATAGGTCTTCTCTGAGTATGAGCAGCACTGGATATCACCCATAGTAATCATTTCTAAATTTACATCTATGCATATAAAGTAGCACATGCAAAAATTGTGCAGATCTGGGCCCTCTTTTTGAGTGGTGTCTATCCTACTAGGAAACGCACCCACTGCCATGTCTTCATGTATGAATTCTGAGCTGAGAGCAGGTGGTACGCAGTTCCTGCAGTGGTTCAGAGCCACTTCCACATAGATAAGCAGATTAATTTAACAGCTGATCAATGGGCATGTTTGCCCCTGCTGAATGAGCTGCAAACAACCTGTGAGGACTTCTAGTTAGGGGGATTGCAAGGTAGTCATGTAGAGTGTTGGCACAACCCTTGACATCTCCATGGTTTAGAGACATGACTCCATAACAATTATTCTTAAATAAAGGTGATATGTACCAAACAAATCAAACTAAATAGAAATTCATATGCACCATATTTCAATTAAAACTGAATTGTGACACCGTAGAATTTTCAACATAAATGTTCACTTTTGTGGTATAATTTACAAAATTCCCATATGCTTGTATAATTGAAAAATTGGAAATAAGGTGCTTCATGTTTAGTTCAATAATCAAATACTCCTACAGCGTGACAAGATTAGGATTGACTATTTTACTCTACAATCTCACTTTCAAAGGTATTTCAATCCGTGGCCTGCTCTCAGGAAGATCACATGGTCTAGGTCTATTGCAGTGTACTAAAAAAATCTTAACCTATTGCAATATCAGTTAATGGTTATGTAGCCTGTTACAAAACAGACTCTAATTTATATAAGTTCCTACTGGGTAAACATAATGGTCTACAGGGAAAGATTGCAACCAAGTGGGAGGAAAATTTAAATTTAAATGACTCATTGGAGGAATGGAGTAACATTTGTGAGCAACCTACAGCAATATCAATTAATGAAAGATACGGATGGGTTCTCCTTAACTGGAACTCACAAGGTTGGGGGGGGGGACCTTTTCAGATACCTCGGTCCAGTACAATTCATATTAACAAATTAAGGTTCAAGTTTCACAAACTGCTGGACAACTGCTAATCAATCAGTTTTAATATGTCACAATCTGCATTGCTAATTGGTGGAACATGAAAACTAGTACTTTATTTCATTGCTTGAAGGAGGGAAGTGGTAATAATAATATGACTATTACTCCCTCTAAAATTGCCTGCTCTAAATTTTGTGGTTTAAATTGTATCTGCCTTTATTTTTTATTTTTATTTTTAGGGCTACAGCTAAAAGAAAACTGTTTAAGTTTATTACTAATGGAGGGATCATACTTTCGCCAAACCAGTTATTCTGTTTAGGGGCAGTAGTGTGTTGATGTGTGCATGCATGAGTTCACACATTTACACCCATTCTGTGCAAAAAAATAATCTCAGGCTTGTGCATACACTGTTCATCCTTGCTTTATAGAACAAAACTAGAAACAGTTGTAACCTAACAAGAAACATTTTTTTTTTGTATGTGTGTGCGCACATTTTTTTCTGCACATGGTCCAAGTGCTCAATCTGGTGAGTATACAGATTAATTTTTCAAATAATGATCCATAATTTGAAGCACCCTATAAAATGTTACAACATGCTGTTCCAGAAAAGTGAATGTGTTATTACGCTCACTAAACTTCTCCAGCAAATTTGCACACTCTGTAGCATAGTATACAATTGATTCTCCACATTTCCACATTTGTGTGTATGTGTGTGTTAAGTCCATCAGCAGTTTTTTCCTCATATATACGGTACATAAAGGTAAAGGGTCCATTAGGTCCAGTCGTGGCCGACTCTGGGGTTGTGGCGCTCATCTCACTTTATTGGCCGAGGGAGCAGGTGTACAGCTTCCTGGTCATGTGGCCAGCATGACTAAGCCGCTTCTGGCAAACCAGAGCAGCGCATGGAAACGCCGTTTACCTTCCCGCCATAGTGGTACCTATTTATCTACTTGCACTTTGACGTGCTTTCGAACTGCTAGGTTGGCAGGAGCAGGGAACTCAACCCATTGCGGGGATTTGAACTGCCGACCTTCTGATTGGCAAGTCCTAGGCTCTGTGGTTTAACCCACAGCGCCACCCGCGTCCATAGCACCACCCACAATTTCTCCCGACATGTACATTTTTGCAAAACAATTCCGCCTAACAGAATGCATTTTAATTTTATTTTCAAAAATACATGCACCTCAATGAACATTTTCCTCCAATAAATGCATTTTTGTACACATAACTTGGCTGCAGAGCTGCATTGTGAAATTCAGAGAAGTGCAGATGTTGAAGGATAACTGTGTTTCGGTTTGTGTATTGTTCTGGAAAGCACAAATTAGATAGGCGTGCCTTTAAAGGTGAATGGACTCAAATTTCTTCCCCCTCCCTAGTTCACTGAGCAGCTGATTTTCCCCTTGCAATTTTAGACTGGGCTCCGGTCAGTAGTGCCAAGAATGAAGGCAAGGTCACATAAGCCACTTGAGAACATTCAACTGAAGCAAAAGCTTCCATGACCTCCATGAAAATATTCATTGGCAGCATGGGAGCAGCTCCTTCCGTTTCTGCTACTGGGATACCTCCATGGGCTCAGAACTCAGAAGATATCCAGGGATAGAAGGAAGCCTTCTGTTCATGAAAGGCAAAGTCTGGATCAAACCCATGTGGTCACAACTGTAAATCTAAGAGTGGACAACTTAATCTTCTGGTAAACTTTTCAGAGCCTTTAATATTGATTGGAGGAGGGGAACTCTAACTGAATATGCAGCACAATAGAAACTAGGGAGATATCTAAGGAAATGTTAACAAAAGCCTGAAAATTTCAAGCTGAAGAGGGGTTAATTTAAAACAGCAGAATCTACTTTGTAGAGTCTTTTTTATTTTTAAAAAAGTTGATTTGATAATTTTTGCATATCAAGGATTGCCCTTCTGCTCTAACAACTGAGCCAAGACTCAACTTCCAAATAGTATGATGGCTTCTGTTAATTAGATAGTTTATCCATGATGGGTTGTTGACACTGAGATGATTTGTGTTAAATAGTTTCAAGATATTCTGTACGGCATTAATAGGCTAATGGAAGCAACGTTCATTCACGTTCATGATATGGCTTCTACCTCGCTTGAAGCCAGCCTCTTCTCCCCCCCCCCCCGCCCCACTACTTATGTTTCAAAGGATGGTAAACATTGGCGGCACAGGGAAGCCACAGTGAAACACTTTAAGGCCCCATTGATTTCAATTGGACCAAGTTAAGCTCAGGGGCAGTAAAAGTGCTGTACTGTGCCCAGTGCGCACCCCTTCACATACCAGAGGTGCCAAGCAGAACCTATGTCCTTTCTTAAATTTAGCCATCTCTTGCAGCAGACCTCTTTTATGTTTCATTTTCTGAAAATGCTTATAACAATCCCCATATACTCCCTTTTAAAAATTTCAATGCATACATAAAATCAAGCTTTTAATCTCAGGGTTGTGTGTTTGAGCCCCACATTGAGCAAAAAATATTCCTGCATTGCAAAGGGTTGAACTAGGTGGCCCTTGTGATAGGATCATTCTATGATTCTAATGTAAATGAAACAGTCAAACAGTTGCAGACTGTATCTTAAACACACCTATGTTCATAATTAGGACTGAGCCCAAACGGTTCATTTTTGGAAGGGCTGAACATGCACACCCTTTAGCCCATTGGCGAGATCTGCCAATGAAAATCTTGCTATTCTAGATTACCTTGAGCGCTGCCATCACGAACTCTTGGGCATGCGGCCTATACAATACAGTACTTGATTCTGGATTTCCTGGAATAAGCCCAGTACAGTAACTAATCCAGGAAAGACAAGGGGGGGGGGGAGGCACCTTGGTGGGAAATTATACAAAGCAGGATTTAAAAAGAGAAAGATAACTTGCAAAATCTAAGTGTCATTCAGAGATGGATTTAGGGACGTGTGACTAGTTCCGTTGCACTGGGCACAGAGTCTTGGCAGGGGCGAAGGAAGGCATTGTGAACCTGGGGCAGGCATCATGCCATAGGGCGCATGCCCGGCGTCACTACATATGGCACATGCGCCGCACGTAGTGATGCCACACATGCACTGTATAGTGGTTTGCCACTGGTGGCGCTCCAGTGCCATATGGATGGTGCTGGGATCCCTCTGTCTCTGCTGCAGCTGCGAACAGAGGATCCTCCAAAGGCAGCTATGGCGGAGCGATGGCTGCTCAAGCCGCCACGGGACGACTTCTTGTCACCCCCACAGGCATGGAACCCAGGGCATACTGCCCCCCCACCCCACCCCCGTTGCGACGCCTCTGAGTCTTGGGAGCACCGCAGCAGCTGCTGCAAATATGAGGTAGAAAAGAAGCCGAGAGGTGGGGGGAGGTAGGGTTGGATTTTGGCATGCCCAGGGCACTGCTGAAATTTGAGACCCCATGGTTCACTGCTGTGCTGTTGTTTTTATAACACCATAGATATGCATGGAGCTTTTCAGATCACAAATGGGCAGATCCCTACCCTGAGGAACCTGCAGTCTAAAATTCAACACAAAGAAGCAACAATGGAAAGAAAAGCAAGCGGGGACAGGGAAAAGATATGCAACTATTTAGGTTTCATGTGTTGAGGCTTAGTTACAGGCTGAGTTTCCGTAGGAGATGGGAACTAGGGGCCTAGTGTTGAAGGCTTCACAGGAAAAGGTGGGTTTTGAGGATTTGAATGCCGAAGCAGAGGTGGCATCATGCGCATTCATACTCCCACAATAACTGCTATTTTTGAGGCAAACATTAAGACTGCAGAATGGGCAGTAATAGCTGATCAATAAAAGTACTGGTTTGGATCCCAATAGTAGATTTCTGCTCAGATGATACTCCCATGCAACTTTCCCCTTATCCTGGCAGCTATGTTTACCTTTGAGAACCTGCGCTGGAGGTTGAGGGACCCTCTGGAACTGGGGCTTGAGTTGCAGGGATAGGGAATTGCCAAAAGGTGGATTAAAGCCTTCCATGAAATGAAGGAGCTATTCCGATTGTGGAAGGCACACAGTGCCCGTTGCCTTTTAATCCGTTAGTTTGCAGAGCGCTTTAACAATCAATGCCTCTTTCCAGGGAATTCTGGGAATGGTAGCTCTGCAAGGTGACTCCTAACAACTCTCAGCACCCTTAATAAACTACCCTTCCCAGGATTCGTTTGGGGGAAGTCATGACTGTTTCAAGTGGTATAATACTGCTTGACAAGTATACAAATCGCAAGCCCTGAATCAGACATAACGCTAAGCCAATAGGGTCTGACCTGAGGGTGGGTGGGATCTGTTTTTATTTATTACCCTTTCCCAATTAACCTCTTATTCTGGGCCCTCCCCCTGTGATATCACCGGGGTGTGTGTCTCTGCACATGACATCACCAGGAGCCACCCCTAGGTCTCAGGTTTGGGGTGCTCCTGATCTGGCAGCTCTATAAGCCAGCCTATGGCCACGTTTCCAGCATCATGGCAGCAGCAGGAATAGAAGAGGAGCAAAGTTTACACTTGTAAATCATAGTTCACCTTTCAGCCATAATAGTCTTACCTATGGTTTAAAGTGATTGAAAGCAGGCCACTCTTTTAAAAAATCCATTTATTTCCCAAGCATTTTAAAATTTAAATTTAATATTAATTTCCTCCGTAATTAATTACATTTCCCTCTGTTCCTTCCATTCTCTTTCCTTTCTTCTGCATTTTCATAAATGCCCCAAACCATTCCTATTTTTCATAGAAATGAATAAATTCCCCTCCTTCTCCCATCTTGGATTTTTGTCTCTTGTTGCTTCCAGCCCCTTCTCGCTTCCCCATTCCCCAGAAGCTGACTCCGAAACTCCATTGGATATGTTCCCTGAACTGAGAGAGATTTATAATTTTAAAAATGCTTTTATAATTTGTATGTAGGAATAACACTTGCATATGTGCCTCTCTAGGTTAAAAGGGATGTCAATCATCATGCCTGAGAATATAAGCAGATTGCCAGCGTGGGTTGGAAAGGAATTTTCCCCCACAGATTTATACGAGTTAGGGAGTTAATTGACCTGGAAGGTCAAACCCATTCCTTTTACCTTCCAAAGCAAGATCCTCTTCTACAGCCCAATCCAATTTTAAAAGACCCAAGCAACTGAGGAAGCATTACTTGTAAGAAGGGCTACTGATATCATTTAACTACCCCCCAAAAAATCCCTTCATATTTCCAGTACTTCTGTTGTATTTTTACTAAATGGATTCAACGTATATACATGTATACATGGCAGAGCAAACTTTGTCCCTCCATGTCAGTGCATTTCAGTAAACAACAAGGAGATGCTATAAGCCTTACACCACCCAATGTCTTACCAACACCCAAAACCCCATGACGAGCTTCTATTTTGACTTTAGTGGAAAGACGCTACCATAAGTTGTCAGTATAAAAACGGGTGGTATCCCCTACATAAGGCTTCCATCCATGGAACAGTGAGGGATTCAATTTTTGGCCACTGTAGCCCTTCCCCCACCCAAGATGCTCTCAGATCTGCTGTGATGGGTGGAGGAGATTGTCCAGTGAATATTTGGAAGATATGTGGATGGCAAAGGGGAGTCTCTGTCACTCAGTCCTACTGCCTTCCATGAATTGCAGGGCAAATATAGATAATCTGGAGTCGCCTGTACACATGAATGCTCCCTGTGTGATTTTGAAGCCTGATTGTACAGGATTCTAAATCATATAGGAAAATTCCATGAGTACAGCATGCAAATCTTTGCCTTCTAATACATGAAGGGCAGCAGGACTAAACAACAGAGCCACAAGCGAGGGGATTGGGTGAGCTATCATGTCCCTACTCTCTACCTAATCATGGGTAGACTTTATTACCAAATAGGGCTGCATTTTGGTTAAAAATGGAGCTCAGGATGGTGTGCATAGTACATTACAGGGTGGTGTGATCCCATTTGATCCTCTCAACATCCCTGTGAGGTAGATTGTGCTGAGACATCCAAAGATGCCAGGTCACCCATGATTTCCCCAGTCAAAGTCCAAAACTTTTTAGTATACTATGCAGCTTCCCAAACAAACCAGATCAACTTAGGTTCTAGGTCAGCTTCTGCAGAATGCTAGCATTGAAAGTGATATTTTCACAGTCTACATAAAAGATGAGTTTTGAAATAGTCAATGTAAGTATCCTAACTAGATATATTTTTGTGTTTTCCTATTTTCTAAAGCCTTTGTAGATCACGGTAAACAAAATCAATTAATCATGAAAAGCAATTGCTGCAGAGTAGAAGTAAGGCTTGCAAGTTCTTGAAACAGCATCACTTGTCATTGCTGAGCATTGTTTATCATTGTCAGGCACTTGTCACTCACCTATCTCAGCGTCTTTGATACCTTGAGATCTGGGGGTCTAAACCAGCAGCAGTCCACCTGCTTGTTGCACTTGATTGGGAGGAGAAATTACTCAAGTTATTTGCACCATCTGGTGTTTGAATTTTAAGAGTGGATGGGCACCTGGGGAGCTGAAACACTCGCAAGGAAATCATAGAATCGGGAAAACGAAACAAAGTAAAAGAATTTGAAAGTTTTGCTAAGCAAAATGCAAAAGAGGGCAGTTTGGGAATGATGTTTGGATCCTGGAAGGCTGCTGCTTTAGTTGTTTCCTGCACAGCATAGATTGCATATGTATTTAGCAGAGATACATGGAGCAGTTATGGTTTCTGAGAAGAAGAAAGAAAACAATAAATCTACGTGCATCACAACGATTCTACAGTTGGATTGATCCAGACAGGAGCTATAGGTACACTTCTACAGATTCTCAGTCAATGGATTGAGAAGCCCACTTAAAAGGGCACTGCTTCTTCAGTTCCCCAATTGCTGGCCTAACTGCCCCCCTCTCAAAGAATGATGGGATCTTGTAATCAGCTGCTCAGCTGAAGATGTAACAGCGTCCTGGGTTCAATTTCCTCTTTGTCTTGTGATTGGCACCCTTTATGTTCTTTTATAGGGCTGTACGCAAGCAGACCTGGCTGTCCTGACCCTGGGATTGGACTCCCTGTCTTCAGGGGTTGAGGACGAAGATTGGAAGTGTTCTCAGGGCCATCCCCAGATGTTCACAATTAACCAGAAGCACTTGCACGAAACAAATCTGCTGTGCCAGAGGTGCCTCCCCTGCCCAAGAACATCATGTTGCCCACCTCTGACTCACCAGAAGCTCAGAAGCTCTAGTGAAACCTTCATCTCCCCTGCTTCCTTGGAGTCAGCAACTGCTATAACAGGTTAGCTGCACTGAAATGAAGAGCATCCTCTCACTGCAACTGAGACACAGCAGTACCTGCTGTTTAAGGCTCAGCCTGAGGATAACTGCTGATGAAGTTATGAATGCTACTCTTATGTAGTCCTTAGCCTGAGCCCTGAATGGAGCTGTCCAAGGTACCCCTGGTCCAAGTCCATTACTCAAAACAGAACAGTTACTCCAACTTAGGCAAAGGAAATAGGATGTAATATTCTTGAATTCAATGTATTGAGTAGATTCCATTAATTATTAAAACATAAAAGAGTGAGATGGCTGGATAACACAAGATCACTCCCCAAAATCTCTCCCAAAAGGCATCTGTAGACATTTGAAGGTATCCCTGTATAGGGAAGCTTTTAATGTCTGGTGCTTTGTTGTGTTTTCAATATTCTGTTGAAAGCTGCCCAGATAATATGTTGTTGTTGTTGTTGTTATACTTAATAAGTCTATTTCAGAAGACACACACCCAGCACTAACTGCACTTTAAGATAGTTTGGAAAGTTCAACAAGTGTAGCATGCAGCAGCCCAGCTATCAATAGGTATGAACAAATATACACATATATGCTCACATATATGTTTCTGGCCCCAATTTAGAATCAAAGTGTTGGTTCTTCCCATCCTTAAAGCCCTAAATGCCTTAGGCATTTATAACGTCATGTAAGCTTGCTAGTTCATGGAGCAGTTCCTTATGGAGGAATGTTGATTTTGGGTTGTAAATCACTTCAGAACTTTTTGTAATTTAACACACCTTACCTTAGAAATACTAAATAAGGAGCTGTATTTCTTTGAAATACATAACATAAGAAGATTGTGCTGGATCAGGCCAAGGGTCCATCTGGTCCAGCATCCTGTTCTCACAGCGGCTAACCAGGTGCTTATGGGAAACCCACATGAAGGATTCGAGCGCAAAGGCACTCTTCCCTCCTGCAGTTTCCAGCTGCTGCTATTCGGAGCAAAAACTTTCTGCGGCCAAACGCCAGCTCCCTCGGCCTGTAAAGCAAGATGAGTTCCGCAACCCCACAGTTGTCTGTGACTGGACTTAACTGTCAGGGGTCCTTTACCTTTACCATTGCCACTTAACATGTCCTGAAGAAGCCTTGCTTTCATCTCATGGGGAGATCAGGTAAGCTGCCCTCTACCAACAGCCAAATCATCTTGGTAGTAGCCCCAATTCTGAGGCACTCTGTTCCAACAGATGGCATATTGCCTGTGAGTCACAAAGCCCACACTATCCTTGAAAAATACAATCCTATGATCTTATGGAACTATTCAGCATAAACTCCCCGTCTATGGTATGCTCTCCCCAGGGCACACCTGAACTTTTTCATTGTTTTGGCACCAGGAAAAGTCTCCCTGTGTTTCCTGGGCATTTTGGCAGCACCAATGATTGCATATTTGTACGTTGACTATGTTTTTAATACGTGTTTAATATATTTTTATTACTGTATTTTATTCTTCTTCCAAGTTCTGTTTGCTATGGGAAGCGATTCATAAATTCAATAAACATACACTAAAATAACCATATTAAACTGCCTAGCAAGGGTTATGTTGTGATCTCTAGGTCTTGGAAGCTGTCATATTCATCAGTTGGTACTTTTTTAAGAAAAAAAAGAACAAAGGAAGGCAGAATAAAATTCTTACATACCTTTATCAACCTTATCTCTTCACAGGGCCTCATTTTCTGCAGTGATAACTCTGTTACTGAAAATATACTTCAGGCTGGCACATAAGTTCTGGAAACAGTGTGCCAGTTCTGTCAAGGCCAGAAAAATTACGACCTAGTTCCAGGAAGAAAACCAATTGCTGGAATATCATTTCAAACAGGAGGTTCCAACTCACTGCAAATAACATGAAATGCTTCCCACTCCTTTTACTTCAAAGTGAGATAAAATATTTTCAGTTGTCTAGTCAAACAAATGTAGACTAAAGCTTTTCGCTTCTTAACAGAAAACTGTTGCTCAGCAGTTGGCCAGACAGGCACAAACCCTGTACGCAAAACTTCCCGTTGGGAGTCCACAGCAGTAAACTCTGTGGTATTTTCCTTCCTGGCTGCTTCTGGACATTCTTCCCCTCCAAAGCATGGCCACTTAGACGCCTCACTGCCACCCCCCAAAAAAGAGAGAAAAAGGGGGATACACATTTTCATAATATTTGAATGTACTAATTTACATGAATAGATGCAAATTAAGAAGCATGGAATCGTGGAATTGTAGAGCTGGAAGGGTCATTTAGTCTCAGCTAAAGCATCCATGACAGATGGCTATCCATTAGTATATTTTAGATAAAAATGCAGTACATCTCAGCACACTGAAGAAGACTGTGGCCGGGTGATCTGTGCTCCTGCTCAGTCTGCTAAATGGTGAAAGGCAACTTCCAGACTCCACTCCTGCTCTTCCTACTTACAGCTCATTAAACTGGACTTGAGTCCTTCAGGCAGAATACTAAAAGAGGGCATCCCACCCCACCCCAATCCATAAAAGCCAGGAGCAGCTCCCACCAGCGTGTCCTCATTGCCCCACCCAAGGTTGCCAACAGGAGTTCCTGGGCCTGGACTTCCTTGGTCATTGTGAGAGCTGGGTCACTGGCCTGATATAGCTGGTTCTTCTTATGTTCTCATGTTCTGTAACTGTCCCGTGAAATGGAAACCATAAAACGCAACTCCGAATACTAAAGCTACTTGCATACTAGCTGGAAAGCTAAAATCTGGTATATATCAGGGATGTTTACATTTTTCAGACAAAGCTCCTAACAATGGTCTATGGAAGAGAGTACTCTTGCTTCAGCTTTGAAACTTCAGTGAGATGTAGGCATGAAAGAAGTGTCTTGGGTGGGGAGAGTACAGGCCACTAAGGCCGCCCAGGAAAAGACCATAAGTAATTTATTATTTGTACCCTGCCCATCTGACTGGGTTGCTCCAGCCACTCTGGGCAGCTTCTAACGTAAATAAAAACATAAGAAAACTTTACACACTAAAATTTATTTATTTATTTAAATTTATTACATTTAT
This sequence comes from Podarcis gaigeae, assembly GCF_964106915.1. Classification (NCBI taxonomy): domain Eukaryota; kingdom Metazoa; phylum Chordata; class Lepidosauria; order Squamata; family Lacertidae; genus Podarcis; species Podarcis gaigeae. Next base: position 39,114,932 of record NC_139678.1, on the reverse strand, counting down.
ATGCCACCTTCATCTTCCAAGGATCTTGAGGTCCAAGGATCCTTCCTATTTCATAGTCACAACAACCCTGTGAGGTAGGTTAGGCAAAGAGATGGTGACTGGCCCAAGGTCACCAAGTGAGCTTCATGGCTGAGTGAGAATTCAAAACCTCATCTCTCAGTTCCTATTCCAGCACTCTAACCATTACGCCACACTGGCTCTCCAGCAATGGCATTTGTAAAGAAACAATTAAGAGGAGGCTGGAAGGGTTCAGGAAAGTCTCTGCAGAGAAAGTGTAATGAAGTGATTAGAGTATGGGCTTTGGGTTTGTTACACCCAGGGTCAAATTCCCACCGACTTCTCTAATGCATGGAAGTACAAAACACAGAAGTGGCATAACAAATGTGAACTGCACCTGACTGTGGCATTCTGCTTGTTCCTCTTAAACACACGTGTGCAGAAGCCCATGTGCCTCAGGAATGTCTTTAACAGAGGAACTGGGTAGTAGTAGTAGTAGTAGTAGTAGTAGTAGTAATTTTATTTATACCCCACCCTCCCTGGCCAGAGCCGGGCTCAGGGCGGCTAACACCAGTAAAATTACAGTAAAAACATACCGGTAATAGGGGGGTGGAAACCAATTTAAAATACAGGTTACAATGCAATTTAAAGTGCAGCCTCATTTTTAAAGTAGCCTATAGATCAAACCCATAAGGGGAGGGAAACATAAGTGTCAGACTGAGTCAAAACCAAAAGCCAGGCAGAACAGCTCTGTCTTGCTGGCCCTGTGGAAAGATGTCAGGTCCCACAGGGCCCTAGTCTCTTGTGACAGAGCGTTCCACCAAGCTGGGGCCAGTACTGAAAAGGCCCTGGCCCTAGTTGAGACCAAGCTAACCACCTTGCAACTTGGGACCTCCAAAATGTTGTCATTTGTGGACCTTAAGGTCCTCCGTGGGGCATACCAGGAGATACGTTCAGGCCAGGCAGTTTACATGTGACACAATGCTCACTTACATGGTAGTTTGGCAAGCGTAAAAGGTTTCTCAGGAACCAGCCTTTGGCCATGAAGCTCCTTTGGTGGCACTGAGCAATTTCCAGCCTCTGAGGAAACCTACTTTGCAGTGTTTTCAGGATAGAATGAGATAAACACCATGGATAAGGTTCATTCTTTGAGTGAGGGCTACAAATATTACATTGCCAATGACTGCAACTGGCCCACACATTCTATACCTGCCACCTGAGGCCCATCAAGCTGTGCCCTTGCTGTTCTTCTTCTTCCCACTGGGGAAAGCAGAGAAGCTAGTAAGGGTTTCTGAGGGTGGCACCATCTGAAGTAACCAGCTGCTGATCAGGAAGAAAACATGTGGAAAAGGAATGTGGGGGAAATCCACAGAATAATTCGCAGAAAAATAGAGCATGTGAGCTCATTTTTGTTTTGATTTTTAAATGTGGAGAATTGTAGGTTTAGTTAAGTTTGGCATGTTTATTGTGGAAAATGGGATTTACATCACATATGTCCCTCATGCTAGTGTTTTGGAATGGTTGTTCAAGGTTTTCCTCTTTGCTTTTATAGCTGATCTGACCTTGGTGGGGGTGGGGTTACTGTATATACTCTTAACACTTGCTTCTCAGAAGTGTTTATTGGCACCATAAACACTCTGGTTTGCAAAGTTTGCCTTGGGTAGAAAGCATTTCTTATGGAGACACTGAGGTTAATCCCTCTTCTAAACATTTGTGCTGGATTTAGAACAGGCAAGGCTTTGGAAAATGCATTCATATTCTTCGTTTTGTTGAGAAACCATGTGGTTTGTGAAGAGCATCTTGAACTATGCTGTTCATTTTATTTGAGCACCAGGTCTGGTCCAGTACAGGCACTGCTGAAATGATTACAGATAGGTTAAGATATCAACTTTAATTGGATCAATGTGTTGGTGGTAGGAATACAGTCACACACATAAAAAAAATTAAAAAATATATTAAAGATGTCACATAATCTAGAAGCTGTGTAAAAAGAAATATGCTATATGGCCATCAATATCAGACACATTCCTGTGTATTTCATGATGGCATCATTAGCGATGGCTGCAATGTACAAAAAATAATAATTACCATTTTTTAAACTCCCTTTATTCAGTCCAGACATTTACTTGAGAATGAAAGATTTTGGTATCGGAGGCTCCAGGGAAATGTTGGCAGTGGAAAAACTAACCTACACCAGATGGCAGAGGCCAAAGAAATACTATAAAATATGGCTTCCATTCTTACAGTTCTCAGACAAGCAGAACCCCAAGCACAGAAAACCTGTGAAAGCGGCAAACCTTTTCTTTTGCTTACATTTCCCTTTGCTACTTAGCAAACCTGAGAGGTATTGTATCATCACATATCAAGAAAATAATATGCCAGGCTGTTGAAACAGGTGGAAAATGTTTATTTGCAACAACACACTGCTAAAAAAAAGGGAGAACCAAACACACTGCTGTGGCTGTCCATGGCTGCCTATCCACAGATATCTGACTGTTGCCAGTTTGGATCAGGCAGAACACAGCATAAATTGTCAAGTGAAGTGGGGAAAGTAGCCTTAATTCCCACTCTTTTGCCATGGAATTGCTTACGCATGGCCACACGTCTTGCACACCTGGTTAATGAAATACTGTAGACCAAAAATCCAATCCAACAGTGCCTCTTCTACAAAGAACAAAACTGAGGGCTTGTTACCATAAATTCAGAAAGAATATTTATCCTTCCGTCGTTTCCTTTTAGTAGACCAGGGAGGAACATTACCAAAATAGAAAAGAAAAGCATTCTCATATAGGTAATTTTGTAGGCGAGTTCCTAAAGGGATTTATTTATTTATTTCATGAAATTTATACACCGTTTTATTGTAAAAACAAAAAACAAAAACACAAAACCTTCAAAGTAGTTTACAAGGAAGATAAAACAATAAGAAAAATTAGCAGCAATAATTTGGATCAATAATCCAAAAGCAATTATGATAATAAGGATAATTTACATTGTGTGGTATTCTACTAAATGTTATTCTGAGTAGATCCATGGAAATTAATTAACATGACTAATTTAGATCCATTAATTTCCATGGCTCTACTCTAAATAAAACTTGAATTCCACCCATTAAAACCCACACGGAGCCCAGGCCAGGAATAATAATAATAATAATTATTATTATTATTATTATTTATACCCTGCCCTCCCCAGCCAAAGCCAGGCTCAGGGCAGCTAACAACAATCAAATAGGACAACATTCTAAAATCATTTCATTATAAAATTAATTCAAATCAAATTGATTTGAATGTTTTCTCCGCCTTCTTATTTCCCCCTCCTCTCCATTAATCCATGGAGAATTCCCCATTTAAAATCTGATTGCAAGAGACAAATTGTGTTGTTATTTCAGTTCACTCTTATTCAATTTTTTCCTTTTCCTTTTTTAAAAAATGGTGCAATTTTGGGTGTGAATGCAAAAGCCCCTTTTTATGGTTAAAGTCGACATTAGCATTCCATCGCTTATTGCTAGGCAACGTTCAGGGATGCAAATTCATCACTTCTTTGCATAGTGCAACTTTCGATTTCACCTCCAACTGTAAAAATGTAGTCTGCTATCCATTATATGCCACTATGGTTGGATGACATCCCAGGAAAGCTCTGACTACTACTGGCAGAGAAAGAGTCACTGGCATGGGGCACAGGCAGCTTTCGAAATTTTAAGCCCTGGCACATCACTAATTGTTAAATGCACTATCCCACCCCACACCCCACACCCCAGACTCGGATTTTGTGAATCTTGCCTTCTGATTGCCTTTTAGATAGCTCTGAGAAATGCAGCTCCCTGTGAGGCAAATCCTCCTACAAAACGAAGGATGTAAAATTAAAAGCAGATTCCTGACAATTCAGTTTCCAAATCAGGCTGACAACTTGCCTGCCTTCCCATTCTACCTCATAAAGAATCAGAAGTATACTGGCCCATCATCACTTTGTGCAAATTTTGATTTGGGAAAAAAAAACCCCAAAAACCTCAAGCGATTCTTCTTCTAAATCAGCATTTGGTTAGGAGGCGTTTACACACGTTAGACACATAGCGAATGTAAAAGTTATACAAACTAAGCAACTTGCTTTGCATTGTGCATGTTCCTTCCCCATAAACAATGATAAGATGTTGATACATATACCACGAGAAATGGTCAAGGGCAATGTTCCGAGTAGTCCCATTGGGATGTGGTTTAGCCGTAGACACACGTGTATGTGTGACATTAAGATTGAATACGGGGCTTTTAAAAATGTAGGTTTTGCTCACCTACGGGTAGCTTTGATCAGAATTACTATTTCTTTTTCAGATTCTTGTTTCCTGTTAGTAAAACAGGTATATCCTCATGCCTGGCCTCGCAATGTCATTGCTTAGCACTGCTAAAAGTAAGCTTTTTAAACATTACAACAAAGAACTATGGAATCAGACTCTTCATCCAGCTATTACCTGACTACCAAGACCCTTGCATTTGTGTGTGTGTATGTCATGTTTTAAGATCTGTAAAGAGAATAGATTTTTCTTGTATCTCAAATGAAGCAGATGCCATTCCTTTTTTTAAAAAAAAATCCCTCTAACCACTGCTGATTGAAAATGTCTCTTCAAATGTCTTGGAACAAATTCATAATTTTATTTTAATTATTAGAAAGATGCCAAGAAGCTAGGCGTGTTAATAGTGATTCAGACTTTTCATGCATTTCCCCAATGCGCTGAAACAAAAGGCGTTTCTTTTAAGAGTGTGAATGAGCTGTGGCATGCACATGTTCTTTTAAGAAAGGCCAAGGGTGCAGTTCTATTTTCTTAGCTCTGCTTTCATATTTATGCGTCTCATTTCCAGCTCATTGCTGATGCCTCCGTTGCGCTATCCATCAACACTTTTATCCTCCTTGTTCCTCAAAAAGAACATAAAATCTTTTTTTATGTGGTGGTAATATTATTGCAAATAAAAGCAAATACCAAAATCTTTATTAGTCTGCCAAAATAATAAACTATTTAATAAAAGCATGCTGTAAAAATAAGGTCATTTGCATCACTCAAATTTCTTGCAGGAAATACAGAGAATTATTGGTCAAAACGGATAAAATGACAACAAATATTCCTGCCATTGATGTAACACAAACTCGAAATGAGGGTTACAAATGTACAAAGCTTTGCATGTTTGCTGCCTTTAAGAGGTTTTAAGGCCGGCTGCCCATTGAAGGATGTGGAAAAAACAAAATGAGAGTGTTGTGCTTGGTTTGCAATTCCCCAAGTGAGAGAAAGGAGAGGCTGCCTTGGCTCCATTACATATCATTATTCCATGATATGAAACCATTTCCAAAGCTCAAATTGCCCTCACAGCTCCCTCAGTTACACACAATTTATTGTCCAAATACTTGCCATTTTTACATCAAGTATTAATTGTATTTTGTTTGGATTTGTGTCAAAGCTTTAGTGATATGCTGCATCCAGTTTCCTTTCCCCTGTCCTTCCCCATGAAATGCATTTTGGGTAATATTTTAGGCTTTATTTATGAATTTTGGTCAAATGCTGAAATTTAGAGAAGAAATTGCTTATTACTGACTTAACAGTGCTTGAACTTTAAAGCTATTGCAGTGTAACTTGACCCTTTTGTGGCATTTCACCTGTTTTCTTCTCCCATTCCTGCTAAGCAGCAGTATATCAATAATTTACAAAAGAAACAATTAAATTAGGATTAAATAAGTCATAAGCAAATATAAGGCCAATGTGCTTCAAACATCAATTTCTTTTGCTAAAGCAGCCCATCATCCCTGATCATTGGCTATGCTGGCTGGGGCTGATAGGAACTGGGGTCTGAGGACACCAGATTGTGGAAGACCTAATTCATGAATTTGCGAAGGGCTGAGATTTTCCAATAAATTGCTGAATGTTTAGACTCTTAAATGGATCTTAGTCGACAAATCTGAGGGTGTATAGAACTGGACAGCCATGGACTGCAAGAGTATTCAACAACACAAAAGTTCTGAATAAACATGTAACCCACATCCACTATATCAATATCTGCTATCTACAAGTACTTCTCAATCCACAACCCAGCCAATTTGGATGCCAATAAATATTGCTGCAGACATTTCTGAGATCATGGTCTTTCCAGCGAGTGGCTGGTTTATTAATTGCCCAGGTTTATTAATTGTCTTCCTTTAAATGTTGTGAGGATCCTATGCCCTTTTAAAATGTGGGGTTTTGGGGAGTGGGGAGCTATTGGGTTGTTGTTGGGTTTTTTTGATTATGTATTTTGTGGTTTTATATTTTGATTTTATTCTGTGAACCGCCCTGAGACCTCCAGGTATAGGGCAGTATATAAATTATAATAATGTTGATACAAATGCAACTTTCCAATCAGAGATACAAAAACTGACAGAATGTCATTTTCAGCCAAGTGCATATGGTAAAAACGGCAGCGGTCTTGTGTCCTGTTGCAAGTTATAACCCAACAGTACATGTGGTCTCATGTTTATTTCTGGAGGGATAGGACATTCGTATCCAACAGCAATGTTAATAAGCTATAATTCTATTTGAATTGAACTTGACCATGCTTGACCATTTCAGGCTGCAGGTAGAAGTTTGTATGTTTCAGTGCTACTTCATAAAAAAAAGCTCTGTACTAAACAAGTAACATGCCAGGGGGTAAGGCTATGCTTTCGACATCCGATACTGTGTGATAGCGTGTTTATACAGGGACACTTTCAAACACGGCAACCTCCCCTTGCAGTCGTAAGCGCCGCAACCTAGGAAATGCTTTATCACAATTTTGCCTGCATGGATAACCTACCTAGCCCTTTCCCTGCAAACTGGTTTAAAGTAAAATCAGTTCCTTTTCCTTTACATTTAATGGAAATACTCTTACTATAGCTAAAAGGGTTTTTGTGTGAGAGAAATGCATTTCATGTTCTCCAGGCAAATTAGAATTTTGTCTTTCATTTGGGATGTCTGTACAAGATGCTTTTAAGCAACCATCCCAGTGGTTTCAGGCCCTATCACCTAATAATTGACCATGACAGGAGTTATATATCCAGAGCCAGCGGGAAGAATGAATTGTATATGTCAGGCTCAATTACAAGGTGGAAGACCCAGCAACAAAAAAGACTGAACTGATTAAAGCTTGATGTTGACAAGAGAGCTGACATATCAGAGTTATTTCCCGAAGATGCACTCTTCAGAATTCCCTCCCCGATGCCTCAGCAGTCAATATCCTGACCACTTTGTCTTCCCTTGTTGTTGTCTATCCAGCTGGCATGCCATATATTGTTCTGCTCAATAATTCTTGGCAAAGAAGATGTTCTCTGTCTCCAAGACAAACCTATGCAAGAATGGCAAGAAAAGGATGCTAATGCTTTATTATGCTACAAAGAAGCCAAATAATTGGGCTGGGGAGATGTGTTGCAACAGTTGCAAGACTTTTTAGATTAATACAAATTAGAAAAACACATCCTGGCACATTTGAGAAGAATGGATTAATGGATGTACTCATCATTTTATTGGCTAATCCTAGCATGTATATTTAAGATGAAAGAATAGTCATGATTTTTCCATTCAAGTGATAAAATTGCTTTGTGAAAGCCACTTCCTGCATGCTAAAATCTCAATGAAAAATGATTGTTTTCTAAAATCTTTCTGGTAATTTGAGTCACATTAGCTTCCAATTCTTAACACATGAGGAACTGTTTGTCCACAAAATTTATGAGGTGTCTTGGGTCAGTAGCGTTCCTCTTGCAAATAGTTCATGGCATCCTTGTTTGAACCCATTGACTCAAGTGAGTTAAAGGGTTGTTATTTTATTTTATAATTTTATGCACCACTTTTCATGAAAAAAGCAAAAGCAAAAATTAGCTGGGTGAATTACCAGAAAGCACTTTCCTGTGCACAGAATGAGTTAGCGTCTTCCCTTCCAGCTACACCCTCTTTTGCAATACCAAAGCTAACTCCAAATATTCCTGCAATACTCAGAAACAGCTCTTCAGAGCGCATAAAAGGCTGCATTGGGGAGAGTGTGTGTAGTTTGCTTGGAAAACATATGTAACCCTTCGGATCCCAGTCTATCATAGCAAACCTACAAGTGATCACATACCAATTCATTAGCAGGCAGAATTTATCTTCCTGGGGAAAAGAGCTCCATTTTGTAACACATAACGTAGAGTCTGTGGCACATCGCTGCACTATGCTAGCTTGGTTTATTTTATACTAACTGGCTTCTCAGTGCTCATCATCCTGACCTGTACCTATAGGCTCACATGCTTCCTTGTTAATGCTGTTGATATTATTCTTGAGACACCATACATTGAAAGCACTTTAACAGTCACGACTTTGCCCAAAAAATCCTAGGAACGCAGGTGGCGCTGTGGGGTAAAGCCTCAGCGCCTAGGACTTGCCGATCGAAAGGTCGGCGGTTCGAATCCCTGTGGCGGGGTGTGCTCCCGCTGCTTGGTCCCAGCGCCTGCCAAACTAGCAGTTCGAAAGCACCTCCGGGTGCAAGTAGATAAATAGGGACCGCTTACCAGCGGGAAGGTAAACGGCGTTTCCGTGTGCGGCTCTGGCTCGCCAGAGCAGCGATGTCACGCTGGCCACGTGACCTGGAAGTGTCTCCGGACAGCGCTGGCCCCTGGCCTCTTGAGTGAGATGGGCGCACAACCCCAGAGTCTGTCAAGACTGGCCCGTACGGGCAGGGGTACCTTTACCTTTACTTTAAGGGTGCTGAGAATTGTTAAAAGACCCCTCAGAGAGCTATGATTCCCAACATCATTAACCAGCTACAGTTCCCAGGATTCTTTGGGGGAAGCCATGACTGTTAAAGTGGTATTACCGCGCTTTGAATGTATGATATGGATAGGGCCTTGACCTGTGCCACTCTTTAGCTCCAGAACCAACATGCCCCACCACTAATATCCTAAATTCAACCATAGATATTCATGGGTTACACACGGCACTGTTCCAGTTGGGAAATATATATATATCAGTACAGTGGTACCTCGGGTTACATACGCTTCAGGTTACATACACTTCAGGTTACAGACTCCGCTAACCCAGAAATAGTGCTTCAGGTTAAGAATTTTGCTTCAGGATAAGAACAGAAATCGTGCTCCGGTGGCGCAGCGGCAGTGGGAGACCCCATTAGCTAAAGTGGTGCTTCAGGTTAAGAAAAGTTTCAGGTTAAGAACGGACCTCCGGAACAAATTAAGTTCTTAACCCGAGATACCACTGTAGCTGGTATCTTCTTCTTAACTTAGAATCACAGCAGAGTGTGGAGTGAAGACACGAGTGTTCCTAAGCTTGAGCAGAGAAGAGTCAGCCTCTAAGGAAGTAAAATAAAATAAAGCAAAACCAGTTTTTAAAAATGTCACAAAATCACACGTGCATTCATTTTTCCCCAACACTAGCAGCATATTGGCATCTATCTGTCTTGGGAGACAATGAAGGAGTATGCCTTTGTGGTTGTGCGGGAAGTCAAAACATGGAGAGTTACAATGCCTGCTGTGGCTCTAGAGAATCGGGGCAAGAACACAGCCCTGTTTCACACTGTTCTTTATAATGAAGGTGTCCAAGGATGAGCCGTTATACTGGATGGTGCTGTGCATGTTCTTGTGGAAGGATCATCTTGTGAAGCTTAGGTGGGCATCCGGCCTGGCTGAACAGTCTGTGTCCTTTTCAGCTGACAAGGTCAAAGGCCATCATCTGATCTATGAAGGTGATGTACAAAGGCTACCTCTGCTCTTAGCAGACCTCCTGAAGCTGGTACAATGAGAAAATCATGTCAACTGTGGACCCCTGAACTCTAAAGCCACATTAATTCGGGATAGACCTTGTCAGCGAGTGACTGTAATAACTATCAAATACATGACTTTTGACATTCATATAAATACATATTATATTGGATCAGAGTATTGGTCCACTGTATATTGTCTGCTTCAGGAGTGGGAAACCTGTGGCCCTCCAAATGCTCTACAACCCCCATCATCTCTGAGCGTGGGCTATGTTGACTGGGACTGATGGGAGTTGGAGACCTCTGGAGAGCCATGTGCTCCCTATCCCTGGTCCACCTTGATTAGCAACAGCCAACCAAGATCTCAAGAGGCCGCTCTTTTTCAGGTCTTCTACTCAAGATCCTTCAACAGGAAATACCAGGGACTGGAGCTTGGACCATCTTCATGCAAACCATGTACCCCAGCACTGAGCCACGGGCTCTTTCTCTATGCAGATTCTTAACTGCAAACATCCAGCCCACGAATGGAGGGTTTCCCTTGAGCAAAGGGAGACCAATAACAACTGTACATCTGTTGCATTAAAATATTGTCAGAAAGGCTTTGCCTATTCAGCAAGCTCTGGCATTGCTCGGCAAAATGTTTCCAAGGTTATTTCTTCTAACCACTCCATTCTGTCACTTTCAGGTCACACCTGTCAGGGCAAAGAGTAAATCAAGTCTAAGTTGTATGCCTTCAGTTTCTTCTGTTCTATTAAGATACTGAAAAATGACGGGCAGATTACAGCTAAAAATAAACGTGAAAGGATGTATAAGAGAATGCAACCAAACTAGAAGACAGAAAATAACTTCTGTATTAGGTACTATTTTAGGCAATAATATTAATAGCAGAGCCTCTAAGGAAGGAAAACAACACTTTTTTGTTTTTAGTTTTGCTGAAACTAATGTTGCTAAGGAAGAATATGTTGCAAAAATACTGATCTGTCGAAACCTGCATTACAAAGCCTTTATAAAATAACGACTTTTATGGACTTCCAAAGAGGAGCACAAATAACTTGTTTACAATATTCTTTGTAGGCTTGTCCCCCGCTGTTCTAATCATGTTAGCCCATCAGGTTTAAAATATTTGTCCTTGTTTGTAGACTATCATAAATAAAAATACCCGTGTAGTGCTTCTCCATTAAATCAAGTCAGTCATTAATACATTTTTCCAAACAATTGTGTGGATGATTGCAGCTCAAATAACAACTCAGTGTACATTTTTAAGTGTTTTTAAAACAAGTGTCACATTTTTACGGTGTTTCTGAGTGGGTGATTATTTCCCATCAGCAGGCTTTACTAAGCATTTTATGTCTGAAACTTCTACATATCCTCTGGACTTAGTGCTTTAATTAAGAACATGCCTGGATTGCTTCTTTTCACAGCTATAATAGCAAAAAGTTACAATCCTTCCCTCTGGACAATCACAAGCTTTCATAGTATGCAATCTGATTTGGATCATCCACTTTATTTGGAAGTTCCTAAGAATTATGGGAATAATCCTGATTATTATATGAATATTTGTATTTTTATAATAACTACCATCACTGTTATTTCCATTTCTTATCTGCTATGCTTTATACTAAAAAACACACAGTCTTGATGTGACCTGCAGTATAAAATACAAACAGTATTATCTATATTTATATATGAATTAAGAACAGGAAACCAGTAATGTTTCAATTCAATTCAAAAAGCAATATCAACACCCTCTGAAAAAAAATACATATAGCATAAACAGGACAAGCCTAACCCAATCTAAATGCCCAGCAGAATGTAAGAATGGTAAGTATTAAATGTGGGGGGGGGGGGGGAAGCCATTTGGTGCCAGGCATCATCATCATCATCATCATCATCATCATCATATCTTACTTATACCCCACCCATCTGGCCAGGCCTCCCCAGCCACTCTGGGTGGCTTCCAACAAAATATTAAAATACAGTAAGTCATCGAACATTAAAAGCTTCCATCTGAATGACTGCAGGTTCCACACTCAGGCAAACCAAATAGTAGCTCTTAAGATGGCATTCTTCCACAGTGCCAGTCCTCTAATCTGCACATTTCTGTCACCCTGCATTTCTTATCCTGTGCCCCCGTCCACCGGGCATCAAAGTTCGGTTTTTGCTTTTCTTCTTCCTGTCTGCACAACACATTGGTCCGTACTAGTTTATCATGCTCAGAATTGGCCTTCAAATGTTGGGTTGTTCAGGTTCCACAGTTCTCCAAATACAGTGGTATCTCTACTTACGGGCGCGATCCGTTCCAGGGTGCCGTTCGTACCCCGAAAAGTCCATAAGTAGAGTGCTGCTTCTGCGTGTGCATGTGCCGCAATAGAGCGCTTCTGCGCATGCACAAAGTGTGCAGAATGCTTCTGCACGTGCGGCGAAACCCAGAAGTATACACTTCCAGGTTTGCCGCGTTCGCAACCCGAAAATCCGCAACATGAACCTAACGCAACTAGAGGTATGACTGTACTTTAAAACGATCCAAAGGCTTGCAGCCAGATTTATTCTTATATAAATCCATTCATTAAAAATCATTTTACTTGATTTACTCCCCAATAAAAAAGGAGTCTCTTGCAGGCAATACAGACCATATTAGCACCACATGGAAGACATAGCAGTTGTATTTTTGTTACTTTTGTATTTTGGTGGTGAAGGACATAGGAGGGAATTAAGTGTGATGTCACAAATTCACCAAAATGCATACAGGCCATCTTTCTCTGCAGCTCCTTTGGAGAAGAGGCATTTGGGGAGATCTCTCCTAAGCAAGCTAATTCCAGGCTATTCACCTCCTGTCACTTGGATACAAAAACTATAGCAGGACGTGTATGTCACACACCTATAATTACAATCAAAGCACTCAGTTATCTATGGACTAGTCTGAACAGCAGGGGATTGGAAATGACCTTTAGAGATCCTGTCCAACTCCATGATTCTAAGTACATAAATACGGCTTCAAATCTAGCTCTCTTCCTCTGACAACCAGAAGTTCCTAAAACTTTTATACTTCTGTACACATTAGATACATATGGTACCTTGGTTTTCGAACGTTTCCATCGCCGAATGTTTCGGAACTTGAACATCGTAAACCTGGAAGTACATGCTTCGGTTTTTGAACACACCTCAGAAGTCAAACATGCCACGCGGCTTCCGCTGAGTGCAAGATCCTGAGGCCTAGCTGTCGGCTATTGAGTTTTACTTTTGGAACGCTTCAGAACTTCAACAGTCTTCCGGAAGAGATTACGTTCGAAAACCAAGGTACCACTGTACTTGTTTTCTCCCCTGCCTGGCAATTTCCTATTACATAAAGTAGCAGGGAGCCTAACTGGAGCTAGAGCCATTAAAACTGTGAAATGAGTAATATAGCATTTATTTATTTATATTAAAAGCGGGTTAGGTAATGGGTGTGAGGTGTTTAATTAGTGTTTATGTTGAAAGACTGTGTATCAGACTTTTGAGAACATTTGAGATCCATGTGTATTGAAATGTGTGGACCTACTTCTCAGCATCGGCAATGAGTATGTGAAGAGTTAACCTAGGTAAATGTCCTAAGTGTGTACAAGTCTTTAATCCTAGTCAAAGTGTTGATGAAGTCAGAGGAACTCCTTTGCTAGGTGATGCCAGAGGGTGGGGATTAACCACTAGTATTTCAAATGAACTGACCATTAGAATGCAAATGAATACCAGGTACCATGAGATGCTACTAGGAAGATTTTATGTGCCTGGAACACCAAGATGGGCAGTAGAGCAAAAAGGATGCTGGTAATGCTGCTTTAAGGACAAGCTGGTGCGTTTTGGGGTGCTGCTGCTGTGCACCCCTCCACTGAAGCCTAAAGGCTGTACAGTGGTACCTCGGGTTACAGACACTTCAGGTTACATACGCTTCAGGTTACAAACTCCGCTAACCCAGAAATAGTGCTTCAGGTTAAGAACTTTGCTTCAGGATAAGAACAGAAATCGTGCTCCGGCGGCGGCGCAGCAGCAGCAGGAGGCCCCATTAGCTAAAGTGGTGCTTCAGGTTAAGAACAGTTTCAAGTTAAGGACAGACCTCCAGAACAAATTAAGTACTTAACCCCAGATACCACTGTATATGTGTGTAAAATAAAGCATATACCATTAAAGTACTAACCTCCATTGTGCCTACTTTCTGCAAAGGAACACAGACACTGGGTAAGCGCATGGAATTCCCCTGGACTCTTGCTACTGCTTGGCATAGAGTAGGGCAGAGAGATGGTGTGGGTGTGTGCTGTTGCCCCCCCCCCCCCATCCACAAATATTATTGAAAAGCATTGAAATTACCCCGTAAATGTCCTCTTTATGGGGTCATTTCCTAAAAAAAAAAAAAACAACAACTTTGCCTGCCTAGCCGCAAAAATTTCCTGGCTACGCCCATGGGGCTTGCCCCCAACCTTTCTAACAGCATGTTTAGGTTTGGGGCTGTAAACCTCCAACACTTGCTCACCTAATGATTTACTAAAAGAAAAGGGGGGATTTTGGCGTTCAAGCCTGGCTGTAACGTAGAAGTTCCCTTCATTTCATAATCGACACACTGACTGGCTCTGGCTGCTCGACGACGGAAATGCACCCGGCACATGCTCAGAGGCAGTCTTTTTATTACTTCCCACGCTCTGGGTCTGAAACCTGGCATGCAAATCCCAGAGGGGAGCGTGTCACAGTCTAAGCGCTGCCGTGCGAGAACCTGGAAAAGCGCTTCTAAATCACGCAGCAGCTAGGCAGCAATCGCACACGTGCGCTCAGCCTTGCCCTCACTACAAACCGCCTCAGTGCCAGCTCATAGCTGTCCGACGCTGTGCCTGAAATTTAGCCACCCCACTACCCGTCCGCTCATATGACGGCAGGGCTGGCTCTTGCAGTTTGTCGCCTGCGGACCGACTTCATGCTGCCAAAAGGACGGAGGGAATGCCTCATAACGGCTGAGAAAGGTGATTGTTTTGTTCAGGCAGCTCGGAAGACAGACCCAGGCGGGCGGGACTTCCCGGGGAAGGAAGGAAGCATCAGACAGCAGCAGCAGCAGCAGCAGCAGCAGCCCGAGAGCAACGTGGGTTGGAAGAGGCAGTGTGTGTTTGCGCCTAGTTGGTGGCTTGCACTCTTAACCCCGGGCGCTCTTCGCATGCACTTAAATCCAGCCCAAGGTGTTGTGCAACATGAAAGTAGTGGCTTTAATCAGGTAAAAAAAGAACAGTGTGTGTGTGTAAGGGCTGCCCCCACAATGGACTAGTATTTCCACTGCAAGGTTTCTACATAAGGGAGAAGTGCTGGAGCCCCATATAGCGCGGGGGTGGCTGGCGGAGTGAAGTGAGGGGGCAAGCAAAGATAAGCTTCCTCGGATCAGATTTCCCTCCCGCCACCACCTTTCTGTTTGTAATCAGCAATTTCCTTTCTACCCCCTCTCAGTCCCTCTGACCTCACGCTTCCTGCTTTACTTTGCTCTCTCCGGAGTCGACTGGCTGATTTAAAACCGTGCAGCATTTGCGGGTCATCTCTGCAGCATATGCGCCTTGGGGTTTTGTTTTTTGCTTCCCCTTTCAGCCCTGTGCATAGTGGGACCAAGGACAGCTTTTTCTATGCCTGTGTGGTTTAATATAGAAGGTGCTGAGATTTTCTTACAACCATCTGTTTGATCTTGCACCTAAGAACAATAAGAAGAGCATGCAGGATCAGGTCATTTGGCCCCTCAAGTCTAGCTCACAGTGGCCACCCAGATGTCCACCTCACCCCTTGCTTCTCTGTGGGTAGGGTTGGGAAGTTGTGGGCTAAGTTTATGCTGTGTCCTACACCATACCTTTCAAGCACACTTGAAACACATTCTTTCCCTCAAAAAATCCTCGGCACTGTAGTTTACCACTCAGAGTTACTGTTCCTAACAACCCTTAAAAAGTTACAGTGTCCAGAATACTTTGAAGGAAATAATGTGTTTTGAATGTGTTTTAAGGGTATAGTGTGAACACAACGTGGCAACATTTACAAAAGGAAAGAGATGGAGCTGGCCTTGGAAACACTTGTTTTTGCAGGGATTTGTTCTCAAACTTGAAGAAACTGAGCTATTTCTAAATGTATTGGGTGTTTTGTGCCTTCCTGAACCTTGAAAACCTCAGGGAATGGGCTTGCTCAGCTCACAAGTTTGTAGTGCTTCGCCCTCCTGCCAAGTTACCACAGACCTGGGGACCACTTATCACAAACAGACACACACACATGTACATTTTCTCCCCGACTCATGTCCACCATACTGTCTGTACATCTTAATCACCAGCTTGAGGTAAATGGGCCTGTGGGTGACCGCCATTTCATTCATCTGTTAGTGAAGGTGGCTATCAACACTTTGCAGAATTTTGCACTTTGGCTAATTAGTGGTTTATCATCAATAAAGTGCACAAAAGTTCCTGCTTTAGCTATTGTCCTGCATTCTCATAGGATGCATATATGTCTGCTTCCTTCAGTTTGAGAAGTAAGCTAAAATGTTGGAAGTTTTGCATGCATGTGTAAACACATTCAAAGGCCAAGGGGAGCAGTTGCCCATAGGCAGCTTACTCAGACATTTGAAGGCCAGGAGTCCATGGAGGGCCTTGTTTTATGGTTTGATTTGCTTGAAGGGGTTTCATGCACAACCACCTGCGTTTCATATTAGGTAGTGATTTTCTTCTACAACTTGACTCCTCCCTCTTGCAGAATTTCTCTGGGGGTACATTGATGCCATGTTTCATACAAATTAACAAACCCTTGAAATGGGACATAAGGACAGATTGTCACCTTCGATAAATAGTGGTGATTTAGGGCTTTTGTGGGAAAGTGGGTTTGTGTTCTGTATTTATTGGTAAAGTGGGTTGCTTGTGTGTAGTTGAGAAGGTTTCCAGCAGGAAAATACAGTGGTACCTCGGGTTACATATGCTTCAGGTTACAGACTCCACTAACCCAGAAATAGTACCTCGGGTTAAGAACTTTGCTTCAGGATGAGAACAGAAATCATGTTCTGGTGGCGTGGCGGCGGCGGGAGGCCCCATTAGCTAAAGTGGTGCTTCAGGTTAAGAACAGTTTCAGGTTAAGAACGGACCTCCGGAACGAATTAAGTTCTTAACTCAAGGTACCACTGTATTGGGATGTCAAAAATGAACCCTGCTGCTTCCAACCCAATCTCTGGCTGTGGGTGGCACAAGCAGATATACCAGAGTAGAATGCTGGTAATGCTCTGACCAGGGACTGGGTAGCCATGGTTAATATGGTTGACTGAAGGAAGCCATCTTAGCAGCAACGTGTAGCCCAGTTCAGGTACCCAGGGAGATGGTAGAACACAATCTGTGACTTTAAAAAAAATTACATTATTTGTACAGTATATGCACTTAGATCAGGGGTAGTCAACCTTTTTATACCTACTGCCCACTAATGCATCTTTCTTGATGGTAAAATTTCCTTAACTTCTACCAGTGCTCGATGGAAGGAGGATTCAGCTTGTGCCATAGAACCCCCTGCTGCCCACCTTGAATCCGGAAAGCCCACTAGTGGGCGGTAGGGACCAGGTTGACAACCCCCGACTTAGACACTGCTGCTTGTGTTAATAACCTGCTCTTGAATTCAGTGGGACCAATCCTATACTTACTTGCTGAGGTGTAAATCCATTCACCTCAATGGGACATACTTCTGAATAGACATGTACAGGACTGTGCTTTAAGTATATTTGTGTAGTTTTCTTTTTTTGGGGGGGTTTGCACTTTAGATGTGCTTACTTTTCTTTAAAGAGCACAGCCCTATTAATGCTGTGAGAAGTAATAGCAAATGGAGCATCTTTTCTTAAAGCCAGGGAAATTACCTGTAAAGAATCAAGCATTTGTGCATCACAAGTACTTTGGTATTTAGTAGCTTTCATTCCATCTAATGTCCTTAGCAGCTAAATTGTCTCTGATGGCAGTCTTGCACCCACACAACGTTGTTTTGCATTTGAGATTCACCCTATGTGAAGTCACTGAAAACGGGGGTTTAAGTGCTTTTAAAGCTTGTTGCTTTGCTTGCAGTAAATTATCTTATTCTCAAGGTTTGTTTTTAATAACTTCACTCAAGCAGAATGGCACAACGCTGGCTCATTTTTGTATAAAGCTCAAGTCTGCAAAATCTGAGACATTTTATTCTTCATACCAATCTTACTCTTTTTTATGCACATTTTTCACACTAGCAATTACAGACCCAATTGGGCATTGAGTCAGAGAAATGTAAAATGCATTATTTGTGCACAGAGGCAAACTTGTGACCTGGCTGCAGAGTATTTTTTTTTTAAAGGACCCATGTAGGTTTAGCCCAGATAATTATAAGCCCAAGAGTCCCAATGTTGAAAAAGCACTGGTTGGGATCCAAAGTTCTGTGATGCTCTTCTGTGCAATTGGAACTTTGATCTCCCCATTTATTCTGTGTGGAAATAATTGGGCACAGGGAGCCTTGTGTGAAGTTAAAGAAATGAGGCCTCCCCTACATGTATAGAACACTGCCTGGATATCAAGTGTGTATTCATCAAGTGATAGGTTGGAGTGGAAACACTTAAAATCCAAATTATATATGTGCTACTTTTAACTTTCTTAAGGATTTCTGAAAAGTGGTCTTTAAAAAAAAACCAAAAAAAAAACCAGTAAACATTTTCTCATTTGTATATTTTATCATTTTGAAATGACTGTTGAACTCATTACCGAGCTGTTTTTATATAACTGATTCTTTTTATTCCAGTGGTGGGAAAGACAGCTGTTACAATATGATGCATTGTGTTGCTGCTGGACACCAGATTGTTGCCTTAGCCAATCTTAGACCTGCTGAAAACAAAGGTGAGAATTTCACATTCCCTCAAACTCTGCCACCCTACTCACTGTGCTGGAGGATTAGTGTTGAATCTCTACCGGTAGATCTCTGAGTGATTTGCCCTAGATCGGCAATGATTTCTGACTCCCGGATGTTTAATAATAGGAGCAAATAATGATTTTGCTGCTGACCTAAATTATTCTGAGCTTGGCATACCCAGGAGTTGCATTTCTTTTTGTGGAAGGACTATCAGCTCTGTTCAGTTCTGATACACAACATGAATTTCTGGGCTTGCAGTTCTCTAATTCTAAAGCCTTCTTCAGGCATTCTCCAAAGTTATAATGCACAAAAAAATGGAGTGGGGATGAGGGGCCTAGCTCTGTCCCTTGTTGCCATTCTGGGTTGTCTTCCATGAGTTGGAGGCTGGGAGTATCTCTTGACTTCTTTTAAGACAGGTTTGCTGTAGTCTTATTTTATTCTATTACTGGATAATGGGTTATTTTATGGAGTTGTCATTTGCAGCTTTTTAGGGCTTTGGCTTTTTAAAGAATTGCATGGATTAGACCTAACAACACAAAGTAGAAGCTGATTGCTCTGTGTATGCATATAGATTTGATGTACTTTACTATTTATGTCGCAACATTTATCTACCATTTGACGGTAATAAAACATCAAAAGTGATTTATAACATCTCAAAGCTGCTATGTGAGAGATACAGATGATTGTTTACAAAGCCAGCTTTGTTTTGTGTTGTTATTACATGGTTGATTCTGCCCCTGTGACATTATCACTTATATTTCCTGTTGGGAGAGTGGTGGAAATACATAAGTAGCAACCCACAAAACATGAAACTGCTGTTCCCATGGTGACTTGGGGGGCAAAACACTTGTTGGAAAGTTGCACAAAGCTGGAGAATAAAGTAATTCCCATCCATGTACAAAAGTGGTCAGGTTGATTCATCTATAACTACATCTGCACGAAACATTTAAAGCATTATTATAATGTTTTAAACAGTCATGGCTCCCCCCCCCAAAGAATTGTGGGAACTGTGGTTTTTTAGTGTGATGAGAATTTTAGTTCTATGAGGGAAACGGGGGTCTTCGAACTCCTCTCAGCACCCTTTACAAACTACAGTTCCCAGGATCCTTTGGGGCAAGACTTGACTGATTGAAATAGTATAATACTGCTTTAAATGTATAGTGCAGATGGGTTCTATTTGAAACAAAACTGGGAGCAGGCTCTCCTGCCTTATTAGTACATATTGTAAATATTAGCTAATACAGCTTTACTTTTGTCTGTCTTCCAGAAGGGACTGATGAGCTGGACAGCTACATGTATCAAACGGTGGGGCACCATGCTATAGAGTTATATGCAGAAGCCATGGGCTTGCCACTTTATCGCCGCACTATTAAGGGCACCAGTGTGGAAACTGGCAAAGTATATACCAGATGTGAAGGTGATGAGGTTGAAGATCTTTATAAACTTCTGAAACTTGTTAAGGTAGGTTGTGTGAGAATTCTTCTTCTTAAAGCTAAGAATAAAAAAAAATGTTCAATATAGTTAGACTGTAGGCCCGAGGCCTGTAGCCACCATTCCTGTATTCCTCTCCATATATTTTGCTCTACATGCTGTTTCCTATAGAGAATAAACTTAGATGAAATGGGTCTTAATTTATAGCTTATTCTGCACTTTATTGTTGCTTCCTGACTTCAGGCTAAAGACCCCATTATAGTAGTAAAACTGATTTATGCTAAGAAGTACAAAAGAGAAACATAAGAAGAATTGTATGCTCCTTGTGATTCAATGTCTTCCAGGTTTTACACTGCTGATATATTATGTTTTGTTGCTTCCAATATCTTAGGTTTCGTATCTTTTGTTTCTGTGCTCAACTGTAGGGAACACGTCTTCTCCGGGAATAAGCCAATGAATTTTAAAGCAAAATCAAAGAGGAAGGAATTTATTATTTATATTGTGTTCCTTACTCGGAGCCTTACATAGTACTTTTTCAATTGCAGTTTTGTTATTGGTGATATTCTGAATTATTAGTGGCATTTTTACCTAGGTTTTTTTTAAGTAGCAAGCATAAATAGAATATATTGGCCTTGTTTGAATGTTACGATAGCCATGGTCTATTGTTACAGGAGTGAACAACATCAAACCTTGGGCTCGTGCACTCCCTACTCCTGTGCCATGAAGAGGAGCTAGGAAGCTGTTGATTCCATTCTAGACTCTACTAGCTGAAATGAAATGCTAATGCAGGGATGAGGAACACATAACCCAACTCCTACCATCCCCAACCAGCATGGCCAATGGCAATGGACAATGGGAACTGTAGTCACACAACATCTGGAAAGCCACAGGTTCCCCACTTTTGTTTTAATGCCCAAACCGTGGTTAGTCTTAAGTTACAGTGGTACCTCAGGTTACATACGCTTCAGGTTACATACTCTTCAGGTTACAGACTCCGCTAACCCAGAAATAGTGCTTCAGGTTAAGAACTTTGCTTCAGGATGAGAACAGAAATTGTGCTCCGGCGGCGCGACGGCAGCAGGAGGCCCCATTAGCTAAAGTGGTGCTTCAGGTTAAGAACAGTTTCAGGTTAAGTACGGACCTCTGGAACGAATTAAGTACTTAACCTGAGGTACCACTGTACTCTGGTTGGTTGGAGCAAGTTAGCTTCATGTCAGTCTTTATAAAACTCTGCAAGTTTTTTTATAAAACTGGCTTTTTTTCAACTAACCAGCAAAGCTCCTAGAAAAATGGGGTTTCCTACTAACCTAATGGAGAGAGCGTGTCTCTGAGCAGATCTCTTGGCATCTTCCACTCTCTGAATGGGGAAGCTATGCTGACATGTGAAACAAAAATAAAATTATTTTCTGTCTTATAGTTTTGTTTTGAGCTCTACCGTGATTTGAATTAAGATAGTTGCACTGTGGTCTGGATAAAAGGGGTTTAATTTAGAAGGTGATGTTGTGTTATGTTTGTAGTGCTACGTTGTGAGTTTTCTGTGGTGCTGGATCTGAAGGCAGCCCTGTTTAGGGAAGTTTTTAATGAATGATGTTTTCATGTATTTTTAATCTTTTGTTGGAAGCCGCCCAGAGTGGCTGGGGAAGCCCAGCCAGATGGGCAGGTAGAAATAATAAATTATTATTTAATATTATTATTATTTGTGGTGCACAGTTCTGCCTCCTGAGACTTTTGAGGCCACGGTCATTACTGCACTGGTGGTGTTACAGCAGAGGATGAATTCCAAGCAGGATGCTGCTTGTTGTTGCTCTGTAAGAGAAATTCTACTACTTTGTAGAAAATCTTCTACTGGTCAGAATAATAGCAATCCTTGTGTTTCTAAACTTGGATTTCCTTTGCAGGACAATAGCTTGTTTGAGCTCCACTCAGCTAAGAAAAATCAGTGATGGGTCTCAGCAGAATATTTTTAGTGTGTCCACAGGTTCAAGGAAATAGTGTATTATAAGGATTTCTGCTTGCACAGTGGGACTTTCCTCTCCCTCCTATGCATGCTCTGTGTCTTCCCTGAATCTTCTCCAGAGGGTTGGGGGAATCCCTAGAAGAACAGACTTTCTAAGGGGAAGTATGGGGAATAGAGGGGGGAACAGACTTTCTAAGGGGTAGTGTGGGGAATAGAGGGGGGAAACATTCTGTAGTGCAGGCTGGAATCCTTGCGCTGATGGAATGTTCCCTTAGCCCTAGTTGAATTGTAAAATAATTGGTTCCAATAGGGGCCTGAAAAAGAAATTTGAATTGCTTCTTAGTGTGAAAGGGAAAAGCTTGCAGTGGTTCTGAGGAAGTGGCTTTCAAACTGTGTTTGGTAGCCCTGGACTTTATTAGGGTTCTTCAGTAAAGAGATCAGTAAGAAGACTGCTTGGCCATCAGTACCAGTCTTCCTCTGCAATGTGCATGTGTAGGACAGGGTTGTATGTATCCTTGGGTGAACTTTCGGGTCGCTTGGGAGCAAAAGTGAGGTCTAGTAGGCCTGTACAATGTTCTATCTGAATCAACAGAAGTTTCATGGCAGACTATCAATGGTGAAAGGGTTCATTGAATAAGCAAGTTTTAAAAATTACTGTCCTTAGAGTAGGACATAAATTTCAAACTCTTCTCCAGGAGGATCAAGTTCTGTGTGACCAGTAACTCAGAAATCTTTGCAGTAATCCAATAGACTAGTGGTTCCCAAACATTTTAACTCCATGGACCACTTGAAAATTGCTGAGGATCGTGGAGGACCACCTAACAAAAATGTCTGCCCATTGTAGCAGTTCTACTGTGCAGTGCTAGATGCAATTTTTAATTGTCCTTTTATTGCTTCTTTCCTTTCTTATATTTTGTATTTTATTGTATGGTAGGATCGCAACTTGTGTGCATTTGACACATTCAATCACAGTGTTATGTGCCAGGTGGCCTGGTAGCTGATGTCACACAGATTAAAGTCAAAGAAGGCAGATAGCTTAAAAGCTCTTTCTGTGGCAGACTGGGCTACGGGAGACTCTCTCATGGTCTCTGGAGGCCTTCATGAGATCTCAGAAGGTAAGGTTGATAGTTCAGGAGCAGTTCCAGGGGGTTGTTTTGACTATACAGTCATACCTCGGGTTACAGACGCTTCAGGTTGTGCGATTTCGGGTTTCGCACCTCACCGAACCCGGAAGTACCGGAACTGGTTACTTCCAGGTTTCGGCGCTTGCACATGTGCAGAAGCGCTAAATCGCGCTTTGTGCATGCACAGAAGCGCCAAATTGTGACCCGCTTGTGCACACACACTGCGCTGCAGGTTGCAAACGCTGCAGGTTGCGAACGCTGTGGGTTGCGAATGCTGTGGTTTGTGAACGTGCTTCCTGCGCGGATCATGTTCGCAACCCGAGCGTCCACTGCATGTGATTTCGGCTGTACATGCCAGAATGCAATGACAGGAGCGAGCCAGTGGTAAAATCACACTGAGCAATTTGGAGCAGCAAAAACAGGATCAGCACAGGAATGTCAGGCCTAATAAGCAAAGCAACTCATCTCTGGCAGGTCTTGCCCCAATGAAGCAGTTGCTGAAACTAAAGGTCCCTGCCTCCCCACAGCTGCCCTAGTCCCTGCCTCTCCAGGGTTTTCCCCAAGCAATCTGAGCCTCACCTTCATGAAGATAACTTCCCTTTTTCCCTGCTCATACCTTTCCTGGTTCTGGGAGACCAGGTGGGAGGGGAAATTGTCGCAGCAGGAGGGGGAGACGCCTGTGCCTTTTCACCAGCCAAACTCATTTCTGCCTCTTGGCCTTCCTCCTCTCCTTCAACTTCTGCCTCTGATTCTTCTATCAGCCACAGACTCACCCCTCCCTAAGCCCTGTTACCTCTCCACCTTCCAACACCTCCTCTCAGTCTTCTCCCTCGGACCACTCATCATCGTCCCACCACCAATTCCCTGGCTCCAACCTTCTTCCCTTGGGGGTTTCCCAGCTGGTTCCTCCCACCGTTCCTCTGTTTCCAATCATACCATGACACATTTTAGAATTTTAATGCCATAGAATTCAAATTATAATAAGCTACAATAGAAATACGGTTAAAATTAAGTATGGTGATTTAATGTGATGCATGTGCCATCTCCGATCTTCAACCACAAATCCACAGATACACCATGAAGCACCTGACTGAAGCTCATAGACTTCAGTATGAAAACCCCTGACATCGACTTAACATGACAAGGTCCATCAGATTATTTTTAAGAGTTAGGACTTGAGTGTCTGCCATAGTGCATCTCCACCTCCTTTTTCTTCTCCCTTGTGGCCAGGAAGAGTCTTCTGCTTAGTCTAACTTTCCACTTAGTGTTGGTGTACAAATCAGGAATCCTGGTTTAAAAACAGATGTTCAAAGATAAACCAGTCAGACTCAAACCTTGCATGTTTAACCATTGTTTGATTTAAGATAGGCTCTCTGCTTTGCCTTCTTCTTTGGTGATCACTCTTAGCTGAGTAAGATTGTCTTCATGAACACGGTCTTAACAGTGAGACCGTAAGTGACTGTTGAGGCCAATTCTGGATCCACACGTCCTTCCAAAGTGGGGACATAGGTTTCTGGGCGGGAGTTGATCATGGTGAGGGTTTGCCAAGCGTGCCTTCCTCTTAGCACACTTTCCCCTTTTCCTGAGTTTGAGCATCTTCAACATCCATGACACCTTTGGTAAAGGCTGTTCTCCAATTGGAGCGCTTGCAGGCCAGTGTTTGCCAGTTGTCTGTATACTACAATTTTTGAGATTTGTCTCTTGAGTCTTTAAACCTCTTTTGTTGACCACTCTCATTACACTTTCCATTACGCTTACCATTTTTAAGTTCAGAATAGAGTAGTTGCTTTGGAAGACAATAATCAGTCATGTGAACAACATGACCAGTCCAATGAAGTTGATGTTGAAGAATCATTGCTTCGACACTGGTGATCTCTGCTTCTTCTAGTACACTGGCATTAGTTTGCCTGTCTTCCCAAGTGATGTGTACAATTTTTTGGAGACATGGTTGATGGAATCTTTCAAGGAGTTGGAGATGGCGTTTATAAGTGGTCCCTGTTTTACATTCGTACAGTAATGTTGATAAGTGCAATGCCTTCGTAGACAAGCATTTTGGTTTCCCTGCAAATGTCCCGGTCCTCAAACACTGCACTTCAGTAGGGAGAAAGCTGCACTTGCAGAGTTCAGGCGATGCTGGATTCTGGCATCAATGTGAGCCGTTGTGGAAAGATAACTGCCCAGGTAGGAGAAGTGATTGACACTTTCCAATGTTACACCATTGAGTTGGATTTGTGGCGCTGCAGAGGGGTTGTTTTGCGCTTGTTGGTGCAGCACTTTGGGTTTTTGGATGTTGAGCAATAGGCCAGGCTTCTCATAAGCTTCTGCGAATATTTTTAGGATGCTTTTGAGGTCATCCTCTGAGTGTGCACACACTATGTTGTCATCAGCAAACTGAAGCTCTATGATGGAAGTTGCAGAGAACCTTAGCAAAGGTAAGGTTCTCTGCTTTGTATTTAAAGCTGAGCCAAGTTTCTTTGAAAGAGAAGGTTAAAACAGGAATGGGATGAGGAAGCACATGAGTCTAACACATCTCTTGCCCTCGTGGATGCCTCTGTATGTAGTGCTCAAGCATTAGAGCTGTGCTCAAGCACAGCTAATATTTCATTGCCTGACCAGTTTGGCTCTCGTTGGCAAGATTCTGCTCCTACTAGTGTAAAACTTTTATAGCTCTTTTTTTTTTGTTTTGTTTACTCTGCTTGTTTGTGTTGAGGCACCTGTCTCTCTGCAGTGCTAGTGTAGCATTACAATTGTGGAAATACACAGCAACCATAGTTCTTGGTATATTCATTTTAACTTCCTCAGTGCACAGCACATCTTAGGATCAAGTTGTAAGAAGTGTAAAAGAGAACGTGTTATTGATAGATTTAATTAAATGATTAGTGACAGGACAAAGTTTCTTTTTTCATTTTTCTCCAGACAGCATGGACTGAATACTTTGCTATTATCTTGAGAATAACAGTCAGTTATGACATAAATTAATGCTAATGTTATATCTTGACAACTTCTGCTTTGGAAGTTTGTGCAAGATATTTATAACTATGGTTGAAAGAGATGTTATCAAGTTGTCTTGGACTAAATAAGTGACGTTGTTGGTTTTTTTGCTCTGAACAGATATTAATTTCACTTCAAGAAAATTTCAAGATATAAATATATGGAATCAATTGCATTAATGATAGACATTCCATAACTGTGCTTTTACAGCTGAATTCATTTAAAACAGTTCTAAAATTGTACTTGAAATCTTGCATATGCCAATAAATAATTGGGTAATTTATAGGAAAAAAGAATGTAGGAGTTATTCATGTTAGGTTTTTTATTCACATGGGAAAAGGATGAAGCCCCTGATCCAGTTCTTGCTGTGGATAACTAGTTGCACGCACTAATTGGCGACGGGATGAGGCTATATGCACCCCAGTGTACCTCAAAAGATACCTGTTTGTTAATCTCCCATTTCTGGTTTGGGGCATGGGTATTTTTGTTAGCTGTAATACATTTTTGAGTGTTTATCACAAAAGGGCAATGTAATATACTGGAATCAAATTAAATCTTTTGAAGGCATACACAAGGACACACTGAATGTTATTTAACCTCCCTGAGATACAATCCCTCTTTAATGTTGGTGATTGTACATATATATTCTGCTTATTTTGTTGAAATAGTAATAATTTTTAAAGAATTATTAAAAGAAAAGAGGGATGTAAAGTTTTTAGAAGTAGCATTATTTTGACCTCCCTTTGAAAACAAAATCAATTACTGAAGTAGGGCTCTTTCGGACATCTTCATTATGGCTGGCTAAACCATGGCTTAGCTGGCAAGGAACGAAAGTGTACTGGTTCTGGTTAGCTTAAACTATAGCCTCCTGTTATGGAGTTGCTCAGGGTC
Organism: Podarcis gaigeae; assembly: GCF_964106915.1. NCBI lineage: Eukaryota > Metazoa > Chordata > Lepidosauria > Squamata > Lacertidae > Podarcis > Podarcis gaigeae. Next base: position 39,087,939 of record NC_139678.1, on the reverse strand, counting down.
TGAAACTGTAATTGATACATCGGGCTAATGCTTTTTGCAGTAGCCAAACATCTATAATATAAGAAAAGATGGTTTATTTCCATGAAATAATGCTTTGATATAATGCAGACTAGTTCTTTTTTGAGTTGTACAGCACTTACTGAACTGTATATAGTAATTGGAACTAGTGGAGAGAATATGTTTTAATGGCTGTGCTTCTGAATAAGACGTCTTACAATTTGAATATTTTGTGTACTGGAAAAAAAATATCCCAAAGTACTGCTATTTGTTTAAAATGCCTTCCAGTAAAACTGCCAGGTGAGCATACAGTCCAAATTGGGGCAGTCATTGTAGTGCCCTCCATCTGTTGGATTATAGCGCCCATCATCTCTGACCATTTGCCATGCTGGCTGGGGCCGATGGGAGCTGGGAGTCCATCCTAAGAGCATCATGTTGGCAGTCCTTGGGGTAAATCAACAGTTAAGAATAGAAGCTCTAAAAAGGCAACCAGTAAAAACCAGTAAATCCACCCAAACACCACTGAAACCTATTATAAAACATGCAGGGGGAATCTTTTAAATGTCTTTGCCCTTTCCTGAAAAGATACAGGCAAGAACATTTGACAGCCAGTAGATTCTCTAGGGAGGGCACCATGATTGAAAAGGTCCACTGACTGCCAATTAGTCACTAGGCCTAATTCAAAATGCTGGTTTTGACTTATAAAGCCCTAAACAGCCCAAGACCACAATACTACAAGGACTGCCTTGTTCTCATTTTGCATTGTGATATGTGGTATACAAATTTTACACACAAACACAGACATATTGGCATCACCATGGTGTGCATAAATGTTGGTCCGGGACATAGTCTAGGGCAGGGATGGCCTTTTGGACGTTGTTGGACCCCAACTCCTATCAGCTTCTGTCTGTGGCAAAAGCTTATGCGAGTTTTAAAAAATATGCATTTTTGTGATTTCTGTGTTTTCAATGTTTTTCTTCCCCTCTTGCAAATGTGCATCATTATAATTGCCAGTACTGTATTAATAGGTAAGCAATTTGCTTCTGGGTGCTGCTATGTAAGATAGGTTAATTGTTAGCGTTACCAAGATCTCCATTATGATCTCTTGGTATTGCTGGTTCTCTTCAGGCATCCCATACAAGTGATGGAGAATAGAGGGAACAAGTGTGTTAGCTCTATGTCACCTGTCTCTGTTTCCTTTTCCGTCACTTTCCAACCCAGAGTTCTAAAATATGCTGGTTGCAAATGCAAAAACCCCCCTCCCAACTGCAAACAGTGTTCTTCCACAAGTTGGAAGGTGGTGGCACTAAGTGTTTATTTTCCCCTACATGGAACACCTGAAGAGTGTTTTTCTTCTTATCTGACCGATGAATAATGACAGGGTCACATAATTTTGTTCTGCTTCTTAAATTAAGCAAGAATGGGGACTTCCATTTTGCACCAGCCCGGATAGTGAATCTTTTAAAGTAGTGCCTTCTGTCATTCACCCCAAGGGCTTAAAACAGGCCCTGGCTTTCTAAATAATTATTTAAGTTCAGCTTGTGCTGTGAACTATAGGGAGTCATACATGTGGAACTCCCAAATGCATGACTGGCTGGGGGCGGAGGAGAACGAAGTGTCATATTTATAGACCCTTCTGCCAATATGATATTGCAGGACTGATCACTGGCAATGCTGGTTGGGCTGGTGAGAGCTGTAGTCCCAACAACATCTGGGCGGCAGCATTTTGGTTATTTTGGTTATTTCAGCTCTGATGAGTCTGTGTGTAGGAGAAAACCCTGCAATTTATTATTTTGTTCCATTCACTGTATGTCTTCTGCAAATACTCTGCACAAATACCCCCTGCCTTTTTGCCTGTTTATACGTTATCTGTCAGAGAAACCAGGACATAACCAACACGTTCATTAGGTATTAAACTTTTAATGTGTTTTCTCAACCTATAAAACCGTTTATACAACTCACGACTTGTCATATAGGTATGGAAAAAATACACCTGGTGTTGCCAATAGAACACTTTCTCCTTTCAGCTGTCATTACTCTAATAGACGTCTACCACGGTAATACTGAATAATGAGTTTTAAATTTTTGAAAGATTTATTTGAATCCCTTTATAGGGTTTTTTTTTAACTTCTAACTTTTTCCATACTTGCAGCATTCTTTTGAGTTCAGTGAGAGTGCCATGTGTGGAGACACTGCAGGGCTAATACCTTAAAGGGAAAAGAGAATACTTTTTTTGAGGCTTTGCTAAGAGGGCCTTAAATGCTAGTCAGGACTTTGCTAAAACTGCTGGTGTTGCAGAGCTGGATGAAAAGCTGGACTTTGGGGTCCAAAGCTCTCAGGCTCGTGGGGGGAACATTTGGAAAGCTGAACGTGTCTTTTCCTGTGTTACATTTTACTTGTAATTAGTATCTATCCCTAATAACTTAGATCTTTGGGAGAGTCTATGTTTGTGGTCCCCCATGGTTCAGATGCATGCCTGAACCAATCCTCTGGAATGCCCTTCCTTGCTAAAATTCAGCTGCTTGACGAAGTCTTTCCTATTTCAGTAGGCATTTTAAGCTGGTCTCTCTCTCTCTCTCTCTCTCTCTCTCTCTCTCTCTCTCTCTCTGAGGAATTTAAATTTTTATTACTCTCTACATAGTTAATTTTTTTATGCACACTGCTTAGAAATTCTGAATAGTAAGAAGTGTACAAATACCTGGAATGAATAAATTGTTTTGATTTTTTTAATGAATTCATTGTTAGCCACTTTGAGTAGAAAAGTGGGATGTACTTATTTTTATAAAAACTTTTCAGCCATTTGAGAATTATTGTCTCCTTTTTTTCCTTTCATGAATATCGGATTATCATATGACTGTTCATATAAAATGCTTTAAGGGGGAAATATTCGTATTTAAATACTAGGACATCTTCCCAGTTGGTCATGATTTCATCCATATGTTGCAAAGGAATGCACATTTTACAGGAAAATGTGAAACCCGATGAAGGGGGAAAGGGAAAAGTTCTGCATCCTATCCTTGTTGCTGAATTTGATGTTGTTGTTGTTGTTTAGTCGTTTAGTCGTGCCCAACTCTTCGTGACCCCATGGACTAGAGCACGCCAGGCACTCCTGTCTTCCACTGTCTCCCGCAGTTTGGTCAGACTCATGTTTGTAGCTTTGAGAACACTGTCCAACCATCTCATCCTCTGTCGTCCCCTTCTCCTTGTGCCCTCAATCTTTCCCAACATCAGGGTCTTTTCCAGGGAGTCTTCTCTTCTCATGAGGTGGCCAAAGTATTGGAGCCTCAGCTTCACAATCTGTCCTTCCAGTGAGCACTCAGGGCTGATTTCCTTAAGAATGGATGCGTTTGATCTTCTTGCAGTCCATGGGACTCTCAAGAGTCTCCTCCAGCACCATAATTCAAAAGCATCAATTCTTCGGCGATCAGCCTTCTTTATGGTCCAGCTCTTACTTCCATACATCACTACTGGGAAAACCATGGCTTTAACTGTACGGACCTTTGTTGGCAAGGTGATGTCTCTGATTTTTAAGATGCTGTCTAGGTTTGCCATCACCTTTCTCCCAAGGAGCAGGCGTCTTTTAATTTTGTGACTGCTGTCACCATCTGCAGTGATCATGGAGCCCAAGAATGTAAAATCTCTCACTGCCTCCATTTCTTCCCCTTCTATTTGCCAGGAGGTGATGGGCCCAGTGGCCATGATCTTCGTTTTTTTGATGTTGAGCTTCAGACCATATTTTGCGCTCTCCTCTTTCACCCTCATTAAAAGGTTCTTTAATTCCTCCTCACTTTCTGCTCCTCACTTTCACTTTTTATGTAGGCGCGTGCATACCAAGGGCTAAAAAATAAGTAAAAATCCAGTATGGTTTACATATGGATTAGGATTAATGAAAGTTTTTTTTTTTTAAATGAAGCTTTGGCTTCGATGGAGTTGTAGTAAATCATTTACTGTGTCTCCACATTCAAGATTGGGCTACACGGTAAGGGCATTCTGTAAAGGCCTTTTTTAATTGTTCTCTGTAGCAGCTATTACCCCATGGTAAGCTGTTTTGCTGATTTTTCTATAGTCGATTTGGGGATGACTCTCCCACAATCTTAGGTAGGATCCCAGCCTGATATTCAGGGAGATGGTGGATGCTGATGATTGCAGAGGGAGAAGAGCGATGGGAAGATCAGTTGCTCTATCATTTTTTCCATTCATGCGATGTTGGATACAGCCCATTATATGGTTAAAAATAACAACCAGCCCGATAATTTGTAAGTCAGACCTTGCTGTAATTTATAGACCAAAACTGATTTGTGTTATGAATACACGTAACCTTCTCTCTCTCTTTTTCTAAATACTGCACCCATGATTTTTGTTTCGTTTGCTTTTGCAGAGAAACCTGACCTTTTAAATGCAAGTGGCTCAATCCTAATTGACAGCACCGTGTATACAATTTTGCCAGTTCAACTTTTTGTTATCAGAGTTTAGAAAGCGGAGTCATCTTGGAGAAAATCAAGAATATTTACTGATAGCACGACAGGCTCCAGGATCCTCGGCAACTTCGATGTCTTGCCGCCCTGAGCGTTAAAACCGTTCAGGTGGCGTAATGCTCTTTGTTTCTTCTTTTCACCTTGAAGGTTCACAGCTGGCAACACTGTGCCTAAAAACTATACATTGCATAGGCAAAAATAGACAGCTCTATTTGTCCCCAAGGATCTTGCAACCAGAAAAGGAGGAAGCAACAGAAGAAGGGAAGGGACAAATGAAGCCAGTGCAGTTGTGTGTGCTTAAAACCTGGTTGCATCTGGGGGTGATGGTAAGGTAGGGGTTAGCAAACGCTTTCAGCAGGGGGCCGGTCCACTGTCCCTCAGGTGTGGGGGGCCGGACTATATTTTGAAAAAATATATGAACAAATTCCTATGCCCCACAAATAACCCAGAGATGCATTTTAAATAAAAGCACACATTCTACTCATGTAAAAACACCAGGCAGGCCCCACAAATAACCCAGAGATGTATTTTAAATAAAAGGACACATTCTGCTCATGTAAAAACATGCTGATTCCTGGACCGTCCACGGGCAGGATTTAGAAGGCGATTGGGCCTACCCGGATAAGCCAAAGGCCCTGCAGAAAAGGTGGATTCTGAGGAGGGTATAGAAGAGGTGACCTTTGCTGATGGAATGCTTTCCCAAGTTAATAGGCTTTAGCGTCAAACAGTTTCCAAAACACGATTAAGTCTCGCAAGCATAATGACTTAAAAAGTAGGTTGTATTGAAAGCCATGCAAGATACTTGTAGATGAACACAGTGAGGATTGTGCTGGGAACAGTGCTTCTAGAAGACGACTTTCCCCTAAGATATTCCTAGAGCTCCTTAGTGCCGGTAATTCCCTACGTTTTAACAGAAAATTCCAGCGGGTGATTTCTAGGGCGGGGCGGTGGGGAACAGGGTCTGTTGCATTTTTGATCCCCATAGGTGGTTTCGTACCATGAGAAATATGCAGCACTATGTAAACATCATTTTTAGTGAATCTGTCCCTGTTTGGGTGCCTTTTCATTCCCCCCAGCCCTGCTCTGTTAATATTGAATAAGCAGAGACAGCAATGCTAGTGGTGAAAGATGTCAAGAAAGCCTGGGGGTCTTTTATATATGGTCAGACTTAAACCTCTGATTGCAGGGTTGTCTCCCCCCCCCCCCAATTTCCCATTTCCAGGGCACTGCTAGTGTGACCTTGGCTGCTGAATTTGGTGCTCTGGATCTGCGAGATTCTCACATGTATTCGGAAACGGGCAACCAGGCATTGTTTACAGGACGCCAAATGAACTGTGCGCTCACAGCACATTGATAAACACACATTTCCTCCTTTTATCAGGGAGATTGCACAATGTGAAGTATGAGTTTCCAGTTGTACTCATTCCTTTCAAACCTTTTCCTGTTTAAGAATTGGGCTTTATTAATTGGATGCTGATCTGTCTCTAGATCTCCCTCTCTCTCTCTCTCTCCACCCACCTCCCCACCCACCCCACTGTTTCTTTTAAAGTCTGCTTATCAGTCCAAGGCTTACCTAGTGCAGGTCTGGCAAGGCTTCAGAAAGAAACTTTCCATTTATTCATAAAGAGGAGGCTCATCCTTCTAAATGCAAAGTGAACACTAATTAACAGTAATGATTGCTAATCACTTTGCTTTTATATTCCTTTAGGAGCACTGCCATTATCCCTTAAGTGAAATGCTTGTATATGAATAAACAGTGCTGCATTTCAGTCTAGCAGCAGCTTTGTTCACAATCAGGATCTTAGTACATTAGTCAGTTTTGTAATGTTGCCTTGCTACATGGGCAATAACAGATTTCGTTAAAATACCCTTTGGAAACGACTTCGGAAATTGGGAATTATCTTACCCCCTTTTTTTGCCGCATGTACAATTAATAGGAAAATCTGTTAAATAGTTCAGATCTATTTTTCAAAAGTTATCTAAGCGTTTCTTTGTTGGGTATATCCAGAATTCGGCTTTTTGTGAAACATGCATGCCTGAACTTATGCAACTTCAGTAAGCTAAGAATTTTAGCAAGCAATTTTAAATAAGGCAGATGAGCAGTGTTTATAAATGATGATGATCATGTTGATGGGTGTGTTTGTGTGTGTGTGAAAATAATGTGTGTCTGTATAAAAACAACTTTGAAATTTGCTTCTTGTTTCAAACAAAAATGATACATTTCTTTTTGGGATTGAACTTCATAGTCAACAGAGTTGCATATTCTGTATGATGGTATTAATAATCAGCAGCAATATATTTGAATGAAAAAGTGTGTGTGTATTATTTAGTCATCTCACATTGCTGCATTGCAAAGCACAGGAATGCATGCTTCAGTCCCATTGAAATAAATGGGATGTCAGTGTTTGTGATGATGTACTGAATTACAGGTGAGGGGCAGTGGCTTTCTATGAGTATAGAACTGGCATCCTGTTTCCTAATAAGTACACTAAAGCTGCTGCTATTTTGTCCACATGTCAAAGAAAAAATGATTTTACATTGGCATCTTTCAAACATGACTATTTCAAAAAATGAAATCTCTGCACTACCTTGATCAGCAAAATACATAATAATAATTATTAAAATAATAATTACCCTTACACCACCATGTAATGTTTTATTGGAATTGTTTTAATGTTTTTGTTGCAATTATTGCATTGTTAGCTTGCTTTATATTTGATGTGACCCACGCAGGAATCACTTGTTTGATGAAGGGCAGGTTGAAAATGAAGTAAATGTTGGGTGTAATGTTTTGTAAAATATTGTTTGTTTTCAATCATGTCTTTAGCACTGTTTTTAAATGTGAGCTTTATATTTTTACATTCCTTAGTAGAAGTGCCCAACCTGCACATGATTGAAAAATAGAATTGGCCTTAAAAAAACCACCCCAATATATAGTGATAATGTACTTATTCCTAATGATAGAACTGCTCACGCTGGTTCTTCATACTGATATTAACTCGGGTTCCAGTAACCTGGTGCTTTTTTTGTCGTTGCAAAGAATAAGGAAGTGCTATGATTAGTTACCTTTTCTCACTGGGCAAACTACAAAGGAAAATGCCATATGTACGTACTGCGGTAGCTTTTTCAGTCTGACAGTCTGTTATGTGAAGTTTCTTCTTCTCCTCGAAACCCCCCCCCCCCCACCTCAAGTCCAGTTGTCTTTCAGAAACCTTGCTTCAGTGTTTTTGGCTTACAAATGTATTAGGTTTAGTACATTTGCATCCCCTCCCGTACACTGTGGATTGGATATTTTTGACAGTTCCCTTTTTCATGCCACTGTAGCCCAAGGAAGGCTCCAAAGCTGATACAACACTGCCCTCTGTAGGCTGCCCGTTTGCAGTATCACGGGGCTGGGAGCTTTTAAACAACATTCAGGGCCAGAAAAGGCAAGATGCTAGATGTATCCTTAGCCTAGTCAAAATCTTATTTCTTCATATAAATGATTTGATTTTCGGCGGCTGTTTTACCTTCTGAAAAGTAATTATGAAAAGCAAAAGGCCGTTCTCTGATTTTTTTCAGATTTGCTCTTATATCAGTAATTGGTCGGTGGAATCTTTGAACAGCGCACACATTCTTGTAATATCTGTCGGAACTTTAGCTTTAAAGAAATAAAAAGTTCAGGTTTGTTAGAGCCTGTCACCGGCCAGCTCTCCCACAAAGAGGCAAATGAAGTTATGCAGTACATAAGACAGGGCTAGTTGGATCATGGACCACCCACCCACCCACCCCTGATGATTTTTTTTGTGCAGGCCGCCTGAAAAAACCCCAATGTCTTTTTAAAAAAAGAAAGGTTTTTAATACATTTTTACATTTTAAACTGACTTGTCCCTTGCTGTTATGTCAGAAACTTTTTGTGCCCCCTCCCCAATTTGTCCATCATTTCTTTTTCCAAAAAAGTTTTAAAAATTTTTTTTAGCACTCCCAAGGAACCCCTTCTGTGATTCTGGAATGTCAAAAGGTTTTTATGACCCCCTTCAAAACTCTTAAATGTCCGCTTGGCCACACCTTTTTATCAGACACAGTCCAGGTTAACCACGGATCATTGCAGCCCTCAGGCTGGAAAATGTTGTCACCCCTGGCATGACCGATCATGTGATTCGTGTTTTGGTAGATCATGTAGTTTGAGTTTCATAGCATCATCTTAGCTGAGAATATGTCTCTGGAATTATATGTGTGTAGTCTTAATAACTCACCTCTATGAAGGTTGATGTCACATAGACTTGGACATAATTGTGCAACTGTATTGAATTGTCTCCCGCACTTACAGATCATTGTAATTAAACTCCCTTTTGTGTTGCTTAATTACGAGAACTTAATGAATAATACGGTCTTCTGAGGGCACTACTACATCCATTGAGAAGATCATAAGGTATAACGAAATCCTATTTGGAATCATGTAGGTCGGATGAGATCACTTTGTGTGCCCCTCTCGTTTTTAGGGATCCAGTTCTCTTAAATACTCATGGAGTATGAGTAGTGGCAGCACACACAAACTGTACTTTTAAACTCCCCCATTCCCTTATCAAATGCCTAGTTCTGGCTGTTGAAAAAGATACTGCATTACAAAAGCCAAACCATAGCTCAAGTTATGTCAAATTTAGCAAAATCTATGCCTGCAATTTTATTCTTGTTTTATCTGTATTTATGTTGCTTTTAAAAGTATTATTTTGGGAGGGGGGTAGATTTAAGGTTGTGATTCAGTGCAATTGTGGAAAATGTTTGAAGTTTCTTTTTGTGTTTCGCAAGTCTTGCATTGTTAAAGTAAATTATTTACCGTGAATAACCATTAGTGGCTACTCAAGACTATTCTAAGGGCAGAAGCAGGGAGCTTCTAGAAATTAAATGCTGATAGTGAAATCATATTGTGTGTACAAGGATAATCACAATGTGCTAACAAACATAGATTCGGTCAGCTAGGAATAGGAATGGGTGAGCTCCACTTCTAACATCTATAACTTAATAGAAACTGTAGAAGCTACTTAGAAGTCCAGGCGTAAGCTCCATGGCTTACTCTTATGGAAGTGGGTACAGTGGTACCTCGGGTTAAGTACTTAATTCATTCCGGAGGTCCGTTCTTAACCTGAAACTGTTCTTAACCTGAAGCTCCACTTTAGCTAATGGGGCCTCCTGCTGCCGCCAGAGCACGATTTCTGTTCTCATCCTGAAGCAAAGTTCTTAACCCCAGGTAATATTTCTGGGTTAGTGGAGTCTGTAACCTGAAGCGTATGTGTCAGGACTGCCTCTAGGTCCCAGCTCACAGAGGACCAACGCCCGGTGGATGTAATGTACAAAAGTCTTTATTGAAGTTTAGTTTCCATTTCAAAGCTCTGGGCGTGCCGCCCCACGTCTTGACTCTAGACCGGCTAAGTCCCCTCTGACTCACTGCTCCTCCCACACCAGTTTAAGATCCTAGCCCGGCTCCACCTCCTGCGCTGTTCTTTCCTTCGCTGGGTCCTTCTGCCCTCTGGGGTTTCCTCCTTCCTGGACTCCTCTGACGCTGAGCCCCCTGAGTCCTGCCCTTCCTTCCGGCGGGCTTTAGGACCTGGCTCCCTTCCCGGGCTCCCTGCTGTGCCGCTCGCCTGTACATTTGAACTTGGCGCGCGCGCCCAGCCGGTAACCTTCCTCCTGACCGTTTCCCCGCTTCCCGATGTGGGCGTGGCCAAACCTGACTCCTCTCCTCCCGCTGGTGGTGAGGACACTGGTCCCGATTCCTGGGACTCCCCCTCCCCACTGCGCTCTGGTGGGGAAGCTGGTCCTGACTTCCAACTGCTGCTCAGGGACTCCCCGCTAGCCCCTTCCTCCTGGGGCTTCCCCCCTGGAACCCCCCTCGCTCTGGCCATTGGCGCTCCCTTCTGTGAGTCCTCCGATTCGCTGGAGAGGCTTGTGGAGTAACTCTTTCCACTGTCACTGCCTCCACCCCCCTCGGACTCTTCCTCCTCACTCTCCATTTGCTCCCCCTCCTGTGTCTCTCCTTCTGAACCCCTGACAGTATGTAACCTGAAGCGTATGTAACCCAAGGTACCACTGTACTAGACTGCAGTCAAGTTTCCTTGAAAGAGAAATACATTAACTAAATGTAGCATTGTGTATGAACCAATTTAAGGATGATATATATGGTCTGTTTTCATATCAGTTGCAGCATAAGTCACATAAACAGACCTTCTCTTAGTGACACAGAGCTTGCTTCCTTTCCCTAAGTGCCCCTTCACTCCATCGATTTGCACATCCAAATCAAGATAGCCAATATGCACATCCAGGTTTGTGACAGCAACTATCGTAAGGCAATTGTGACAAAATAGCTTATATTGTGGGGCATTAAAATTATAGGAACATAGCCAGAACTTTCTGAAACACCTATGGAAGCTACAGCCCTATGCACATTGACTTTGGTCTAAGCTCTAACGAACTCTGTGGGGCCTACCTTTAAGTAGCAAGCATGAGATCAAGCCTTAATGATGCAGATATGCTCAGTGGTGCTTACTCCCAAGTAAAAGGGAACCGGTAATACATAATACAAATCTTGTGGTTGGTATCTCATTCCAAGCTGAAGAGAAAAGAAGAAATATTTTTAAAGGGAAGCTCTGATGTACTCTAAGAGCACATGCTGTCTGTGAGGGTGATAAAGAGAGCAAGGTATATTTCCTTGGAAGTGAAGATAGCAAATTAAAGATTTAGTTTAATTAAAATAATGATAAATGTAGATTACATTACTGGGGACAATGAATTATAGCTGCTCTGCCTAGCTGAGAACTTGTGTAATTTACTAAGACTCTACAAAGAAGTGACAGAGCACCCACTACAGACAGTTACGGGAAATGTCCTATTTATTCTACGTATAGTTCTTTTCTTTTTTAAATTGAAATGTCAGTGATAATTTTATAGCACTCCACCAAAAAAAAAACAACCAAAAAAAAAACCAAACAGAAAACAACCTTCTTTGATTTTCATCTTAGATGGCTTATGAAAGGACATTCTTGTGGTTTCTGACTAAAAGAAATATGTCATGAAAAGGAATTTATCCACTGTACATTTTAATTTTGTAGGCTGTTTTTTTGCACTTGTTTTCAACCAAGTTTGTAAAGTTTTACCACTTAATCATTTTTATGTGTTCATTTATAAAGTCTCTGATGCAATTTAGAATGTTAACGCTGAAAAAAGAGGAAAAAATCTGCTACAGAGTAATGGAAAAGTGGTAAACTTCAGTTAGGCCACCATTGTGCTGATTTAGCAGTAGCCTTAGTCATTATTCCCACTGTCACAAGTGCATCCAAACTGTTTTGTTACAGCTTGGCCTGTATCATGTATATCTCCAGCCCCAGTGTTATGTCGGTGGAAAAAGTTGTGAAATGGAAAATTTGGTGGAAAGATTTTTCTAAAGTAACAGTGGTTCCAAAAACATTGTCTGTGATCTTTGACTCCTGCAACTTAGATGGACAGTAGCAACAAGGTCCATGTATGTTAGGCCTCAGTGCCACAGCCATAGGCGCCGACTCCATGGGGCCTGAGGGGGCCCGAGCCCCCTCAAAAATTCGTTTGGGGGGGGCTCTGCCCCCCCAATAATTTAAGAAAATTATTATGCTTTGTAAAATCACAAAATTATGTTGCTATTTTTTATTCTCCTTGTTTGACGATAGTTACCTTTTAAAATACATTCAGTAATGAGTTAAAACAAAGCCACTCCCGATCTAGAGAGGGGGTGGGGTTGCGGGCTCTCGACCCATCAACAATCTGCGGGGCTGGCGTCAGAAGCGGGGATTCCCCCTAGCTCATTAATATTCACCGCCCACGGCGGCAACCAATCAGCTGCCGCAAAGGGCGGGCCCTCACAGGTTCACTTAAGGTCGGGGCAGCCCAGGGCTCGTCCCTTGTTCCCCCAGCAGCAGCGGTTTGGAGGTCTTGGGCCCCCCAATATTTTTTATAAGTCGGTATGGGCCCCCGCCCCCCAATATTTTTTATAAGTCGGCGCCCCTGGCCACAGCCTGCCCAGTGCCTCCTCGCTTGCTTGCCCGGCCCTCTGGCCATGCCATAGACCTCTGGTTGCACCAATGCCAGCCCCAGGAACTCCTTGCACAAGGTGGCCTGGAGATAGATAATTTTGCGGGGGGACGGGGATGGGACAGATAATCATATGAAGACAGTTGCTACTTGGTTTGAGAAAGTGACTTCGTTTATCTCTTTGTATTTTTCTTTATAAACACTAATAAAATTTATGTTTTTAAAATAAGAGAGAGAAAGTAAGTGGCCTCTTTGGCACATAACAGGAAGCCAAACCATGCTTAACATGAACAAGCAAATGTGCTGGTGCACAGTTAGAAAATCTTGGTAGTTAAAGGAAAAAGAGAAATTATATGAACAAGATATGATGTGGAAACACCAAGATAAGACTGGATAGAATTATGAACTTTGTTTGGACTGATTGGGACTGATTTGGACATTAACGCAGTAATAAGAAGATGATCTGAATCCCCCTTTGGATCTTGAAGTATGGGTTCCCCCAACAAAATTTAAAAATTTGGCTTTGTAATTTGGAATTTATGCGATGTGATTTAATTTGATGTGATTGGCCAGTTAATAAAAATTATTTTAAAAAAAGAAAATGAAAATCTTGGTAGCTTCACTCTTCTGCCACACTACTAAGCCATGGTTTGATTTAGGATTGCATCTGAACTTGGGCTCGTAGTTTGTCTCAGTCTAAACAAATAGTAAGCCAAGAACAAACCTTGGTTGCAACTCACGGTTTGGTAGAAGAAGACAAACCATTGGTCTGTGTTTGGACAAAACACTAGGCCAAAGTGTACCCTAGGTGCTGGTAGCATGACAGCAGCAGGAGCAGGGAAAGAGCAAAGTGTGTATGCTCAGCCATGGTTTGTCTAAGTGTTCTTTGTGAATGAGGCCACCGTGGTGAGCATCTGCATTATGTGCTATATAACAATGGACTAGATGGGATTTGCTGAGATCAACTGGACTGCAAGTTTTCTCAGAAGTATGGTTGCTTCTTTATGGTACAATACCCATCAACCACAAATTATCACCGATGGTTTGATGTTCAAGGGAATTACGCACGCACATTAAATGTAAGCACAAGCTCTCAGGCAACTTTATCCTAATGAGGATCTAGGATGAAAATAGACCCGTTTAGTGTTTTTGTGGATGTTTCTAAATCCATATTTTGTGATGCAAAACAAATGTGCAAATAGGTACATTAAACTGGTCCAGATATATATGCACATGCATTCTCACTTTCATCCTAGTCTTCACTGGGACACCTGGGGCTGTGTCCTGGCTTGCCCTTCACACCAACTATCTCACTATCCAGCCCACATTAAGAGCTTCTGCTTTCAACTCCATGCAAAGACCAAGCTCCCCTTTCACTTTCCCAACCTCATTTCAGAAGCCCCTTTCGTACCCCCATTCCCTCCCATTCTCATGCATTCTACTCTTTTTGCAACCCCCATTTTTACCTTCACCCCCTTTCCCCTGCATTATGATACTGTTACATTTTTATTATATAACAAGAAGGTCTGCAATATGCTGGTGATAGCTGCAAATGCACCATCTTCACAGCCCTATTAGCAGCTCCTAAGTAGGTAGAAGGGATGCGGGTGTCGCTGTGGTCTAAACCACAGAGCCTAGGGCTTGCTGTTCAGAAGGTTGGTAGTTCAACTCCCCGCGACGGGGTGAGCTCCCGTTGCTCGGTCCCTGCTCCTGCCAACCTAGCAGTTCAAAAGCACATCAAAGTGCAAGTAGATAAATAGGTACTGTTCCGGCGGGAAGGTAAACGGCGTTTCCGTGCGCTGCTCTGTTTTAGTCATGTTGGCCACATGACCTGGAAAAACTGTCTGTGGACAAAGTCGGCTCCCTCAGCCAGTAAAGCGAGATGAGCACCGCAACCCCAGAGTCGTCTGCGACTGGACTTAACTGTCAGGGGTCCCTTTACCTTTACCTTAAGTAGGTAGAATACCAGGGGTATCTGTTGCAGCAAATTCTGTCTTTGCTTTGCTTTGTTTCGTTCTTGAACTTTGCAAATAGGGCAGTCAGCTGTTGCCAGCTACGTTGCAGGCTATCAGAGCAGGAAGATACAAACAGGTTTCCTTCTATGCTTCAGTGAAAACACGGGAAGGAATCCTGATAAGTTTCTCTTCCGCCCAACTCTTGCCTTTTCTTTTTTTAAAATACATTTTCCTTCAAATAGTTCCATTGAATTTGCCCAGAGAGTTGAGTCATTGGATGTCTAACGAAAGCTCCTTTCCATAGATTGGCACATTGGGAATGCTCGGGAGCAGGAAATGGAGGGGAACTTTCAGGGAGATTCTAGCCTACTGGATCTCTTAGGAGTTCAGAGGCAGGATGAGACTGGTAAGCTTCTGTTTGTTTTTTAGTTCTGTTTTGGTGTTCAGAAGGAAGTGCCTGTTCCTTCCTATCAGCATTGGAACCTTTAAAGGATTTCCAGCCTTGTGCTGGTAGAGAAGTGGCAACTCTACTTGCCAAATCACTTTTGAACTGCTCCCACTCAACTACAGCTTAACCTTCCTCCTTTTTGATGATAATTGATAGGCTGCTAGCATGTATGAGGGACGTGGGTGGCGCTGTGGATGAAACCACAGAGCCTAGGACTTGCCGATCAGAAGGTCAGCGGTTCGAATCCCCGTGACGGGGTGAGCTCCTGTTGCTCGGTCCCTGCTCCTGCCAACCTAGCAGTTCGAAAGCACCTCAAAGTGCAAGTAGATAAATAGGTACCGCTCTGGTGGGAAGGTAAACGGCGTTTCCGTGTGCAGCTCTGGTTCGCCACATGCTGGCCACATGACCCGGAAGCTGTACGCCAGCTCCCTTGGCCAATAAAGCAAGATGAGCGCCGCAACCCCAGAGTCGGCCACGACTGGACCTAATGGTCAGGGGTTCTTTACCTTTAGCATGTATGAAGTCTGCTTTCCCATAAACCACTGATCTCCTAAATAGGCCTACTGTACTTGATTTGATTAGACCCTCCCATTCCCCCCCCCAAAGATTTGCCTTTGTGTGTGTATATATGTGTGTGCTTGTGTGATAAGTATTAACCTTATCTAGTCCATCTGCCTGGCATCTTAAAATTTATTATTTATTTAATCTTGCCTTTCAAAGTAGCTTGCATCAATAGAGAGAGATAGAGAGACAGAGGCCACGCCATTAGTGTGCAATCTAAAAGGGCAAGACACATGTGGGAGTATTGCAATTGGGGAGAGTGCTGTTGTGCTCAGATCTTGCTTGTGGGCTTTCCACAGACATCTGGGTGGCCACCAGTAGCAGTTGGTAGGGCGGCACAAGCAGAATGGTGTTGCCCACCTGCCATCAGAACACCCAAGGCTGCTGCTGGTTCCTGAGAAGAAAAGGAGGTGGAGGTACAGGGTCTAGTGGTTTGGTATGGGTGTGGCAGTGGAGCCCATCTGACCCTCCTGCTGCCATGCTTGCACCACACTGCTACCTCCACCTGCTTTCCTTCTCAGGAACCAACAGTGATGTTCAATGTTTGGAAGGCAGATGGGCATCACTGCCCTGCTACGCTGCCTCTCCAACCGCCACTGTTTGGACAGGAAGCTGGACTAGATGGGCCTTTGGCTTGATCCAGCAGGACACTCCTTATGTGTGAAGTGCTATGCTATTAGCAAACATTTATGTTCTGGTCAGGCATCTTGAACGGCAGCTAGTGGCTCTTGGGAATGTAAGAAGCTGCCTTATTATCTACACTGATGGTCAGGGTTTCAAACAGGGCCTCTTCTCCCACTGGCTGATAGACTGGGCCAGGCTGTCTTCCCCTTGCCATACTGTGCTTTTTGGGGAGCAGGGGGTGCAATCACCCAGCGGCCCTTGGTCCCCTGCCGATGAGAGGCCAGGTCTTGCGGTCCTTCAGCTGCATTGTTCCAGGGTAAGTATAAAAGTACTTTTAGCTATAGAGGAATGAGCTTTATGCATCCCTGACACAGCCTTTTGTTGCAAAGATTTTGCCTGGTTAGTTGGGCAGAATGGGGTGGTTGCTTGTGGCTTGAGCTATGTAACGTTCAATTTTTGCTTCCATGGCTATATAAAATCTGTAAAAGCCTTTAGCCTTCCTGTGTTTTGCCCTCTACCCGTCTGTAGTTTTGATTTTTTTAAAATGTGCAATTTATCAGTGTGTGTTTTCTTCACAACAAAAAGCAAGCAAGCAAGCAAACACAAAAGATGATGATTTCTTAGATCACAAGAGGCACCCCCGAACACTCTCCTAACAAACAACTTCCCAAAACTATTGGTGATTCCGAGCACGAGAAGAGAAAGGCATTTCGGTTTGTCATGTGAAATGTTATATATTTCTCCCCCCGCCCCCCACTTCCCCCGCCTCCAACCTTATTTCAACTCGTTCTTGATTGTATTCCATATTAAATATATTCTGGTTCTGGGAGTATCCAGTTTGTCAGCATAACCCTTCATGTTATACTGATGGGGAAGAGAGAGGTATTGTTGGGAAAAGTGGGCCAGCCATTATTTATTACCCAATTGCCAGGGTGACTTATTCATTGCCTGCATCATCATCCCCCAAAGTACTGCTTTACAGAATAGTGAATTATGCTTCAGAAAAAGGATCAATAACTGCTTTCAGAGCAACATTTGCCATGAGACTCCTCTTCTTTTATACATATATGTGTTGTACTAAAGCGTGGGTTTAGTGTAATTAAGGCCGGGGGTGGGGATGTAATAAGTGATGTAGCAAGAAGTGATTTCCATAAAGTAATTTTTTTTTGTTTTAGATCTGAGAAGCAAATGCAAATAATCTGGCTTGTGGCCAAGTTTATTTGCAGTTGATTAACCACTCAGTGGGAAGAAGAAGAAGAAAAAAACATAGCAGCATAATGGGGGGGTGTTGCGTAGGTTCTGGTCAAGTACATTTGCAGTTGATTAACTACCCTGTGAAAACTGTTGGAAGAACTTTGCTCACTTTATTGCTCACAATACATTTTCCAAGCGTTTAAAAAGGTCTGCGCATGGTACTATTTGCACAAAGTTAACACAGATGCACATTCTGTATGAATGTGCCCAGAGGCTTGCTAGATTGGGGCTTTAACTTATAGCTGCTGTTTACAAAAATGGGGTGAGATAAGATAACCTAGACAATGAGGCTCCTTATTTGAGTTTGCAGTTTTTGTTTTAATAAGCCACCCGTAGGCTAAATGCAGATAGAAGCTGTGTCACCTGTCAACTATATAGTATAACTGCCTTTAAAGATAGATTTCACATGTTCCTGGAGTAGCACCCTCTCCATATATTGGAGCCTTGTTTCTTTGCTGCCAAAACACACGATTCTGTCTTGCCATATTGAGGATCAGTTTTTTTAGAAGGGGGAAAAAATGCTTGTGGATACTGTAGATGCAGTTCTGTTTTTGCTGCGATGCTTTCAGCTTAGGTAGAAATGGTTGGGCAAAGTTATTGTCGTGTATTTTGCACAGTCTATGTATTTACAAGCAGGCATTCCGTTGCACTTCAGGAGAGCTCTTGTTTTAATCACAAGGTGTGCATGTGCATCTGTGGTGTATGCAGTGAATAGTTAAGTTCAACCATAGTTGCACACTAAAGCCCATGCAATATTGAATTAATTTCTTCATGTAGTTAAGATTACCTTTTGCAATGCAGAATAGAGGTGTGTGTGTGTGTGTGTGTGTGTGTGTCTGTGTGTGTGTGTGTGTCTGTGTGTGTGTGTGTTGAAAGCTTGGGTCTTTTGTCTCTTTGTTGGTGTATATTGCACTTGCACCTACTATGGTTAAGAGGCAATAAAAAAGGGAATGGGCCACCTCAGTTTTACCTTGGTTATATTTTGTGCCTGTGTAAGAGGGACGTGGGTGGCGCTGTGGTCTAAACCACAGAGCCTAGGGCTTGCCAATCAGGAGGTCGGCGGTTCGAATCCCCGTGACGGGGTGAGCTCCCATTGTTCTGTCCCTGCTCCTGTCAACCTAGCAGTTCGAAAGCACGTCAAAGTGCAAGTAGATAAATAGGTACCGCTCCGGCGGGAAGGTAAACGGCGTTTCTGTGCACTGCTCTGGTTCGCCAGAAGCGGCTTAGTCATGCTGGCCACGTGACCCGGAAGCTGTCTGTGGACAAAAGCCTGCTTCCTCAGCCAGTAAAGCGAGATGGGTGCCGCAACCCCAGAGTCGCCCGCAACGGGACTTAACGGTCAGGGGTCTCTTTACCTTTCTCTTTATGAGCTGTCTAGTGGTATGCACAGTCACAAAGTGGAGATGCCTCTTGAAAGCTGTGTTCAGGCATGGGGCGGACACTTGGCAGCTCAGTCCACCTTCCTTTCTTTCGATTGCTGCTCAGGTAGAATTGCACACTCACTTAACCACACCAATGCCTGTGACTTTCTGTGACTGATAATCCTTATTGCGTGTGAAGGAAATAATTCCTGGTAGCGCTCAGATGTCCTGCCATTGAGAAACAGCTCCGTGGCTGTTAATCTAATGAAATGTTACTGATTTATAAATATAGTACAAATCTTACTGATTCATTGAAACCTATCAGCAGGGAGTCGGGGGTGGGGAGTGTGCATTTTGGGGCAAATGGGAGAGAGTAGAGTAGATTGTGTCATCATAGTAAAATGGCTTAATCAATCTTCCTGATTCAGCAAGAGAGAAACAAATGCAGAAGCAGCTACTCTGCGTGCTTGATCTGCATGTGCAGATTAGAGACAAATGTGCATCTGGATGCATATTTGCATTGCAGTGAATACCAAAGTATTCAGTGGAAAACCTCACTCCCCCATTTACACTGAACAATATGGATTATTTGCACGGCAATAGGAATTTGCATCCATAATCCCCATCTCGGCTTGTGTGTGCATTGTTGCACCTGACTGTATTTGGATTAAGGCCATAGTTATTTAAGTGGTTTCTGAGATCCAAGCAACACTTTTGTGGAACTGATCTGAAAACTTAAGCATTAAGTACGGTATCTGTTCTGTGGTGAACAGAAAAGCATTTTGGGAAAACTTCATTTCGGGCAATGTGCTGAAGACAGACATCAGTAAAAAATAATAATTCAGACTTCAGAAATTGATGTTAAAAAAGAAGTAGTAAGTAGGTTAATTTGTTTTCAAGCTTTGCCACATTATCATTCATTTAGGATGCCTGAAGAGGGGGGAGAAGAAGGCAGGAGTGTGATCACTACAAGGAGAAAGAAAACCTTAGTAAACAAAGTACAGAATCTCAGAAAATAGTGCCATGTAACAGAAAGTGTGACATAGGTTCAATTACCCTACTTTATGGCAGTACAGCATGGTGTGTTATTGATGATATACTATATAATTTAAGCCATGGACATTTGGTCCCTGTTCACTGAATTTTAAGACATCCAGACCTGGAAAAGCTTTTGAAAATTGTCAATAAAAGGAACTGTTCATGCACAAATTCTATTATCGCACTTAGTCTCCTTGCTTCCAGTGGCTGAGACAGGGACTTCTATGTATTTATGGGGACAGCAGGAGGGTGAAGAGACCATGCAACTAGGAGGGAGCTACATAAGGGATGCTGACAGTGTCATTATTGCGGGGTGTGTGTGTGTGTGTGTGTGCATGCAAGGAGTGGAGTGACAGGTGTGTAGAAAAATTAAGGGAAATTAATAGTGTATAGTGCCTTTGCTTTTAACTTTTAATAAAGGGGTAATAAAATTTGTTCTTAGCCGTTTTTTCCATACATACATTTTTTTTAAAAAATTATTTCCATCCCTTTGTCCTTGAACTGATGTTGCCTTTGTCTTGTTCAACACTATATATATATATATATATATATATATCAATCACAACATACGTGGCCCTGCGGCAGGGTGCGCTCCCGCTGCTCGGTCCCAGCGCCTGCCAACCTAGCAGTTCGAAAGCACCTCCGGGTGCAAGTAGATAAATAGGGACCGCTTACCAGCGGGAAGGTAAACGGCGTTTCCGTGTGCGGCTCTGGCTCACCAGAGCAGCGATGTCACGCTGGCCACGTGACCTGGAAGTGTCTCCGGACAGCGCTGGCCCCTGGCCTCTTGAGTAAGATGGGCGCACAACCCCAGAGTCTGTCAAGACTGGCCCGTACGGGCAGGGGTACCTTTACCTTTACCTTTATATATATATCAATCACAACATACGTGGCCCTATATTGATCTAATAATTATTACTGAATAATTTTCTTTTGAATACAGAACCATTGGCTTCATATTGCGTAACTTGACTTTTCCATATCTTAAATACCCGCAATATTGAATATCTCTTTACCCAGAACAAGGAAACTTACCTTCTAAAATAGTAAATATATCTCTGTTTTGTAAACACATGTTAAGAAAAGTGGATTTTCCCCCTGCGCTGCTAATACTGTCGTTTGCCTGCTCCTTGTTAGTATGGCAGATATTGGTATTGCTCCTCTTCTGCACTTTCTAGCCTTTGAGAATGGTTAGCTCCTTAGAAGATAAGAGAGAGCATATTATCTACAGCTTCCAGGGTGCTGGGAGGGAGAAAAGGAGACAGGCCTTGTCATGAACTTCCTTCATGACATTTTCTTCCCATTCCCCCCATATTTTATTCCACATTTCTTTCCATTTACATCCCTAGCCCCCGGAGAAGGAATCCAGTTTTGTCTCTCTTTCAGTCTTAAAACTTGCTAGCAGATGCTTTCTGTTGCTGCCGTTTCTGTTCTTTCAGTTTAATAAGTTAGGAGAACATTAAAAAAAATGGAGGGGAGGGAGCTGGTGAATTGTCAACCCCCAGTCCAAAAATGAATCAGTCTCCATGATTCAGCTGCCCTCCACCATCCAGACTCCCAGGCCCCCACAAATACCCATAGGGGCAGGCAGGAAGCAAAACATGTGAACTCACATTTGTATGGTGCAGTTTGCACGCAACACTAAGTCAGACCATGGCTGAGTTTGAATGTGCAAGTATTCCTAGCAGGAAAAAATTGCAACCACTTCAGTCTTCCCCTTGTTTCCTCTAATGCCATGCTACCTAGAGCTAAGACATCATTTGGCTTAGCTTTTTGCCAGAATTCGGACATATGGTTTATCTCTCCCAGACAGACCGTAAGTGGTAAGCCAGGAGCAAACCTTGGGTCATAGCTCAAGGGTTTTGAGAGGGGGGCATTGAAACTGACTGACAGACCACAAGTCCAGGCCTGAACATAAAGCTTTGCCAAATGATGCCTTAGCTCTGGGTAGCTCAGAGCAGAAGGCCTGAGGAAGGAGTGAGGTGGCTGCAAATTCTGTTGTGAGTACCTGCATGTTTATGCATTGACGCTTAGCCATGGCTTGGCTTAGGCTCAGTTCAAAGTTAAGGCTATGTCGGCACATTGGCATTGGAGTGCCTATGCCTCTTTTATGTTCCAGGCTCCCATCTTATGGGCAAGCCTTGCCCAGTAAAAGAATTACTACAAATTGATTTTCTTTTAAATTGCATTTTTTGTTTTCCTTTAAGATGGCACATTGTATACTTTATAAACCATTCTTTGCCAATCTGGGGCCGTCCATCAACTACAACTCCCACCATCCCTTACCAGTGGCGATTATGGAGGGTCTGAAGGGGCTTTTAGTTCAAAACACTAGGCTGGGGAAGGTTGGTATTGTGAGTCATTGCTATTAAACTCTATTCTTGATGTTCAGCTCATGACGTGCGGCAAGAACTGAAAAATGCTAGGTTGTGCTTTTGAGATCTCGTTGTTTTGACAGATTTCATTGTGTGAATATTGCCAGCGCTAAGATAGAAATTTGATTCTATTTATTTACAGGCTTTGTTTTCCTTAATGACTAGCTCCTTGTAGGAACCTCTTTCTCACACAGTTCTTATCGAAGCCTTTACCCTATGCTTCATAAAGTTTTCCTCCATTATTCTCAGAGAGATGCAGTCATCAAGCTTGAAATTAAGGTTCCACTCAAACACTGTCTCTTGCCTTTTGCAATATCTTCTTCTTTGCTATTTTTTAGGTTCTTCAAATGGAAAAGGAATTTCATTTATTATTTAGCTGGATGGTGAGACAATGTACGTCATTTTATTGAAGGTGTTTAAATTGTGTAACTCACCACAGTTTTGTCTTGGAAGATTAGCATATTCCTTTTTGTAGTCAGAATTGATTTTACTTCAGAATTGTCCTGTTGTGCTTCTCATTAGTTTTTTTTAATATGGATTTTCTTGCCACAGAGCCTTCCAGATGAACCAAGATTAATTATATATAAGTATCTGATTAAAACAGTAACCAAAATCACCCAAACCCTAAATTGTTGTTCCAGAACATGGTAATGAGCAATAGCTCCTGATAATACAAATGGCTTTTTGTTGTTGTTGTTCTACTTAGTTCTCAATAGCAATTTAGACTGGTATTATGAAATTGGTGCTCATGCCTTACGGAGCAGCTCTCGCTCAGTTTGGATCTTAAAGCTGTCACGATGCAGTCATATTTGTATGTGTCTTGACAAGAATGATGGTTATGATAGTAAGCATGTCCTAGAGATTCTGGGAACATCACTGATTCTGAAATTCCAGAATCTAATGCCTTGGAAGCCATTAGATCCCGGTTGAGATCCAACTGCACCCTACTTTGTATTTATTTCAGAGACCACTTCAGTCCCAGTTATTTCACAGGCCTTTGACTCATAGTTTGAACGACTCCATCTGTTTAATAGCATCACTGCGTCTTGTTATTTCATGGGTAATTAGAGGTTTGTTTTTGGGTTTGTTTTTTTTTTTTAAAAAAAAATGTTGTCCTGGGCTCTGTTTGTGGAAGGGCAGGATACATTAAATAAAAAATCTTATACATCTCAGCTGTTGAGAGGGGCATTTTACTGGTCAAAACCACATGATACTGGGCAGAACCATCCCAGGAAGCAGTAGCTCCTCCTTATTCTGGGCTAGTCAGACATCGTCTGGAGTACTGTGTCCAGTTCTGGGTGTTACACTCTTAATAAAGATGTAGACAAATTAGAATGGGTATAGAGGAGAACAGCAAAGATGGTCAGTGGAATGAGAAAAGAGTCCTGTGAAAAAAGATTAAAGGAACTGGGTGTGTTAAGTTTGGGAAGAAGGGAAAAAAACACTGAGAGACCACATGGTAAAGGTAAAGGTACCCCTGCCCGTACGGGCCAGTCTTGACAGACTCTAGGGTTGTGCGCCCATCTCACTTAAGAGGCCAGGGGCCAGCGCTGTCCGGAGACACTTCCGGGTCACGTGGCCAGTGTGACAAAGCTGCATCTGGCGAGCCAGAGCTGCACACGGAAACACCGTTTACCTTCCCGCTGGTAAGCGGTCCCTATTTATCTACTTGCACCCGGAGGTGCTTTCGAACTGCTAGGTTGGCAGGCGCTGGGACCGAGCAGCGGGAGCGCACCCCGCCGCAGGGATTCGAACCGCCGACCTTTCAATCGGCAAGTCCTAGGCGCTGAGGCTTTAACCCACAGCGCCACCTGCGTCCCAACCAGACCACATGGTAGCACTCTTCAAATACCTGAAAAACTGTATTGTAGAAGAGAGCAAATACTTTTTTCTGCTGCCCAAAGACCAGGTCTAAAGGGCTGCAGATTGAGGCTTTATTTTATTTTATAAAATTTATATACTGCTCTAAACCTGCAGCTCTCAGGGCAGTTGACAGGGTAAAATCACAATATAAAACCACAGAATACACAATCAAAATAAAAGCAGAAACAACCGAGTAACACCCCCCCAAAAAAAACACCCCCACACATTTAAAAAAGACATTGGATGAGAATCAGCCAAAGGCCTGGTTAAAGAGGAACGTTTTTGCCTGGCACCTAGAGGTGTACAGTGGTACCTCAGGTTACAGACACTTCAGGTTACATACGCTTCAGGTTACAGACTCCGCTAACCCAGAAATAGTACCTCGGGTTAAGAACTTTGCTTCAGGATGAGAACAGAAATTGCGTGGCGGTAGCACGAGGCCCCATTAGCTAAAGTGGTGCTTCAGGTTAAGAACAGTTTCAGGTTAAGAACGGACCTCCAGAACGAATTAAGTTCTTAACCTGAGGTAGCACTGTATAATGAAGGCACCAGGCCAACCTCCCTGGGGAGAGCATTCCATAAGCAGAGAGCCACTGAAGAAAAAATCCCGTTCTCGTGTTGCCACCCTCCAGACCTCTCATGGAGATGGTCCTGTATACCTGAAGGAGCGTCTCCACCCCCATCGTTCAGACACTGAGATCCAGCGCCGAGGGCCTTCTGGCAGTTCCCTCATTGCGAGAAGTGAGGTTACAGGGAACCAGACAGAGGGCCTTCTCGGTAGTGGCGCCCGCCCTGTGGAACGCCCTCCCTTCAGATGTGAAGGAAATAAGCAGCTATCCTATCTTACATCTGAAGGCAGCCCTGTTCAGGGAAGTTTTAAATATTTTATGCTGTACTGTTTTTAACATTTGATTGGGAGCCTCCCAGAGTGGCTTGGGAGACTCAGCCAGATGGGCAGGGTATAAATAATAAATTATTATTATTATTATTATTATTATTATTATTATTATGGAGGAGGAGGAGACACATGAAGAAGGGCCTGTAGGTTCATATGGAAAGAGGCGGTCCTTGAGGTATTGCAGTGTACTGGAAGGTTGATTTTTGTTGAAGTTAGGAATAACTTCTTGTCAGGAATAGCACTTTAACAGTGGAGCAACTTACCTAGAAGGGTGGGCGGGTAGGCAATCCTTCACTGGAGGTGAGGCTGGAAAATTACATTTTGGAGATGTTCTAGACCTCTGGATTTTCTGCATTGAGCTGTTAGATCAACTAGAATCCCTAGATGACCTTCAAGACCCCAACCAAGTCTGTGATTATGTTAAATACTAGCAAGTTTGAAAAATCCTACCATATATGATCTCTCCCCAGTACACAATCTCCCCAGTATTATGCAAAGAGCTTCAGCTGCACAAGGTTTTCATGTTAAAACCAAAGTTCCCTCAGCATTCCTGAACGTTTACAAACTGTGCATATTTATTGCCGCAAAGTTGTAAATGCATTTTCAAAGTGTGTTTTCAGAATGTATGTAAACTGAATCTACTCAACAGCTATTTTCTTTGTCCCGTACATTTCACAATATTTCCATTTAAATGTAGATTTTGATGCCCCCCCCCGTCTTGTAATAGAAAACATTTTTTTTTTCCTTTTTAAATGATAAAAGAATCATCTACTTTAATACAACATATTCCCTTGAGGAATAGGGTTGGGGGGGTTCTTAATGCTTTGTTACAGAAGTACAAGAGGATTAAGGAATGTTTGTTTATCCAAAACAAAAAAAACCCTCTTAGGGAAGAATCTCATGTTCCTTTGGGGAGGGAGGGTAGAGATGGAGGTCTTCTCTCTCAAGCCTCCCCTAGCAGCCACAGAAACTTCTGCTTCTCCACTGTTTGTGATCCCGTGGTGGGAGTGCCTAAAAGGAGGTGTTCAAGGGGTAAACCGTGGGTGACTTAAGATCTGCTGGAGCAAAAGCCTTACTGCTCCTTCAACAACAGCACCAGTGCTCCACCCAACCTTCCCTTTTGCTGACGTGAGCCCAGTAGGGCTTCATATTTGCCATTTCACCTGCCACAGATACTTTCCCCCATGACCAGGTTGGATTGCCCTGCTAAAAGCAAAAGACTGATAACCAAAACTTGGTCAACATTGGCACTATTTAAGTTAGAGTTTGTAAAAGAGTAAGATGTGCTATAGTTTTGAATGTAGTACAGTGGTACCTTGGTTCCTAAACGCAATCCGTTCTGGAAGTCCGTTCGACTTCCAAAACATTCGCAAACCAAGGCACAGCTTCTGTTTGGCCCCGGAAACAATGCGGGCAGCCGAAACGGATGTTTGGCTTCCAAAAAAAGTTTGCAAACCGGAAAACTTACTTCCGGGTTTGCGGCGTTTGGGAGCCAATTTGTTTGGGAGCCAAGCCTTTTGGGAATCAAGGTGCCCCTTTATTAAAAATGTGTAAAGCATTTAGTATGTCAGCAAATTACAATTCATGAGAAAACTTTGGAACAAATTTAATGCTATGGATACATTATAAACTATGAAACAAAATAAAATTTTAATAGAGAAAAAGTAACAAGGTTGTTGTTTTTTTGCTAAATATATTATACAGTGGTGCCTCGCAAGACGAAAAGAATCCGTTCCGAGATTCTCTTCATCTAGCGTTTTTTTCGTCTTGCGAAGCAAGCCCATTGACGGTTAAGCAGATTAGCGCTATTAGCGGCTTAGCGGATAAGCGGCTAAGCGGCTTAGAAAAATGGGGGGGAAAGGGGGGAAAAACCCGCAGGAACTCGCAAGACATTTTCATCTTGCGAAGCAAGCCCTTAGGAAATTCGTTTTGCGAAGCACCTCCAAAACGGAAAACTCTTTCGTCTAGCGAGTTTTCCGTCTTGCGAGGCATTCGTCTTGCAGTGCACCACTGTACTTTTAAAAATGTAGAGCAGAAGGGTAAGCATACATCTCAGCCATATAAAATTTGCAATTGATTTAACTGGGGGAGCAGAAGGATATCCTGGTTGTAGGAGTTGACATCTTGTGAAGACTTTCACAGTTAGTGTTGCAGAATCCTGACAATGTCGGCCTTGATAAATAAGGCAAGAGAAAGTGAGACTATTTAATAGGCTAATCTTGCAGTTCTATACCCTATTATTGGGGGGGGGGAGGCCCTTTTGAACTCGGTGTGATTGACTTCTGAGTAAACACACATGGCAGCAGACTTTAAGGCTACTTTCAGTATACTTCAGAGCTTATATACTAAGCACTTTTTGGACCAGACTGCAAACTGTGCCAGTAACCTATATTTTTGTTGTTAGGCTGCTTTTCACATTTTAGATGTTAAATATTTCTAGAAGTTGTTTTAAACCAGCTTATCAAACAAGGAGATTTTTAGTGGGGTCCAAAGGTGCTGCGTATGAATGAAAAAGCACTTCCACTTATGTAAGATGTGCCATGATTTCTTCTTTACAGAACTCTGTGTCCCACTTCAGACCTTTGAGAGGGGTTTCTAATTCTTAGAATACCCTTAGCCAACGTGGTCCTATTCATCTATTGTTGGACTACAGCTTCCACCAGCCGTAGTCAACATGGTGAAGATGAGAGATGATGTCAAGAGATGATGAGAGTTGTAGTCCAACTACAACTATTACTAGAGCGCACCATGTTGGCTTATCCTGCCTTAGGAGTCTTCTCAGGGGTAAGACTGCTATAGTCAAAGTGAAGGGGATGATCTGTCATGCTGATCTTGATTCAAGTCCATCCCTCAATTGTCATACTTTGCCTATTTTGTTGTAACAAATATATATATATATATATATCAATACAGAACCCTTTTTTAAAAGAGTTCTAAATAAGGGAGGAAGCACCTGTGACCATTCAGTTGTTGTTAGATTCCATATTCCATCTGCCCTAAGAAGCATGATCAGAGATTATGTGAGTTTGTAGTCCAAAAATATTCAGTGGGTCGCAGGTTCCCCATCCTTGCTCTAAATGCTTTCCTAATTCTCCAAGCATTTTTGTACTGCTTGTAATTCAGCTTAGCTATACGTTTTGAATTTCAGAGAGCAATGACTTGGATCCTCAAATCACAGTTTGAACAGTGGATATCAAAGTGAATGTCACGATTTGCAAATAGCCTATTTGACAATTGCAGCCTGTACCTTTTCTTTGTACCAAAATCCCTTTTTCGGCTCCCCTCGCCAAGATACTGTCACTTATTGTTCTCATGTGCATTTATTTTGTTAGGGTAAATAAATGACAAGTCATTGTTAAACTTTAATTTCTTTTGATTTATCACAGTTAATTTCATTTATTCTTTATTTCGTTTTCTCTTCAGAGTTTTTTTTACTCAAATACTATTAAAATTGCAATTTATAAAATCTTTTGTTAATGATTGTTTGAGCGACTCATTCGTAATTGGTTCCTTTCAGCTGAAAGCAATTGCTTAACAACTCTTAATGCTATGCAAAGTGAAATGCATGTTTTGTAAGTTTCCTATGTTGCCACATTATGAAACCTTTTGTGCACAAAATTTTGGCCTCTAAGAAGCTTCATAGAGTTCTGACTGAAGGTGTTCATATTTCATCCTAGTCTATTACAGTGACCCCCCTGGAATAAGGGGGTTGTGGTGGAAGGGGGAGGTTGACTTCATGATATTCTTGTGGAGAAGGAAATAAAATGTAGAGTGGACGAGGTAACTGTTAGGTGGATTTATAACTGGTTGATGGACCAAACCCAAAGAGTGCTCACTAATGGTTCCTTGTCATCCTGCAAAACAGTGACTTGGATAAAGGTATTGAGGGGATGCCCATCAGATTTGCAGATGACACCAACCTGGGAGGGGTAGCAGTGCCACAGAAAACAGAATCAGGATTCAAGATGGCCTTGACGTATTGGAGAACTGGGCCCAAACAAACAAAATGAGGTTCTAGACTTAGGCAGGAAGAACCAGCTGCACAAGTTTAAGATGGGGGTCACCTAGCTTGCCAGTAGTACATGCGAAAAGGACCTAGGGGTCTTGGAGGACCACACGCGTAACATGAGTCAACAGTGTGATACAGCACCAAAAAAAAGCCAATGCTATTCTATGTCATCAGAAACATAGTTTCCTGATCAAGGGAAGTAATGTCTAGGCATAGGCAAACTCCTGCCCTCCAGATGTTTGGGACTACAATTCCCATCATCCCTGACCACTGGTCCTGTTAGCTAGGGATGATGGGAATTGTAGTCCTAAACATCTGGAGGGTCAGAGTTTGCCTGTAATACAGTGGTGCCCCGCAAGACGAACGCCTCACAAGACGGAAAACCCGCTAGACGAAAGGGTTTTCCGTTTTGGAGACGCTTCGCAAAACGAATTTCCCGATGGGCTTGCTTCGCAAGACGAAAATGTCTTGCGAGTTCCTGCGGGTTTTTTCCCCTTCCCCCCTTTTGCTAAGCCGCTAAGCCGCTTATCAGCTGATCCGCTAAGCCGATAAGCCGCTAAAAGCTGCTAAGCCGCTAATAGTGCTAAGCCGCTAAGCCGTCAATGGGCTTGCTTTGCAAGACGAAAAAACCGCTAGACGAAGAGACTCGCGGAACGGATTAATTTCGTCTTGCGAGGCACCACTGTAGTCCCATTCTATTCTGTCTTGATTAGACCACATTTAGAAGTGCCACAATTTAATAAGGACATTGACAAGCTGGAATGTGGGCAAAGGAGGGTGACCAAGAGGCTAAAGGGTCTGGAAACTAAGCAGGGGGTTGGACTAGATGACCCTCGGAAACCCTTCTAACGCTACAGTTCTATTATTCTATTCTGCAATTCATTTGCATGCTTATATGGAGGTTCTGCACCAAGAGTAGGAAACCTTTGGCTCTCCAGATGTTGCTGGACTCTAGCTCCTAACAACCCTAACCAACATAGCCAATAGCCAGACATGGGACTTGTAGTCAAAAACACATGGAGGGCCCCATGCTCTCTACCTGGAGCTCTTTGGTTCTTGCTCTTAATTTTCTGTGTTGCGATATGTTTCCTCACCACCACCAATTTTTGCATTGTCACCTACAGAAATCTGATCCAATAGAAACCAAGTTTTATCTCCCCTCTCTGGCAGTTATCAAAACAAAACAATACCATTTGGTTATTACGGTTGCTACAACATAATCTGCGTGCCTCACTTAAACAATGGGTTGGATCCAAGGGTGCCGTTCTGCATGTGGAAGGCATCTTCTCCTTGCCTTACAGTTGTTTTAACAACTCTCGTTAGAGCACTAAATCCACAGATTCTTCAGCTTGTGCAGTTTCTGGCACAAATCGAAGCATGAGAACGGCTATAGAAGCTGCATGAACTCTTGCAGAAGAGTTTGTGGAACAATTTTAGCAGCTATTTTACTTCTGCACATGGATTTTCAGCTCCATTATCAGAGAGCCCTGCTTATTCTTTGTCTTTTAAAAAAGTCCGTACTAGAATGTAAGAAAGGCTTTTTGTTGGAGATGTTTAATAGCTGTCTCGCCTGCATTGTGTGCAGTTGCCCCCACTTGCATGGTGGGAGCACGAAAGGCCCTCCGTTTATGAGACATTAACTTTATTTCTGTATCGGCACCAAACAGAGAATTTATTTTCTTTTTTAAAATCAAGCATTTTTCATTTTATAGATGGATATTTTTCTTCTACTTATGTGTGTCTGAAGCTCGATAAAGATTTGTCAAAGTGAGATTCTAATAATTAGGTTTCATGATGTCAGTTGTTTTCTTTAAAGTATCAAGTTTAAAAGTATCCTGACAACTCTGTTATGGACATGGCCATTAAAACCTCTAGTTTGTAGTGGTACCGTTGAATGCGAAATCTTTTACCATTACGGAACAGTTTAGTGGGCCCCTTTAATGAGCTCTATATATTTAAAATGCCTATTTCCTGTCTGAAGCTAGAAAAACACTAAAAAGAAAAAAAGAAAAAGCTAAAGGCTGAAAACTTCTGCTTTTGTTTAGTCTGTGGTAGAATTATTGATGTTGCTTTCATGATCAGTGATTGATTTAAGAGTATTTTTCTTTGTATTGTATTCAACATTGATTCCTGTAGCTCTAGTTCAGTTATTTTGAGCATTGAGTGAGCTTTGGATTGGCCTGTATAGAATTCACCTTGTAACTATTATGATTTGTTAGGTCTATGTGCTTAGATTTAGGCCTCGCACCAAGGACCGGATTCAAAGGACCATTGGGAGAGCATCTAAGTATGGAAAACTGGGAAGCATTGGCCTAGAGCAAGAACATTAAATGTTTTATACAGGAGACAGGACTTTATACATGTTATTACATGGCCTGTGTGCATTGAAAAAAATTACACCTACTTAGAAACAAGAGAAAGTTTCATGTATGACATTTCTTGTATGCATGCAAGGATACTAAGAAAGATCACTTGCTTAGAAGCCTAAGGCTGTGTAAATTTATTTGGAAGGAGGTTCCATTGAGCAAAGTGCAATAGGATGTGCAATAAACATATAATAGTAATGGGTGGTATGTGGCCAGAATTATAAGGGCGGTATTAGGCAGCAGATTTTCCATCCATGAGATGGAAAGTAAACGTCCATACCGTTTTGATCAAGAGAAGCATGAATATAATTTGAAAACAGAACAGTAGTAGTTCATAAAACAGGAGGACAATATCTGGCTCCTGGAATTATACTGGTCGTATACATGATTGCATCTGTTTGGACCAAAGTGCCAGTGAGGGCCTAGTCTGCGAGTAGGAACTCCACAAGCATAAAAACAATGCATGACTTGTTGTAATATTTATAATGTATAACCTTTGAAGTTATAAACCTCCTCCTACAGTCCTTTATCCGAATCAAAAAGCAGCCTCCAACTCACTGTGGTGGGCAATCATGTTACAATTTCAAGAGCTTTAATATTGTGAGCAGTGGAAGTATGGAGGAACCAGTTGCAATTAGTAAAAATAGCTTCACTTCCTATTTGTTTTAAAAAAAGCAACACCAAAACTATTGGCTCAAATTGCCTTCTGACCACAGAGGGACACCACTGGATGCAACTTACTGTCCTCAGGCTTTGGGTGAAAAGTATTTTGTTATGTTTTGTTTTGAGGAAGCAATAAACTTAGACACATTTGTTCTGAGAAAAACAACTGCATGACTAAGTTACGCTTCCTTGGTGGCCTGGACAGATTTTTACCATGGCCTCGATACATTTTTCCATATTTGGAGGCAAACCAAATAGTGAGTCTCGGCCAATTTTCTGTTGCAAGAAAATCAAGGCATTTCCTACATGAATAAAGCTACTTGATATAACCTATATTATAACTCTATAAATTTTGCTATATGACATGACATCATTCAGTATCTGCATATATACAACATCATTGCACTTTGTGCATATTTGATTTTCATCTTCAAAGTTCTGCTTGCCTGAGTCATAGTCCTGTTATGTCATGAATTCAAAATAATAAAAAAATCAGAATTTCACGTATCAAAGGTCTTCTTTTCAAGTAAGCAATGGTTCATTTCATTTAGGTATTTTTGTACTTCCTTATTTCAGGAGTTTTGTAGCAGCAGCATTGAAGTGTTTGATGCCTTCTTGCTTATTTTTGGCTGAAATTTTTGTCTTGCTTAAAAACATGCAATGTGCGAAAAACAACTTACTGAATCAGATCTCTCCTTTTTTTTTTTTTCATGTTGAGACACCTGGTCTGAAATGTGAGCCAAAGCAGGCCAGAAGACTTGTGAGGAGAGGCACAACCTTAATCAACCACATAAAAAGGAATATCAAAAAGTAAGGATAGTGGCATGCAGAGAAAAGTTGAGAGCCCTAGGCTTCTCCTTCATTCCAGTTCAATATCCTTATTTTAAAAACCTGAGTGTTTTCCTAAAGCCAAATTGTGTGTGTCTTGGCAGTTCATTTTTGCTGTTGATAATACATTTTGTCCAGCTTGGTTGGCACATGTTTAGATTACTGAGTTTGTGTTGGGTTTCACCTTGAATATATGAAGGTCCCTTATGCTGAGTCAGGCCACTGAGCCATCTAGCTTTGCACTGACGTCCCTTGCAGTTGGGAGAAAAGCAATGACAAACCTAGACAGCATCTTAAAAAGTAGAGATGTCACCTTGCCAACAAAGGTCCGTATAGTAAAAGCTATGGTTTTCCCAGTAGTGATGTATGGAAGTGAGAGCTGGATCATAAAGAAGGCTGATCGCCGAAGAATTGATGCTTTTGAATTATGGTGCTGGAGGAGACTCTTGAGAGTCCCATGGACTGCAAGAAGAACAAACCTATCCATTCTTAAGGAAATCAGCCCTGAGTGCTCACTGGAAGGACAGATTGTGAAGCTGAGGCTCCAATACTTTGGCCACCTCATGAGAAGAGAAGACTCCCTGGAAAAGACCCTGATGTTGGGAAAGATGGAGGGCACAAGGAGAAGGGGGCGACAGAGGACGAGATGGTTGGACAGTGTTCTCGAAGCTACCAGCAATAGTTTGACCAAACTGCAGGAGGCAGTGGAAGACAGAAGTGCCTGGCGTGCCCTGGTGCATGGGGTCACAAAGAGTCGACACGACTAAACGACTAAACAACGGCACTCTTACAGTTGCTCTTCAGGTTCTCAGGCGCAGGTCCAGTCATCTGATGATGCCAAGAATTTGAACTTCGAACCTTATTTATGCACGGGGTGTGGCCTTTCTCTGTAAATAGCAGTCTTTCAAACAGTAAAGTAAGCATTTGACATTGGGTTCTTAAATTGCCACCGAAGTATTCTGTAGGCCACAACCTAATACTGATAACTTCCAACCCCCTCTTATCTTATGTACTTAGGACGACTGTTTCCAGGGTGTCATATTAGAGCGACTTTGCATTGCTCAGAGTACATGATCGGCATACTAATTTTGTGTTCATGTCCTGTTTGGGCTGCCCATAGGCATCTGTTTGACCACCATGAGGACAAAATGCTGTGCTAGGTAGGCCTTTGGTCGGATCCAGCAGGGCTCTTACATCCTTATTCTAAATTTATGCTCTTGCCAGGAATGCATGATGATGACAAAGGGCTGAATGCTTGTCATACAGAAGTTCTCACAGCTGGAGAAGATGGGTTTCTTAGATTCTTGTGGTTCTTTTCTGAGAGCGCATTGATGCACACTAGGGAGATTCCAGCTCAATTCATATGAATGCAGGACTCCTCCTGGTCTATAGGACTATTAGTCTCCAAATCATTGTTCTGTGGTAGCGCTCACAGTGTACAAGGTTCTAGTTTCAGTTCATGGTGTCTCTCATGAGAGTGTGAAGTCAGCTCCTGCCAGAGGCATTGACAAGCTGATGCCAGTCGCAGCAACTAATAGCAGTATGTGGAAAACAAAAAATGATTGGCAGTGCTTAGAGCAAAACTGTGGGTGTTTATTCATTTGACAAAGGATTACCTTTTACTTGTAGATTTTTCTAATTATATACTTGGATCCCCCCCAATCATTTCACATCAGATGTATTTCTCCCCTGAAACTGAGAAACAAGGCTATCCTAAATTTCCAGAAAGTATTCTGTTTACTCTCAACATTGGTTAGTAAAATACCAGATGGGTGCCAGGACACAGTCTAATAAAATATAAGGAAATATATGACTACACACTGCTCGATATAGTTATTTCAGTCCATCGGGATGGATAGAGAATTGGGAGGATTACAGGCCCTTTAATCCAAACTCCCCACAACCCAGTGTCAGAGGAGTTTGGATTGCATCCTAAACTGGGAAAACAAAAGGTGGATGAATTTAAGGTAATCCAATTCTATCTCTTTAGTCAACATGCTGACTTGTGATGTCAGGAGATACAGAGATAAAGGATCAGTGTGTGAGAGAATGCTTTGGAACCACAAACAGTTTGGTCTTGGAAATTTTGAGTTTGAGGCAGCCACGAAACATCTGAATAAATAGAATAGGCAGTGGCGTAGCGTGGGGGTGCAGGGGGGCCCGGCCGCACCGGGCGCAACATCTGGGGGTTAGGATTAGGGGGCACAAATCCACGGGTTAGGGGGCACAAATCCATGGGTTAGGGGGTGCAAATTACTTGCCTTGCCCTGGGTGCTGACAACCCACGCTATGCCACTGATAATAGGTGGAGAACCAGACTAGACAGTGCAAATGTTGAATGTCTGTTCTTAGGTGGTTTTCTTCTGCCTGTCAGAAGAATCATCAGAACGTAGAGCATAATGAAGTTGGGTTGGAAGGATCAAGACAGAATAGAGACCCATACGTTAGCTAGCAAGATAATATTTGACAAGGATGCTTTCAATAGACTGCAGAAAGAGGAGGGCGGACAACCGTATCCAGTGGTACCTCAGGTTAAGTACTTAATTCGTTCCGGAGGTCTGTACTTAACCTGAAACTGTTCTTAACCTGAAGCACCACTTTAGCTAATGGGGCCTCCTGCTGCTGCCGCGCCGCCTGAGCACAATTTCTGTTCTCACCCTGAAGCAAAGTTCTTAACATGAAGCACTATTTCTGGGTTAGCGGAGTCTGTAACCTGAAGCGTATGTAACCCGAGGTACCACTGTAGTTGGAAGCAAGAGAGTCAAAGTGAAAGAGTATACGGCATGTCTCAGGCATGTGGTGGTGAAGAAAAGTATACAAATCAGCCAGAGGTTAGAAGAGTCCAGGGATAGGTTCTCCATCCCCTCCAAAATGGGGGAAGAACTTGGAATGTTTGATAAGGAACGAGCTGGGGATGGGGAGAGTTATAAAAGAAGAATCATGGCAGCGGTTAAGATGGAGTAGGGTGAAATGGGAGAATAGCTGTCTTCTCAGAGGACAACTGATGGGGAAGGAGGAAAGGAACAATGGAGAAGAACGAGGTGAGTGCCTCAGCAGAAAGTGAGGAAGAGTTTGAAAGGTAGACCTTAGATGGAGAAGATAGGCCGAGTGTTAGAGTGGTGTAATTATGTTGCTTTGGTGGGGAGGGTGGCATAGGAACTGCACTCTCCTTTATTTAGACTGTAATTAAATTTTGAACATAAATATCCAATTTGTTGGCCTAGTAATTTTGTTTGCCAATCCTAAACCTTGTTTCAAGTGTGTGTGCTTTTTATTTAGAAATAATAATGCATCTCTTTGTGAGGTATTTCCTAAAGTAGCTTGCATTTTTGCAAGTATAAGCCTTAGTTCCCCCCAGTGCATGTTCAATTTAATGGTGTATTGGCATAGTAGCCCATTTTTCTAATTGCTTTTTAAAAAGCGATAATTTGACTGTTGTATGTAGCGGTTCTCCAAAGATAGATATTATTAAGGTGATGAACAGCTCTGTTTGGCTTTATGCTTATCAGTAACCTTTACTCATAATGTGATATTGTCTGAATGTCTTATTTTGTTCAGCTTTCCCTAGCCCTGATGAAGCCTTAGGCTGCTGTTTCTTTGAGTTACTGATAATTTTTTTATCTGATTAACTGACACATTTAGTTGAAATCAGACACAGCCCTTAGGCTGGGCATGGATTTAATTTAAAAAGTATCAAAGGTTTGCACTGTGTGCTGTTTAATCATCATGTTTATCAGGCAAGGAAAAATTACCGGAAGGACCATAGGGAGAGGGTTATCTTAAGGAGCAGTAGCTTGGGAAATTGACAATAACTACAAGGTAATTTACTGCTAACTTTCACTTTCATTAATATAACATTTCCCACTAATAATTACAGTGCATGTAATATACTAATTAAATGGAAAGCATTATCACTAATTTTCTTCTTGCTGAACTCAAGGAATTGTGTAACAAGAGGATTAAAAAGCATGTGTAGTTATACTGTGTTTAATCCACTAGCAAATTGGGCAGCCTGTAGAATTTTGTTATTGCATTCAGTTACTTTCTTATAGCAGTTCTTATGGTCTCTATTTTGGAATTCTTCCTATTTGATCTTATTTGGCAGCAAACCATTGAAGCTCAACCTGGAACCTATGGTTTATAACAACTATAGCTTGGTTATAGATACCCCCTTTTGAGGGTGAATTGCTGGAGAGAGTGGTAGCTGAGAAATTGCTTGAGCTCCTAGACTGAATCAAATTACCTAGACTGAATCAACCTTTGTTGCCCTGATGGACTAGCAATGGGAGACTGTGTTTTGGCCCCATGGTCTTCCTGCTGGCATGTACTCCAGGGTACAATATTGTCCTCGGTGCTGTTTAATAGAAAAGTGAAGCCTTTCTGAGTATGCTCACTCAACGTTCAGGTAAAGTACAGGTAGTGGTTGGCACACAAAACACTATATCAACAGTCAAGGTGGCAAAGCTTTCAGGATTCTTCATACAACCACCAAACAGTTACGTAGTTCCAATTTTCAGCGAGGAACGCATGTTATCCTGCTGCAGAAAAAAGAATAGACTCTTGTGACAAATTAAGTATACTCTGGTTATCTCCCGCTTAGACTACTTTAATGTGTTCTATGTGGGACTATCTTTGAAGGTGACACAGAAACTACAACTAACCCAGAAAGCAGCAGCTAGACTGGTGACTGGGAACGGCTGCCAGGACCATATAACACCGGTCCTGAAAGACCTGCATTGGCTCCCATTACGTTTCTGAGCACAATTCAAAGTGTTGGTGCTGACCTTTAAAGCCCTAAACGGCCTTATCCCTGTATACCTGAAGGAGCGTCTCCACCCCCATCGTTCAGCCTGGACACTGAGGTCCAGCTCTGAGGGCCTTCTGGTGGTTCCCTCACTGCGAGAAGTGAAGTTACAGGGAACCAGGCAGAGGGCCTTCTCAGTATGTAAGCAAGAACCATACAGTTAGAAGGGACCATGAGGATCATCTAGTCCAGCCCTCTGCAATGCAGGAATCTTTTGCCCAACACCCAAAGCCCTGAATTAAGAGCCTCATGTTCTACTGACTGAGCTATCCCTCATGAAGGTAGTGGCACCCTGTGGAAAACTCTCCCATCAGATGTCAAGGAAATAGACAGCTTTATGACTTTTAGAAGACATCTGAAGACAGCCCTGTATAGGGAAGTTTTTAATATCTGATGTCACATTGTGTGTTTATATTTTGTTGGAAGCTGCCCTGAGTGGCTGGGGCAGTCCTGTCAGCCGGGGTACTACTACTATTACTATTACTACTACTACTACTAATAGCCTACACTTTTGTGGACTTGGTTTTCACTTGCTATCCATGTTGTCAGTACTTTTGAGGCTTGATAGGCTTGATAGCACTGGCATCATGGTACATTTGATTGACCTCCAATGCCCTTATAAAATGTGGGGTTTGGGGGGCGGGGGTTATTGGGTTGTTGTTTTTATTTTGATTATATATTTTGTGGTTTTATATTTTTATTTTATTTTGTGAAACACCCCAAGACCTCCGGGTATAGGGCAGTATATAAATTCTAATAATAATAATAACCCACCCCAAGACCTCTGGGTATTTGTTGTTGTTTACTCGTTTAGTTGTGTCTGACTCTTCGTGACCCCATGGACCAGAGCACGCCAGGCACTTCTGTCTTCCACTGCCTCCCGCAGCTTGGTCAAATTCATGCTGGTAGCTTCGAGAACACTATCCAACCATTTCATCCGCTGTCGTCCCCTTCTCCTTGTGCCCTCCATCTTTCCCAACATCAGGGTCTTTTCCAGGGAGTCTTCTCTTCTCATGAGGTGGCCAAAGTATTGGAGCCTCAGCTTCACGATCTGCCCTTCCAGTGAGCACTCAGGGCTGATTTCCTTAAGAATGGATACGTTTGTTCTTCTTGCAGTCCATGGGACCATCACTAGGGCTGAGTGATATCTGGTTTTTAACATCGTGATATATCACCAGCTAATCATCAAGATATACTGATATATCACGAAGTCTGAAATAAGAATGCAGCTATGTAGAAGTAGTGGCTGACTTCATGGTTTTTCCTATATTGTCATTTTTGCCACTGCCTACTCTTGTGATTTGCTACCTCTTGCAGGAGGTGGGGAGAGCTGAGCTGGCAGAGTTAACAGGGGCTGCAGGAATCAAGAGAAGCTTTGGCTGGCTTCACGGTTTTTCCCACAGTGTGATTTTTTCATAGCACACACATAAATCATGATTCACAATATACTGCCAGGTCAAAAATTATGAAACGGGTATCACAATATGGACTTCAAACTTGTTTTCGGTGATATGTCACCCAGCCCTAACCAGCACTTTGAACTAGGCCCAGAAATAAAACTGGAGATGGTGCTAATTAAAGAAGACTGGAGTGAGATGTTTAGAAAAGTAGGTAGCAGAAATTCATCTAGCTGCAGCACTGTTGTGGATATCAGTAGCTCCCAATGATTGCAAAGGCCAACATTTTTGTGACTTATAGCTTTGATATGGGCATCATTTGTATGTAGGGCTATTGGCAGGGTAGGTGGGCAGAGCTGTGTCTCTGATTATGGACTTCAGTTGTCATGTTTTTCCCTTTTCATACCTAAGGCTGAGTGAAAGTCAATACAATCCATGTTATGGAATACTTCATTAACTTATTTTTACTGGTTTTTATGTGTATCTCTTCCATTTCAGGATGAGGAGGGTGTGGAAGGTGTATCTGTAGGGGCCATTCTTTCAGACTACCAACGGGTCCGTGTAGAAGACGTGTAAGTAAAATTACTCTCTGTGTTACAATGCATGGTAAGCAAATCATAAAAGCACCTTTAAGCTATTGCTGCTTTTAATAAAAAATGTGCACTTAAATCAAGTTAGGATTCCAGAAAAACCATCAGAATTTTGAAAAAGAAATATTAAGATCTAGAGTTAAAAATTTATCTAAAATGTATAGGATGTTATTAGATGGGGAAACTAAAGAAGAATTTGTGAAATCATCTATGATCAAATGGGCACAAGCTATGGATCATAATATTGATCCAAACCTCTGGGAACATTTGTGGAAAATGAATTCACTGCTAATTATGCATTGAAAGAGAACTGTTTAATAATGGCCCACTTGGCGCCAAGTAAACTAGCTAAAACGTTTAGAACTAAAAGTGACCTATGCTGGAAATGTAAAGAAACAATTGGCACATTTTATCACTCATGGTAGGTCTTGTAGAATAATAAAAGAATTCTGGGAGATGGTTTATAACAAATTTAAGAAAGTGTTTAAAAGAAGGTTTCCTAAAAACCCAGAAGCTTTCCTTCTGGGAATAGTAACAATAGAAATTCAAACAAATCAAACTAATCTATGGATGTATGTGACTACAGCTAGTAGCACAAAAGTAGAGAACTGATGTAGTACCATCAAGAGAAGAATGGCACCTTAAAATATTAGAATATATAGAACTTGCCAGCATGACAAATAGATTAAGAAATAAAGATGGTCAGAATTTAAAAGAGGACTAGACATTATATATAGAATATATGCAGAAATATTATAACAAGAAAATAAGTGTAACAGACTGAAAAAAATAGTACTCAGCAATAGATGTGACAAAGTGAGACAGTGTAACATATGAAACTAATTTAGTAGAATAAGAAAACATAGTCAAAAACCAAAGAGTAGAAGGGAAGTTAAAATTAAGGTTTATAAGAGTCAGTTAAATTTGAGGAATAAGTTATGTTAGTATTATTATTTACATTATTATTATTATTATTATTATGTGTCTGACTGTAACATATAATGCATTGATGATATGATAAAACAGAATAGCAAATATATATTTTTATATATAAAAGGATTGTGTAAAATAGAACATGAATTGCAACATGCTATTTGTACATACTTCACAAA
This sequence comes from Podarcis gaigeae, assembly GCF_964106915.1. Classification (NCBI taxonomy): domain Eukaryota; kingdom Metazoa; phylum Chordata; class Lepidosauria; order Squamata; family Lacertidae; genus Podarcis; species Podarcis gaigeae. The sequence goes on along the minus strand of NC_139678.1, from coordinate 39,047,284 downwards.
CTGAAGATTGTTTTTTCCCCTTTGTGTACTTATCTACATTGAATGTGAATTAAAGCTGCTGTACAATTCTTCTATACTAGCTAACATAAAATTGGGAAAGAGCTATAATCCTTCCAATTTTTATGTTTTTGTTGGCTTGCGTATTTGTATTGCTTTGCCCATTGGCTACTTTGCTTGGAGTCAGTGGGATGTTTTTGAGACTTGGGTAAAAATGGTCTGCTTGAGGATGAAAGGTCTGATTGGACAAATATCATTCCTCTTATTGGGGAAAAAGCAGTGCATGCTTTTAATGTACACTTTGCTTGTAAAGGATTGTACCTAGGATGTAGTTGGAATTTGTATTATTTTTGGTTTTTTTCTCTATGCCTGTAAGATGCTGCTGTCAGATTAGAATGGGCTCTTCTTAAAATATCTCTTTTAGAGGTGCATCCTTTTTTTTTGTGGCCCACACTTCACCTTTCTGTAGCTTATATTTATATTCTGTCCATCTGCTTCCATTTGAGTGAAGAGGAAGGTGAGAACCATTGTAGGCTATTGCAGTCTATGCCTGGGCAGCAGCAATTTTGGCATAAGGTTCACCTATGGACATCTAGATGCCGTCTACGAGTGCAGGTTTTCACTCCTGTTGTAACGAGTGAAGAAATGAGCGTGGAAACATGGAATTGCTTCTTTAACCTGTGATGGTACTTATTGTTGTTTAAAAATTAAGTACTGTTTATAGCAGGAATGGAGGACCACTAACCTTCATCATGTTTTTGGGCTCCATCTCCCTTTAGTCCCAGCTAATATGGTCAATATTCAGGGATTGCAGAAGTTGTAGCCCAACGTCTGAAGACCTGTGGTGTCAGAACCCTGACTTAAAGTTTCAGGCATATTAAATGCCTAAAATGTATTGAGCAGTGTTCAGGAGGGAAATGGTTTCTGCACTGTCTAAGGAATATGGACTGAAAAAAGAGTAGAATAAAAGGAACTGCATTATGCAGATTTTTGGATGTTAAGAAAATAAATTTAACTAAAGACGATAAAAATTTAGAAGCCAGTGGGGATAGAGACACAGCATAAATATGATCACAGAATAGGCGAGAAAAATTCAGCAAGCAGCGCCGTCCTCTATGAAAACTTAATAAAGAAAGGTAGGGAATGGTATGACCAATTAAATGCAATACTCAAGGCAAAATAGAACAAAGACTTGGCTTGATATTTTGTTAGTTGCAAGAGACAGCAAAGGGCAAGTTTTTGAATTGTATACATATGATTAGGAAAACCAAAAGTGGTAATGACACTCCTTGTACCTGATTAGAAGACAGAAGAAGGGTTAGCGGTGGTTCACACATCATGATAAGCTAGGTTTGCTTTGTGCACACTGCTCGGATTGGGTCCACCCTTCCTTACTTTGCTGTGCTGGAATGAAATGAAGCATGGCCCCAGGTTAGTGCTACATACAATTTGTTTCTATCCAAACCAAGAAACAAAGCCCAAGAGAAGCCATGTTGTGTGCAATCTATGTAAGGGTGGTAGGAAAGAATATGAGGGAACAAGTGGGAGAAGCCCTTTTGTATGCTACTTGTGTGTGAAGGTGTCTAGAGTTCAGTAGAAAGGAACAAGAGCAGGATCTGTGGAATAGCAGCAAAAAGCAAAACCAAGGGATTTAAAATTAGGGAAAGCGGGAATACCAGAAAGAACATAAATCAAGAGAAAATAGAACCATGCCCAAACAGCCAACGTTAAGGGGTGTGTGTGAGAGAGTTCATGAAAATAAATTTATTTGAAACTGAAGAGCGATCAATAACAAATAGAAGGGAAAATAAGTTGCAGCACCTGAGATGAGCTGCAAAATGGCGTCTCCCGACAAGGGAGGCTCCCACGTTCATTTAAATGAACAATGCCAGTTTGCATACACATTCATTTCTGTGTATGAATTTGCTCTCTCCACTTCAATAAATAGAACTTAGGCCCAAGATATCTGTGTGGGCATCTTCAGTTACAGTACAAAGATCTCAGGACTAGGCTTCTAGCATCTAGTGCAGGCATCCCCAAACTCAGCCCTCCAGCTGTTTTGGGACTACAACTCCCATCATACATAGCTAACAGGACCATTGGTCAGGGATGATGGGAATTGTAGTCCCCAAACAGCTGGAGGGCTGAATTTGGGGGTGCCTGATCTAGTGAATAAACCTCACTAGCCATCCCTTTACAGTGTAGTCCTATGCGTTTCTACTAAGAACTAAGGCCACCGAGTTCAGTGGAATTCCTCCAAGGTCCAAGCAGTTGTTCCCAATTAGCTAAGTACTGTGGAACCCCTGTTGTTCAAAAGCCAAGCCATGGACCCCCTACTTTTTGAAAATGTTGATACATCTGTGGTAGTTTTAATTCTGTGAATGGCACCACCGTACCCTCCAACATGTCCCAGCGCAAAACCAAGAGGCACGTCTTCTAGGCTGCGCTGTTGCATGAGTCACATGACCTGTGGGAGTGCACAGTGTCCAAAACCACTTTTTTTAAGGCACCACGATCTCATGTGAGAGGCGTGTCTGGCCACAATCTCACGTGTTCTGGGACGCTGTGCTCTCACAAGAGAGCATGGCCATCCAAAATTGGATGTTCCAGACAGTTGATGGGTATGTGTATTAGACCCCAGGGTGGGTACCCCAGGGGGTATTAGACCCCCTGAGGTCTGTGGACCACCAATTGGGTATACCACTGGTATGTAGGATAGACTTGGTAGGTTTACAAGGGGTGTGGTTCTTAGGTTTTGATGTCTTAGTCCCGATTTAACCTGTTTGATGGTTATATTGTCAATTAGTAGTTTGTACATACGGTTTGTTGTAATTAAGCTTGATTTTAGTTTAGTAATGTGATGGTAGCTCCTGTGGCCTCTTACGGGAGAAAATGTACAAATTCACACATTCACTTACACAAATGTGAGTTCCATTCAATTCAGCTGGTCTTATTTCTACTTCGTATAGTAGCAGATGTTGCTGGAAGTGCAATCGCCGTTTCTTCCTTTTACTGATGCAGAAGAAGAATTTGTTGGTGGAACATTTTCTTCAAGCTGTCTTAAGCTTCTGAAAACATTTCACAGTTTGAAATATTTTGGTTGTAGTTACTGTAGGAAGTGTGAGATACATAATTGCATAACCATTTTACAAATAGACAGGACCTTTTCAATGGCCACACCAGCACTAGCTGTTTATTTCTGGAAATGTTTAAACTTTCTGTAAAGTTGCCTCAGAAATAGCTTATACATACCTATATTAAAAAGTACACAATAAAATGCAGTTGTAAAAACCCACCTGCGGTATCAAATAGCAGAACCAGCAAATGAAATTAGAAAAGACAGCTGAAGTACTACATAAAGCTCAGGAGAATAGGATGGATTTCACCTGGCATGTGAAATAGAACAAAGTTGGCACCAGTCAAACATGTCCAAAATTCGGGTGCCACCACAGAAAAGGCTGTCTTCAGTAGCCATCCCCCTATTTCAGAATGGCAGGCACTTGGAAGACAACAAAATTGATGGTAGGTTCACGTGAGACAATGTGGTGTTTCAGATGCTTCAGACGAAGGCAGTTTAGGGCTATAGAAGTGTCTCACTAGAGACTCATCAGGCAAGCTCCATGTTGATTTTTCAAAGGCAAGTAAGGACATATTTTTAAGGAATGCTTTTAGGGAATGATTCTGGCCATTTGGTTGTCTTTTAAACTGTGCATAAGAACACAAGAAGAGTCTGCTGGATCTGCCAATGGCCCATCTAGCCCAGCATCCTGTTTTCACAGTGGCAACTAGGCAACTTATAGAAAGCATGTAAGAAGAATCTGAGCACAACAGCATTCTCTGCACTCGTGGCTGGCAACTAGCAGTAGTCAGGGTCATGCTACCTCTGACAGCAGAGGCATAGCTGTCAACGGTTCCCTTTTTTAAAGGGAAATTCCCTTATTCCAAATAGGATTCCTTGCAAGAAAAGGGAAAAGTTGACAGCTATGAGCAGAGGTGGAGCATGGCTATAGCAGTTGGTAGGTATTGATAGCCTTAATTTCCAGGAATTGGTCTAACTGGTGATCACTGGTGATCACTACTACAGTGGTACCTCGGGTTAAGTACTTAATTCGTTCCGGAGGTCCGTACTTAACCTGAAACTGTTCTTAACCTGAAGCACCACTTTAGCTAATGGGGCCTCATGCTGCTGCTGTGCCGCGGAGCCCGATTTCTGTTCTCATCCTGAAGTAAAGTTCTTAACCTGAAGCACTATTTCTGGGTTAGCGGAGTATGTAACCTGAAGGGTATGTAACCTGAAGCGTATGTAACCTGAGGTACCGCTGTACTTCTTATAAGAGGAAATAGCTGTGGAGAGATGTTCCGAAATTGTAATTATGGATTGGATGCTGTGTTGCTTGTTAGGGGCTGCCTAGTCACAGCACAGGATATAAACTGCTCTCTCTCTCTCTCTCTCTCTCTCTCTCTCTCTCTCTCTCTCTCTCGCTTGCTCTCTGTATGAAATAAAATGAAATAAAACATGGAAGCCAGTAACTTGACTTAAATCATTGACCAAAACACAACCACTTCAGTGAGCCCAGTAAAGTTTCATACTAAAGTTTTCCTAACAGCATCTTAACAGAGGAGGTTAAGGGGTGATATGATAGCCATGTTCAAATATATAAAAGGATATCACATAGAGGAGGGAGAAAGGTGGTTTTCTGCTGCTCCAGAGAAGCGGACACGGAGCAATGGATCCAAACTTCAAGAAAGAAGATTCCACCTAAACATTAGGAGGAACTTCCTGACAGTGAGAGCTGTTTGACAGTGGAATTTGCTGCCAAGGAGTGTGGTGGAGTCTCCTTCTTTGGAGGTCTTTAAGCAGAGGCTTGACGACCATATGTCAGGAGTACTCTGATGGTGTATCCTGCTTGGCAGGGGGTTGGGCTCGATGGCCCTTGTGGTCTCTTCCAACTCTATGATTCTATGATTCTATGATTCTGTGCTGCATGGTGAATTGAATTGGGAGAAGTTTCAAAAATGTATGCAACATGGTTCAGGGAACTGCTGGTTAAATGGGGAGAAAACTTAAAAATAAAAAAACACCAGGTGTATTGAAATTGCTGAGTATTCCAAAGGTAAGTCTTTGGATCCCAGCCCATGTTTCCACTTAAAAATAAATAAATGAATGAATAAAATACATAATAAAGGAAGTTCCAATTTTACTAGACGGCAGAACCATTAAAGCTTTCCAATTTATTTTATAACAAAATTCACTTTATGCTAGACTTCATGCTATTTTATATTATTTTTGCTAGAAAACGGAACACACTTCTCCATCTCCATACTTCATAATCTTACACTATTAACTTCACTAGAGTGAGTAATCCTGTTTAAGTCAATAGGGCTATTCACGGTAATAACACTAAAAACCTATGTTCTTGTTTATTAGTTCAGTGTCTATAGAAGGGAGATGTATGTTGTGTGTGCATCTAGTGTTTCAACTAACATTACTTTTATTCAGAAATGTCTATGTATCCCTTGTTTAAAAATGTGCTTGTTTACTAGATAATTAAGTTCTTACTCATGATTTGTCATTTTAAGATAGAACATTGAATTCCATTTTAAAATCCCAAAAAGTAGGGTTTTAAAATTTTGTTTATTGAAATAAGGTCTGCTTGAAATATGTTGAATACCTAAAATAGTAAAGAGAAGCACATATAGGAAATTGGAACCTGAGAAACAGAACATACCACTGGTTGGTATAGCTATTAGGTTCAATGTATTTGATATTGGCAATTTCCTGCACCTTGATTCTTTAAGGGAAATGTGTTAGCAGGGCTCAGCTGTGTTAGCTCTTTATAAAATTATATTGGTTGGATCCTGGCTTTCCCTGCACTGGTGGTAGAATCTCCTAGGTGTTTTGCTAATAATAATAATAATAATAATAATAATAATAATAATAATTTATTATTTATACCTCGCCTATCTGGCTGGGCTTCCCCATCCACTCTGGGTGGCTACAAAAAAATATTAAAATACTGTAATACATCAAACATTAAAAGCTTCCCTAAGCAGGAGGGCTGCCTTCAGATGTCTTCTAAAAGTCTGGTAGTTGTTGTTCTCTTTGACATCTGGTGGGAGGGCGTTCCACAGGGCAGGTGCCACTACCGAGAAGGCCCTCTGCCTGGTTCCCTGTAACTTGGCTTCTCGCAGTGAGGGAACCGCCAGAAGGCCCTCGGTGCTGGACCTCAGTGAGGCCAAAAGGGAGGAAGGTGATTCTTGCCCGTTGTCCGTTCACCCGTAGGACTCAGTCCCTCGCATACTGTTGCCAGAGGTCTCCTAATCCCCTGGAGCGAATTTCTAGGTGGAAGGAAGAATTGACAAAAATTGTATCCTCTCCCATTCCACAAGTGGGATTTCTTCTAGATTCAAAGGCTTCCATGAGTGGCAGCCACCCTTCCGTTTGCAGAAGGCAAAATCTAGACCCAGGCTATTGAAACAGCATTATTAAATTTATGATCGGTTTCCATATCACTTTTCATAAATACAGTGTTTAATTATGAGGAGTTTTAAAGGACTTGAGACCTGTTAGAGTTCATTTAACATGTCTATAATTCTAAAATCTCTATTTCCCCCTCCACATTTTCAAGGCAGGAATGTTTTTTAGGGCTATTTCTTAGCCTATTGTGCTGCGGACTGTTCACAAAATTGTTCTTTATCAAGATCTAGCGGTGCATTATATGTGAGCTTGGCTGCTTAACTGGGAAGGGTTTGCTTTAGGTCTCTTCAATTCATTTAAATTTTTTTTTGTATGCTTCTAAATATATAATTGTATGGGTGTTGTCGCACATTTACAATGTGTAAAATAAAAAGCCAACCTTGAGAAGAATGCATCCTACTAGACAAAGAGAAGATAAGAGCATTGCATTTTCCCTATTTTATATAAATCCTTGTCTCTAACAATACAGGCTTCAGGAACCTAAGCCCATCCTTTCCTGCGGCGCTTTGGCGTGAATTGTCTAAATATGTGTATCAGTTAAGCTGAATAAATATTGCTTAGTACAGTGATCCCAAGTGGTATTTAGTATTCCAGTGATATTTTGAGTACATATAAGGCTAAATTATAAATGTTGACTTTATTACTTGGAAAATTGGCTTCATTCAGGTGAATTATAATTAATAGATTATTGGCATAGACAGTCCTTAAGGGGTATGCTGACTTTATCTTATTTCCCCCTTTTAAAAAAGCAAGAAATTGGTTTCGTGACTATATAACTTTCCTTGGACCCTCTGATTTGTTAGGAAACTGTCTGCCAGGGCACACTTGCTGTTTCAGAGTTATCCACAGGAAAACAAATTGTGTGTCAATAGGTGTTCGTGGAGTAGACAGTTGATGAGCAGTTTCCTTCTGCAGTTTCTGAAAGGCACCGAAAGTAGCCCTACTCATTCATACCTGACTTCCAAGTACTCAAATTCTTTCCCTTCCATTTTACCCTCATCATAACCCTATGAGGCAGGTTAGGCTGAGAGATAATGAGTAGTCGAAGGTCACAAAATGAGCTTCATGGCTAAATAGAATAAAAGCCAGTATCTTCTGAAAAGAGGCTATGGGAGGTCCCATTTAAGGAAAGGGCAAAGAGCAGCAGTTATGCTTTTTCCCCTGAGAACCAAAACAGAATGAGGATTTTGCAAGTGAATGTGTCCCTGTAGATCCAAAGCAAGTCCACTTTGAAAGCTGAAATAGCTAAAAAATTGAAGAGCAATAATGACCCCAAAGATTCATGTTGTGTTTCCATATTTAAAATTCAAAATGATATGGCCAGATGCCCTTGATTACACTATGGGTGATATACAGTGTTCTCCTCAGTGTAAATCTTCTGAAATCAGTGGACTTCAAACACTTTTGTCCATTGATTTCAGTGGCTCTCTTCTGTGACTTAATTAGGTATCACCCTCTATTTTCCATAAAACCACTTGACATCTTTCTCCTTTAGTCCCATGGATAAGTAAGTGGATGGACTATCATAGCTTAAAAGGTAGCAGTCTTGGGAAATATCCAGTGCTTTCACAAAATGTTTAGGGGTGGTCATGAGAAATTTGGTTAAAGGTTTAATAGTCTGGGTTTGGGTGCAAGAGCATAATAACAGCAATTTTTTTCCTTTGTTCAAACAGGTGCAAGAGGCTTACCCTGCAACCGTTGGCTTACCTTTGGCGTCAGAACCAGGAAACTTTGCTCAGAGAAATGATCTCCTCGAACCTTCAAGCTATAATCATAAAAGTAGCAGCTTTTGGTAAGAATCAGAACTAGAATAATTACTAAGGTGAAGCATGTTTGACGTTTTATTATACTTCTATGTGTTGGAAGCCACTCAGAGTGGCTGGAGCAACCCAGGCGGATGGGCGGGGTATAAATATTATTATTATTATTATTATTATTATTATTATTATTATTATTATTATTAGCACTAGTTGGTTTTACTAAAATAGAAATAGAAAGAGAAAACATGCATACAGTAGATAGCTATGGAGACACCAGAATCTGTTTTGTGGATAAGATGTAGCTGGTAAAATAAAACTGTACCAAGCAGAGGTGAACTATGGAACAGAAATATGAAGAACTTCAGTTCCATGACTATATATTTAAACAATTAATTGAACTTCTCTGTGATAAATATTTTTCACACTAAACAGTGAAAAAGCGAGAAGCTCTTTTCATAGCCATCATTATTAAGTGAGTGTGTTTTTCAATAAAGGTTCATACATAATGCAACAGTTTACAGTTCGCTCATATGAGTGATACAAATGGATGGCTTGACATTGGACCATTATCTCTATAAAGTAGAATCGACTTTGATGAAAGGGTTTAAGTAAAAACTTTACTAACAGCAATCAATATATAACTTTGCAACTAATTAGTGAGAGGCTGAAGGCTCACACCTGCTTTTGTTGTAGATGCCTCTCTTCCTGCTGATTCAATGCTACCCTCTGCCATTCTACCTGTCTCCTATCAGATTGTTCAAATGGCTATTTTCCCATTCTTCCTTAAGGAGCAGGCAAAAGGGAACCCAGTCAAAGGTTGTTGGGTTTTGTTTTTTAATGCAGTTGCACTTTTGGCTCTGCTAATACTAGGGTTCAGGGCATTTGTTTTTGCTCACGGCAAGTTGAAAATTTGAATGTAAGCCTAAAACATCTTTTAACCTGGTACTTTGCAGATGTTTTGGACGGCAACTCCTGTGGCCATGTTGTTTGGGACTGATGGGAATTGTTGTCCCAAGTAGAATCTGGAGGGCACTGGGCTAGAAAAGGCTGGGCTAAAATAATTATTTACAGTAGCATATAAAAAAAGGTCACTGAACATGTGTCTGCATACAGGGAAGTGTGCGTCTGAAGGTGTTTAGGAGAGTGCGGTTTCACTATTGCATTTCGAATCAATACACTGTTTTACGTTCATTGGACGAATTGTAATTTTAACATTGAGCTCACCTATTATGGAAGATGGTTTTGACCGGTCACAAAGATCCATCTCAGCACTGTATTGAAGCTGCATTTATTGAATGGCATGTGGGTTCTCTAACCACACAAACTGATGAGAAAAATATTAATAGGCCAATGCATCATTTCGAAATTACAGCCCTCTGAGCAATCTTTCACATAAAAGTATTAGATGAAGGTTTAGGTATAAAATTTGAGAGAAGGACCTTTTCCCTTTGGGGGTCAGTAGAGGTTTGTGGCCCATTAGACCAAGGAATGACCAGTATAATAGGAAAGAATATGTTCTACATGGGTGGATAAAAATATATTTCTGATAAATTGTGTTGTAGAATCTTGGCATGAATCAAGCCTCATCGTCGTCATCTGTGAGCTGAGCTGTTTCTGTTTAAGTGCTTGCTATTTCCTCCTTTCTGAAAGCAAGAGTTCATGTCTTAAGGGTAACATTCGTAAGAGTTAACAGAAAAACTTCAACTTTGCTATTATATATAAAATATATTAGGTTGGAACTTGAGTATCTATTAGAAGAAGTAATAAAATGTTAATTCTTCTTCAGCTGTGATGCTTTGCCGGAATCATTTTATTTTTACAGCACTTCTGGTGTGAACAGTAAAACTAGACCATCATAGGTTCATTCTGTGCTTTCTTAACATTTATACAAAGGAAGAGAAATAACAGATTCTAAAAAAATCTGCCTTTGGTCACAAATTGCGGATTCTTTTCGTTTGCTGGATTTGGTAACACACATACACACTCTCTGTTCTTCCAGTATGAGTCTTCCCTTTAATTAGGGAGTAAGACTGCAATCCTAACCAGGTCTACTCAAAAGTAAATGGGTTAGGACTGTAGCCTTAATCTCAGGAGAGATATTGTTTTAATGTATACTCTTAAAGCAGAACCATTGCAAAGCTTTGTGTATACCTATGAAGCATAACTAATATAGTTGCTGTCATTCAGATTATGCTTCGTGATGATCAGGTGAGTTTTTATTTTTGTGTTGTAAGATCCTCTTCAAAGATATTATAATTCAATTGAATTTGTTTGGCAGCCAAGTTATGCTTCAATATATAAATCAAACCTTTTTTTAAATAAATAAATAAATAAATAAATAAATAAATAAATAAAACACCAAACCTTAGAAAGGGGTAATTCTTGAGCGATACAGGAAATGACCGTAGGGGTGACATTGCTGGTGACCTGTGTCATCCCTTAAGCAAGATAAACTTGTCTTTGTAACTCAGCAGCTTAGAACAAGTTGGAATAGGCTTGCTGGTACACAAAGAGCCCTTTGTGGTGTTCTCCTTTAAAGCACAAATACCATAAATAGTTGTAGATAGTAATTAGAAAACGGCTGCCCTTTTTTCTTTCTTTTTTTCCTTTGGCTACAGGTAGAAAGATCTTATCGGACTAAATTTCTCACCTGCCTAGGGCAGGCATAATTAGATGTAAGCAAATTTAATGGCGCTTGTATGCTCTGAGGCCATTCTGCAGTGCCTTAATAATTGTGTGCTTTATTAAAGTAGGTTTAAGGTATGGCGGCTGTTTAAGGTATCAAGTGGCACAGAAGTTAAGGTATGGGTTACCACTTTACCTTTTAGATGAATAATCAAAGCTGCTTTTAAGCTAAATTGCAGTAAATGTATTTGGAATAACACCTTTAAAAGTCTGAGGGGTAATGCATTAGATGGCACATTGCGCAGATGTGAAAGGAATAAGCAAATATGTAACTTGAGCGTGACATTCATCAACACTGGCATGCTCATACAACCTCCCATAGCTCTGGTATCCATTAGTTTAATAGACACTAGTAGGAAGGTGTAAGACTGTAAACAACACATAATTATACAGGTAAATGCACATTAATTTTAGAACACTTTTCTCAATCCATATTTACAAATTAATATTTGGCTGTTAGGCGTTTTACTTTTCAGGAGGTTAGTGTGCTTCCTGCAGGCTTTTCCTAGTCAGAAATCCAGTGGAACTTCTTTCTCCTCCTTCACAACGAGCAAACCAATTTCATATTAGCACTGCTGTGAACGGCCATTTTCTGCTGTTGGTTTGCGAGTGTTACTGCCAGTGAATGAGCTTATACTAGTGGGTCTTGGCTGCCTCCTGTACAAAAATAAATAAAATAAATGATTGTGATAGTATTTATTATTGTCACTGTTTTCAGGTGTCCACATGTATTGTGTAGCTAGCATAGTACCTACCATATTGGCCATGTTGACTAAGTCTGATAGGAGCTGGGAGTCCAGCAACCTCTGGGAGACACTACGTTAGCTTACCCCTGCCTTACAACACCCTGTAAAGTAAGTCAATATTATTCACACCCATACTGCAGGTGGAGTGACAGAAGCTCATAGAGGGACAGAGGGTTTGTGACAGAGGCAAGATTCAAACCAACATGCAGCCCAGTCTCTTAGTCCCCAAACTATACTAGTGGCTCTCTACTGAATTCCAATACAGTGGTGCCCCGCAAGACGAATGCCTCGCTAAACGAAAAACCCGCAAGACGAAAGGGTTTTCCGATTTTTTAGCGGCTTCGCAAGACGAATTTCCCTATGGGCTTGCTTCGCAAGACGAAAGCCCATAGGGAAATCTCCGGGGACAGCGGGGAAGCGCAGCGCGCCTTCTCCTCTGTTCCTGGACCTGTCCTAAGGCTTGCGGTGGGAGGTCCGGGAACAGAGGACAAGGCGCGAAGGGCTTCTCCTCTGTTCCCGGGGCTTGCGGTGGGAGGAGGGTTTTTCCTCCCCACCGCCAACATTCAGAACAGCATTCTGAATGTTGGCAGTGGGGAGGAAAGCCCTCCTCCCACTGCAAGCCTTCAGGACAGGTCCGGGAACAGAGGGGAAGGTGCGCAGCGCTTCTCCTCTGTTCCCGGGGCTTGCGGTGGGAGGAAGGTTTTTCCTCCCCACCGCCAACATTCAGAACAGCATTCTGAATGTTGGCGGTGGGGAGGAAAGCCCTCCTCCCACCTCAAGCCTTCAGGACAGGTCCGGGAACAGAGGGGAAGGTGCGCAGCGCTTCTCCTCTGTTCCCGGACCTGTCTTGAAGACTTGCGGTGGGAGGAAGGTTTTCCTCCCCACCGCCAACATTCAGAAGGCTGTTCTGAAGGCTGGCGGTGGGAAGAAAAGCCCTTCTCCCCCCAGCCTTCAGAAGAGTTCCCGCCTAGGCTGCGGATAGCAGCCTGCTGCTCCACGCGAGGGGCGCTCTTAAGCAGAGCGCCCCTCGCGCGGGGCAGACATTCGCCGCTTGGGGAGCCCTGCAGGGGAAGTCTTGCAGGGCTCCCCAAGCTGCGAATGTCTGCCCCTCGCGCGGGGCAGCAGGCTGCTATCCGCAGCTTGGAGAGCCCTCTGGACCTCTTCTGAAGGCGGGTGGGGGGCAAAAGTCTTTGTCCCCCCTGCCTGCCTTCCCGGGGGATTTTAAAATGCTGGCGGGCGGCAGCGCTGCCACCCGCCAGCATTTTAAGATCGCCCCGGACAGCGGAGAAGTCCTCCGCTGTCCCGGGGTTTTTAAAATGCTGGCGGGCGGCAGCGAAGGCTTCGCTGCCGCCCGCCAGCATTTTAAAATCGCCCCAGGACAGCGGAGAAGTCTCCGCTGTCCCGGGAAGGGGGGGGGAAGCAAAGACTTTCGCCCCCCCCCCGTCGGCCTTCAGAAGAGGTCGGGGGACAGACTGTCCCCAAACCTGGTCTGAAGGCGGTTTCCATAGGAACGCATTGATTGATTTTCAATGCATTCCTATGGGAAACCGTGCTTCGCAAGACGAAAAACTCGCAAGACGAAAAGACTTGCGGAACGAATTAATTTCGTCTTGCGAGGCACCACTGTATTTATTTGTTTCTTGAGATTTGGTCAGGGTGCTGAGAGATGGGGTAGCTCCTGAGCACAGAGGCAACAAAAAGTCAAAAGCAAGAAGAGAAATCAGGTGGAGCAGGAGGCAGCAACAAGGTGCAGCTAACCAAGCGGAGAACGCAGGATTTATAATTTAAGAGTTGTCTGAAGTGAGCAGTATGCAACTTAAACCTGCCAGGAGCAAGACCTCAATGCCTTTCATATCTACTGTGTCAGGGAGATTGTGGGCATCACAAGGCAGGACGGAGTCTCAAACCAATATGTGTTCTTCCAAGCCCATATTCCCAGGACGTTCGGACTTCTGTCTCAGCAACGTCTACGCTGGCTTGGTCTTGACCCCAGAATGGAAGATGGCAGGACCTCCAAGGACGTGCTTTATGGGGAGCTGGCTTCAGGCGCCGGGCCTGTTTGCAGACCAACTCTGTGTTACAAAGATGGCTGCAAATGTGAAATGAAGGCTGGCAACTTCAACCCTGCCCTGTGGAAATCCCTTGCAGACAACCGCAGTGCCTGGAGACAGGCAGTCAGATCATGTGTCCATAGGAAGAATGATCACTGGGAAGAGCACAGAGAGAAGAAACGCTCTGGTCCATGTGCAGCAGCACAACCAGATGCCTCCATCTGCCCCACCTGCAACAAAATATGTCTCTCCCATATTGGGTGGTTGTAACTCTCCAGCGATTTGACTTCACCCCCAAAGGTGCGCTCCTCCATTGTCTTTCGAGACAGACAGAGGCCCACATCAGTAGCTTGCTGCTCAGGCCAAATGTGAAAGCTGTGCCTTGGAACTATGTGTCCGCGCCTGCCTTTGCCTGTACATATCAGCAAGATCCAGTCAACCTATTGGGATTTAGGATCATCATGTGCCCTAGAAATAGAACAGAGGCATTCTCAAGCTGGTAGCAAAGAAAAGGGTACTGGTTTTGGAGGTGAAGTTTCTTGCTTCAAGCCTGGACAATCCTGATAGCCAGTAATGCAAATGTAAATATACCACAGAGGCCTCCTAACACTAGTAGGTAGTTGCTGAAGCATATTGTTTAAGCAGATTCATCTCCAGCCCTACTTGTTACATCTTTTGGAACTGGCTCACATAGTTGTAAGAATGTGAACTATTATGGGACTTTCTGTCTAAAGTGCATATATACATAAAATAAAACGATGCTGACTTTATAGGTGAAAAAAGGTAGTTTTTAAAAGGGCAGTTTTATCATATGGACACCTTTAGCACTAGCTTCTGTAATAGCACCATGGTAGTTCAGTGTCACTGCTGCGAAGAATAGATTTCGATAACTGTTTTAACATTGCACTTTAGTGGAACGATGCTGGATAACTGCTTTCTAAATGGATTACATCTATACATTAATCCTCTATTGGGCTACGCCTTACCTAGGGCAACCTGAACTGGAGCTCATCACTGCTATTAACTTCCAGCTCTTCATGGTGGGGAAGGCAAACCTGTGGTCTTCAGCATCGTCATGCTGCCATTGTCCTAATTTCATAAGCCCTCTGCAGACAATGAGTTCTGACCTCTGGCAAGAGCCATCCGTCCTGGCTGGGCAGAGAGGAAGAGAGAGAGACAGAGAGAGACTGAGACAGATACAGAGCAAAGAGGTGGCAAAGATAAAAGGGGGGGGGGGAGGATGACCCTCATCCACTTTTCATCTCAGACCTGGCCCACTGTTAGCACCCCTACCATTATGCAGCCACAAGAAACTGCTGTATTCCCTTACTATATACTTGCTCGTGCTGAAGGTACATAAAACGTGGAAGAAGACAAATTGCACAAAGGGTGGGGGGGAATCCACACCGATAATTCTCTCCTCCATAAATATCCCTTCCCCGATATAATCCAAGTGTATCTCTTACATTTAATTAACCATGAGAGATGACTGTTTTCTTTTTAGCAAATTAAGCATGCTTTTGCACTGCTTGGTCCTGAAGTAGTCATTGCACATTAAAGCTGAAATACCATCTGTTGGCATCTAAAACATTTCATTTCACTCTTTCCCCCTTCTTTTTTTCACTAATGGGAAATGCTTTATCACAGCTTTTTCAATGGCATATATGAAGCTGGTGACCATAATATATATTTCCCCCTTTATCCTTCCTAATAGTTAACTTTCTTGGAAATAAGAGGAGGCATTTTAATACGTGGCCTTTATACGCAGAAAGGCTCCTATCTTCTATAAAATTAGTTTAAATGATTTTCCTTGCATGCGTATCTGATGGCTTTTAACTCCTAGCTATTATTATATTCTCTTGTTAAAATATCTAGATGCCTGGGAAGGATATCATGTTACTTTTTCTCCCTTTCTCTACCTGCCCTCCCCTTTAAATCCCTTGTTTGCTGCTTAACCAGCACATACTACAGTAATTACATTGGTAGGCAGAGCTTTCACAGTCTGTTCTCGCACCGTGGAATGTAAATGTGCTTGACCTTTTTTGTTCCAGACATATTTCCTCAATACTGTTGTCACTTCAATTCATTTAGTACCGCAGTTCACAGTATTAACAGTAATAAGAAAGATCTTTGGCAGATGTGTTTGGGGGGAAATTGTACTTTTGAGGCTGACTTTCACCTTTTCCTCTACTTTTTCTCCTGTGTGGCTGTTTATAGCAGAATAAGATAAATATAATCTAGTGGGGTGTCCTTACCCGCTCTACACACACACACACACACACACACACACACCCCACCTAGGAAAGAGAAGGAAAAGAGGCATTCACAAAGGAACAAAGAAGTTCTGGTGCAGTCTGTTGCAGTGGCCACATTAGTCCTCCATTCCTTTCTCCAGGATACTCCATTACATTCACCCTCCAACCTAGTTTTCTGTTTTTACTCCCACAAAGCCAGCTTCTGTGGTTACTGAGCGGTCCTCTTTCTCTCTTCTCTCCTGTGTGCCCCAGTGCGCCATCCCCAAATCTGCTCTGGAGGGTTGTGGGAATCCCTGAGGTAGTTTGGGAGATGAGAGGGAGGGAAATATCTTCCGTGCTGGCTAACCTGGACCCAGGTGAAATTAATTAACACTACCTTGTGCTCAAAGGCAGGGACTATAGTTGCTTCACAGTTTTAACAGTTGGTCTTCCCAGAAGTAGCCTCATTTTACAGTTTTGCAAAGCTAAAAATTAGATCAGGACAGAATCCAGACTGAAGACCGAAGAAATAGTTAACACATGGTGCGTGCGATTAGGTTTTAGGTCTTAGAAGGGCAAGTAACTTTGTAGGGTACAGGAGAGACAGCCTTCAGTTGAGTCCAGTGGACCTTTCTGTTGCAAGAGAGGAAGTCATTCTGCTTTCATAATGATTTATCTGGATACAACACTGTATTCTGGGACTTTGCTGTCTTCAGAAGAGATGTCATATTATAAAGACAACAGTTCTACCACGTATAAAAAATACTGGCATAAAATAATACAGCACAATCATATGCATGTTTACACAGAAGTAACTTCATTGCATTCAGTAGGACCTGCTTCTAGGAAGGGTTGCATGGGATTGCAGCATCAATCTGTAACTTTGCTTGCCTTGTACATAGATCATAAGAAACTTTTATAAAGAGGGCATGTCCCCAAAATTCTTGCAGGATAACTCTGGACTCTCTTTATTCACTTGTGTAGTCTTTTTGGTGGCATGAAAACAGATGGGATGACATGAGAAAGACATGGTAGTAATTTGCTTTTTACCACTTTCCTTCCTATACGAAGCCTTTGCTTCTGTTACATATGCATATGTTGAAAGAACATGGGAGTCTATATATGCTTCCTGTGGCTAACCATATTGTACCCTTCTGCTTTGCCATTTGCTCTAGCAAAACCTATTTTTGTAGAAATTCAGGAGAGGGAGATCTGTGATAAACAGATGAGCTTGCACTCTAACTTTACTTCATAAGTTAACTTCGTAAAGAACATTAACTCAAGCCTTGTTGATCAGTGCGCCATGGTCTATGCCTTGAAAGCAGTAATGAGGAAGTAAAGGGCGCAGTCTTCCAAGAATCAGACAACTTTCTTTTTACTCTGTGCCTTGAGGAAGATCAAGCTAACAGTATTTAATAATGTGACTCTGTCCTAAAGCCATTCAAGGTAGGTATGAGTTTGTGAAGTTTTGTTGCAGTATGGTGTTTCAGTGGAGCAAAATAACATTGGCTGAATAAAAGTGAGCCAGTGTGGTTTAGTGGTTAAGAGCGGTGGACTCGTAATCTGGTGAACCGGGTTCACTTCCCTGCTCCTCCACATGCAGCTGCTGGGTGACCTTGGGCTAGTCACACTTCTCTGAAGTCTCTCAGCCTCACTCACCTCACAGAGTGTTTGTTGTGGGGGAGGAAGGGAAAGGAGATTGTTAGCCGCTTTGAGACTCCTTAGGGTAGTGATAAAGCGGGATATCAAATCCAAACTCTAAAACTGGAATCAGTGATCTGTCTTATGTTTTCTGATGGGCTTTGCTTATATTTAGATTTCCAAAAGTATATGTAGACATTTACAAGTGTTAGTTATATTTTGTCTAAACAAACATCCATAGTGTAATTGACCCATTTCCTCCCTTTTCTCTCCCCTCCCCTTTTTGCATTAGTGAATACTGTTCTGTGTAGGTTTTCACCTTTTGGAAATGAAACAAAGCATGTGATTTAATTTCCAATGCCCCCACCTCCACACTTTAGCTCTAACTGAGTATACAGGAAGGGCCTCTACATGTGGAAAGGGCCCATGGGGCCACACTGCTACCCTCAGCCCTTGCTCAACTGTTGGCCCTGCCCCAACATCCATATCTGCAGGTCTGTGGGAGACATTTCCCCTGTGTGCATAGACCTCTGTGGGAGCTGGAAGTCTGGTAGATTGGAGTTGGCACGATCTGGATGTGGGCATCTGCAGGGGAAGGACAGAAAAGCTGCATGGCCCTGAGGGTGGCACCCGTATTGCTGCCCCACAGTCCCTTTCTACGTGGGAATAGGGTTTATGTCTAAACTTGTCCCCTCTACGATTCTCACTTCACAATGGTATGCATGCATTCAGATCTGCAAATTTGGAACTGATTGCTGTCCACCGTGATTATTCCCCTATGGGGTCATTCAGCAGACTTGCAGAATGCATGGAGTCTTCAATATGGTGTAGGCTATTTCCTAATTTATCCGTTCCTTAAAAGGACATCTGCACACATAGCCCTTCCCCTGCAGTATGATCATACGTTCCTTCTTCCGTCAGAGATTCTTTTTCCTCGAGAAGGAGCCAAATGCAGCATCCGTCCTTTCTCCTTTGCAGTGTTTAAGGGCAACCATCCCACTCAGCTTTGATGTAAATACTTGTCCTAAAATCTAGGTAGTCATCATTAAATGGTCTTATTCTCTTAAATGGCAAGTATTTTCAGCTTGAGTGACTTCAAGTGGCTTCTTTCCTTTTGTATCCTGGAAGGATATTCTCTGCAGTCTGAAACATCACGACTTTTTGATGCCTTCTGCCAGAGTCCCTTTCTGTCATATCAGCTTATCATCCACCCACAGAATTCTCCATGGTGTTTTCACAACCCATCACTAGACACATTTTAAAGGACCTCTGCAGTCTTTCTGCTTCCCCCCCCCCCTCCACCTACACGAGACCTGAATCTACTCCTACCGCAACTGATTTGTGCCCTCTATAGTTGCCAAATGAACATGGTTCTTCTCTATCTACATGAGATTCCTATTCAGAGCCATTTCACAGCTGCCATCTTCATGATGTGCATTTTTGTGCTGTTTCTTAGTAGAGGCAGGATATCTGACCTGCGGGACGCAGGTGGTGCTGTGGGTTACACCACAGGGCCTAGGACTTGCTGATCAGAAGGTCGGCGGTTCGAATCCCCGCGATGGGGTGAGCTCCCGTTGCTCGGTCCCTGCTCCTTCCCACCTAGCAGTTCAAAAGCACGTCAAAGTGCAAGTAGATAAATAGGTACTGCTCCGGCGGGAAGGTAAACGGCGTTTCTTTGCGCTGGTCTGCTTCGCCAGAAGCGGCTTAGTCATGCTGGCCACATGACCCGGAAGCTGTACGCCGGCTCCCTCGGCCAATAAAGCGAGATGAGCGCGGCAACCCCAGAGTCGGCCACGACTGGACCTAATGGTCAGGGGTCCTTTACCTTTACCTTTTACCTGATCTGCACCAAGTTTGCTTGCTCCAGCTAGTTTACGTCTAGATTTTGGTCAGATCTCTGCAACTGCCACCTAAGACAAAGATGCCAAATGGGCAACAGCATTTTATCAAAACTGTTCCAGCTAGATGGTGTATAACATGACAGAATTCTGTTGCAATTGCAGATCATCTTGACATCTTATGGTGATACAAGAATTTTAAAATTGTTTGAGTTTACGAGTGCTGCACAAGTGACTTGAGTTGTGAAACATTTGGTCCCTTCTCTTTTTTCAAAGCTATTTTTTATTAAAGCTTGAGAAAGAAAAAAAGAAAAAAAAACAATATACAGAAGTCAACATCAGAGGTCCCTGCTTCTAGTAGAGGTTTCTTTACCACAACCAGATGACCTGGTTTTCATTTGCTGATTTGACAGGGCCATTCAGAGAACAAATTAATAGCTATTGCCGTTGATGGTCTCCATAGCTTCATTGTCAGATCAAGATGATGTTTTTATTCATTCATTTAATAAAACTTATACACTGCTTGATTGTAAAAAAAAAAAAAACACCAAAACTCTCAAAGTGGTCAACAAAAAGATAATACAATAAAATCAAGAAAAAAATCGCAACCGTACTTTAAACCAAAGAAAGGTTCAAATACTAAAACAGATTAAAATTACCTGAATTCTGTAGCGTCTGAATGTTTTTAGCAGGTACTGAAAAAGGTACAGTGAAGGTTGATCTCAGTCAGCACTGAGTTCCAAAATGCAGGCCCTGCCACTCAAGCACAATTGAGTTCTTTTAAATGTGGAACAGGTATTATGTGGCACCTCTAGCAGTGTCAATTCCACTGATAGAAGTGGCTTAATGGACACATACGGCATAAGGCGATCTCGTAGGTAAATGGGTCGCAAGTTGTTAAGGGCTTTCTATACCAATAGTAACACCTTGAAGTTGGCTGGGTAGCAAATTGGCAACCAGTGCAGATCTCTGAGCATGGGTGTAATATGCTGACAAAGCCATACTCCTGTCAACAATTGTGCTTCAGCATTCTGCACTAACTTCAGCTTCCGGATCAGATGCAAGGGAAGCCCCACACAGAGCGCACTCCAGTCTTGAAGTAACCAATGCATGACCTATGTCCAGAAATGGCCATAGCTGTTATATACCCAGTTGATACCCAATCAGTTCTCTTCTGAGCATAATTATGGGATTGGAGAAAACTGTCCTATGCCAGTAGTCCTTACCCACACTTTTTAAGATATTAGGTGGATTATTCCATCTCCAACAGGACTGCTGAAAGGCAATGCTCACTTCTGAGGGGTGTCTCTCTGTGTGTGTGTGTTTTATTTGAGTGGCAAAGAGGCCATCAGTGCAAGCATTTCTGTATTTGCATGATGGCATAATCTCCCCTCACCACCAACCTTGTGCTATTTTGGGGGCAGAGGAGGGGGGGAAAGTCCTGTTGTGCCAGTGGAAGTCCTTGCATGGGTTTCCACTTGTGGGACCCGTTAGCTGGCTCTGGCCCCATGGATTTAAGTTTCATTAAAGTGTTATGCACGTGACTTGTGTTCATTCTGTTTTTTCAAAATTTTCTCTTGCCTCTCTTCCTCTAAAAATGTTTCGAATTTTCTTCAGGTCCTAGAAAGTTACAAAAGTTGTCTTTTGGCATGGCGGTTGGGAAGATACCCTTAAACAATGATGTTGTTAGAAGAGAAGTATACAGTTCCCATTAATTAAAAATCAGGCAGAGTAGAAATGGCTTTTTAGACTCATTATGCAACTAGTACCTTCACATACTGACTTTACAGTGAAGCTCTAGGCCAGCAAAGTTGTGGAGTACAGTTTCTTTTGCTTGGCATTCTTAAGCAGCATTTTCAAGCCTCTCATGATGCTCCTTCTATCTGTGCTGGAATTCTCTCCAAGAAATAAAGCTTCGCTTGCTTTCTTGACAGTGGATAATAAATTGACTGATATAATTCAGTTGGGGAGTTGAAAAATGCACTAAAAATAATGGGGCATAACATGCTAGGGTTAACATTTATTCATAGATGATGCAATTAAATAAAATGGGCATTAACTTCAAGGTCAGTCACTAAAGTAATAAAACTGAATATTTTAATTGAATCATAATTGCTTCCCGTTGATACATGCAAGTCAAGTAAAATAGATGTCAGCTCTGCAATTATGATTCTTCCTCCTAATTAATTTCCTAATTCTGCATGGAGCTTTCTAAGGCCTGGGCCTTGTTGTGGGTTTATCCACCCATCCAGGTTGCCTCCTCCTCCCCACCCCAGCTGATCTCACAGAGGGAAAAGCGCAGTGTTATTGATTGATAAATTCTTATTCTATTATGGACTTTTATGTAGTTCTTCCTTTGCTTTATTTACAGAACATAAGTAGTAAAATCCTGATTGCAACAACATTATTAGGAGGGAAAACATCAATAATTAAAAATTATGTGAGATTCTGACATTTGTCATCATTTATATTATGAACACTGATGTTTCAATAACTGGATAGAATCAACAAAACTAAAACTCATGTTTTAGAAATTATCCTTTAATCGACACAATGATTATCCAATAATGGATAATGGATATTTTGCAGCATATTCTGCAGATAAAACAGCACGGTCTCCATGAGAGCAGAATTAACAACAACAACAATTCCAAATTAACCTTACTGGGGGTAGGAAGCAAGGATACCTTATATCCTGGCACAATCAAAAGTATAGGAAAGAAACAAAATTATCAAAGAGTAAAGGTAGCAGCTTTATTAGACCTACCAAAATATAAAATAACTAGGACTCTTCATCTGGTAAATATTAGGACGTCAAGGTGGAGGAGGAAGAGAAGAACATTGTTGTTAGTCAAACTATCCATGTCTGCATCAGGTAACTTTTAAGATTAGCATGGCAGGAGCCAGCACTTTCGAATTAGGTAGAACCTTCAAGCAACTCAAAGTGTCTCATTTGAATGTCTACTAGCACCTCTCCTGCTTATCTTCAACCCCAGCTTGGTTTTGGGGGAAAACAAAACATTTCGTACCTTCCACAGGGCACCCATCTGATTGCCATAAGATGGTGAAATGCTGGACTAGATAGATGAACCATTGCTTTGATCTAGCAAGACAGTTATTTGGGTTTTTTTTTTTTTGTGCATGCTTTAATTCATATCCATTGCAGTCATATAAATGGAAAACTCCAAGTGTTCACTAAAAGAGCTGTTGGAGTTGTTGCTTTTTTTTTCTTTATAGTTTTACTTCAGCTAAAGGTAAAACTAGATGTGATGTCAATTATAGCCTTCCGCTTATATCTGAAGCAGGGCTAAGTCTCTCATCAGCACCAGGGTTTACCCTTGAACAGTGGAGTTTTCCTCCATCCTTACCCTAAATCTGTTCATGCTAATGGAAGAACGACACCAGACATGACCCCAAAATGTGGCACCTGTTCCAATCATGTGGATTGGCAGAGGATGGGACACAGAGCCTTGCTTGCTACTTCTTCATTGACTCCAGTGCTTGGCCCCACTATTATATGATGAAGAGAGTGTTTTAGAAGCATTTTAAAAAATAATAATCCTGACATATGCATGGAAGCTTCCCATGTGAATAGGAGCCCTGCCATGAGGAAGCTCCATCTATAGATCAGGTTGCCAGAACTACCCTTTTCAACATGTAGAAGGCACAAGGAATGAATACGTGGATGTGACAAAGAGGCTGGGGCAGCGAGTATGGTGTTGCTCTTCTCCATTTATATAATGCAGTTAACATGCATGTTTTTTTTGTTATGTAAAATTGCTATTTGCTTTTCATGGGTAGCCTGTCTTGGCACCCCTTGTAAACCAAATAGCTGGTTCGGAAATACTATGTTTGTCATGGGGGTGGGGAGAAAGACAATTAAACTCTTCATCTCCTTGGTCCTGAGGCTGCACAGGCTTCCCTGCTGCTACTCTTTACATAACAATGTATAATTGCAGTTTTTCCATGCAATTAGCATTACATTTTTTTTCCATCCTAAGAAAAGTCTCAGGAAAGGGTGGAATTTTCTGATAACTGTGTTGAGCATGGATTCCCCTTGCCAATTCTCTTTTCGATCCTTCATCTTGATGAGAAGTGAGATGTCCTTTCCCCCTTCTGCTTAAAAAGTGAGCTATTACTGCAGGTTACATGCATATTTTATGCATTAATATATTGTATTATATGCATATTACACACATATGTATGCAGGTTTCCTAAAGTAACCAGCTAATGAACAGATATATACAACAATGCATATAACTATAGAAATTATTTATGAAATTATGCTGCAGAAACAAAGTACAGCATGAATTTGATCCTTTTCTATTTTATGTGGCGCTGTGGGTTAAACCACAGAACCTAGGACTTGCCAATCAGAAGGTCAGTGGTTTGAATCCCCGCAACGGGGTGAGCTCCTGTTGCTCGGTCCCTGCTTCTGCCAACCTATCAGTTTGAAAGCACATCAAAGTGCAAGTAGATAAATAGGTACCGCTCCAGCGGGAAGGTAAACGACGTTTCGGTGCGCTGCTCTGGTTCGCCAGAAGCGGCTTAGTCATGCTGGCCACATGACCCGGAAGCTGTACGCCGGCTCCCTTGGCCAATAAAGTGAGATGAGCGCCGCAACCCCAGAGTCGGTTACGACTGGACCTAATGGTCAGGGGTCCCTTTACCTTGACCTTATACATATTTCTTTAGGTGTGCTTTTGCATATAATTAGTTGGCCTTTTAATAAATAATGTATGTGCAGCTCAAACATAATACTTCTTGTGTAGTAGTCCATTGTGAGCAAAGTCTGATCAGGTCAGAAGTGCTACATTCTATGTATAACTTACTCTAAAACTGATTGCTCCTCCATACCATTGGAAGGAACCCCTATTGAACTTTAGTTATAGCAGACCGTAGCAGGCTTAGGCCAGCTTCATATTTTTAAAAGGTCTACAAATTCTGATACTTACTATAACAGAACATGGAAGAGGTCCTGTAGACTAACATCTTGAATGCAGTTTAGGGGTTATCAAATCTCCTGGACTATTTTCATTATTATAATGGGTACACCCCGTTTTTCCTTTTTATGTGCTGAAATTTATCTGAATGGAAAGCACTCAGTAAAACAATGTGTTTTCCAGTTGTTGTGCAGGGCAAAGGAAATGAACTTATTTTCCCCCATGGATGGAAAACAGTTCAAAGGGAATAAGAGAGTGAGTTGTGGCTAAGAACATCTATGTTTGCCTCAACATTATTTTTGATATACAGGAACTGTTTGCCAAAGGAGAAGGTTTCTTAAAAAAAGAAAAAGTAATCTCTGACGCCCAAGCAGTACTTTGTTCTCTAAAATATATTTTAACATCTCTTGGCAGGTTTAGATCCAGATAAACATCTAGGAAAAACATTGGATGAAATGGAACCTTATCTTTTGGAAGTAAGTATTATCTAAAATATACTTGAAACATTCTGTGCCTCCAAAAAAAAAAAAAAAAATACATGTGGAGGAAACTGAACAACACTTCTTAAAGCACGCACCTTCGTAACAAAACATTAGACCAACATTTGCCATATTGAAAAAACATAAGTTCTCTTAAATAGGATACATGTAAAAGTGTTCAAATTGACTGCTTTATTTTTTAGAAAAGTTGTCTAGAAAATTATTATTATTATTATTATTATTATTATTAGTATTATTATTATTATTACCACAATTTATGACCCATCATTCCCCTAAGGTCCCAGGGCAGGTTACAACAAAATACAATATTAATATTAAAACACAACATTAAAAACAGTTTAAACAAGTTAAAATTACAGACATAAGTTGTGTCCTAAAAATATAAGCCTCAAGTGTCAAAAGCCAGCATAAAGATGTGTGTTTCAGCATTTGCTGGAAGCTATATAATGCAGGACTTCCACAACTTAAGGACTTCTCACAAACAATACCTTCTTCTGGAACAATCTATCTGAGCTTCTGAGGGCATTACCATATTTTTCACCCCATAGGACGCACCGGCCCAAAGGACGCACCTAGTTTTTTGAGGGGGAAATAAAGGGAAAAAAATATATCCCCCCCCCCCCGCAGGCACTTGCGGGGCCAGCAGCGGGGAGAAGCGCTCTTCTCCCCGCCGCCAGCCTTCAGACCAGCCTGCTCCCCCCCCCGCCTGCCTTCAAAAGCCGTCCGGGGGCTTTTAAATCGCCCCGGGACTGTCCCGGGGCGATTTAAAAGCCCCCGGGAAGGCAGGCAGGGGGGACAAAAACTTTTGCCCCCCGCCCGCCTTCAGAAGAGGTCTCTTCTGAAGGCTGGCAGGGGGCAAAAGTCTTTGCTCCCCCCTGCCTGCCTTCTGGGAGAGCGGAGAAACGCAGCGCTGCATTTCTCCGCTCTCCCGGGAAGGCAGGCAGGGGGGAGCAAAGACTTTTGCCCCCCGCCGGCCTTCAGAAGAGGTCGGGGGACAGACTGTCCCCGGACCTGGTCTGAAGGCGGTTTCCATAGGAACGCATTAATTGATTTTTAATGCATTCCTATGGGAAACCGTGCTTCGCAAGACGAAAAACTCGCAAGACGAAAAGACTTGCGGAACGAATTAATTTCGTCTTGCGAGGCACCACTGTATTTCAAGCAGCGTTATGCCACTTTCGTTGCTGCCTCCTGTATAATGTTACGAGCCTCCATCCATAGTTCTTCAGGCACTCTGTCCACCAAAAGAATAGCAAGGAGAGACAAGAAGGCCTTCTTAAACGAGCAATGCAAAGAAATAGAGGAAAGCAATAGAATGGGAAGAACCAGAGATCTGTTCAAGAAAATTGGAGATATGAAAGGAACATTTTGTACAAAGATTTCCATAATAAAGGACAAAAGTGGAAAGGACCTAACAGAAGCAGAAGACATCAAGAAGAGGTGGCAAGAATACACAGAGGAATTATACCAGAAAGAAATGGATGTCTCGTATACCCCAGGTATGTGGTTGCTGACCTTGAGCCAGACATCCTGGAGAGTGAAGTCAAATGAGTCTTAGAAAGCACTGCAAATAACAAGGCCAGTGGAAGTGATGGTATTCCAGCTGAACTATTTAAAATTTTAAAAGATGATGCTGTTAAGGTGCTACACTCAATATGCCAGCAAGTTTGGAAAACACAGCAGTGGCCAGAAGATTGGAGAAGATCAGTCTACATCCCAATCCCAAAGAAGGGCAGTGCCAAAGAAAGCTCCAACTACCGCACAATTGCATTCATTTCACACGCTAGCAAGGTTATGCTTAAAATTCTACAAGGAAGGCTCAAGCAGTATTTGGACCGAGAACTCCCAGAAGTGCAAGCTGGATTTAGAAGAGGCAGAGGAACCAGAGACCAATTGCAAACATGCGCTGGATTATGGAGAAAGCTAGAGAGTTCCAGAAAGACATCTACTTCTGCTTCATTGACTATGCAAAAGCCTTTGACTGTGTCGACCACGGCAAACTATGGCAATTTCTTAAAGAAATGGGAGTGCCTGATCACCTCATCTGTCTCCTGAGAAATCTCTATGTGGGACAAGAAGCTACAGTTAGAACTGGATATGGAACAACTGATTGGTTCAAAATTGGGAAAGGAGTACGACAAGGCTGTATTTTGTCTCCCTGCTTATTTAACTTATATGCAGAATTCATCATGCGAAAGGCTGGGCTGGATGAATCCCTAGCCGGAATTAAGATTGCCGGAAGAAATATCAACAACCTCAGATATGCAGATGACACAACCTTGATGGCAGAAAGTGAGGAGGAATTAAAGAACCTTTTAATGAGGGTGAAAGAGGAGAGCGCAAAACATGGTCTGAAGCTTAACATAAAAAAAACGAAGATCATGGCCACTGGTCCCATCACCTCCTGGCAAATAGAAGGGGAAGAAATGGAGGCAGTGAGAGATTTTACTTTCTTGGGCTCCATGATCACTGCAGATGGTGACAGCAGCCACGAAATTAAAAGACGCCTGCTTCTTGGGAGAAGGGCAATGACAGGCCTAGACAGCATCTTGAGAAGTAGAGACACCACCTTGCCAACAAAGGTTCGTATAGTTAAAGCTATGGTTTTCCCAGTAGTGATGTATGGAAGTGAGAGCTGGACCATAAAGAAGGCTGATCGCCGAAGAATTGATGCTTTTGAATTATGGTGCTGGAGGAGACTCTTGAGAGTCCCATGGACTGCAAGAAGATCAAACCTCTCCATTCTGAAGGAAATCAGCCCTGA
Source organism: Podarcis gaigeae (assembly GCF_964106915.1). Lineage (NCBI taxonomy): Eukaryota > Metazoa > Chordata > Lepidosauria > Squamata > Lacertidae > Podarcis > Podarcis gaigeae. The sequence continues at coordinate 39,019,647 of NC_139678.1, read as the reverse complement.
GTGCTCACTGGAAGGACAGATCGTGAAGCTGAGGCTCCAGTACTTTGGCCACCTCATGAGAAGAGAAGACTCCCTGGAGAAGACCCTGATGTTGGGAAAGATGGAGGGCACAAGGAGAAGGGGGCGACAGAGGACGAGATGGTTGGATAGTGTTTTCGAGGTTACCAGCATGAGTTTGACCAAACTGCGGGAGGCAGTGGAGGACAGAGGTGCCTGGCGTTCTCTGGTCCATGGGGTCACGAAGAGTCGGACACGACTAAACGACTAAACAACAACATGCCACTTTAAACAATCATAGTTTCCCTCAAAGAATCTTGGGAGCTGTAGTTTTCCAAGGGTGCTGAGAGTGGTTGGGAGACCCCTATGCCCCTTGCAATTCACAGAGTGCCCTGAGAAGAGGGCTTGGCTGTTTTACCAGTCCCAGAATTGTAGTAGCTCTGTGGGGAGAATAAGGGTCTCCTAGCAATTGTCAGCAGCCTTAATAAGCTGCAGTCACAGTTTGAACTTTCCTGTGGTAAAAGTCAGCATGTTCTATGTTAATAACCTCAACCTCTCCTTTAGTGATTATGAAATAAATTAGCTGTGAGCTTTTAAAGTTGTATATTCTGGTACCAACTGAAGGTAGTGGATTCCTGCATTACAGGGGGTTAGACTACATAAACCTCATGCTCCTTTCCAACTTATAATTCTATGATTCTGTGACTTTATTCCCAGCATACATACCCCAGTTACGTTGTTTTTCACAGGTTTTATCATGGCTGAACAATGACAAACAATAACCAGCATTTTCTCCTAGATTTGGTTTCCTTGGCAATGCTGAAGTCGCTTCATAGGGTTGTGTGGAGGAAGGTTGCTCAGTAAATACTCTTTTCTTGTTGGTAGGGGGTTTGTATTCTGCTATAAATGTCACTGTACATAAATATTTTACTAGATATTTAGCTCACTTTATAACTTAGTGAAACTGTAGCATAAACACCAGCTGCAGAGAAAGTTGAGGCTATGGTGCTAAAAATATTTCCTTTGAATGCTGTCAGGGGTGGTTGTGTATGAGAGAGAGATTGAGATGGAGGGGCGGGGAGAGAGGTCGATGGGGATTGGAAGCTGGAGAGATCAGAAGGAAATGGGCCAATTATATTTGCTGTTTTGTCAATTCCCAGCTTTTAGGCATGCTGCTGTTGTCCTGAAGCCCGTTCCCCATTTTAATAAAGAAAATGAAGTGAAGTGTAAAAATCCATATTCAGTTACTTAGATATTTTTTTGCCAGCTTAATCCCAGAGAATCTGAGTGGGTAAAAATACATTTAAAGCACACAAGAGCCTTCTTTGGGTGTTTGCCTGGATATGCAAGGGCTAAAGGTATGTAAAGGGGCAGCAGCATGCATGCAATTCCTGACCCTCCATTTGTGGGCTTCTCAGATTTTTACACCTTGGACACAAAGGCCTGAAATGGGCTTCCACTAGCATTTGAACTTCTCGTTGCACAGAGGCTTGTAAGTGGTCGTTCAAATGCATGCTGTAGTCCCCTTCAGACCATCATGCTCATCATACAAAGGCCTGAGAGGAGCCTGCACATGTTGTGCCATAAAATGGGGTGCCAACTCCAATTTTGGCCCACATGTTCAGGGAAAAATGCACACTTTCCTGATCAAGAACTAGAAGCTGGTGTTCATGCCTTCGTAATCACAAGTCTGGATTATTTAATGTGCTCTTTTTTGGGGGGGGGGGGTATTGCCTTTTATTTTCTTTGGAAGCCTTAGCTGGTGGAGAGCCCTCTGCCTGACAGAAGTAGCTACAAAGATATTACAACATCTCCATGGGCTCCTTGAGTTCTTAACAAACAATACTTTGCTCCCTTTGACCCCTGGTGCTAGAAATAGGGCCAACCGGTGAGATAGGAAGCAGTATCCATGTGGGAGAAAACTTGTAGCCAAAACCGACGAGCAAATCGTCAGGCAGGGCAGAGGAGCAAGCCAGAATCAAGGACGGAAGGGCACCCAAAGGATACAGGTCAAGTTGAGAGCTCAGGGAGTCCTCATAGCTCAAGCAACTAGAGCAGAATACCCACTTATGGTTCTTGCTGTGCAGAAGGATCCAATGACCAGCCCAGGTGGGTGGCGTCAGTCCAGGTCTTGTGGTTGCTGCGTAGGGATAGGCAGAATTCTCCTCCCCACCTAGGTTGGGGGTGGAAATTCAGTGACCTTCTTGGCCAAATTCTTCATATTGGGGGAAGAGTAGTACTTATAAATTGCATTCTAAAGTGGTCTCTGTCTTGCCCCCCAGGCCTTTGAAAGAGTTGCCATAACAGGATAACAGGGCAGTTGCTGTGGAATTGGACCCACTGTGGGAGATTTGTATGCCCCTGATGATGACTTAGAAACTTCGGCTAGTTCAAAATGCAGCAGCCAGATTACTGGCTGGGGGGGGGGGGGGGTTCCATTTAGAACCCCTGTTTTAAAACTGCAGCACTGATTTTATTGATTTATTGATTTAGAAGATTTATAGACCACTTGATCAAAATAAACTTCTCAAAGCTGTGTACAAATAAAGTTAAAACACAGCTGAAATCCAATATCCACTTGAAGAAAAACACAAAAGACACCAACATAAGACACATACATATAAATTGACACTATCATTACAAACAATGATAAAATATATGAGAAACAATGATAAAATATATTCACATATATATGTGAATAGCTGTTTCTGGGCCAAATTTGAAGTGCTCACATTAGTGTTTAAGGCCTCAGATATTTGAAAGGTTGCCTCCTTCCCTACAAATTCTCTCTCAGGTGTTTAGAAGTGCCCTCTTGGTAGTTCTACCATCCTTGGAATTTTGGTAGTGGCAACCCAAGACAGGGCATTTGCTCTGGCATCCCCCAAGCTGTGGTATTTCCTTCACATGTATGTGCACCTTCATTGTATAGCTTTGTTTCTATGCTGAAGCTGTACCTCTTTGCCCTGGTCTGTGATACCTGAGAGAGAGATATTTTAGGGCCTACCTTGTTTTTCTGATTACAAGTGGTTTTAACTGATTTCAATCTTGTGTTTTTACATTATTGTAACCCATTCTGGGACCTTATGGTGAAGAATGTGTAATAGGCAGTTTTGTAATGTGTATTTTTAAAAACTGCTGATTTTATTTTTGAAAAAAGTTAGGCTAGCATTTTTAACATCTGTTTTATCAATAATTTAAATATATATTCTGTGTAAAGCACTTAGAGGTTTTGATGATTAAGTGGTATATAAATCCTACTAAATGAATAAATCTAATTAATATTAAGAATAATAATAATATATCTTCCTACACCCTTAAAACGTTTGTGTTAATCTACCTCTGAAACAAGTTCTTTTTAAGATAACAGGTTTGGGCCCACGCTTGAAGAAGTTAATAATGAAGAACCGCTCAATGATTCAGGATATGCCAACAAGGGCAGATAGCAAACAATTGGGAAAAATCATTTGATGTTGATGTCCAGGAAGGATTTGTGGCACCAAAGAGACAGCACTAGGACAAACAAGTTTGGAAAGCTTGTAAACAATTACTCCTTCATATCATGTTATACTTAGCTGGGATATCAACAAGGAAGATCAGCCATATATTTTGTTACTCCAAATATAGCTGCATTTTAAGAAAGTCTTTTGTAGTTGTTCGTACCTGGCAGGGTATCCATTTCAAACAGCTTTTCAGCAGTGGTTTTTGGCAGGAAGAAGAATAAGCTGTTTTGACTAACTGTTTTGTAAGTTGTCCATTCTTATTGCATCAGCATTAATTATTCTTGATGGATTTGTCCTACAAGAACCTTACAGCAGCTTCTGACAGGTAGAGCTATCTTTTATGTCAGCAGTGTGAGTTTTTGATTAAGTGAATGTTTGGTTATTTTTAGACAAAGAGATATTCTCTCATTAAAAGGAAAATGTCTGATAACGTAGGCCTGGAAAAGATAATTTGATCTTTATTTGGAAAAAAGAGAGAGGAAGATTTCAATTTACCATCCAAAATGGGTAAACAGACATAATTTAATTATCTGACAGATAACATTTTGACTTGAGGCACACCACCAAAGTAAAAGACTGAACAAGAATAAAAGCCAAAAGGGCCTTAAATATTCCAGTTTAGCCAGGCTAAAAAAATTGACCAGTCGTCCGATAAAAGCATAAGAAGATCCCAGTACCATATCAAGGCCAACCAGATGCCCCTGGCTGGGAATCTCAGAAGCAAGATGTGAAGACAGTAACACTTGTTTCTGTATTAAAAATGTTGTATTGCTTTTTTTGTGATGCCACCTTCTACTCTGGAGAGGATTCATGCCATGTTTTGGGATTCCGTGTGGAATGTGTTCCTATGCTTCTCTTCGATTGGTGTGAGCTTAATGTGGCACCAGTTTGTGAGAGCCAGCATGGTGTAGTGGTTAGGAGCGGTAGACTCGTAATCTGGTGAACTGGGTTCGCTTCCCCGCTCCTCCACATGCAGCTGCTGGGTGACCTTGGGCTAGTCACACTTCTCTGAAGTCTCTCAGCCTCACTCACCTCACAGAGTGTTTGTTGTGGGGGACGAAGGGAAAGGAGAATGTTAGCCGCTTTGAGACTCCTTCGGGTAGTGATAAAGCGGGATATAATAATAATAATAATAATAATAATAATAATAATAATAATAATAATAATTTATTATTTGTACCCCGCCCATCTGGCTGGGTTTCCCCAGCCACTCTGGGCGGCTTCCAACAGAGATGAGAAATACACTAAAATGTCACATATTAAAAACTTCCCTGAACAGGGCTGCCTTCAGATGTCTTCTGAATGTCAGGTAGTTGTTTATCGCTTTGACATCTGATGGGAGGGCATTCCACAGGGCGGGAGCCACTACCGAGAAGGCCCTCTGCCTGGTTCCCTGTAACTTGGCTTCTCGCAGTGAGGGAACCGCCAGAAGGCCCTCGGAGCTGGACCTCAGTGTCCGGGCAGAACGATGGGAGAGGAGACGCTCCTTCAGATATACTGGACCGAGGCCATTTAGGGCTTTAAAGGTCAGCACCAACACTTTGAATTGTGCTCGGAAACGTACTGGGAGCCAGTGTAGGTCTTTCAAGACCAGTGTTATATGGTCTCGGCGGCCGCTCCCAGTCACCAGTCTAGCTGCCGCATTCTGGATTAGTTGTAGTTTCCGGGTCACCTTCAAAGGTAGCCCCACGTAGAGCGCATTGCAGTAGTCCAAGCGGGAGATAACCAGAGCATGTACCACTCTGGCGAGACAGTCCGCAGGCAGATAGGGTCTTAGCCTACGTACCAGATGGAGCTGGTAAACAGCTGCCCTGGATACAGATTTGACCTGTGCCTCCATGGACAGCTGTGAGTCCAAAATGACTCCCAGGCTGTGCACCTGGTCCTTCAGGGGCACAGTTATCCCATTCAGGACCAGGGAATCCTCCACACCTGCCCGCCTCCTGTCCCCCAGAAACAGTACTTCTGTCTTGTCAGGATTCAACCTCAATCTGTTAGCCGCCATCCATCCTCCAACTGCTTCCAGACACACACACAGGACCTTCACCGCCTTCACTGGTATCAAATCCAAACTTCTCCTTCTCCAGTTTTTAATCAGAGTTTATACCCAGAACTTACCTTTGCTTCCAAAGTCACACTATTACACATGTGAAGCAATAATAAAGGAGAACGTGTTCTTGGATGTGTAAGCGTCAGCACGCCTGAGTAACATACACACACCCCAAATTAAGAAGGGGTGGTGACAGCTCCAGGGCAGGATTTGGCTTTCTGAAATACTTGAACTTGAACTTTACTAGTTTAAGAGCAGTCTAGATGGGTTTACATTTAAAAGCCTCCACCAGGAGAGAAGGACAAAGCAAAAAAATAATGGACACCATCATGGTGATGTCACATAGCAACTGCTGGATGAGCAGTAGATCAGAAACCATTGAGGGTCATCTGGCAAGGAACACACCCAAGATGTTTCTCAGGTCACATGGCTACTCATTTCTCTGAGCTTTTCTCAGCCTTCCTTATCCACTGTTGTTGTTGTTTATTACATTTGTATAGTGCCCTATACCCGTAGATCTCAGGGTGGTTCACAACATAAAATTGCAATATAAAAAATACAAAACATACAAAATAAAAACATAAACAACCCAATACCCCCCCGAACACATTTAAAATGATGTCAATCAGCCCAAGGCCTGGTTAAAAAGGAATGTTTTCATGAAGTGTTTAATGAAGGCACCAGCCAAACCTTCCTTGGGAGTGCATTCTACAAACAGGAAACCACAACAGAAAAACCTTTTCTTGTGTTGCCACCCTCCAGACCTCTTTTGGAGGAGGCACACAAAGAAATGGCCTCAGAAGATGATATCAGGGTCTGAGTAGGTTCATATGAAGAGAGGTGGTCCTTGAGGTATTGCGGTCCCAAGTCTTTGAGAATACCACAAGGACAAAGGGTTCCAAGGACCTTTTGCCATGGGATGGGCTCTGAATCATTAAAGGCTCAAAAAGCACTGCACTGCGTTTATACCTGTTGCATCCTTCCCTGGTCCCTTTTCTACCTGCAGACCTCTCACCCCCGTTCCCTACCTGCTGTAGCTCACAGGAGCTCACCAGTGCAGCAACCTGAGCCTTACTTTGTGCTTTTGTGTATAATAGAAAAAATCAAGATGGATGCTATGGTTTCAGTATAGACTGCGAGCACTATGTGTTCTCGCATGATTCTGACTTGATATAAAGCAATGATTTTTCCTAATAATAACTTTCTTCCCTTCCCTTATTTTTTAGCTTTCTAAGAAATATGGAGTCCATATCTGTGGAGAAGGTGGAGAATATGAAACATTCACATTGGATTGCCCTCTGTTTAAGAAGAAAATAGTTGTGTAAGGAACTGCGCCTTCCCTTCCCTTTAAATTTTAGCACTGGGAACATATTAACTTTTAGCTTGAGGCCACTTCTGTTGGCAGCGGCAGAGCATGTCCTCTAAGTTCACAAACACTCACTTTGTTTAACACTGGCAAAGTCCTCCACTAACCTAAATCAATGCCTGACAAGACGAGGCCTTCATAGAAAGCTGTAAACTTTTTAGACATTTGCACTTTCGTTTACTTGCTGATTATGGCCTGCAGTAAAACTGGTACCTACACACTGACACTTTTATCCTTTCATGAAGTGCGAATTGCCTGTAATATTTATCTTTCATTACAGCTACATTTGATAAACTGCCACATCAGTAGCCTGTGGGTTCCATTAACTCTGTTTCCCTTTTCTCTCTCTTTCCCTTTTTTTTTTTTTTTTGCGTTTTAACATTAGCAATTTAGGATGATAATGCTAAACATTTTGCTTGAATTACTAAAGGATGTTTTTGAATGTTAATGTTTTGAATCAGTCCAATTTGCACTGAGTGGGTTATTTCTTTGCCATAAATTCTTAAAATGTATGTATAGAGGTATGGGAAATTTATTTATCCTTATGTAGATTTGTCAGTGCAATTATGGTAAATAACTTAGCCTGCATCTATTATAGGAGATATTTTGACTGCTATTATCCCTCTTTCATCTGAGTTTACAGATTTTCTAATAAAACAGTATCAGTGTCTGCTCCACACCACTTTTAGACCAATAATCTCAGTGAAGGGGGTAATTTGATTACAATATCCAAACAACTCACTTGGGAGTACCCCAGTTGGCTACACTTGGGCAAAATGGTTTGAAGATTGTATTACTTGGAATATTTCAGGCGTGAAAGCTACCCTTCCAATAAACAGAATTGATCTGAACTGAATCTGTGCCAGCTGAAAGTACCCTTGAGGGTGCATTTATATAATAATTATGCTTCCACATGAGGATCTGCAAAACAATAAGGTCAGGCACAGGCTAGCATGTTGTAAGCAGTAAGAGCATATACAGGTTTCCTAGATCCTTTGTGTAAAGTTTATTATAGTATAGTGGCAAACAGTGTGAGACGAAATACTTCAGATCAAATTTTGATTCAACCACAAATTCCAGTGCCACTCTCCCATTTTCTCCCAGATTAATATCTCCCTAAGGAAAGAGTAGGGACGCGGGTGGCGCTGTGGGTAAAAGCCTCAGTGCCTAGGGCTTGCCGATCGAAAGGTCGACGGTTCGAATCCCCGCGGCGGGGTGCGCTCCCGTTGCTCGGTCCCAGCGCCTGCCAACCTAGCAGTTCGAAAGCACCCTCGGGTGCAAGTAGATAAATAGGGACCGCTTTCTAGCGGGAAGGTAAACGGCGTTTCCGTGTGCAGCTCTGGCTCGCCAGAGCAGCGATGTCACGCTGGCCACGTGACCCGGAAGTGTCTCCGGACAGCGCTGGCCCCTGGCCTCTTGAGTGAGATGGGCGCACAACCCCAGAGTCTGGCAAGACTGGCCCGTATGGGCAGGGGTACCTTTACCTTTAAGGAAAGAGTGCTTCTATTCACCAATGCCTTTGAAGCCAACTAGATACATGATGTAATGCTTCAAAGGCATTGACCATCTCCCTGCCTTCCATCTCAGTTGGGGTGGGTGGTTATGGCCTTCTTCATGTTGGTGCCCCAGTCATAAAAGGTTGTCTCCATGATATCTGGTGCTCACCTTCTTTTTGTGCTAAAGACCTTTATATTTTGTGGCTTTTAGAAGCAATTTTAGAATGCATTGGTTATTTCTATGTGAAATATTAAATAAAAATGGCTAGATAGATAGAAAGATAGGCCTGGAGGCATATGAGACTTGCCTTGCCAAAGCTAAGCAGGTGTGAGTTGGGTCAGTGCCTGCATGGGAGACTACCTGGGAATCACATGTATGCCACCTTGGGCTCTGTGGTGGAAAAAGGTGGGATATGAACAAAATAAAACAAAACACCTCTTCTTTTATGATACTTGTATTTTTAAGTGATTCCAGGATATTTATTTTTTTATTACAAGTAGTTTTATATCTCTGCTGAGGTAAGAATCAAGGCAATAAAACAATAATGAAGTGCAGCCACATTGAGAACAAAACCAGACTAGTAAGAATGACAACTTCACTGCCTCTTAAAAAGCTTTATTTTATTTATTTTATTTATTTATTTTATTTTTGCTGCTCTTTGTATGAGAGTAGCAGAGTGGATAGGCGGGCCTCTCTAGGTAACACATTCTACAACTGATTATTAAATTACTCTTACAAAAAATGCTGGTATCATCAGCCATTCTGGTTCTGGTTCTGCATTGCTTGTTTTCCCCTGTGCTTGGCAATTCTGTCCTTAATAATGCTGTCTACTATTTTTCCGAAATATGCATTATGTTAACTGGCCTGGAGTTTCCCAGATTCCCTCTGGAACCTTTCTCTAGAAACCATTGTCATATTGGGTGCTTTCCAGTCTACAGAAACAGAGGCTGATATTAGGACAAGTTACATATGTTGTTAGAAGTTCACATCTGAGTGGAACTTTAGTCATGACACAAGATCTGTGTCATGATCCTTGCAAGCCTGTTTAATACTGATTTGAATGTGCAGATAGGGCCATAATCATACAATATGATTTTATCTGTCCTCTGTCCCATGGTTGACCACTAATGCTTAAAAAAAGAGAACCTAATTGTTGAAATGTTCAGTGTAATCTGAAATAAATGTTTATGATTCTGTTATTACAGGGATTTATCAGAAGTTGTTGTGCATTCAGCGGATGCATTTGCACCTGTGGCTTATCTTCGACTATTAAAATTGCACTTAGAAGATAAGGCAAGTACCGGATTCCAGTTTTAATATACTTATATTAATAATATTTATTTTTAAATCTGTTCTGTCTCATTACCGAGACTCAGAGCAGATAACAGTGATTTAAAAACAGACACACAAAATGTCCAAATGGGATGGGGGGGGGGGACGGGAACAACAGATATAAGGTAATACTGCTAAAGCTCCACTCCTTACCAATTTAAATCCTGGCCACCACAATACACCCCAAATGTAATGGTATTTCAGCATTTCAAAGTTGATGAGCCTCCAAGAGAAGACAGAGAAACATTAGTTGGACAGTTGTCTAGAATCTGTCTGTGCTCTTGTTGTTCATATTTAGTGTGTATAATTTAGGCACTACTTCTGGATTACCTTGCAGATGATGGATGGGGAACCTCAAGCTCTCCAGGTGTTGCTAGTCTATAGCTGTCATCATCCCTGAGCATTGGCCATGCTGGCTGGGGCTGATGGAAGTTGCAGTCCAACAATATATGGAGGACCACAGACTTTCCACCCTTGGTCTGTAGTGACAATAGAGATGCATTAGGCCCAAACTGTTATGTTCTAAACCCATGCTCCGAGACATCATACAGACATCATACAGACATCATGCTGATCCTGATGATCCACTGCCATCTAATTGCCTTTTTAATTATTTGAGAAATGCATGGACCTCTTTTCAAACACATGTTTCACAAAGTGGGTCACTATATATATATATATATATATATATATATATACACACACACACACACACACACACACACACACACCAAAAATCATAACACAATTTTGAAACCCAACAAAACCAACCATTTCATTACATTTCAAACAGCACAAAATGACAATACTCAGCAACACATAGCCCTTAAATGCAGCAGTGAAACAGTAGGTCTTTAAGGCGCTTTTTAAAGGTATCGGGGGATACAGCCTCTCAAAGAGTACTAACAAATTATTGATGGAAGTCTGAATCTGACAAGGATTTTCACAAAGGGATCACCCAAACACAGACACACTGAAAAAACCCATTTGTGATTGGTCTTTTTGTACATTTTTAAGGCATAAGTCTCAAAAACATACAACAAAGAATAAAACATTTCAACAGGAACTCTTAGCTGGCTTGAAAACTTTATGGGAGAGGGATTTAAGTAAAAAATAAACAATACCCAATTGTTAGATAATATGGTTCTCTAAAACAATATGGCCTGTTCTCTAATTTATATATTTTAATTGCTGCTATATCTACTGTCCCTATTATACCAAATTGCTAATTTAAATGTATCCCTATTGTGTTTCATGACTTCCCTGATTTTGTATGTAAGCTGGAATTGGTCTGTGACTGAAATAATAAATTCATTCAATACGGCCTGTTTCAGCTTATATTACAGAAAATACTTTAAAAACAAGGCACAGGTAGTATAGGACCCATGTGAAACCTATGACAGAAAATCAGCCAAACGTTTGTGATTGTGGTGTTCAGGCACATAGATCTCTGGTGGGTCTGTCCATTTGTCTCTGTTTTGATAGGAGGTATGCAAGAAAATTACTGCAGTGTTCAAGGAAAAGGTAGGCTTCCCCTGCCCTATGATTGTATTTATTAACACTCTTTGAACAATCAAACCTAAATCTAAAATTGAAAGAACTCTTAGTTTTCTTAAAAGCAGCTACATGACCATCAATAATGAAACAGTGGAAAACACTGAATGGTTTAAATCTTAATTTATGGAATTGCAGTCTTTCAGTAGCTGAAAAATTAACACATCAAGCATGGAATCTTCTGAAAACTTTTATGTAATATAGAAAATGTATATTTTCCAATTGTCATACAAACCATGTATATTCTCTTTCATCAGAAAAGTTGCAAGACTTTTGTGATGGGATAATGAGCTGCTTGTGCGTAAAAGCTTGATCCCTCTGGGGTTTGGCTGGTCACCCAAACCTAGGCACTAACGGAGCCCCCAAAGCATGACTCCGTCAGTCGCTGGTAGAATCCGACAGTGGGCGTCTACAGAACTTACTCCAACATAAAAGTTGTTTGACGGACATGCGCCTCCTGGACTCTCTGCGTGACAGCTTCCGGCGAGGGGTGGGGGTTGCTAAAGGGGGTCTTGTTACCTCCTCACTGTTCTCACTAGAAGTATCCCAGAGCCTCTCCCCCGATTCCCTTTCCGCTGGAACTCCTGCTCTCCCCCTACTGGTTCCTTCTTCTGCTGTAGAGTCTCTCCTATTCTCCTGGAGCCTCTCCACCACCTGTCCCTCCGATGGCAGTTCCCTGACATCCACCTCCCCCCCAGGGCCCCCTTCACCCCCCCGCCTCCTCTCCCACTGGCGGTGAGGGCGGAAAGCCCCGGAAGGAACTCTCCTTGTCGTCCGAGGATTCAAACACTTCTAACCACGGCGTACCGTCTCTCTCCTCGTCTTCCTCTTCTTCGTCAGAGTCGGCTTCCTCACCCACCCCTGACTCTGGGAACCCTTCAAACTCCCCTTCCTCATCGGTGGTCCCAAAGTGTTCCCTTCTAAATCGTGCCACGGGTTGCGGTTTTTTTGGGAAACGCTGATGAAATGTTTCTATTAAAACCTCGTCCTTGACTAACTCTGCTGGTACCCAAGTGTTTTCCGACTCAACTTCCCCCTCCCATTCTACCAGATATTCCACCTGATTCCCCTTCCACCTGGAATCAATGATTCCTGCCACGTTCATGTCGCGTTCTCTCTCTTCTATCACGGGCGTTTGGGTGACCTCTCTCTCACGCTCCCCCCACTCACATCCCTCTCGGTACGGCGACAGTAATGACCTGTGAAATACTGGGTGCAATTTCATGTGACTGGGCAGTCTGAGTTTGAATGTTACTGGGTTGACCTGCTGTATGACCTCAAAGGGTCCCAATCTTTTGGGTCTCAATTTCTTACTCCCTCCCTTGAACGGTAGTCCTTGGGTGGATAGCCACACCCGGTTTCCCACCCTTATAGTTTCACCTTCCCTCCTATTTCTGTCTGCTTGTTTCTTATATTCCTCCTTGGCTTTCTTTAAGTTAAGTTGAAGCTGACAGTGGATCGCTTCCATCTCTTCAAAAAAGTGTTCCGCCGCTGGCACGCTCCACCTCTCCCCTCCTTCTCCTGGAAATGCCCAGGGATGACACCCATAATTTGCCAGAAAAGGACTCATCCCTGTGGACACGTTTTCCGCGTTGTTGTAGGCAAATTCTGCCAGAGGTAACTTATCTACCCAATCATTTTCTCTGTCTTTTACATAACACCTCAGGTATTGTTGTAAAATCCCGTTTGCCCTTTCCGCTTGCCCATTTGTTTCTGGGTGCCGGGCAGTTGAGAAATTGAGTTCCACGTGCAGTAAGCTCATAAGTTTCCTCCAGAACCTGGAAGTAAACTGTTTCCCTCTGTCGCTGACCACCCTCAAGGGGGCGCCATGCAACCTGAAAATATGCTCTACAAATAACTTGGCGGTTTCCTCCGCGGTGACCGCATGGGAACAGGCTATAAAATGACACATCTTAGTTAATAGATCTACCACCACCATGACAGCTGTTTTGCCCTTGGATTTTGGCAGGTCCGTCATAAAATCTATGGATACTGCCTCCCATGGCCTTTCTGGTGTGGGTAAGGGTTGTAATAGCCCCGCTGGCGCCACCCTCTCCCCTTTCGCTCGCTGGCACCTGTCGCAACCCCTGACATATTCCCGTACGTCCTCCCTCACCTTGGGCCACCAAAACTCTCTGGTAACCAACCACATGGTTTTGTGCTGTCCAAAATGCCCCGCTGTGGGGCTGTCATGCAACTGCTTGAGTACTCTGCCCCTCAGTTCCCCATCTGGTATGTACAGTGCCCCTTTGTAATACAACGCCCTGTTCTTTTCTTCAAACCCCCCCTGTGTTCTCCTCTGTCCTCCTGAGTTCTCTGAATTTCTCTTGGGCGTATTCATCATTCTCAGTACCCTCTATCAGTTCCCTCTGCCCCACCAATGCCGCCCCACACACCCAGCGGTCTTCAGGGATTACATGCCTTGCCTCAGGCGCTCCCTCCCCCTCTAAGTACTCAGGTTTCCTGGAGAGAGCGTCCGCCCTCACGTTCTCGGAGCCTGGCACGTAACGAATCTCAAAGTGGAATTTGGAGAACTCCTGGGCCCATCTCACTCGTGCTGTTCTCCAGTATTCCAGATTTTTGTGGTCAGTTCGGACTTGAACCTTGTGCTGCGCCCCAATCAGCAAGTGGCGCCATCTCCGGAATGCTTCATGAATGGCGAGCAGTTCTCGGTCGTATACTGTGTAGTTCCTCTCGGATTTGTTCAACTTCCGCGAGAAGAACGCACATGGTCTCCATTCGGACGTATCTTTTCCCAGCTGGAGAAGCACGGCCCCCACCGCTCGGTCTGACGCGTCAGTCTCCACCCTCATTGGTTGTTGTAGATCTACGTGCAAAAGTTGCTCTTCCGACGCAAACGCCTGCTTTAAGTGTTCGAACGCCCGCTGCGCTTCTTCCGTCCAAACAAAATTTTTCTTGCTGCTAAGACAATCCGTGATGGGCGCTGTTAAATGGGCAAAGTTTTTGATGAACTTCCTATAGAAGTTTCCGAAGCCCAGGAATCTTTGCACGTCCTTCTTGGTCTTTGGTGTTTTCCATTCCAGTACCGCTTGAACCTTGCTGGGATCCATGGCCAATCCCTTGTCAGACAACCGGTACCCCAGGAATTCCACCTCCCTGGTATGAAACTGACACTTCTCCAGTTTCACCCACAGCCGATTTTCTCGCAGTTTGCTCAGTACTTCTCTTACATCTCGCACATGCTGCTCCTCATTCTCTTGAGTATACCAGGACGTCATCTAAGAACGCTACGCAGTTCTTGTAGAGCAATGGCCCCAGGACGTGATTCATGAACGATTGAAAACAGGCCGAGCCCGCCTGTAGACCGAAGGGCATAACGAGGTACTCAAAGGCCCCCAAGGGGGTGAACATAGTGGTTTTCCACTCATCCCCCTTTCTTACACGTATCAAGTTATATGCCCCTCTAAGGTCCAGCTTGGTAAAAATTTTCCCTTTTCTCACCCGTGTCAGAATGTCATCAATTCTAGGCATAGGGAACGTCACTGGTTCTGACACTGCATTTAGGCCCCTGAAATCACACACAAGCCTGGGTTTACCCGTGTGTTTTTTGTCCACAAAGAACACTGGGCTGCCCCCCACCGCTCGTGACTCTCTGATGAAACCTCGCTTGAGGTTCTTGTCAATGAACTCCCTTAACTCCTGCATCTCACTGTCTGACATTGCATACAGCTTGCCCACTGGCAATTGTGCTCTTGGGAGTAAGTTAATTTGACAGTCAAAGGGTCTGTGCGGGGGCAGTTTATCTGCTTCCTTTTCGCTAAAGACGTCAATCAAGTCAGCGTATTGTGGTGGCACCTTCCCCTTGTCCATCACTTCCATCCCTGCTAGAGTGGCCCTGGCCCCTGCCTGAGCCTCTCCCTCCTTGCAGTGTTCTAGGCAATGTGCTGATCCAAAGGAAACCACTCTCTGATGCCAGCCTACTAGCGGATCGTGTAGTGCCAGCCAGCTCATTCCCAAGATAATAGGAGCTCCTCCCAAGGTGGCTACGTTAAACGCTATCAGTTCTGTGTGTCTTGCCACCCTCATTATCATTGGTACAGTCTGTTGGCTCACTTCTCCTCCCAACAGTTCCCTCCCATCAATCGTGGTAACCTGCAAAGGCTTACTTAATGGGATAGTCTGTATCTGGTGTTCAGCTGCAAACTCCTTACTCATGAAATTACAGGAACTACCTGAATCCAATAGCGCTTTTATCTTTAGTGGGTGTCCGTTTGCCAGTTCCAGCAACACCTCTATCACAAGTGCTGGTCTTGGAGGTTCCGGCGTGGGCACATTCACTACTCCCTGGCCTGGTTGCTGTGCCCTGATGTTGGCAACCAGGCGTTGGCTTTTACTTGCTCCTTGATTTCTTCTTCCTCCTTTCCCCCAACAGTTCCTGCCATCCCTTGCCATTCCTTCCTTTGCGGACAGACTCTGGCAAAGTGACCTGGCTGTTGGCAGAGATAACATCTCTTGGCGCTCTTTCCCTCCTTCTTCCGCCCCTCACTGGTGTTTGAAACTGCGTGCGCGCGCGCTGTTCCAAGTTCCATCGGCTCTGCTGGCGGGAAAGGCTGCTCCGGAATCTCCGGAATGCGGAAGTCCTTCCAACGTTCCCCCTTTCCTTCCCGCTTTTCCAAAGCTCTGGCTTCCTGGCGCGCTCCTATGGACAGCGCAGATTTAGTCAGATGGTCCATAGACTCCGCCCTAGGCGCCCGGGAAAGTTCATCTTTCACTGACGGAGAGAGCCCTTCTTCAAACAGCATTTGAATAGGTTCACTCGCAAGGTCCCACCCCAGTCTATGAATCAGCATGGTGAACTCAGTCCAGTACTCACGTACAGATCGGCTCCCCTGTTTACACGCCATTAACTGCCTGCGCACAACCCCTTGCTCAATCTCGCTGGAAAACATCATGTCCATGGCGCGAAAAAATTTCATTGTGTCCTTTAAGATTTCATTATTGGCTGCCATCAGGGGCCTAATCCAGTCCCTCGCCCCTCCCTCTAGATGGCCAATCACGTACGCCACTCTAGAGTTCTCATCGGGGAAGTCATCAAACAGTAGATTGAGAGCATATTGCATCTCTGTCCTAAAGGCTTGATAGTTCCTGGGATCCCCCCCAAATTTCTGCACCAATCCAGGCACCTTTCTGGCAAGTGGGGTGGTTTTTCCCTTATCCGCATCTTGAGCCCTCCTCTCCTCGAGCCTCGCCGTTTGCAGCGCGAGCTGGACCTCCAACGCCCTGTACCTTTCTTCCAGGCTTGGACCTGCTCCAGCTCCAGCTCCTCCGGTTCCGGCTGGTTCGCTCATGATGCCCTCTGCTTGCACAAGCTGCTTTCAAAGACTGTCGGATTGCTGTGATGGGATAATGAGCTGCTTGTGCGTAAAAGCTTGATCCCTCTGGGGTTTGGCTGGTCACCCAAACCTAGGCACTAACGGAGCCCCCAAAGCATGACTCCGTCAGTCGCTGGTAGAATCCGACAGTGGGCGTCTACGGAACTTACTCCAACATAAAAGTTGTTTGACGGACATGCGCCTCCTGGACTCTCTGCGTGACAGCTTCCGGCGAGGGGTGGGGGTTGCTAAAGGGGGTCTTGTTACCTCCTCACTGCTCTCACTAGAAGTATCCCAGAGCCTCTCCCCCGATTCCCTTTCCGCTGGAACTCCTGCTCTCCCCCTACTGGTTCCTTCTTCTGCTGTAGAGTCTCTCCTATTCTCCTGGAGCCTCTCCACCACCTGTCCCTCCGATGGCAGTTCCCTGACAACTTTATTCTATATTCTATTAATACCTTTAGTCTTGAGCTGGGTGACTCAACTTGTAAGATATACAATTTCATTGGCTGTGGAATGGCATTTTGACTTGTGTTATCTTTGTGCATATTTTATACTTCATTTTTAAAAAGTACCAAAAAAAATAGGCTAGCATTGTATAAAACACACTGTTTAAGTCACAACTTCTTAAAAATTGCCAGAGTATAGCTTCTTCTTGGCAATCTCCCGTAAATGAGTAATATTGTTGTCCGTGAACACGGTCTTAATTCTGGATCCACGCGTCCTTCCACAGTGGAGACATAGTTTTCAGAGCAGGAGTTGATCACAGTGAGGGTTTGCCAAACGTGCCTCCATCTTCCTGTGTTTGAGCATCTCCACAGTCCATGACACCTTTGGTAAAGGTTGTTAGTGTTTATGTTACATTTTTTTAGATTTGCCTTGAGAGAGTCTTTAAACCTCTCTTGTTGACCACCAGCACTACGCTTTCCATTTTTAAGTTCGGAATAGAGTAGTTGCTTTGGAAAACGATAATCAGACATCCGCACAACATGACCAGTCCAACGAAGTCAATATTGAAGAACCATTGCTTTGACACTTGTGATCTTTGCTTCTTCTGGTACACTGGCATTAGTTCACCTGTCTCCCTACATGATGTGTAAAATTTTCCGGAGACACCGTTGATGGAATCTTTCAAGGAGTTGGAGATATAAACTAAAACGATGAAATGAGGAAGCAATAGTTTTGTTAAGAACCTCAAAAGTGTCCTTTCTAACTTCTGTTCCTGTGATCAAGTTATGTTCTTCAGCAATATTGATCTAACAGTAATGATACCTGTGAAGCATTGTGCTCCCATGCCAGAAGTGCTTTGCGAATATATACACCTGTAAGCTAAACTAGACAGTAATAATAAAAATTATGTTAACATTTGCAGGGTTGGTGTCTCCCCTCGCTGCCCCCAGCTTCTCATGGCACAAATGGGATCCACTGTAGAAAGAAAAATAATAGCAGAAATGGTATCATGCTGTCTTGTGTCCTGTTTAGAAATATTTACTGTGGCTATTTAGTTCCATGTGTTTATAATTATTATGGTATAATTGACACAAACAAAATATGAAGCAAAAAGCTTTGCACCTCAGATGCTCAGGTTGTGTATCAATTAATGTAGGATTATATAACAAGGATTCATAGTACACAGAAGCTAAATATATACTTCCCAAGATACACAGTAAGCTGCTAATACTTTCGTTGAGAGACAAATAATTTGCTTACAGACTGATCCTGTGCTCTGATACAGTCTGTTCAGGGATCTTTACTGCAAACTCAGGAGATTTCATTGGCACAGTAGAGCAGAACTTAGCTGTAGTGTCTAATAATACAACTGACCCCATTTATTGTTGGCATTAAGGGAAGCTTGCTGTTTTCGAAAGTGAATTGGAAGGAAGCCAGCAGTCTTACAGAATGAGTGGTAGCTTCAGAAGTTGAAGCATTAAAAGTACAATACACTTTTACATGCATTGATGAAATTTGTATCTCAAAACCCAGTTAGAGGAAGAACACTTTTCTATGAACAACTGTTAGGTTGAGAGGACCCTTAACTCCTTCTGTGCCTCTATTTTCCCTCTCGAAATATCCTCCAACCATCTCCCCCCACTCCTGAGGAATATCCCCGAGTATTAAACAGCCTGCTGGAGTAACAGTGAAAACCACAATAGGGTGCATTTAGGTGCAGGGAAATTGAGTCTCTACAGACCTTCCAGTGAGTTTGCCACTAGCGTTCTTCACCGGTCTTTGTGTTAAATGCTTCTTTGTGCCAAAACATTTTGGTTTGGGTTTTTTGTACGTGATACTCAAACACCATTAATGATCACAGCCGGTTTTGTGCTTCGTTTAAAAATATTGACTTTTCAATAGTATATAGGCATATGCCATAGTAGGTCTTATCTTAGAAAGCACTGCTCTACATTCATCAACAAGAGACATAATTCTTTATTTTTAGAATTCTGCTTCCTAGCACCATGTTCCCCATTCTCAAATGTGCCATTTTAGTACACACCTTGTTTGACGAGGATTTTTCCCCGCAGAGCAAAGCCTTAAAATATTACTGTGAGACTGAAAATTATGCTAGTCGGCTATGTGAAGTGAAACCAAATAAGCTGAATAAGAGAACACTCTCGGAGAGGGGAGAGAAAGTGGAAATATATTAATATTTCTTAGGGGCACTGACTTTATTGCTCATGGCAAACTTGATGCTAAAATGCTCCATACATCACTGCAATGTGACAGGCTAGGGAAAATGAAAAACACAAAGCTTTACATAAATCAGGCAAAAAATCATATTAAAATGCATAACATTTTATATAAGAATCAAGATTTTACTTTTATCTATTCAGAAGCTCTTTCCTCCTTCTTATGTAGATGTTTAAGATTTTGTTAAAGCCCCACAGTTTCAAGCAGTTTTATAGCAAATCATTTTTCAAATTCATTGTAGACAAAGCTGTCACATTCTTAAAGAGCTAGCATTTATGGAATTGTAGTTTAGATTTTGGTATATATACTTAATGTCTTGTAGAGTTAAGGAGGAAAATAGTTTGTTTTGTGTTGTGATGGAATCATGGCAAAAGGCATTAAATCTTTCGATTAATTTATTTTCTGTCATACTATAATAAGCTACATTTTCAATAAATTGTAACTATGGAGGGGCATTTGGTTTTTCAAGAGCATAATGCATCAAATGATTTAAGGTTTTAACCCCATAGGACCAGAGAGCTATTCATACTGGCAAGGCAAGCATTTAGTCTTGAGTAATTTCTACTTCTTATTTCTGTGTTTATCCTTCTAAAGCCCTTCAACCAGTTAATGCATTGTAACTCTTGCAAAAGTAAAACATTCATGGTCCCATTCTAAGGCACAGTTAAGCATACCTAAGTAGTATCAGTGGAATTTAAGCCTGCTTAATTGTGCACCAGATCGAGGGCAATTTGGATAGCTTGACTTCTCAGTTTTGTAATGAAAAGAAAATGGCTGCCTCACAAAAGAAACATATTTCTTGAACAGGAGATTTCCGTGTGGTACTGCACATGCTACCCCAACATCCCATGATCCACGCCCTCCGGCTTTGTGTGAAAGTGCTTAGAATTCCATGGGATGTTTTTCTGTTCATTGAGATAAGGTCAGAGTGGAGTATACAGTGTTGGTGCACATGGGGACATTGGGGCTGTGGTTTGCACCCTGAAGTGGGTTAATATCTTTAAAATGTTGATTCAGAGAATGTTGGTTTGTGTAGCTTTGTAGTACTGTATATCCATGTCAGCAAATCCTATTGAGTTCATTGCAGCTTGCTGCCAGATAAGTAGGCATAAGTAGGATTACAGCCGAAATTGATATATAAATGATTTCTTTTTCTAAATTGCTAAAATTAGAAGAAAATCCCAATTCCCACCAGTTCTCCCTTCACTGCGTGCCGTATCATCCTCAAGTGCTTCCAATTGTTTTGAAATCTTTTATGGGGCGTGTGGGAGACTTAAGAAGAGCCCTTCTTGATCAGACCAGAGGTTCATCTTGTCTAGTATCCTGTTCTCTCAGAAGCTTATGAGAAGCCCACAAACAGGACATGAGAGCAGTAACACTCTTCCACTGTTGTCCCATAGCAACTGGTATTCAGATACATGAATACCAGTTCATGACTAGTACCAACTGATAGTACCAACTAGTCATGGTTTCATGACTAGTACCAATTGATAAATTTATCCTCCATGAAAAATTGTCAAAGCCACTTTTAAAGCCATTTACGTGGGTAGCCAACATTATAGCTTGCAGTATCAAATTCCATTGTTTTTCTATGCACAATGTGAAGAAGCCCAACCTTTTGGTGTGTCCTGAATCTTCACCATTCAGTGTGAGGGGGGGATTTCTCTCTACCCACTTTCTCCACACGTACATGTTTTAAAGCTCATTAGTATTCTCTTTTGCTTTATATCTGAACTAAAAAAGTCCCATACATTATAACCTTTCCACATAGGAGAGTTGCTGCAGCCCCCTGACTATTTTGGTTGCTTCTTCTTCTTTTTTGGCAGCTTTTTAAGCTGTGCAATTTTTGAGATGCAGCAATCAGGACTACCCAGTTTCCGAAGTATAGTCACACCATGGGTTTACATACATGCAGTTATTGACAGTTATATTTTCCATCCCTTTCCTAATGATCCCCACCATGGAATCCCCTCTTTTTTTCCACAGCTTCCTCATTGAGTCGACATTTTAATTGAGCTCACCAAATGACCCCAAGATCTTTTCCTCATTAGTCACAACCAGCTCCAATCCTGCCAGTATATATGTGAAGTGAAGAATTTCTTTTGTCCCAGTGTGCTTGGTTTTACACTGACTTACACTGAATAGCATTCGCCAATTTGTCCTCAATTTATCCAGTTTGTAGAGATCCATTCAGAGATCTTTGTAAGCGTTTGTACATCTGCAAACCCAGCTACTACACTGTTCATCTTTTAACTCCAGACATGCTGTAAATTATTTAGAAAGCGTTCATCCCAATACAATTTTTTTTAGGAGACACTTTTTATAACCCTTCATTGTGGGTATTGTCTGTGTATTCCTCTCTTTGCTCCATGTTCTTTAACCACATACCGATCCACAAGATTATCTATCCTCTTATTCCATTTGTGCCAAGTTTATTTAGAAACCTTTCGGTAGAATTTCCTGGATCATTCCTGCCCACATGCTTACTGACACTCTCACAGAACTCTGAATTTTGGAGCGTAAAAGGTTAGTGAGATAGGACTTACCTTTGCCATCTTCCACAGCAACACATATTCTCCTTCAGATTCAAACTCGTAGTGAAGTTAATCCATGCAAAACCTGTCATGTAATAAGCAGTATACAATAGTGTATGATAGTACCTGCTTGCTATATATATATATGGCTTTTTAAAGATACCCTTCCCATTCACATAGAATGCAGGCACATCCCTGCTAATGTTTGTTACATGGGAAACAGATCAACAACCTATCTTTACTATAAGAAATCAGCTGGTGGGTCATATTCAGGCCTTGTAAACCTCCCCCACCCCGGTCTCTACCAACACCAGATTGGGAGCAAAAAGCTTGGGTGGTATTCAGCTAAACAGTTCTGCTAGCACAAGCATTCGTTGCTGTGCTATAGAACTCCCTAAATCTGTTCTGGAGGGGCGAGGGAAAATCCACAGTATATTTAGGGGGCCTGTGGGGAGAGAAGAGGGAGGGTATGTTCAGTTGCACTTGGGCTGGCAGATCTGTTTAGTTGGATACTTCCCCATGTTCCTGGTTTCTCTTGGTGAGCTCCTTTCCTCTTGGGAAATGTGAGCTTCCATAAGTGGCTGTGACATAATTACCGAACCTTTGGGACACCCTCTCATTCCCTGATGAGCGATGCTTCCCTGTTCAGATGGGCTCTGCTCCTATGTCAATTTAGAGCATTGATAGGGGTTGAGTTTCGTGAGCTACGGCTGTTGCCCTGCAAAAATCTAGTATGATGTTCCTTTTTCTCCCGTTATTTATTATGTTGGATAATCTTCAGTGCACAAAGAACTTTTTATCTCACTGGCTGTCATGGTGATGTTAGGTAGGTAAGCTATATGATGGACAATGTACCAAGGACCTATGCAGTCTCAAAAATTTTCAAAGCCGTAAAGAAAACATAAGCATAAGGATAGTGTAGGACGATTTACAAAAGGTAGGCCTGGGCGTATGGAAGGGTAGACCAGAGCACATAGAAACCCCCGGTCACTGGAATCCATTGTCATAATTCATAATAATTCTAATAGAAGTCATATCTGGGCTGACCAGATTAAACAAGAATGGTATTTGTTGAGTGCATTGCATGTTGAGTTCAGTGTTCAAACATGTCATTCTCCTTAGTTATGTTTCGCAGGTGTTAATTTTACATTCTTTCAATTGAATATTTTATAATCACTCCACAGTTTGGGCTAGCATGCCTTAGTATAATAATCAGCTCCTGCTCTCTTCTGCTGTTCTGTAATGCATTTTCTTTAGCTAAATCTCTTAATGTTTAACTACAAAGGCTCACTGGAAATTTGTTTTATATTGTTTCTGGCAGCACAATGAACCCTTGTGCCTCAGGGAGAATAACATTTTATTCACTGTTCTGGTTTAATACATTACCGCACAACTTCAAGATGCATTTTTGCATAATAATGGAAAAGATTCCTCTACTCTTTCTTTATTAAAAACTTAAGAATGTTATTTTTCCTGCACATTTTATGCGTCTAATACCTTTTTAAAAGTATAGATATTGGCATGTCAAATGTGCTTTGTTTTATAGGTATATTATAAACTCTTAATAACATTATTTGTCACCTAACATTCATAGTTGTCCATGGAGGCCTCAGTTTCCTCTTCACTGGAAAACAAGGGCACTGTTGTATGAAGTGTAGCTTCATTAATATTTTACTTTTTCCTGTAAGAATTTGATATGATATGCCTTGAATATAAAACCTCTTCATCCTTCTCTTTTACAAAAGTTATATTGTGCTTCTATTTCTTGGACACCACAAGCGGTTTCATATATGGCAATTTTACATAGAGTAATTCTTTTTCAAAAAAAGATTTATACCCTGCCCTTCAATAAAATTCCAGGAGTGACTTACATTTCTGAAACACAATAAAACAACATAAAAACATTGACTTGGAGTTGGAGGGGACCTTGTAGTCCATTTCCCTCAGATCTCTCTTAGTTCAGGTAATCATACAGCCCTCTTTGCTTGCTTACCGTCTGGTGATGGGACAATTATATGGACCATTCTGATATGATTTAGCAAACAAAATACCAGTGTTTAACTGAAGCAATAATAAAAAAGTTCTGTTACCTGAGTTGGAAATAAGCCACATCAAAATTGCTGTCTAAAAGCAGCAAAAGCTGTGCATTTAGGAAGCCTTCAAATCATAGTCATTTGTGTAAGTATTATGTCACTGCTGCTTTTCACACTTTATATTGTTGTAATCTCTGTAGGCCTTAATTACAGATTGATTCCCCTTTGCTTGCTTTTGGGGGGGAGCACTTATTGCTCAAGGAATATAACTATAGAATTCCTGTTGTAAGATTTTAATTTTTGAAGTAAATAGTATGGGGGAGGGGGAACCATGTAATTTTGTTGGGAATATTTATGGCATAGTCTTATGTGCTAGAATAGGAGGGAAATCACATAATTAGCTCTGTCAAGTGAAATATCAAGGTTATTTAGTTAAAAAAGAATCCCTGCTGCGAGGATAACTATTTCATAATGCCTGCTGTCAATAATCTATGGCTGATCATTAGGGCCTACGTTCCCTGAAAGGACATGAACTGGTACCAAACATAAGCTTTGCTTTACGCTTTTATCACATTCCTGTAAAAACACATAATGCACAAAGACACACATGGCAACAAATGGTTCAGGAGCTGAATTAATGTGAAATCTTAAGTTCTTCTGCTGCTGCTTTGGGGCCTGTTCTTTCAAGGTGATCAGCTCTTCAAGTGATCACATCCAGTCAGAGATTGTGTTATTAATATGATGGCATCATAACATGGTGCAGCCTGTTAGGATATTTCCGTTCCACCTTAAGAGAGAGCAGGCTTGTGAGTCACAGAGTCTGCTTATTTCCTGTTTCTCAGGATGTTTATGTTTGCTATTGCTTTCCTTTTCTCTCTCTGCGCCAGAACACGCTAGCAGGCAGTCATGTTTGTTCTGTGTTCTGACCAACACTGAATAAACATTCTAAATGATACCCTCCTGAGTTCAACTTTTGCTGTGTGAATTCTGCTGATAGAGTGTGCACCAGCCCAAGAATGTGGCAAGCTATTTCTTAGGCTTCGTGTCGCTAATTGCTGATACTGTATCTACGGGAGGTCGATGGATCGTCCGGCAGCCGGCTTGGGGGCTCAGATGGACTTTATCTCCCTGGCAGTATCCCAACACAGCCAAGGAGAGGGAAAGTAGTGTCCCTATGTAAATTTTGAATGGGTGAACATATTTGCCCTTCTCAGGATAGTTCTCCAAAATTGCTGGAAGGGAGGGTAGTTTTTGAGGGTGGTAAAAGCCACAGCTATACAAATGCCCATCCTCTTTCAGCTCTACTTTCAAATATCCAAGACTGACATTGAATTCTTATCTCATTTCATTCTCTTTGCGCGGATCATAGAATTGTCAAGTTGGAAGGGACCGCGAGGGTCAGTTTTTTAGTTCAACCTTCTGCAGTGCAGAAATCTTTTTGTCCAACGTAGGACACAAACCCACAACCCTGAGATTAAGAGTCTCTTGCTGTATTGGTTGCGCTATCCTGCCGCACCAAAAAATTGTGACTTGAAATCTGCAAATTTTCATGGCCAGGCTTAAAAAAGCACAACACAAAATAATGGTCAGAAAATGGATTGTATTGGACCCCCCCTTTTCTTATTTGAGCAACTGCAGAAATAGGGAGGTGGGAATTACCTTTGAAGAGACATAATTTTCTGAGGTTTCTCTTGGAGTCAAGGCCTCTGATATGCAAGTTGTGCTTAATTGTGTATCTCAAGATGGAGATGTGATTCATTAACATTTAATTAATTCAGAAAAAAATATTTCTATGTAAATTGCAAAGCATATCTTTCAGTTTAATAAATATAGATATACATGCATGTTCATATATATATATATATATATATATATATATATATATATATATATGCATGCGTGTGCATGCCTGGTGGTAATAGGAGAAAATGTTCCTGGCAAACACAAACAAGTCTTATGGACTAAAGAAGCATATAAGACTTGATTTATCTTTCCTTAAAACAAGTCCACCCAGCTTCTCAAAGCATGAAATATTCTCTTAATCCCCATTGGATCAAAATGAACTTTTAAATACCACTTTGTAAAAAGCTTTTAAAAAGAAAAGAAATGGGGATTTGCATCTGTTTCCACAAGGTAGTTTAAAACCATGACCTTGAGCCATGTGCTATCAGTGAAAGATTCCAGGCAGCCTGGGATATTTTTCTTAATGTACTTAACACTCTTGAGATGTTTGTGCATTTCTCATATCACCATAACCATCTTCATAGGGGAGCTCATAAATGGCATATATGTGCCAACTGAAAATACGCCTTTACTGATCTTGAAACTCTTTTGCTTGGAAAGGTGTGACATTATATGCTTTTCTTCTGGAACAGGCAAAAGATGAACCCATCATTTTCTCCTTTAAAAAATGAATGCAGCTACACACATCGACAAGCCACACACACACACGTTTCTTTCTTTCCTTTGAAAGACAGAGAAATCTTTCACTCGTTCTCTACTTGATATGGCAAGTCTATTCCCCACCCAAGTAATATCTATCTCATATGTCTGTTCACAGTGCACGAAGCTGCATGTGGTCTCCCTCAAATGTTGTTTTAACAGGAGAACTGATCAAGGCAGAAAACAAGAAGCAAAGAGATTATCAGAGCCTTTTCCTTCTAACTTCAGAGTTTTATGCTCTGTTCTATTCTGAGAGAACTGCTCAGTGGGAGAAACGCTGTCAGTTTTAGATTTTTGTAACAACAAGCCTCCTCTGCCAAGGAAATGAAGATCTCTGACAAGTTAGACACTGCGGCTGCTAATTATGGTTGTTCTTTTTAAGGTGTACATGAAACTTGAGGCATGTAGCAAAATCACGTTCATTATTCCAAGAAGTTTACAGGGACCCAATCCTCAGCGTGCCTGCAACCACATCTCTCCATTTTACCCAAAGGTGTGGATATAAGGGAACCATCTACAGTGCATTGTATTTTTCTGTTTTGGCAGAAAGTGAATGGAAATTAAGAGGGCTATGGCAAGATATGACTCTGTTCCCGCACTAGTGAGGGGGCAAATGATTGGCGAATCATGGCCTTCTATAATAAATCTTCATTAGGAAATACTTCTCAGAAGCGTTTTGTACAATGCTGAGGGCCTGAAGAGAGAATGTAAGAATTCATTTCATATTGTCAGGGCATTGTAAGCATTTGCTTAGTCCTGTGCTGGTAGAAACACAAATATTTTATTGGGGGGGGGGAGTAGACTGTTAATGGGCATTCTGCACATGACCTGCTTTGTGTGCAAGTCTCTTAAGGGAAAGAAAAAAATGACCTTGTTCTTGGAAGGAGAGCAATGAGTACAGAGGATCTGGCAGCTCTACCTGTGTTGGCACAGACATGCCAAAGTTGATGAGGATTCTTAGGCCTAATGCTGTTCGAGAGATTTCCACGGGTGGCAGCAGTGACACTGATGGATTTCCTATGCTGCTGGAGCAATTTAGTCCTTAGTTTTTATAAAGGGAGCATGGCCACTTGTCCCAAATACTACAGCCTACAGGACCAAAAACTGTTCACTTTCTCTAATTTGGGTTTTTATCCTGACATTACAAAACGCCTACAACCCCGCTAGAATGAAAGTTAGAGTTCTGCTTGTTTAGTTTGGAAAGCCAGTGTGGACATACCGGGTAGGGACTTGGGCAAAACAGCAAAAGGTTCAGTAACCCAAGTTCTGATACAGATCCTTAAGGAAGTCGCTGTCTTTCAGTCTAGTCCTCAGTTTTCATTAAACAATCTGTAAAAACAGCAATATGTTTTTAAAGCAATTCAGACATAAAAGTCTACTTTGGGTGCACTTGAGGTCTTGCGTGTTTTTTTAGGCTTCTGCACTTAATGATCAGGCAAAAATAATTGTAAAAAGAATGGTCGTTCTTTATCTCTCAGATATAATAAGCTGTTTGGTGAACTGTAGACCCTCAATCCAAATATGTATCCTTATTTCAGAGCATGTGCCATTCTGGATTGGAGATCCATCTAGTCCATCATTCTTTGTAGAAATAACTAGCATCTATCAGGTACTGTGCAGGTCACTATATATTTGCTAGTGGACTATGATCTATATTTCCCCCACCCATGCTGTAAATTTCGGTATTGTGTACTGGATAACTCGTTAGGTTGTGAAGTTCCGAATCATGCTAGCAGCACTTCCTCAGAATGAGGGAAAGAAGCCTGAGTCACACTAGAAGAAGAGGAGCAGACAGAGGCGGCTTCTTGTTTTGGTCACTTCACAAAACAGCTTTGTATTTTAGATTAAACAGACCTGCAGTTTGAGTCTTTTAAGGTTGCATTTAAGGTTGCTTTCTTGTCTCCATTACCATGAACATGACGAATGTTCCCATGTGTACTATTGATTTGCATTGCTTTATCTATATAATGATTCTCTGTTAATTGTACTAAGTAAATTAAATCATTACGTTGCACTGTTCGCCAAGGTTGCAATCCAGTTTTATGTGTGCAAATCTCATTGATCTCCTGGGGACTTAAGTGTTAGCAACTATATGTGGAAACTCAGTCTCAGTTACAGGCATTAACATCTTGCCTCCACATCTTGCTCTAAAATGAAATAAAATGCTCTCCATTCCTTTTACCTCGAGATGATTTGCTTGTCCAAGGGCTTC
The DNA here is from genome assembly GCF_964106915.1 of Podarcis gaigeae. NCBI lineage: Eukaryota > Metazoa > Chordata > Lepidosauria > Squamata > Lacertidae > Podarcis > Podarcis gaigeae. The sequence continues at coordinate 38,991,112 of NC_139678.1, read as the reverse complement.
GCCTTTTGACGTAATGTGTGCTGCCATATTTATTTCAAGCAGGTGCAACCTCTGAGCAAAGCCCTGGCTGTGAGCTGTTCTTGTGAAAAGCAGTTTGAAGAAAACACACGGCCCACGTCAGATGAGCGGAAGGAAGCCGCTTGCATCATCTGGGACACTTCTGGACCTACTTCTGTGAAGTCCAGTGAGTTTTCTGCTTCTCCTCAGTCATTAAGGATACATACAATTTCCTTAAGGGATAGTCATGTTAGTGTGTAGCATCAGAACCAACAAAAAGCCTAGTAGCACCTTAAATACTTTCCTGGCAACCAAGGAAGGGATTTTTATTGGTGGTGGAATATCCACCCTGCAGAGACTTGCCTGGTGCCCAGTCTGTGGTTTTTTAGGTGCCAGGTGAATAGCTTTTCATTATTTCAGGCCTTTTCATTTTAATGGAGGAGAGGGCTATTGATGGCTGCTAACCACAGTGGCTATATGCACTGCCTCCACATTTGGAGGCAGTTGTGCTTCTGAATACAAGTTGCTGGAAACCACAGGAAAAGAGCGTGCTCTTGATCTCGAATCCTGCTTGCGGTTTCCAACAGGTAATTGTCCAGTCACTGTGAGAGCCATTAGCCTGATCCACCAAGCCCTTCTTATGTTCTTAATTATAATGCTACATCTATTTTAGTGTTTCTGGGTCTCTGCACTAAGTTATTCCCCTTACTAGTTTCATGTTGTGTTTCAATTGTTTTCAGTTACTGGTTTTGTGTTGGTTATGGCCTTCTTGATTTATTTACAACTGGTTTGAATGTTTATCATTTACATTTTGTGTATTTTGTATTTTTAATGGTCTGTAAACAAAGGTAACTCAATTGCATGGCCAGTATATGCATGTAATCAATAAAAAACAAATAGTGACTAACAAATATATTGCGGCATAAACTTTTGTGGACCAGAAAACACTTTGCAAATGCTTGGAATGCTATCATAAGTTGGCAGGTATATGGAAGGCAGAGAGAGAGAAATGTTAGCAGTGAGGTCAGAAGTAAATGAATTCTAAGACTGCGTAATTACATTGCATTTTAAATGCAAAAATAATTACAGTGACTGTTTGCAGTGCAATGTGGATGATACACCAATGGCCTGGCATTAGTGAGTAAATTAGTAAAGTAGTTTTATCATAAAGTGAGTGCAGGTTTTATTTTTAACAATACCAACAGAATGTTTTGGTTTTTGGTGTGTTGTTGTTGTTGTTTTACTAACTTGGGAATGGCAGTAGAGGTCTTTTGACTTCTTGTTTTCCTTCATCCTACCTTCAGAATCTTATTAGGGATGTCAGCATTTTTCTTAGAAGGAAGTTCAAGGCTTTCACTCTTGGACTCTAATGACTCTCTCCTGCATGCATGGGAGATTTATACATATAATTCCCATTAGTGTTAATAACTATTATAGCTTTCCAATGTTGATCTCCTCCCAGATGATGTGCCCATGCCTCTTTAAATTTGAGCTATAGGGCTGCAGCTCTTATTTATCTGCATGAATTAGAGCTCCATCCCACAAAAAGGCACTCTATTCTGAGAAGTCCTATTTGTTTCAATAAAGTACTGCACGGAAGAGTAATAGAGTAATGCTTGGGGAAATGGAACAGATCTGTTCAGGGCTCTTGTTTTTCGTTGTAACATACTTCAAGTCCATACTTCTGATTCAGAATCTCATGCACCACCTTCTGCAAATAGCCCACTTCACATTCAATACGTTGAGTTGCTAATGAATAATTTGAAGACTTAATCCTAAATATTTGCGCAATTTTACAGCCTGCATGGCCATCATATGTCATGGATGGATGTGTAAGGATTTGCAGGCACAAAAGTTAATGCTGCTTCTTTTTCTTTGGTGATCACTCGTACCTGAGTAAGATTGTCTTCCATAACACGGTTTTGACTGTGGAGGCCAATTCTGGATCTACACGTCCTTCTACAACAGGGACATAGGTTTCCGGGTGGGAGTTGATCACAGTGAGGGTTTGCCAAGCGTGTCTTCCTCTTAGCACATTTCTCCCTTTCATCCTGAGTTTGAATGTCTTCAAACCCACGACACCTTTGGTAAAGACTGCTCTCCAATTGGAGCGCTTGCAGGCCAGTGTTTCCCAGTTGTTGGTGTTTATACTACATTTTTTAAGATTTGCTTTGAGGGAGTCTTCAAACCTCTTTTGTTGACCCACCGGCATTACGCTTACCATTTTTAAGTTTGGAATAGAGTAGTTGCTTTGGAAGACGAAAATCAGGCATCTGCACAACATGACCAGTCCAACAAAGTCAATGTTGAAGAATCATCACTTCGACACTGGTGATCTATGCTTCTTCTACTACACTGGCATTAGTTCACCTGTCTTCCCAAGTGATGTGTACAATTTTTTGGAGACATCATTGATGGAATCTTTCAAGGAGGTGGAGATGGCATTTATAAGTGGTCTGTGTTTCACAAGCATACAGTAAGGTTGGTAGTGCAATAGCTTTGTAAACAAGCATTTTGGTTTCCCTGCAAATGTCCTTGTCTGCAAACACTCTGCACTTCAATCGGGAGGAAGCTGCACTTTCAGAGCTCAAGTGATGCTGTGGCTTGGACCCTAATATCTTGGAGTGGAGTTCTGATTATCCAGTTTTACAGCTTCATTTTCCCTGTTGCAGCCCTCTATGCCTCTGTGAAAAACTGCCCTGAGGGTCAGAGCAGCCTCCAGAATGCCTGGAATGTGTCACTGTGGCATGACTTACCATTGAAGGTTGCAATCAGAGACGTACAAGGAACCAAAGTGTTTTCCATTCATTCCAGGGCTCAGTTGGCTCCAAACCTTTAATTGGATCACTTCTTTGCTTGTTGGAAGGGTCTTAACTCAGTGGTCGAGCACATACTTTGCATGCAAAACATCCCAGGTTCAGTCCTTGGCTGGGCTGGGAAAGACGTATCTGCCTGAAACCCTCAAGAGCTACTGCCAATCAGTGTAGACAGTGCAGAGCTAGATGGGCCAATAGTCTGACACTGTGAAAGGGAGCTTTCTATGTTTGATGTAAAACCAGTTCATAGGCTTTATTCATTTGTATGTAATGGTGTGTTTGACAGTTGAACCTGAACTTAAATATATACACACCATGCAAATAGTATAGCAGTATGATTTAGGAAATGGTAACATCCTAAAATGAGGGACGCGGGTGGTGCTGTGGATTAAACCACAGAGCCTAGGACTTGCCGATCAGAAGGTCGGCGGTTTGAATCCCTGCGATGGGGGTGAGCTCTTGTTGCTCGGCCCCTGCTCCTGCCAACCTATCAGTTCGAAAGCACGTCCAAGTGCAAGCAGATAAATATGTACCGATCCGGCAGGAAGGTAAATGGCGTTTCCGTGCGCTGCTCTGGTTCACCAGAAGCAGCTTAGTCATGCTGGCCACATGACCCGGAAGCTGTACGCCGGCTCCCTTGGCCAATAAAGTGAGATGAGCGCCGCAATCCCAGAGTGGGTCACGACTGGACCTATTGGTCAGGGGTCCCTTTACCTTTACCTTTAACATCCTAAAATAGTGTGATATTTATTCATTTGGACAATTCTTTTGGGTTGAAATAAATAGAATAGTGTGTTGTATATGTATATCAATCCTAAGTATGTTTGCTGGGTGTTAGTTCCTAGTAAAAAGGGATATGAGTATACTGTTTGGTTTGTGAATTGCTTTATACATCATAAAATATACATTTGGACATCATAAAAGTGATAATCCACTTTTTATCTTTCAAGGGCTCATAAGTATTGCATTGGGAATGTAGGGCTGCTTTTGTTGTAAAAACCTTAAAGTAGCAAGTCTTGTAGCTTGTTTTTGTAGGAACGACTAAATAAGGCTAAAGCATTTGTCATTACAACCTCATCTTTTAAAACTTACATTTTTACAGATAAGACGCTTGAAACCTCAGTGAAGTCTCCGCAGGGCTACCAGTGGCTAACAGGCTTCAGTGCTCTCCTAAATGCATCGGAAGGAGGAAGCGTGCAAGAATCGGCTAAGAATGTCTTTTCGTCTCTCCTAGGTGGTTTATTAGGGATTTAAATAATACAATGTAACATGCAGAATACATCTGCTTTAATTAGCACTGCAACTTCTTATCAATAATTGGGGTGATGAGTTGATGTAATGGTTTGAATGCAAATTTAAAAGACCAATTGTTTCTACATTGCAGGCTCTCTTAAGCAGCAGCAAAGGAGGCGCTATAGAGAGTATGCAATCTGTTTTGCTATGAGTGGGTGGGGCCAGCTGTTTGTAAACAAGATAGATCTAAGCAGCAGACTTTCCAGAGAGAAGAAAGGGTCTTGTTTCCTCAAAGAATCTAGGCCTCTGGCCGCTCCCTATCTGAGCATGCCAGGTCACTCAAATCTTTGGTCACCTAGTTCACTATCCTGGGACTTTTCAGTCTCTTTTGCTATTCTCCCCACTGCCAGAATTGAAGAAGGATGCAGGAATGTGCTTAGGAGAACGGATGACTGTCTCTCATATCTGCTACAAATTCTAATCAAATTGTTTTGAAATGCATTGATTAATCAATTCTTTCTTTTAAAAAATTGGTTGATTAGTTCTATTGTTTACAGATTTGTTTGGTTAGCTATCTCAGGATTGCTCATTATGAAAAAGGCTTGGCAGCAGGTGTTTGCAGAATTGCGTCAGTATATGTGAACACGTTTAAAATCATTTGCAATCAGGCTCTCCGCTGTTCATTGTGTCATTTGTAAAAGACAGTGGGATTTGTTTTCATACTTTTATATTTTGCTGTATGCACTCTGTGTTGTGTATGCTTTCTGCTTGCTAAACTGCCTTTATCACCATAATTTTAAATTGAGTTCTCCAGAAAGCTGTGGCTGTGGTACATTTTGGCATCCAGGATTAGGTCAGTGGCTTTAAATCTCGTTTATGTACTTAATGCAAGGAAAGAATTGCTATCTTGGGAATCGTAGTAGCTGGATTTCTTAGTATCAAACCCTTACAAGATATTGACATATAAAACAAAATGCTTCCATTTTGTTCTGCATCTTTCCTCATTTTACACTTTTAAATAAAGAAATGTTTATGCAGGCATCTTTTTCATTCATAAAAATGGAAATTGCTCTCTGAGGCGGCAATGGGCAAGTTTGTATTCTTGTTCACGGATACTTTTGATGTATTAGCTCATAAAATCTTAACATTTGGCTTGTGCAGCTGAGTTCATGACTGAATACAGAATGATAAAGAAGCGCTAGCAATTTTGAAAGCCAAAAGGCATCATGCTTTCTAAAGGACCCTTAAGCTAGTTCTTAACAGCCTGGAAATCAGCAAGGAGGCTGTAATCAGGCTTGTAGGTAAAGGCAGCAAAGTTCTGCATAAATCTTTTCGGCATAACATGTAAATGTAAGCAATGGGGCTCTATCACGTTTGCTTGCTGCTTGTTATATTTCCATGGACTCCAGCCAATCCAAATATTATACGTCCTTGCCTTTCTTTTCATTAGAATTAGACAAAAAGTAGTGGTTGTGCCTCTGGGCCAGAAGCTAAGCTTCCTACTGTTTTTGGCAGGTTACTTACATTTGAAGTATTGTTTTCCATTTCTGGCCAACTAGTAGCGTTTTGGTCCCAGGTAATGCTCGCATTTCCTGTGGCTATTTATTTTGCTCTCTGAACAGGGGGTGGGGACACAGAATGAATTATGGTCCTGTCAGCTGAAGGAACCTCCACATGGTTTTTTTGCCAGAACATTGCTGAGACACTTTAGGTATGTGTTATAACCTTTTCCTAGAAAAGCCATACCTGCTGCCTGCTTGCCCTTCTGTCCTGCTCTGCATCCCGGTGAGAAGGTACAGGAAGCACAAGCCTTGTTACAAAGCCAACTCTTTTAATACCCTCTGGGAGAGTTCACACTTTGCCGAATGGAAATCTACTAATGGACTGCACAAATGCGCACAGTCATTCTAACTCCCAAGATGAAGGCGACAAGCTTGTTAGTTACACAGAGTGTTCAGCCCTATATCTTTTTTTTAAAAGAAATAAATTTATGCATCCATGTATTCTATGACCCGAACACCTAAAATGTCTATCTAGAGTTGGCAGAAGTCAGCAACTTCGACTGCAGTCGAACCGTTTGATCCCCCAGACACCCACCCACCCCAACCAATACACAGGGTGATGCCACCATCTGTCCCTGAGTAATAGTAATAGTAATAGTAATAGTAGTAATAGTAATAGTATTTTACTATTTGTACCCACCCGTCTGGCTGGGTTTCCCCAGCCACTCTGGGTGGCTTCCAACAAAGATTAAAAATACATTAAAATGCCACACGTTAAAAACTTCCCTGAGCCGGGCTGCGTTCAGATGTCTTCTAAATGTCAGGTAGTTGTTTCTCTCTTTGACATCTGATGGGAGGGCGTTCCACAGGGCGGGCGCCGCTACCAAGAAGGCCCTCTGCCTGGTTCCCTGTAGCTTTGCTTCTTGCAGTGAGAGAACTGCCAGAAGGCCCTCGGCACTAGACCTCAGTGTCTAGACTGAACAATGGGGGTGGAGATGCTCCTTCAGGTATACTGGGCTGAGGCCGTTTAGGGCTTTAAAGGTCAGCACCAACACTTTGAATTGTGCTCGGAAACGTACTGGGAGCCAGTGTAGGTCTTTCAGGACCGGTGTTATATGGTCTTGGCGGCCGCTCCCAGTCACCAGTCTAGCTACTGCATTCTGGATTAGTTGTAGTTTCTGGGTCACTTTCAAAGGTAGCCTCACGTAGAGTGCATTGCAGTAATCTAAGCGGTTGATAACTAGTGCAGAGCTCCCTGTTCCACTTGCCAAACAGGGCCATTCTGATGGTAGGACTGAGTTGGGCTAGGATCCGCTAGATCCCAAAATGACTCTACAAGAATACCATCCTAGTTAGGAGCTCCTCATGGAACTAACGATGTGTTCAGAATTATTGAGCTAGAAGATAGCTTTAGTCATCCCGATTCAGAGAAACTCTGCTAAACTCAAACACCTTTGATATACTTGCACATATTTTCTGGATCGTTTTTTCTTCTTACCTTCTTGCTCATTTTCAAATATATTTGTACTTGAATGAGGAAATGCTGCCATCTGATTAACAGGCTAGGGCTGGATCTAAAGCTGAAATCTCACATTTTCTGAGAAAAGTGAAACTAAATCAGAAGACATTGCACGTGTTGTGGGACACAGTATATCGCTATAAAAATCATAACACTGCAGTGCTGGTGGCTGTTTTCCTTCCAATTGTGGTTCATTGAATCCAACTCCTAATGCTTGAAAATTGTTCCTTTTAATTCACTTCAGAAAAGACAACAATGCCATGACACAGCATGTGAAGGTGTTTTTTAAACAAGTGAAATCAGACAATTCGTTACTTTCTAAACATCCTTTGTATGAAGTTGCCTCTATGTAATGTATGACTGACCTCAGACAGCCCAAGAGAATGTTAATATGTTATTGCTTGCTTTTCTTGGGGAAATACTTTGAAAAAAGTATTCCTCCTATAATTCTGGTACAAATGTAATTGCTCCCGCCTTTAACGCCTGCATTATTTTTCCACGTGCAGCTCATCTGAATTCAAAGGGATTGGAATTGACAGATATTATTTTGGTCCATCTGTATATGAAGAGCATGAAAGATTTTGCTGTGATTAATTCAGCCTATGTGACAGCATTTGATTTGTGTCCCCCAGCAAGGTAGGTTCTTACTACTGCTACCTTATATTTATGATACTCTGGAATATACTTCATTGCTACTACGCTGCTTTATTTATGACACTTTTTGTCATATTTCGTTTCTGGACTTCATTTCACCTATTTCTATGTCTGTTTTAGCAGCTGCTTTACAGTTGTCACATGAATGTCCTCCTCTTAAGGTCTTTTAGGTACACACCCCAAGTTTCTACCCACTATTCTGGAAGAGCTGTGCATATCCTTGAGTGCACTGTCTGGTTTCACCTTGAGCTTAGACGGAATCATCTCATCCCAAACCTAACATCCAATTTTATTACAGCATTGTTGTGGTTGTTTATTGCATTTGTAACCTGACTTTCCTTCAAGGCGCTCCAGGTGGTATACATGGTTTTCCCCATCCCTTCATCTCCTCCCCCGGCAACTGTGTAAGGTGACAGGATGAGAGATGGTGACTGACTCAGGACTGTTTGATGAATATCATGGCTTAGTAGGGATTTGAACCTAGGCCTTCCTGGGTCCTAGGCCCCATGTGCACTATACAGTTTTATACCACTTTTAATGGTCCTGGCCCTCCCCTCGGAGAATCCTGTGAATTGTAGCTTGTTAAGGGTGCTGCTCTGGTTTGCCAGAAGCGGCTTAGTCATGCTGGCCACATGACCCGGAAGCTGTACGTTGGCTCCCTCGGCCAGTGAAGCAAGATGAGCGCCGCAACCCCAGAGTCATCCGCGACTGGACCTAACGGTCAGGGCTCCCTTTACCTTTAGTCCCCTCACAGAGCTACGATTCCTAGCCTGGCTTAACAACGAATTCCTCTTCCCAAGGAACTCTCGAAAGTATTCAAGGAGAAGGAGCTTGTTTGAGTGATATGAGTTTCTTTTGTTTAACAGCAACCTTATTTAGTGCACAGTGAATTAAATTGGATATAGTGGTCCAACTGAGGCATTTAGAGTGGCATTGTTCATTTCAGTTAGTTTATTTGAAATACTTTTATGGGCAAAAAGGCCTCCCGTGGTGACTTACTTAATAAAATGCAATACAATACAATTAAAACCTCAAATAAATGAATATAAGTCAGCAGTACACAGCATCAAGCGAAAAAAGTATCCAAGTAAAGTAACTTCAGAGAAATCACCTTAGAAGAAGACTGATGAATATGAATGAATCTTCAGGGCTCTTCTGAATGCCCACCATGGTAGAACAGGCTTGGTGGATACCTGCTGATATAATAATAATAGTAATAGTAATAATATCGCCGGCCAGAGCCGGGCTCAGAGCAGCTAACACCAGTAAAATTACAGTGAAAACATAATGGGGGGGGGGGACCAATTTAATATACAGGTTAAAATGCAATTTAAAATGTAGCCTCATTTTAAAAGTAGCCCATAGATCAAAACCCTAAGGGGAGGGAAACATAAGGGTCAGATTGAGTCCTAACCAAAGGTTAGGCGGAACAGGCCCTGTGGAAAGATGTCAAGTCCCACAGGGCCCTAGTTTCTTGTGACAGAGCATTCCACCAAGTCGGGGCCAGTACTGAAAAGGCCCTGGCCCTAGTTGAGACCAATCTAACCACCTTGCGACTTGGGATAATGTGATCCGGATGTGAGCCCACTGTGGCAAAGGCCTCCTTCCCTCCCTCATACTTAGCAGTCTGACTGCTCATGAAGGTGAGCATGTGAAAAGGTCCTCTGTTGCTAATCTTAGCATGCAGGCAGGTTGATAGGGGTGAATTACTGTATTTCAGGGGGTTGGCCTAGATGACCTTTGGTGTCCCTTCCAACTGTAGAATTCTGTGATTTTATGAAGGTGGTCCTGTATGTGACTTGGACTGAAACCGTTTAGGGCTTTGCAAAAGGCACTTTGAACAGGGATGAGAAAGGCACTGGTGACCCGTGGAACTGGTTTTGTTGAACTAGCCTCCTGTCTCCCACCAGGACATGAGCAGCTATATTTTGCAGCAGCTGAAGCAATGCACTCCCCTAATGAAAATACATGCGTGCAGTGGAGCTTTTTCCTTCTTTTCCAGGAACATCAGCTCTGGCAATGTTGCAAACTATTTTTGTGACTTGGGAGAGTTTAAAAAGCAGATTATAGAGTGATATCAGGGGACTGCTCTTCAGGGTGGGGGGAAAATATGAAGCTCAACTGTTCACCTGTCTTCCCATGTAGGTTTTAATGAATATTTTTCCAATCTTCTGCTTCCATGACTGCCGTTTCTAGGTTTGCCTTTCTATTCAGTATCCATACTGGAGTTCACCATGATTCAGAACAAGCATGTTTTCCTTCTCATTTCTTTTAATTTGGAATCCAAATGTATTTCATTTCTGTTTCTTAATAAAAAAATTAATATATAACATTCATGAAATAAGGACACTACAATTAAAATATTTTTAATGCTGCATAAAATATTTTATAAGAAGCAAATTCTTTAGGATTTTTTTTTCCCTGTTGAGGGCTTTATTACTTATTCCAGTTAATAAGATATATTTCCCCTCACTTGGTAATAGCTTTACTACTAATTGGATCTCTGTGAAACTCGTTGCATTGGTGATTTTCTTGAGATAAATATCCAATGTTCCTTACTAATATCATGCTCCATAACTTAGAAAATAATAATAATAATAATTCTCAGTATTATCCCAGTATATAATCAGTTAAGAAGAGTTCCACAAATAAAGGAAATAAGTTTCTACATATTATAGAGCACCCATCCCAGCCTGGTGCCCCTTAGATATTTTGGGGTGGTGTTCAACAGTAGTCCTACTTGGAGTAGGTCCATTAAAGTTAATGGACATAACTAACTTAAATGCATTTATTTCAATGGGTCTAATATGAATATTACTTAGTTGAATACAACCAAATTTTGGATAATCCTACACAAATATATTCTCAGCATAGTTGAGATAAACTATGCTCACAAAGGTATTTTGGTGTCTTTATATGCCCACAAAATTAGCTCATATCTGAAAAACACCTTCCCTAAACCAGTATGTTGGAAATGTGGTTGGCATAAAGGAATTCATTTCCAGCTTTCGAGGGGATGTCCTAAGTCAACCTTCTTTGGGGAAACTGTGTTTACTGAAGTTAAAAAAACAAACAAGATGAATTTTAACAGGGAGAAATGTAAAGTATTGCACTTGGGCAAAAAAAATGAGAGGCACAAATACAAAAGGCACAAATACACCTGGCTTGAGAGCAGTACATGTGAAAAGGATCTAGGAGTCTTGGTTGACCACAAACTTGACATGAGCCAACAGTGTGATGCGGCAGCTAAAAAAGCCAATGCAATTCTGGGCTGCATCAATAGGAGTATAGCATCTAGATCAAGGGAAGTAATAGTGCCACTGTATTCTGCTCTGGTCAGACCTCACCTGGAGTACTGTGTCCAGTTCTGGGCACCACAGTTCAAGAAGGACACTGACAAACTGGAACATGTCCAGAGGAGGGCAGCCAAAATGGTCAAAGGCCTGGAAACGATGCCTTATGAGGAACGGCTAAGGGAGCTGGGCATGTTTAGCCTGGAGAAGAGGAGGTTAAGGGGTGATATGATAGCCATGTTCAAATATATAAAAGGATGTCACATAGAGGAGGGAGAAAGGTTGTTTTCTGCTGCTCCAGAGAAGCGGACACGGAGCAATGGAGCCAAACTACAAGAAAGAAGATTCCACCTAAACATTAGGAAGAACTTCCTGACAGTAAGAGCTGTTCGACAGTGGAATTTGCTGCCAAGGAGTGTGGTGGAGTCTCCTTCTTTGGAGGTCTTTAAGCAGAGGCTTGACAACCATATGTCAGGAGTGCTCTGATGGTGTTTCCTGCTTGGCAGGGGGTTGGACTCGATGGCCCTTGTGGTCTCTTCCAACTCTATGATTCTATGATTCTAAGTTAACCAAGTAACAGCACATGACTTGTTACCAGTGCCCTCGGTAATACAGCTAAGTGTTTGGGACAACCAGAACAAAGATGGGAAGTAAAACTTCCTTCAGGTTTTACCTGATGGCTGCAAGGCCAATAATCTCTAGATAGTGGAAATATAGGGCCTCTCTATAGAGGCATGATATGAAAGGGTATGGGTTTTGGCAGTTTCACAGAAGCTCTGTGAACTAGAACAAGCACGCCTAAAAATGAAGGAAGAATGAGAAAGCACAGTGTGTACTGGGGGCTGTATCCAGTGATGTCCTGCCATTGACAGAAGGCTCTTTATTCCATTTGGAGGCTCAACAGAACAGGAGGGAAGCTGCTTTCTCCAAATGAACCTCCACCCTGCAGATGCTCTCTTGCTGTTCCAAAGCATTTCCCAACCTTCTGGAGCAGGTTTTGGGGGGTTTCCAGTAGCCACTCCTACTTGCTTATGACAGAAGGCTGCCATAAATTGTAGCAGTCAGCTTTCACAATGGCTATATAGAGAACTTAGCATCTGAATCAGAGCTAGTGTCAGGTTTCAGCATCACTGGGTATCTTCCAAGGTCCACTTGTCAGTAGGAGGCCTACTACTGATTCCCAGAGCCCCCTGGCCCTGCCGCTACTCATCCTTCTTGCTGTTACTACTTGTTGGTGTGCTTTCTTCAAACGTGTAAGCAAGGAGAAGGAGCAGAACTCTCCAGTTGATCTGGACTCTCCCTATATGCCAGGGGAACAGATTGGACCCAAAGGGAAAGGTAACGGCGGTGACAGTGGCAAAGAAGAGGTTGGCTCACTCAGTGGGAACAATGATGATGTCTTACCCAAGGGCCCTTCAAAACGTGGAGCCGTATTGGACTGCAATGTGTTATACATAGAGCTGCCTCTGAAGACGGTTGGGAAACTTCAGCGGTTGCAGAATTCAGCGGCCAGGTTGCTCACCGGAGCAAGACGGTTTGAGCATATTACACCAATCCTGTTACGCCTGCACTGGCTACCAATTAGTTTCTGGGCCCAATTCAAAGTGCTGGTTTTGACCTATAAAACTTAAACAGCTCAGGATTGCAATACGTCAAGGACCGCCTCTCTCCATATGAACCTACCCGGACCCTGAGATCATTTTCTGAGGCCCTCCTTCGTGTGCTGCCTCCTCAAGAGGTCCAGAGGGTGGCAACACGAGAACGGGCCTTCTCAGCAGTGACTCCCTATCTGTGGAATGCTCTCCCCAGGGAAGTTTGCCTGGTGCCTTCATTATACACCTTTAGGTGCCAGGCAAAAATGTTCCTTTTCAACCAGGTTGATCCGATTTTCATCCTATACCCTTTTAAAATGTGTTCTTTTTGGGGGAATGGGGCTATTGGGTTGTTGTTTTTATTTTTATGAGGTATTTTGTGGTTTTATATCTTGATTTTATTCTGTGAACTGCCCTGAGACCCCCAGGTATAGGGCGGTATATAAATTCACATAATAATAATAATAATAGTTCTAAGTATGAGGGGGAAAAGAGATCCTGTCATATTTTAAGATGCATGAGTGCCACCAATAAATAACTGCCTTCCTGTCTTGTGGTTTCAGAGTTTGTGTAGAAGTCCCCTTGCCTGAAGGACTTTTGTTTCAGATGGACTGCCTGGCACAGAAGTATGATGGGATGACTGGTGAGCCACCTTGTCAACAGAAGGAGGTTTTGCACGTACAGAGCATCTCTCACTGGGCCCCGGCCAACATAGGACCTTACAGTCAGTGTGTACAGGTATGCATTCACCCGCCCCTCACTGGATTAGCAACTCTGTGGAGAATAATCCCAGTTATAGGTTTCAATTTGCATATTGAAATACTAGTTCATCCATCTGAGGAAAAATAATAATATTGGTTCTTATTTTATTTTCCTTTGAGCAGGATATATAATTTTATAGCTTGAAGCTGAACAGGAGGAAAAGGAAGTGTCAGAGCTGCCTCTAGGTCCCAGCTCACAGATGATCAACGCTAGGCTGTCGTAATGTACAAAAGTCTTTATTGAAGTTCAGTTTCCATTTCAAAGCCCCAGCGTGCAGCCCTACTTCTTAAACCCTAGATCGGCGAAGTCCCGTCTGAGTCTCCTCCCCTCTGACACCAGTTTAAGATCCTAGCCCTGCTCCACCTTTTCCGCTGCTCTCTCCTCCTCTGGGTCCTCCTGCCCGCCGGGGCATTCCCCTTTCTGGACTCTTCCGACGCTGAGTCGCTTAGCTCCTCCCCCTGCCTCCGGCGGGCTTTAGGACCCGGTTCCCAATCCTCATTCTCTGTTGTCCCGCGCTCCTGTACATTTGAACTTGCCTCTCGCGCCAACCCAGTGACCTTTCTCCTAACCGTTACACTACTTCTGTCACTGCTTCCCTCTTCCGGGATGCTGGCCGGATCTGACCTTCCCTCCGTTGTCCGACTCTCCGATGGAGGCGTGGTCAGCCCTGCCTCCTCTTCTCTCCCTGGTGGGGAGTGCACTGGCCCCGATACTTGGGACCCTTCCCCCCCACTCTGCTCTGGTGGGGAGGCTGGTCCCGATTTCCAACTACTGCTCTGGGAGTCCCTGCTGCCCCCTTGCTCCTGGGGCGTTCCCCTTGGGAACCCCCTACCTCTGGCCACTGGCGCCCCCTTCTGTGAATCTTCCGATTCGCTGGAGAGGCTCATGGAATCCCTCGGCCCACTGTCCTCTTCTCCTATGCTCCCCTCGGATTCTTCCCCTTCGCTCTCCATTCCCTCTCTTCCCTGTGCCTCTGCTCCTGAGCCCCTGACAGGAAGCTATTGGTAACATAAATGTTCGATAATATAAAAACATACAAAATGTCTAAGCTTATTAAAGGGTTGTGAAAGCAAGAGAAGTGTATGGGAATCTGTGAGGAGGTGTGCATATAAGAATGCCTATGGAAGGAATGGGTTTGCATATACACTGTCAGGAATTAGTCCCAGAGCAGGACTTAATTTGGGATTCAGTGCTGTGTGGGCTGAGCTGGAAAAGTCTCATATGCACTACAGCTCTTATCCTGTTGTCTTAAAAGGCTGTGTAAAAATATTAACAAAATCTGTTAATGCCATCTGTACAGGTTTGCGGTTGCATGTTCTCCCAAATTCTGAATCTGTCATTTACATTTATGAATGAAGTGCTCCATTCTTAGCTTTCCTTTGTGAGCAGTACATCTCCAAGTTGGTACACATCATAGATATGAACATAATAGGTGACTGGATCAATCCTCTAAGTCTGAAGGCAGCTTTATGTGGGGGAAAACCCAACAGCAACAGGCAACCACCCCCTGGAAACAGCCAGTTTCTCCTATTCTTTCCTTCATCCCTACATTGCCTAGTAGAACTAATTGAAATTAAAAATCTGCATCACAGGTTCTTTCTCTGAAAGTTAACAAATCACAGAACGAGAACAAAATTTCAAATATAAACAGAATCCCATCATAAAATGGCATGCACACCCAAAATCTTACTTTGCGTCTTTGCGTAATTATGCTGAGTGTGTCCTGGATTCTGCTCCCACAAAATAGGTCACTGCTCACTAGGGTCAAGAAAAATTCGCTGCAATTGTGTCAGGGTGAAGCCCAGGTAGGAGCTTTTGTGGGTCACGAAAGGGCAGAACGTTGTTAGTTATTTAGTTTATTGTTGCATTTTTACTGCCAGGGTGGAGGAGAGGTGCTTTTCTTCCTCTGGTACCAAAATAAATTGACTGGCCTTGGATACTATGCGCTTAGATTTGTGGAGAGAATACAGCATTTGCTGTTCTGCCTCAGGCAGCAAAATGTCTTGGGCTGACGCTGAATGGTGTGAGAACACAGATAAGTTATATTAATCATTTGTAGGGGGAGGTCAGATGCCTGGGACAGGGAACCTTAAGTCTGTCTTAACCTAATGTTAAAACCTCTGAATTCAACAGGGTCGTTTAGCGATAGACTCCGTGCATAAAACTTTCACCGTGATATGCTCATACTGTTACAAAAGCATGCTTCTTTTGTGATGAGGAGAACTCTGAAAAAATGAAAGATGATTAGTTGATATACTTTTATCACTAGAAAAATTATTATAATTCCCACAGATCTCTACATTTTACTTTGGGGCTTTTGGACTTTTTTTCAATTTACACTGAATAAGATGATGGCTACATATTAAATATGTATAATGAATACGTTTGCTAAAATTCAGTGTCAAAAGAAAATAGATGAAGATAATATGCTTTTTTGTCATAAATACATACGTAATCTTAGAATCATAGACTTGTAGAGTTGGAAGGGACCCAAGGGTCATCTAGTCCAACCCCCTGCAAGGCAGGCTATACACAAGAAGCAGCTAGGATTTTCTAAACCAGGAGACCAACTGGAACAGAATATTGGGCTGAATCCAACTTATTGTGTGAATGGAACAGTTTTTGCAAATGCACTGAAGTGTCCTCCCCTATAGCAGATGTGGGGGGGAGACACATGGGGATGAGAGGGAGGGGAAGTTCCACTGCACTCATAGATGTCGTCTTGCATATGCAACCCATTGTAATTTTTATGAGTGAGAGCAAAAGGACTTGAGGTGAGAGGACCAAGCTCAATGAACAGACATGGTGAGGCTGCAGAAGGAAGAAAGTTGCATTCCATCGGTGTGAGATGCAAGACAACAGGCATGGAGAGAGTTCATGGAAAGCAAAGTATGAGAACTGGGAACCAGAACTTAGTTGGAGCAGGAGCATGTACAGAAACGAACAGCAGGGCCAGGAATGAAACTGGGAAGCAGTTCAGGAAAATGTGAAGCTGCAGTTAGTACAGAACAATGCAGCACAGTTGCTCACAGGGGTGAGGCATTGCCAGAATATAACACCTGTGCTCAGAGATCTGCATTGGTTATCTATTTGCTACCACGACAAGTTCAAGGTGTTACCATTGGTAACAACTTGGGACCAGGTTACCTATGAGAACGCCTTACTCCCACATTTGCCCACTCTACCGCTTTGAGTGGCAGAATTGGCGCTACAGTCATACCTCAGGTTAAAGTAGTTTCGGTTTGAGCGTTTTCGGGTTACTTTCGGGTTTCGCCGCTCACGCACGCGCAGACGCTCAAAATGACATCATGCGCAGACGCGGCGAATTGCAACCCGTGCACATGCAGATGCGGGTTGCGTTCGTTTCAGGATGCAAACAGGGCTCCGGAACGTATTCTCCTGCAATGATTTTGCAAAGTTTTTTGCAGATAAAATCACTCAGATTCGGGAAGAAGTAGACTCCACCGTGGGAGCAGGGCCAGGGCGGGAGAGTGCTAGAGTTCTGTCTAGTCAAGTTGAGTGGGATCAATTCCAATCTGTTACCTCTGAGGATGTGGACAGGCTGCTTGGACGAGTGAAACCAACCACCTGTCTCCTGGATCCTTTCCCATCCTGGCTTATAAAAGCTAGCCGGGAAGGACTGGGCGATGGGCTTCGTGGGGTGGTGAATGCTTCCCTCCGTGAGGGAGCCTTCCCAGACCCACTGAAAGAGGCGGTTATTAAACCGCTTCTTAAAAAACCATCTTTAGATGCGGCCACAATGGCCAACTATCGCCCAGTCTCAAATCTTCCATTCTTGGGCAAGGTGATAGAGCGAGTGGTTGCTGAACAACTCCAGGCACGCCTGGAAGAAGCGGACCATTTGGATCCCTTCCAGTCAGGATTCAGGCCTCATCATGGGACTGAAACTGCCTTGGTCGCACTGGTTGATGATCTCCGGCGGGCTAGGGACAAAGGTGAGAGCTGTTTCCTAGTTCTGCTGGATCTCTCAGCGGCGTTTGATACCATCGACCATAACATCCTTCTGGACCGTCTTGAGGGGCTGGGAGCTGGGGGCACTGTCCTACAGTGGTTCCGCTCCTTCCTCCAGGGCCGTGTTCAGAAAGTGGTGGTGGGGGATGAGTGTTCAGACCCCTGGGCTCTCACTTGTGGGGTGCCTCAGGGTTCTGTCCTCTCCCCCATGCTTTTCAACATCTACATGCAGCCGCTGGGAGAGATCATCAGGAGGTTTGGGCTGGGTGTTCATCAGTATGCGGATGATACCCAGCTCTACCTCTCTTTTAAATCAGAACCAGTGAGGGCAGTGAAGGTCCTGTGTGAGTGTCTGGAGGCGGTTGGAGGATGGATGGCGGCTAACAGATTGAGGTTGAATCCTGACAAGACAGAAGTACTGTTTCTGGGGGACAGGAGGCGGGCAGGTGTGGAGGATTCCCTGGTCCTGAATGGCGTAACTGTGCCCCTGAAGGACCAGGTGCGCAGCCTGGGAGTCATTTTGGACTCACAGCTGTCCATGGAGGCACAGGTCAAATCTGTGTCCAGGACAGCTGTTTACCAGCCCCATCTGGTACGTAGGCTGAGACCCTATCTGCCTGCGGACTGTCTCGCCAGAGTGGTGCATGCTCTGGTTATCTCCCGCTTGGACTACTGCAATGCACTCTACGTGGGGCTACCTTTGAAGGTGACTCGGAAACTACAACTAATCCAGAATGCGGCAGCTAGACTGGTGACTGGGAGCGGCCGCTGAGACCATATAACACCGGTCTTGAAAGACCTACATTGGCTCCCAGTATGTTTCCGAGCACAATTCAAAGTGTTGGTGCTGACCTTTAAAGCCCTAAACGGCCTCGGTCCAGTATACCTGAAGGAGCGTCTCCACCCCCATCATTCTGCCCGGACGCTGAGGTCCAGCGCCGAGGGCCTTCTGGCGGTTCCCTCATTGCGAGAAGCGAAGCTACAGGGAACCAGGCAGAGGGCCTTCTCGGTAGTGGTGCCCACCCTGTGGAACGCCCTTCCAGCAGATGTCAAAGCGATAAACAACTACCTGACATTCAGAAGACATCTTAAGGCAGCCCTGTTCAGGGAAGTTTTTAACATGTGATATTTTACTGTATTTTTGGTTTTTATGGAAGCCGCCCAGAGTGGCTGGGGAGGCCCAGCCAGATGGGCGGGGTATAAATAAATTATTATTATTATTATTATTATTATTATTATTATTATTATTATTATTATTATTATCATCCAGAGGTACCACTGTACTACAGGTGCCACATAATACCTGTTCTGCATTTGTAAGAACTTGGTCATTTTGCGCGGCAGTGCCAACACTTAGGAACTCCTAGCCTTCACTGTACTCTTTTCAGCGCCTGCTAAAAGCATTCTTGTTTAGACAAGTCTACCTAAATGCTTAGAAAGTTGATGGAATTTTAATCTGTTTTAGCATTTTAACTTTTGTACATTTTAAACTAGGGTTGTTTTCTTGTTTTATATATTTGTAAAGTGCTTTGAGGTTGTTGGTTGTTTTTTTTTATAATCAAGCAGTGCATAAATTTTATGAAATAAAAAATAAAATAAAAGCGAAGGCAAGGATCTGGAGCAGAAGTAGAGAAAGGGCTAAATGTCACCTAGACCAGAAAAGAACTGGAGAAAGGTGTAAAGCAAAAAGTTGCTAGCTACTCAGGGGAGTATAACATAACTTTTTTTTTTGTCCAGGGCAGAAAGTAATTTACTGATGCTTATAGATACATTTTTATATTTGGGTTTAGTGTTATGATGTTTTAGCATAAAATGTTATAAATAATTCTGGTTACGTGCCAACTAAAATGGTTATGCTGCTTCCAACGTCTTATAGCCCATTTACATTGCAGTGGGCTTTAAAAAGTGCTTTCAAGCCACTTAGTGCATTACTCTAGAACATCTTGCAAATACTGTCTAGAATAAATAGCTTGAAACACTGCCGTTACTTTACAACCACGGACATTTATTCCAGTGCTTCATCCTTGGAACAACTATCCCACAATATCTCCAAGACCAAAATCACAACTCATGGCAAAGATTTTGAACCCCTTCATCTATGTCAGTGCTGTCCTTAAATACTTTTAAAAGCTGTGTTAAATTATTTTGTAGCACAAAAAAATGTGAAAATCCCTTAGAAAGGATTTTCTCAGGTTTCGTTTTCCATGTTAAAGGACATGAGAGCCAGACCGGTGACCCATCTAATCTAGCATTCTGTTCTCCCAGTGTTCAACCAGATATCTGTGGGAAGCCTGCAAGCTGGGTCTGAACACAGCAGGTCCCTTCCTGCGGTTTCCAGCAACTGGTATTCAGTTGTAAAGGTAAAGGTAAAGGGACCCCTGACCATTAAGTCCAGTCGCAGACGACTCTGGGGTTGCGGTGCTCATCTCGCTTTATTGGCTGAGGGAGCTGCCGTTTGTCTGCAGACAGCTTCCGGGTAAGCCGCTTCTGGTTAACCAGAGCAGCGCACAGAAAAACCGTTTACCTTCCCACCGGAACAGTACCTATTTATCTATTTGCACTTTGACGTGCTTTTGAACTGCTAGGTGGGCAGGAGCAGGGACCAAGCAACGAATAGCAATCAGGCTTTGTTGTTGTTGTTGTTTAGTCATTTAGTTGTGTCCGACTCTTCGTGACCCATGGACCAGAGCACGCCAGGCACTCCTATCTTCCACTGCCTCCCGCAGCTTGGTCAAACTCATGCTGGTAGCTTTGAGCAATCAGGCTTAGTACCCACCAATAGCCTTAGCCTCCATTCATTTGTCTAATTTCCTAAAAAAAAACAGCAACACACAAGTCGGTGACCATCACTGCATCTTCTGGGAGCAAATTCTTTAGTTTAACTATGTACTGTTTGAAGAAATACCTTCTTCTGTGTTTCCTGTTGCTGTTCTTTTTGCAGTAGCAGAGAAGTGGCAATAGCCTGATTTTTTCTATCCAGGAGTTCTCCTGAATAGACACTCATTTGGTGCAGAAAACATAAAATGCTAAACCTGATTGAATTCCCTTGATGGGAAGGTGACTTTCCCATTCTTCCTGCTTGCAGCAGCCCCCAATGAGCTTCTCATGGGGGCTGGGGGAGCAAAGTGAGCATGGCTGAAAATTGCACACACAAGGGTATGTGATTCTACCTGATTCTGGACCACCTTCTTCAGTTCCCTGCACCACAGCCCATTCAACAGCATCCTACAAGCCTTGGCAGAGGTGTGGTTAGGAGCAATTATGCTTTACTTCTTTATTGATGTACCAAGAAACTACTCTTTTCACAAGAGCAGTTGGCAAGCTTCTTCAGCTTTGAATGAACTATCCCCATAGCAAGTGCTACAAAATGTAAACATCTGCTCAAAGCTAGGATCAGCGTATAATGGTTGACATCTTACCAATGCAGGATGTTTGAAAAGCTTATGATTCTTGGGCACTGGATAAATCCATTTTTAATTTTA